>NC_092709.1:324159303-324813990 GCF_047496885.1 Scyliorhinus torazame
GACCCCGGGGGGTGCCCCCACGGTGGCCTGGCCCGCGATCGGGGCCCAATGATCCGCGCGCGGGCCTGTGCCGTGGGGGCACTCTTTCCCTTCCGCCTCCGCCACGGCCTCCACCATGGCGGAGGCGGAAGAGACTCTCCCCACTGCACATGCGCGGGAAACTGTCGGCCGCCGCTGACGCTCCCACGCATGCGCTGCATTTCCGCGCCAGCTGGCGGGGCAACAAACGCCATTTCCGCCAGCTTGGGGGGCAACAAACGCCATTTCCGCTAGCTGGCGGGTAGGAAATCCCTCCGGCGTCGGCCTAGCCCCTCAATGTTGTGGCTCGGCACCCAAAGATGCGGAGCATTCCGCACCTTTGGGCCGGCGCGATGCCCGTCTCATTGACGCCGTTTTTGGCGCCAGTCGGCGGACATCGCGCCGTTGGGGGAGAATTTCGCCCACTGTGTGCAGTTTTGGTCACACTATAGGAAGGATGTGATTTCACTCGAAAGGGTGCAGAGGATATTCCTCCACCAGGATGCTGGAGCATTTTCTGGTGTTCATTTACAGGATGTGGGCATCGTTGGCCCATCCCTAACCCTTTCCATTTCAGAGGGTGTTTGGGAGGTAACATCAGGTAAGGATGGCAGAACATTAGAGAACCACATGGGTTTTTAACAACAATCAATAATTATTTATTGAATTAAAATTTCACCATCAGCCATGGTGGGATTTAAATCTGGGTCCTCAGACCTTGCCCTGGGTCTCTGGATTAGAGTCCAGTGACAATACCATTGCCTCTCTGCCTCCCCAGCTACGAAGAGAGGCTGGTTAGGCTGGGGTTGTTTTCCTTCGAGCAGAGAAGGTGCTTTTGCTTTTTCTCTCTCTATTCTAACCCCCTCATTTCCATTTCCAGTAGAAAAGCTTTATTTCTTTGCTGCATTTCTAATTGTTCCATTTGGAACTGAATTTTAGCTAATTCTATATGATCCAGGCTATATTTCTGGCATTTCTTTCAAATTTGAATTCTGAGTAATTGCTTCAATTATCTCTACCTTCCTAGCTTTAGCTGGCACTTCTATTTTTAATTCACCTTCCAATTTGATTAGCTTCTCTTTACGTAGCCCCTTTAAGTAAACCAAAGGCAAGTCGTCCACCTGGAGAAAGATCTTAGCAGCCTCCAGTTAGACCACTACAAACCTGGGGTGACATTTTCCGATCCCCCGCCGGGTCGGAGAATCGCCGGGGGCTGGTGTGAATCCCGCCCCGCCGGTTGCCGAAGTCTCCGGCACTGGATATTCGGCAGGGGCGGGAATCGCGCCGCGCCGGTTGGCGGGCCCCCCCGCTCGATTCTCCGGCCCGCATGGGCCGAAGTCCTGCCGATAAATTGCCCGTCCCGCCGGCGTAAATTAAATCACCTACCTTACCGGCGGGACAAGGCGGCGTGGGCGGGCTCCGGGGTCCTGGGGGGGGCGCGGGGCGATCTGACCCCGGGGGGGGGGTGCCCCCACGGTGGCCTGGCCCACGATCGGGGCCCACCGATCCGCGGGCGGGCCTGTGCCGTGGTGGCACTCTTTCCCTTCCGCCTCCGCCACGGTCTCCACCATGGCGGAGGTGGAAGAGACTCCCTCCACTGCGCATGCGTGGGAAACTGTCAGCGGCCGCTGACGCTCCCGCGCATGCGCCGCCCGGAGATGTCATTTCCGCGCCAGCTGGCGGGCAACAAAGGCCGTTTCCGCCAGCTGGCGGGGCGGAAATTCCTCCGGCGTCGGCCTAGCCCCTCAATGTTGGGGCTCAGCCCCCAAAGATGCGGAGCATTCCGCACCTTTAGGACGGCGCAATGCCCGTCTGATTGGCGCCGTTTTGGGCGCCAGTCGGCGGACATCGCGCCGTTTCCGGAGAATTTCGCCCCTGGTGTCTCTTTTTAATCTGTACTGTAACTCAAACATCGCCATCTACTGTTCCAAACATCACAGACCTGAACCTCCAAATTGTGTGATGACCCCCCGCCCCGGGGATAGTGTGCGGTCAATTACCACTCCAATTGACCCAGAGTCGCAACACAATTGAAATAAGTAAATAATTTTCAGAAGAACACCCAAAGTCTTTGGTTCTTGGCTGCCCAATAACTACAGTCACCAGGTTTGTAAATTTTAATTTGTTCATTTTGTTAATAACAAGAACTATAATTAAATATGCAGCAAATAAAACAGGTTAACTATCATCTAGAACAACGAACAAAGAACAAGACAGCACAAGAACAGGCCCTTCGACCCTCCAAGCCTGTACCGGTCATGATACCACCTTTGCCAAAACCCTCAGCACTTCCTTGTGCCGTATCCCTCTTCACCGATCCTATCCATGTGTTTGTCAAGATGCCTTTTGAATGCCGTTAATATATCTGCTTACACAACCTCCCCTGGCAACGCGTTCCAACTCACCACCCTCTGTGAAAAAGACCTGCCTCGCACATCTCCTCTAAACTTTGCCCCATGGACTTAAACCTATTCCCCCTGTTGACTGACCCCTCTATCCTGGGAACTAGTGCCTGCCCATCCACTCTATCCATGCCCCTCATAATCTTGTAGACCTCTATCAGGTCACCCCTCAACCTCCGTCTTTCCAATGAAAGTAGGTAAATTATTGGAGAGAATAGACAGTCCAAGTCTATTCAGCCTCTCCACATAGTTAACACCCTCCAGACCAGGCAACATTCTAGTAAACTTCCTCTGCACCCTCTCCAAAGCCTCAACATCCTTCTGGTAGTGCGGTGACCAGAATTGCCAGTTTTTATATTCGATGCCCCGTCCAATGAAGGTAAGCATTCCGTATGCTTTCTTGACTACCTTGTCCACTTGTGTTGCCACCTTCAAAGATCTGTGGACCTGCACGCCCAGATCACGCTGACTTTCTATATTCAGAAGAGTTTTGCCATTTACAATATATTTCCCCTCTATGTTACCAAAATGCATTACCTCACATTTGTCCAGATTATACTCCTTTTGCCATTTCTCTGCCCAAGTCTCCAACCTATCCATGTCCTGCTGTATCTTCTGACGATCCTCAACACTATCTGCCACTCCACCAACATTGGTGTCATCCGCGAACTTACTAATCAGACCGGCTACATTTTCCTCCAAATCGTTTATGTACACTACAAACAACAGCGGCCCCAGCACAGATCCCTGTGGAACACCATGAGTGACAACCTTCCATTCAGAAAAACACCCTTCTACTGCTACCTTTTGCCTTCTGTGACCGAGCCAGTTCTGTATCCATCTTACCACATCCCCTCTGATCCCGTGTGACTTCATCTTTTTGTACCAGTTTTCCTTACTGCCATCAGACTTTTGAATGGACCTACCTCGTATTAAGTTGATCTTTTCTCTACACCTTGCTCCAACTATAACATTATATTCTGCAGTCTCTTCTTCCTTCCTTAGGTACGGTATGCATTGTTTGTACAGCATGCAAGAAACAATATTTTTCACTGTATATTAATACATGTGACAATAATAAATCAAATCAAATCAAAATCAAATCAGACTACCATGAGGCACCTTGTCAAAGGCTTTACTGAAGTCCATGTAAACAACATCCACCGCCCTCATCATTCATCTTTGTCACCTCCTCAAAAACTCGATCAAGTTATGAGGCACAACCCCCCCTTCACAAAATCTGTCTATTGCTTATGAGCCCATTTGTTTCCAAATGGGAACAAATTCTGTCCCTGAGAATTCTCTCCAATAATTTACCCACTACCGACTTGAGGCTCACCAGCCTATAGTTGCCAGGATTATCCCTGCTACCTTTCTTAAACAGCGGTCCCACATTAGCTATTCTCCAGTCCTCTGGGATCTCACCTGTAGCCAATGAGGATGCAAAGATGTCAGTCATCTAATCTCTAACCTGCAATCTAACTTGCCCGCCACCCTCTACACACACAAACACACACACAAGACAGACAAACACACACAAAGGGGAGAAGAGGAGTGTAAAATAATAATGAAAAGGGATAAAAGTTTTTTTTCAGATGGTTGTCTTGTAGCACACCTTCCTTCAGTGTAGGCTTTCAGTTAGAGGTTTTGTTTTCAGTCTGTAACAGTTTACTGTCGATTCATTCATATTCCAAGTACAGCTATGCAACTTTTCTGGAGAAAACACAAGAGAAAGAGAGAGAGAGAGAGAGAGAGAGAGAGAGAGAGAAAAAGAGATATAACAGTTTCTTTCCTCTGAACATCCAGAGACTCAACAATCTTTCCTTGGTTCTCGGAGAAATCATCCCACCTGGCAGAATCCAATCACCGCCTGTTACCGGGCAGAATACGGCCTTTTGGCCAATTCATAGGCCACCAGCCAACCAATCGAACCGGGTTCCACCGATCTCTCGGGTGCCGTAAAGTCTGAGTTCTTCCGGTCCAAAGGCTAGCACAGTGTTCTCTTTTGTAACTCTTGGATTCCTCATCTCCCCTGCTCGACTTAGAGGTAATATGTCCATTAAGCAGCCATGAATCAAAATGAAAACAGCAAAAATAAAGAAATAGGAAATAAGGGAATCAACAGGAAGGGCCCTTACTAAAGGAAGAAATCTTTCCCCTTGGTAGACGGGTCAATAATTAGGGGGCATAGATTTAAGGTAATGGGCCTGAGATTTAGAGGGGATTTGAGGAAAAACCTTTCACCCAGTGGTGGTGGGTATCTGGAACTCGCTGCCTGAACATGTGGTAGAGGTGGGAACCATCACAACACTGATTCAGTGCCAGTACAGAATTTCAGAACATTGTTCATAATACAGTGGACTGATGGCCTAATCATTCAAGTTCAGCAGGTTTCAGATAATTTTAAGCGAACAGTTTTGTTATTTAGGTTTAATATTGCAGGCAGAAAGCTACATGTTCTGTATCTTTATCACACGCAAACGATTCACGAAGATTACTTCACAGGGGGAAGGTTGAATGGATAGGATCGGGGCCAAAAGGGTAATGATTGCACAGCTAGGCTTTTATTCCCTTGCGTACAGAAGATCAAAGTATGATCTAATTGAGGTGTTTGGGATAAGTAAAGGATTTTTATTGGGTAAACACTCTTAGCCCAGAAATTTGTTGAGGTTGGGAGTCAATCGAAAATTTTTAAACTGAGATTAATGGATTGTTGTTGGGTGAAGACACGAAGGCTCAAGGAATGAAGGCAGAAAAATGGATTTCAGATAAAGATCAACCGGGGTTCTGGACAGCCTTCTCCGAGGCAATGTCCAAAGTTGTGGGGGTGAGGGTGAAGCCATGCCCAATAGGGGCAATCTTCGGGATATTGGAGCACCCAGAGTTACACATGGGGAAGGGGGCCGACGCCCTTGCTTTCGCTTCCCTAATCGCACGCCGGAGAATCCTGCTCGGCTGGCGACCGGCAGCACCACCCAAAGCTGCAGGCTGGCTCGCTGACCTCTCGGAATTTCTCCACCTGGGGAAGATTAAGTACGCCACCCGAGGATCAGAGGAAGGCCTCCTGGATACTTGGGGGCAGTTTGTCGGCCTGTTCCGAAACCTGTTCGAGGCCAGCAACAAGGAGTAAGTAGCCAGGGGGGAAAAAATAGATGAAGAACCAAAGGACTGCGCAACCCTGGGTGGGGGGTGGGAGGTGGTGGTGGGGGGGGGGGGGGGGGGGGTGGTGGGGGTGAATGGGTAAACCGCAAGAGAAGAGGAAGGGTGCTGAAACCAATTGGGGGGGGGGGAGGGGAGGAAGGGGGGGATATCAATGACCGAGCCAGAGAGCAGCAAAATGTACATAAAGTTCGTGAAATTAAGGACAAAACAAACCTCTCTGTAAAATAAAGCAAATTAGCACGGGCAAGAAAAATGTAATGTATCTAAGTAACAACTGTTTATAAATCTGAGAAAAGCCAATAAAAAGATTTTAAAAAGAAAATGATAAAGATCAACCATGATCTAATTGAATAGCAGTGCGGGCTTGAGGGCCAGGGTGACCTACTCTTGTTCCTAGGTCCACCTGTCACAGAGTGTGACGTGAAAGCAAACAAATCCAAATCAGTCCAGGAAGACTGCCACCTCCCAGGATGGGTCAGAGTTCAAAGAGTTCACATGAGAGGCGTCAATTTAGCCGCATTCATGCAACGAGGAATTGACTGATGACTCGTAAATCAGATGCTGAATGAAACAAGTGCCCATTCAGACAGAGAAAAGGGAAACCCGATTTCTTTTAATCCGAAGATGCTTCAGCAACACTCCCATTGACTGAAGAGTTAGAGGTGTGAACTGCTGTTACGGGAATATTTCTGTAAACTCAGCAGCATTAAAAAATTGTAGCCTTTGGGATTGCTCACGAAATCCTTCACATTGTCAACCATATGGCGTGTGATGTTATTGTCTGACAAAAGTATTTTGTTCAGAATGGAGTTACGTTTTCTTATTTTAGAAACACCTCCCACCAACAATTAAAGTGAGTCAGGAACATCTTTGCGAAACATGTTATTAATATTTTATTATCCGCATTTCCGGCAATGCTCCCAATAGATACAGCAGCACCAGTGATACTGAGGAGTGTTTTATGTGCTGGTAATTCAATCACTTTTGCCTCAATGTGATATGTTTTTTTAAATGCATACAGATGAAAAGATGCGGCAAATCAAAGTGAAGGACTTCTCAGTCTCAATGGCGCAGTGAAAGGTTTTGCGTGCATCAAATCTAGCAACACTGAGATGAAGGCCCAATTAATCTGTGTCGGAGGCTGTTGGTTGAGGAATGTTGACTGGTTAGGAGACTAAGATGGAGACTTTTGTCTTGGAGATGAGGATCTCAAGTCGTGAAATTTCTCGACTCGGCGGAACTGCCTCGGCAGAAAGTGCGCCATCAGAAAGACTTTCCACTCCTGGGGAATGGGTGTAGGATGGAGTTGGGCCCACCGCTCTGGAATTAGATTGGAGTCAGTTACATGGGCAGCCGAGTGTCCGGGCAGGCTGGTTAAAAGGCCTGTTCTCTGGAACTTTGTTCCAGCTGTTTGCTTATATTTTAGTCCCTCTAGCCCTCACCCTTCATGCCCCCTCACACTCCCACCCACTACCTATGCTCCCTGCGTGCAAAGTCATACTCTCCCCCCACCCCTGTGAGCCTTCATAATGTCCACGCCAACTCATGCCCCATCCACTCCATACTTCATACCTTAATACCCTTCATGCCAGCTCGTGTGACTTCCATGCCCATTCCCCCAGTGCACACTCTGCACAGAACTAATGAATCCTGCAGTAATAATGGTATGTGTGGAACTGCCACAAAAAAACACATTCAAAATATATTTTTCAAATTACTATCGATGCCACAACTCTATGGAAGTGTCGGTCAACCAGACCTTTAAGGTATCAGTAACAGAAGCATTTAACTTGTGCAAATAAATGGACCAAGTTACATCGTGCCATTGACGAAAGAGGTCACAGAAAAGTAGCTTATTATAGAATCGTAAAGTTGTCAACTGAACAAAGGTTTCTCTTCTCAGTCGTGTCAACGAAGCAATACTTGTTACAGGCTCAGTGAGGTAGTTCAGGAACAAAAACAGAAAATACTGGACAATCTCAGCAGGTCTGACAGCATCTATGGAGAGAGAAAGGAACTAAATTGAGGGCACTGGGAATGGGAGTGGAACTCCACAATCAGGTCTCATCCATTATTTTTCCCTCACCTCCCTCGTCTGTTCAGATACCCTGTTGGAAGCACAGAATCAAAGAATCATTGAAGCATAGAATTTACAATACAGACGGAGGCCATTCGGCCCATTGAGTTTGCACTGACCCACTGAAAGAGCACCCTACTTACGTCCACGCCTCCACACTATCCCCGTAATCCAGTAACCACACCTAACTTTTGGACACTAAGGGGCAATTTAGCGTGGCCAATCCACCTAACCTGCACATCTTTGGACTGTGGGAGGAAACCGGAGCACCCGGAGGAAACTCACAGACACAGGGAGAAAGTGCAAACTCCGCACAGACAGTCATTTGACGCTGCAATTGAACCTGTGACCCTGGAGCTGTGAGGCAGCAGTGTAACCACTGTGCCACCCACCGTGCCACCCGCGTTAAAATCTGAGCCTGAGGATCGATACTTTGGTTATGGCCAAGCCATAAGTTGAAGCAATTCCTATAATGAGGTGAATGTGTTTCTGACCTGAAAATCTGTGCTCAAAAGGCCTGCATTCCTCTCTAAGGCCATCCTGCGAACTAGGCCCCCAAAACCTGCCTTGATCAGTTTCAAATACCCTGACAGCAATTGCTGTCTACAACAACAACTACGACATCAACTTGTATTTATATAGCATCTCATATATAATAAAATGTCCCAAGGTGCTTTACATGAGTGCCAACACACAAAGTGTAAAACCGAGTCAGCTAAGAAGATATTCACCCGGATCTTTGACGCCCAAAGTCAGGAAATTTCCTGGCTCACTGCCCCTCGATGCAGGCGCTACTAAATGCCAAGGTGTGTTGTGTAAAAGGCCTGCGTTTGTTGTCTGGAACTTTATGTTCGTTGTTTTGTCTCTCTTTATTCCCTCTGGTCTGTGCTGCTAATACCCCATCACCCACCCCCATCCACTCCCAATGGCACTTCCGTATGCCCCATGTTTTCTTTTCCATGTATGGAATGATCTGTCTGGACTGTACGCAGAACAAGACTGTACTTCAGCACACGTGACAATAAACAAATCCAATTCAACCCATCCATGCCACCTATACTAACTCATGTCAATCACTCACCCTCGTGGCCCCTGACCAACTTAATGCCAACTCATGCCATCATTCTTGGCCCTTACATCCTCCATGCCAACCCTATATTTACCATGGGCAGATCTCAGAAGCCATGTTGAAATGAGGTGAGATAAAGAACTAAATATCTGTTAAAACCTTCACTATGTTAAAAAAAACATTCCCATTCAGGCGCCAATGACCAGTGTCACCCAAACGCATAAAATAGTTTGAACACAGATTAAACATGTTAATCATGTTGGGTGAAATTTAGACCACCTGTTTGCCACAGTCACAAATCCCATTATGGTCATTAAATCTCACGAGCGAGCTGTAACATTATTTTCCCGGCGAGAAAGCGGTTTGAGATCTTCCCCAGAAATGGCGTGAAAATATGAAATATATTTTATTTTTGGAGGAATCGGGTAACAGAACCTGAAATGAAAGGGGGAAAAGATATTTCAGAAAAGGGATGACGAATTGTACACCACTATGAATAACAATGAAACAGAACACCCGAGTCCTTGTTCATCGTGGCTGGCGACTACAACCAGGCCAACCTCAAGAGTGTACTGCCAAAATTCCACAAGACATATCTCCTGTCCCACCACGGACGGCAACACTCGACCACTGCTACATGAAAATCAACGGCGTCTACCAATCCATTCCCCAACCACACTTCTGAAACACGGACCATAAGACGGTGCTCCTTCTCCCAGCATACAAACAGAAACGTAAGCGGGAGAATCCGCTTAAGAAGGTTGTGCAGTGCTGGTTCGAGGCACCAGAAGAGCTCCAAAGTGACCAACCTAAATGTGTTTTCTACCAACATCACAGACTTTAATTTGGGTTAACGGAGTTTCTTCGCAGAACCAGAGAGAGGGATGGTAACTCTATTAGAAATATAAATTATTCATATGTGTCCCAGTTATGTATTGGGTTATTTTGAATGCAAAGAATAATTAGTTTATGGGCGGGACGTTAGCACAGTGGTTAGCACTGTTGCTTCATGGCGCCTGGGTCCCAGGTTCGATTCCCAGCTTGGGTCACTGTCTGTGCAGAGTCTGCACGTTCTCCCTGTATCTGTGTGGGTTTCCTCCAGGCGCTCTGGTTTCCTCCCATAAGTCCTGAAAGACGTGCTCATTAGGTGAATTGGACATTCTGAATTCTCCCTCAGTATACCCGAACAAGCGCTGGAATGTTGCGACTAGGGGATTTTCACAGCAACTTCATTGCAGCGTTAATGTAAGCCTACCTGTGACAATAATAAAGATTATTACTATTATTACAGGTCTGTTTGGAATAACCTGTTATATGCAAGAAGAAAGCTGGCAAGCATTCCACAATATGTCACTGGCGGGGGTCTCGTGATTCCCCCACCACGCCATCACCTCAATGCTTCAAAAATCCAGGCACAATTTTTAAAGGCTGCCCTGGTGCACATCAGGCAGAGGCAGGAAACGTTCTCCACCAAGATTCACTCACTGCAGCTCTCCCCCACCGCCCCCCAATGGCACTCTCGGCACCATCCTGTCATTACCCTGGCATCGCCATCACCCCTGAGTGCAAAGCTGCACCATGAGTGCTACACTTACCTCTGAGCTCCTCTTGGAATGATGCCCACCTAGTGCACACCTTATGAGACCAGTCATGCATCATGCTGTTCTGGCACCATGCCGCCATGGGTGCATTTGTTGACATGGGTGTATGATTCCAGTGTGGGGGCCCGGTAATGACTGCAAACATCCAGTCTGTTGTGTTTAAGCAGAAAGCTGGGTCGGACCAAGTCATTCTGTGAAGAGGGGTGTCTGGTGGATTGTGAGGTGGGCTCATCAGTGACACCTATACTTGGACCAGGAGGTTGTATTGGAGATAATGCACCACAGACCCGAGCTCTGGCCGATATATAAGACTGTGAAGAAAAAAATCTGCCTCCCAGCGTGCAAGTATGTTTGAAAGCCTGTCACAGGGAATAGAAAAGTTAAGCTTGGCTAAGTCTGCGGCATTGAGTTGAAGGTCGAGACTCATATTGTTTATAATCATTATCATATTTGCTCAGTGTACCGGTTTAATCAGTGTTGCTTGCACTGGTTTTGTTCACGTTTATATCGTAAAGATTCTTTGGGCATTTCAATTTAGTCTTAGAACCCTGCCGCTTATTTCCTGATCCTTGGGTCTTTCACAAATTATATTCTTTGAAAGGTCATGGGCTGGGATTCTCCGACCACACGCCGGGTCGGAGAAGCGCGGGGGGGGGGGGCGAGATTTGCGCCTCGCCCCTCCGCCGCCGGGCTGTCGACCGGAGAATTGGCGCCAATCGGGACCGCACGGTCGCCACCGCGCCGGTTGGGGGCAGTTGAAAGCGCCCCCCCCCCCCCCCCGGCGATTCGCCGTGCTCGACGGGCCGAGTGCCCGCCAAGTTCCGCTGAGTCCCACCGGCGTGGGTTATGTATGGTCCCACCTAGCGGGACCTCGGAGTTCTGACTTCGGGGGTCGTCCTGGTTTTGGGGGGGGGGAATCCGACTCCGGGGGGGGGCCTCCACGGTGGCCAGGCCCACGATCGGGGCCTACCCTGTAGGGCTCCGTCATATTGCCCGGTAGGCTGACGCGGAGACGGCAACCCACGTGCATGCGCGGACTGGCGGCAGACGTGGTGCACTGGCTTTCAGCGCCGGACCAGCGGATAGCACTCCAGCGCCGTTCTAGCCCCCGAGGAAGGGGTGAATGACTGGGCCTGGAGGCCCGTTGATGCTGGCGTCACTCGCGCCCGTTTTGACGTCGGTGTCAACACTTGGTCGGGATTTCAGAGAATCCCAGCCCATGGTCTATCAAACCAGATTCTAACAAGTGTCCGACTTGTCTGGTGTTTTTGTAGTGGGATCGTAACACTCTACAGATACCCCAACAATAACACCTTCCACAAGCTCAGCTATACCCAGAAACCATTTCGAGTCAAAGATGTATTTTTGAAATGTAGTCACTGTTGTAATGTAAGAAATGCGGAAACCAAATTAGGCACAGCAAGCTCCCGCAAACAGCAATGTGATCATCACCAAAGAATCTATTTTTTTGTAATGCTGGGAGGATAAATGTTAGCTCGGACACCCTTGTCTAATAATGCCATGAGAATGTTCCCATCCACATTGAGGACTGGTTTAACATCTCTTCTGCAAGGTGATACTTTTGACAGTAGTGCACTGGAGTGTCAGTCTACAACTTGGTACTCTGTTTAGTGATGGGGATATCACAACTAGCTACGCTGTGGGATTTTTCTCATTGAAAAGGTTGCAGCCTCGTGCAATGGGGGAAATCCAATGGATATTAAAACCTGTATTTTCAGAGGTCTTTGAAATGGTTTCATGCCAGGACCAGCTCACAGTTCCACCTCTCCCCTTGCTTAGAAGTTCCCTCTCTGTGGTAATACCAGGTATTGCAGTACCTGAGAGGTGGATGCCCATTGGCTAGACCTAGGAGTCTACCATCGGCTAATGTACATAGCTCCGCCCTGAGAGGCGGAGTATAAGAACCAATGCCATCCCAGCGGCCTTCACTTTCTGTATCGAAGCTGCTGGGTACAGTTCTAGCTGATTAACGCCGATCAGTTATGACTCACCTTGTCTCGAGAGTAATTGATTGCGCATCACTCTCTATAAACAACATTTACATATGCAATTCATCCACAGGTAAAAGGAGATCAGGGCAAGGAAAAAAGGATCGGAGAGGTGAGATTGGAAGTGGAATGTTCCATAATATCTAATGGATCTACCCCAACCAATGGAAGAGAAAGGCCAGAGAATTACAACTCAGCTATGGGGCCCCTCTGGAGTCACTCTGTAAAAGCAATTGCGATAAAGATCACATGAGCACCAAGTTCAGGAAGCAAACAGACATCCTATCAGAAGCTTTTTACAGATCAGTCTCGAGTGGAGTATAGTAATATAATAATCTTTATTAGTGTCTCAAGTAGGCTTACATTAACACTGCAATGAAGTTACTGTGAAAAGCTCCAGATCGCCACATTCTGACGTCTCTTCGGGTACACAGAGGGAGAATTCAGAATGTCCAAATTACCTAACAGCACGTCTTTTGGGACCTGTGGGAGGAAACCGGAGCATCCGGAGGAAACCCACGCAGACACGGGGAGAATGTGAGGACTCCGCAAAGACAGTGACCCAAGCTGGGAATCGAACCTGGGACCCAGGTGCTGTGAAACAACAGTGCTAACCACTTATTGTGCCGCCCAGAGTGGAAGCTCCTCTCACCCAATGGATTATTTTTTAATTTATTCTTTCGCGGGATGTGGGTATCGTTGGCTCGGCCAGCATTTGTGCCCTCCCCAAGTTGCTTTTGAGAAGGCAATGGTGAGTTGCACCCTGCACCCTGGTCAACATCACAGGGCAAAGATGATGTCCCTGTTTTGGCTGGTTTAACTGTGGCACACTTACTTCAGGTGAATGGGCTGTTGAGGGCACTCCTGGACATTGTAATGCTGAGTAGGTTGACGATGATCAAATTCTGCTCTCTGCACTATGTTCTCCATTGTCCCCCTCTTAAATATAGCCCACTGACACCAATTGACAACTGGACCATTGGGGAAACCTCAAGTGACACGGTGCCGTATCTGTCACCCCATTCAAAAGCTGCACCAGTGGCAGATCATTCAGAGAATGGCTTTTCCTACGCCTTTGCCTCATGGTTTTGCATTTGTTTTGCAAAAAGGTTTCCATTTCCTACCAAGCCCCGTTGAATAAAGTGTTATTTGATTTTAACAGGGGGCAAGTTTAGTTCAGTTCCTTCACTGTTGCTGGGTCAAAATCCTGGAACTCCCTCCCTAACAGCACAGTGGGTGTACCAACATCACATGGACTGCAGAAGTTCAAGGAGACAACTCACCACCGCCCTCTCATGGGCAATTACGGATGGGCAACAAATGTTAGCCTAGCCAGCAAAGCCCACATTGGTAAAAATGAATAAAATAAGTTGGCTTGATAGCTGGTTCACAATGCAGACCGAAGGCAACAGCGCGGGTTCAATCCTCGTTTCGGCTGAGGTTATTCATGAAGGGCCCATCATCTCAACCTTGCCCCTCGCCTGAGGTGTGGTGATCCTCGGGTTAAATCACCACCAGTCAGCTCATCCCCTTAAAAGGGGGAAGCAGCCTATGGTCATCTGGGACTGTGACGACTTTATTTTATTTGATCAATTCTGCACCTAGTAGCTTTCAATTTTGTTATTCAATGAATGATGGAGCCAGGCAACACTGGCCAAGGAAGTGAACTGAGCTCACCTCTGGCTGTGATGCTAGTGTTGTGTACATTGCATGTGCCGAATAAAACTGGCAACAGAGCTTTCACAAGTTGGACCGCCAGTGTTGGTTATTTATTCCCAATGGGCTGCAGCTACCAGTCACTGTCCTCGAAGCAGTTCACCAGGCGTGGTCCACAATGAATTCTCTGCGAGTCCCCACACATTCTTTGAACATTTATCCGTCGGTTTTGTGCTGTTTCGAAATGTTAGGATGTTGTGGGTGGGGACATGGGGGGGGGGGGGCGTGCCGTGGTGGGGGTCAGGGGTCATTACGGTATGGGGATCAAGGTTAACATTTTGTAGGCTGCATTTGCCACTCGACTGTATTCCTACCCCGCGTGGTGTCAGACCGAATCAATGTGCGGCAGTTCACTCCAAGGATTCTCGTGCAGTCTCACTCCGGAATCTGACCCCCGATTGAGAATCCCGGCTTGGCCTCGGTGCAAAACTGGCATTGATTCACTCCTAGGCTAAACCGGCTGTGTATACCAACATACAAATACCCATTTCTTTTTATCTGATTTCATCAAAGCACTCGGCCTGTTTGTGTTCTGCTCGGTCAACTATGCAGGATTTATCATCGGCACGCTAAACTTACTAAAACACCGTTCACATTGCATCAGTCACTGGTTATGAATTGGAACAGCCCCATAAATCACAGCAGGCTGGCATGGTGCAGGCTGCATGTGGTGGCTACATGATTGAACATTTGTCCAGCGGTGCAGGTAGATTACACCTCAGTCCCAGCGCCCCTTTGTTTACCACACAGTATCATTACAGCAAATTGCTACTTGCCTCTTCTTTCAGTCAGGCCCGCTCTTTAACAACGGATTTAATTGATGCTGTAATCCATTTAGCGTTGCATTTAATTGACCCTTAGTCTGCTTGAAACCTAAACATCTTATTTAGCAGGAAGGCTTGTTGAATTAACTTAAATTCAGGGTTATTAAGCCCTCAGTCGGGTTTACAGCCAAATAGCCAATCTACCGTTAAAGCTCAAGGAGAATAATAATCAGGATGGATTATTCACTGTTGGTTAGATTCAGCTGAGCAGAGCCTGGGAAATTGGAACGCAGCAGAACTCCGAGGGAATTTCAGGGCTCTCAGAGTCCAGTGTTCCTGCCCAGGCACCAACTCCTGTGTGCCTTGACTGTACTCCCTGTTGGGGTTTCGTGTCTTCTTGTTTCCACCCTCACTTTTTCAGCAGAAGCTCAGTTAAAGTGTGCATGCATCATAATAATGCAGGCATTTAAAATGGTGCTACTGGATGTATAATCTAACATTAAAAGTAAGCAGCTCATCGCAATTCCAATATTAAGAACTGAGGCAAAGAATTGTGACCGATCTTTTCCTCATTTCGAGGTTTACAGCATGGAAACAAACCCTTCGGCCCAACTTGTCCATGCCGTTGTAAGGTTGCCCTCGTCCAAGCTGACCATAAGCTGCTTTCCCGTTTGAGGGGGAGAGCTGACTGGTGGTGATTTAACCTGAGGGTCACCACATCTCAGGTGGGTGAGGTTGAGAAGGCGGGGCCTTCACGAATAATCCCAGCCGGTACGGGAATTGAACCTGCGCTGCTGGTGTGTCCTGCATCAAACCAGCTATCTAGCCCACTGAGCTGAACGGACCCCCATTTAGAATGAAATTTAAAATATTTAAAAACTTAACGGCCATGGTGGAGCTTTACACAGGCCGGCGCGCAGGGAAAGAGTGCCCCCACGGCACAGGCCCGCCCGCAGTTCAGTGGGCCCCGATCGCGGGCCAGGACACCGTGACCGCCCCCCCCAGGGGCCGGATCCCCCGCGCCCCCCCCCCCCCCCGAGGACTCCACAGGCCGCCCTCAGAACCAGGTCCCGCGGTACAGACCTTGCGTAATTCACGCCGGCGGGACTGACCGAAAACGGGCGGCCGCTCGGCGCATCGGGGCCCGGAGAATCGCCGGGGGGGGCACTGCCACTGGCCCCCGACCGGCACAGCGCGATCCCCACACCTGCCAAAAAACGGTAGCTAGCATCGGAGCGGCGGGGCGGGATTCAAGCCGTTCCCCCCCGGCGATGGGTCGGAGAATCCCGCCCATTGTATTTTTCAAATTAATTTTCTGGACGTGGGTGTGGCTGGACTAAATCTGAATTGGGTTGCCCTCGGGAAGGTGTTGCTGGGCCTTTTACTTGTAAAACTGCAGGTTCTTCTGTAGTGCTGTTAGATAAGAAATTCTGGGATTAAGAGACAGCAGCGATGAAAAAAGGCAAATTCTGTCCAAGGTGGGATGGTCTGTAACTTGGAGGGGAATTTGGAAATGGTGGCAAAAACAGGAATGCAGATTATTATCTGAATGGTGGCAGTTTCGGAAAAGGGGAAGTGTAACAAGACCTGGGTGTCATGGTGGAACAGTCGGTGAAGGTTGGGATGCAGGTAGAGCAGGCGGTGAGGAAGGCTAATGTCATGCTGGCCTTCATAGCAAGAGGATTTGAGTATAGGAGTAGGGATGTCTTGCTGCAGTTATACAGGCCTTGGTGAGGCCCTTGAGTATTTTGTGCAGTTTTGGCCTCCTAGTTTGAGGAAGGACATTCTTGCAATTGAGGGTGTCCAGCGAAGGTTCACCAGACTAATTCCCGGGATGGTAGGACTGACATATAAAGAAAGACTGTATCGACTGGGCTTGTACTCACTGGAGTTCAGAGGAATGAGAGGGGATCTCATAGAAACATATAAAATCCTGATGGGGCTGGATAGGCTAGATGCGGGAAGAATGTTCCCGGGGTTGGGGACAGCCAGAACTCGGGGTCACAGCCTAAGAATAAGGGACAAGCCATTCAAGGACTGAGATGAGGAAGAAATTCTTCTCTCAGAGAGTTGTGAGCTTGTGGAATTCTCTACCACAGAAAGCTGTTGGGGCCAGCTCATTGGATATATTCATGAGTAAGCTGGATATGGTCCTTGCGGCTAAAGGGATCAAGGGGTATGGAGAGAAAGTGGGAGTAGGATTCTGAATTTTCATGATCAGCCATGATCATATTGAATGGTGGTGAAGGCTTGAAGGGCCGAATGGCCTTCTTCTGCACTGTAGGAATTCTATTCAATTCTGATGCAATTGAATGTTAAGGGGAATGTTTAGAGGTGGTCCTTCTATTTGTGGACCCTAGTTGTGATATTTGGATCTTCGACAGACTATAGTCATATCTGCTTAACACTTGTTCGTTAGTACTACATCTGAACAGGTTAGAGATCAGACATGCTGCTCTTAGGCTGTTCCAACCGCTCTCTCTGGAGACAAACACATGACTGACTGATGTCAGTGATGCATCATCATCCATGCCATACATTAGCATATGCCACCTTTCAACCCGTTATATCACAGGGAGGTGCTCAGGTTCTCTCTTTTGACGGAGCGAGTCAATACCTGACAGTTTTAATGGCACCAAAGTTAATTTTTACTTATCAATCCAAGTCAGATCTTGGTGCATCTGGGCACAGACTAATTCACTATCTGAGGAATTACAAAACAAGCTGAACTCTGCTATTATCAGTGACTGCTGCATTTCTAGTGTTATAACAGAGAAAAGTGTGATGAATTTAGGAATTTCACATATATTGTATTGTAGATATTTGGTGCAGTAAAGCTGGGTTAGTGTGTGTTTTTTTAACCAATTTACGGGATGTGGACATCGCTGGCTAGGCCAGCATTTATTGCCCATCCCTAGATGCCCTTTAGGAGGTGATGGTGAATTGCCTTCTTGAATCGTTGCAGTCCTTGAGGTGTCAGTGCACTGTTCAGTAGGGACTTCCAGGATGTTGACCCAGTGACAGTGAAGGAATGGCAATATATTTCCAAGTCAGGGTGGTGAGCGATTTGGAGGGCAACCTCCATGTGGTGGGGTTCCCAGGTATCTGCTGCTCTTGTCCTTCTAGATGGTAATGGTCGTGAGTTTGGAAGGTGTTATCTAAGGAACCGTGGTGAGTTACTGCAATGCATCTTGTAGAAGGTACACATGTTGCCACTGTTCATCGGTGGTGGAGGGTTTGAAGGTTTGTGGAAGGGGGAGCAATCAAGTGGGCTGCCGTGTCGAGCTTCTTGAGTGTTGTTGGAGCTGCACTCATCCAGGCAAATGGAGAATGTTCCATTACACTCCTGACTTGTACCTTGTAGATGGTGGACAGGCTTTTGGGGGGTTCAAGACGTGAGTTACTCGCCGTAGGATTCCTGGCCTTTGACCTGCCCTGGTAGCCACAGTATTAATAATATAGCTAGGCCAGTTCAGTTTCTGATCAATGGTAACTCCCAGGATATTGATTGTGGGAGATTTACTGATGGTATTGCCATTAAATGTTAAGAGTTGGTGGTTAGATCTTCTCTTGTAGGAGATGGTCATTGCCTGGTACTTGTGTGGTGCAAATGTGATTGTCACTTGTGAGCCCAAGCCTAGAAATTGTCCTGGTCTTGCTGCATTTGGACACGACTGTTTCATTATCTGAGGAGTCACGAATGGTACTGAACATTGTGCAGTCATCCACGAACATCCCCACACACACACGGGGAGCATTTGCAAACTCCACACAGACAGTCACCCAAGGTTGGAATTGAACCAGGATCCCTGGCGCTATGAGGCAGCAGTGCTAACCACCGTGCCACCGATAAGAAACTGTGATGATTGGGAATTAGTCTTCTTGACGTGTCACTCAATCTGACAAATAACATGGTGTTGACAGGGTTGGATTTGTCCAGGTGAAATGCTGATCAGCGTGTGGCAGCAACACACTCAACAAGCTCAAAGATAAGATTAATTTACTTCACTCTACCAGTGGCAGCCTTGCCAACTGGGCCCCAATCGTAGAATTCTCTGCCCAAACCTTACTACCTCTCTCTTCTCTTTTATGATGCTCACTGAGACCTACCTCTTTGACCAGGCAGTTGGTTCTCCTCGAGCATCGAATTTTGCCCAGTAACTCTTCTGCAAGATGCCTTCAGACACGTTTAACTGTGTCAAATGTGCTAGGTCTATCCAAGTTGTTGTTGCCAATTGTATGGGAATGAGGTACTCGACCGTTTAGAGACCCGTCGGACATTTCTGAATGCAGAGCCAAGAGATTCAGTAAATAGCTCGTCAAAACTTTCTGGGAAAATGGACTCCACAGTAAAATGCCTGATTGATCAGGTGCTAAAGTAAAGGACAGCCATATTAGCATTAGTTACTGTGTCCCCACTTCCACCTGTAATTGCTGTGTTGGGAATGTAATTGCAGCAATTAGAAGAGAGCATTTGATAGAATGCAAAACCCTCTTGGCTTTGTGCAGTCTTGGCATTTTATGAATAGCTGGCTAGAGGTTACTGTAAGGGCCTATTAAAATGCAAGATTACCATTATCCATTGAAGCTCAGGCAGGAATGAATGGATGTGGTGCATTAAATGTGTCTCTTCATTTGCAACAAATGGATCCACTGGATGTGTCACAAGTAACAGTCAATCAGTCGGAAAATACACATTTACTGACAAACAAACTGCAACCGTTTGCCACGATTTTTAAATATTTGTTTCTGTTTTTAGTTCTGCGTTCAACAGTTTATTCTCCAATTCCCCCATGTGGTTGGATTCACCAAGGCCCAGCAGTTTCCCACTTAATCAAAAGGCAGGACGATTCATATCACTTTGAACAATCTAAACAGGCAGTGAAGCATGGGGGCCCCTCAGCCCCAGTTGCCTGCATCAAATAAAGAAGCCAGAAGCCTGACGCCATTGGAGCCACTGGGATGGAGGGAAACCCCTCTTCAGGACTATTGGCGGGTGCGGTTGCCCCTTTTCATCCCATCTGCGCTGTCAGTGGAACATGGAGCCTCTCGCTGACACTGGGAAGCTGCCTCAATTGAGCTGGCAGCTTCCACAAATGTTGGGATTTGCAAAGTAGCTGCTAAGGGGGTCTTTAGTTGCCCTAATTGACTGTATGCGTCCATGGTGCAGGCAGCCAACGTGGTTTGGGAACGTCCTGGAAGGCAGGAGTGTGACGGTAAGCCATCCTAACATGGCTTCCTCCTACATTACTTGCGCCTCCACTTCCAATTCCATTTCCACGTGCCTGGAAAAATCCATCCTGATGCACAATTACCATTTCTCCTAATTTTTAATATGCAGTTACTTTCAACAGATGTACCTGGCTAAAGGTACAGAGCAACTATGAACTTAATCGAGTGGGAGGAATGGGCTTGAGGAACTGAATGGATTCCTACTTTGCCTAGTTCCCTATTATAAGCCAATATATTTGTGGAGTAGTGCAGTACTCTTTGAGACAGGAGCACGTGTCACAGACCACGACTGCGCAGCTAGAAAGAGTGTGACCCCTTTGATCCTGACAGGAGGCACCAAGAAGAAAAAGCTAGACCATTGTTTGAATCATAGAATCCCTACAGTGCAGAAGGAGGCCAATTTGGCCCATCGAGTCTGAACTGACCCTTCGAATGAACACTCTCCCTATGTCCACCCCCACATCCACCCCACCCGATCCGCATAAGCCTATAACCTAATCTACATGTCCCTGGAGACTGAGGGACAATTTATCATGGCCGATCCACCTAACCTGCACATCTTTGGATCATACAGCAGCTCAGTTAACAGAAGTAAAACAGCAGGGTCCCCACCATAAAACCAATCAGTGCAGCCAAAATGCAAAGACTGAACAAAGCTGACTTTTGACAAACAGGCTTTGGACATATATTGCCCTTATGACGAACACAGGGTAAGCGTTCCAACTGCTGGCCCTCATTCTCGAGCCTCGCCCACCGAAAGCGTGTGAAACCCATTGTTTTCCCCACGTCGACATTGAGCTCTGTGAACTTTGGTGACTACAAGTAGATCCTGTCGTACTTTTTTACCATCAATACAACATTTCATCCATGACCGATTGTGGCAATGCTTGATTAAATCTTTCGTTGAAATATCTCAGAGATCCGATGCCCATTCTGTGGCCAGAAGAGGTTGATCCCTGATTTTCGTCCTGTATCCGAGGGTGGGGCCACCCGCAATAGCAGGCAGGTGGAGTGGGGGGGGGGGGGGGGGGGGGGTTGCTAAGGCTGCTGCATCATTTATGCCAACCCCTGGGTTTGTTGAATGATTTGAGAACTGTTCAAAGTAAATGACGGTGGTAATTTAAATCTAACGCACCTTGTTGGGAATGTACGGCATCAGGCAGAATGCTGGATTTGCACTCTTCCCCGATATAACATTCTGGGTGTGAACTAGCCTGGCATTTGATCCCACCAGGCCAGTAACAACAACAACTTGCATTAATATAACACTAATAATGTAGCAAACTGCCCTTCACAGGAGAATTATCCGACACCGAACTACCGAACGAGACAATAAGACAGTTGATCAAAAGGTTGGTCAAACAAGCAGGCGGTGGCATAGTGCTCCTGTCACGACTAGTAATTCAGAGTATTGCTCTTGGGACCTGGGTTCGAAACCACTACGGCAGATGGTGAAATTTGAATTAAATAAAAATCCAGATTTAGAAGTCGAATGATGACAAGAGACGGCACAGTGCACAGCTGCCTCACAGCGCCAGAGATCCAGTTCAATTCTGATCTTGGGTGACTCTCTGTGTAGAGTTTGGACTTTCTCCCCGTGTCTGTGTGGGATTCCTCCGGGTGCTCCGGTTTCCTCCCACAGTCCAAAGATGTGCAGGTTAGGTCAATTAGTTATGCTAAATTGCTCCTTAGTGCCCAAAGGGGGTTATAGGGATAGGGTGGGGGAGTGGGCTTGATAGAGGTCTTTCAGAGGGTCAGTGGAGACTTGATGGGCGATTGACCTCCTTCTACCCTGTAGCCAGCATCCTATGAAACCATAGTTGATTGTTGTAAAAATCCATCCAGTTCACTAATGTCTTTTAGGGGAGGAAATCTGCCGTCTTTACCCGGTCTGGCCTACATGTGACTCCAGACCCACAGCGATGTGATTGACTATTAAATGCCGTCTGAAATGGCCGAGCAAGCCATTTAGTCCAATAAATGCTGGCCCAGCCAATGAAGTCATTGACACCCACAACCCTGAATGATTTTTTAAAAAAACTTTCAGGAACGATTTAAAGAGAGGGAGATTTAGAGAGGGAATTCCAGAGCCCAAGGTGCGACTATGAAATGATCCCCTCTGTAGATGAACAGTCTACAAGCTTCCATAAGTCTATAAAGAGAAAAAGATGAGTGAAGACAAATGTAGGTCTCTTATAGTCAGAAATGGAATAATTTATAATAGAGAACAAGGAAAAGGAAAAGCAATTAAACAAAAACTTTAGTTCTGTCTTCATGGAGAAAGATACAAATAACCTCCTTGAAATGCACAGGAACTAAGGGTGTGATTCTCCGACCCCCCACCAGGTCGCAGAATCGGCAGCGGGCGGCGTGAATCCCACCCCGCCGCTAGCCGCCGAATTCTCCGGCGCGTGTTTTCGGACGGGGGCAGGGATCACGCCGCGCTGGTCGGGGGCCGTTGGCAGCGGCCCACCCGGCAATTCTCCAGGCCCCGTTTTCGGACAGTCCCGCCGGCGTGAAATCGACATGGTCCATCCCGGCGGGACCTGGCTTAGAGGACGGCTAGTCCTTGGAGGGGGCGCAGGGGGATCCAGCCCTGGGTGGGGCCCCCACGGTGGCCTGGCCCGCGATCGGGGCGCACCGGTCTGCAGGCGGGCCTGTGCCGTGGGGACACTCTTTCCCTTCAGGCCGGCCTCTGTAGGGCTCCGCCATGGCCGGAGTGGAGAAGAAAGCCCCTGCGCATGTGCAGGAAACACGGCGGTGATTCTGCGCATGCAGCAGAACACGCCGGCGGTTCTTCGCATGCGCCATCTCATGCCGGCCCACGGCGACCCTTCGGCGCCGCTTGGTGCGGTGCCAACCCCGCGGCCGCCAGTCTAACCCCCGGAAGTGCGGAGGTTTCCCGGCCCAAGAGTCTAGTGAGGAGGAATTGAAGGAAATTAGTATTGCTAAAATAATAATGATGGAAAAATTAATGGGACTGAAAGATAAACCCCCCAACGCCTGATATTCTACATCCCAGGGTACAGAAGGAGATGGCCATGGAAATAGTGGATGCGTTGGTTGTCATCTTCCCAAATTTTGTAGATTCTGGAACAGCTCCGGCAGATTGGAGGATGGTGCATATAACCCACACAAGAACACAGGAAATAGAAGCAGGAGTAGGCCACCAGGCCCTTCAAGCCTGCCCCGCCATTTAATACGATCCTGGCTGATCTTTGCCGGCCTGAACTCCTTTTCCGTGCCATTCCCCCTCTATCCCTCGATCAGACAAAGATTTATCCACTTCCACTTTAAAAACTCCTAATGATCCAGCCACCAGGGGAGATTTTCCAGAGATGCACCACGCTCTGTGAGAAGGAATTTCTGCGCACCTCGGGCGGCATTCTCCATCGACCAACGGCAAAAATCGGGAAACGCGATTGGGCGGAGAAACGGTTTCAACACCAAAGTTGTGGCGGGCGCCGGGTTCACGCCAAATCGCAATTCTCCGGTGCCTCGATAGCGGTGTCAATGCGCTCCATGACGTTTGCAGTTAATTAGCGGCCTGACCGGGTAATATCTGGGGCCTCGGTGATTCTCTGCCTCCGCTGGGGAATTCCCGACGGCGAAATTCACTTGTGCTTTACAAATTGAGAAACAGGCGCTTGGCTGATGAGGGAGAGAGAGTGGGTAGGACACGCAGAGATGCAACCATGGGCTGACACTGACCAGGCTGACTGGGGTAGCAGACCCCTGCCAGGGGTGGAGGGGTTGGGTGTGGGGGCAAGGTGACCCCTCACGGGACTGGAGCGGTGTCCAGTCACGGACAGTCATTGTCGCAATCTGCAAAGCAGCCAACTTGCTGCGCACCCCACTGACCACCCACCTTGGCCCCTGGTTCTGCAGAGTTCCACTGGCCTTATGGGCCCCCCACTCCACCACCCCTACACTTCAGCTCTCCGCAGCCCACCCAAGGGCAACACCCACAGTAGCCCCAATGGGGGGGGGGGGTGCCAGACCAGTGGGGGCTGCAGAGCATATTGCTGGCAAAGGTAGTGTCAGACGATAGTACTCCTGACAGCAGAGATGGGTGCCAGGGCCAGAGGCCCACACGGCGCAGGGCCACAGAGCCATGGGTGTGGGGATGGGGGATGTGGGGACAAGCAGTGGCAGAGTCTGCAGAGCCAACCGATGCCACCATGTAGTCCATTGGACCATGTGGACCCATTGGGCACGGGGATACGCACCATGCTAACATGTCAGCCTTTCACCCCCTGCAGACAATGGATATTAGAATACATCCAGCAATGGTGGCCTTCCTCCAAGTCTCCGCAGCCCTGAGAGATGCCCTGTGGCTGGACATGCTTGAGGAGGAGGAATAAAAGGCAGCTGCTGAGGCTGGATAGCCAGCCGCCCAACAGCCCAAGGAGGAGGAGGTGCAAAGGAGGCGCCATATGAGGCAGCATCTGTCATTCAAGGATTTGCCGGAAGGGGCAGGCCGTTGTGACTCCGGCTGAGCAGGAGGACAGTGCGATATATCTGCTAGACTAAAACTGGGGTAGCAGGATTGGTGTCTGAGGAGTGATTGAGTTTACTGGGCCTGTATTCACAGATGGCCACCTGTGGCTGGTGGTGGGGGGGGGGTCCAGAACAAGGAGCCACAATCTCAAGATATTGGTAGGCCATTTAGGAAATAAGTGAGGAGAAAGTTCTTCACTCAGAGGGTGAGGAACCTAACACGAATTCTCCACCAGAGATTTCTATGGAAGCCAAGTCACTGGATATATTTAAGAAGTAAATAGATAGATTCTGAGACACCCAAGGTGTCAAGGGGAATGGGGAGAGTGCTGGAGTATGGTATTGAGATAGAGGATCAGTCATGGTCACATTGAATGGCGGAGCAGGCTCGAGCGGTTGAATGGCCTACTCCTTTTTCTATGTCTCTACGGATCCAAAGAGCAGCCATTCTGTCCATTTGAGTCCATGCCAATTTTAACCTGACCCACTGTACAGTAAAGAGTAATAGTTTCAACAAACTACAGTCTCAAGCAGCTTACTTTGGGAGAAAGAACTCCCCTTAAAACCTGAACACAGACACTTGCCAGTCATGAATCTGGTGAGATCAGGTTAAATGCCACCTTTACATTTTACCCAGCGTGCTCTGTGTTGAAGTCATTGAGAGGTAAATCAGGTGTGATGAAACTACAGCATTCTAGCCAGTCCTGTTGGTATCTCTCCTGCACTGCCTCCTCAGCCAGCCTAACAAGCTAACACTTAGTTCTGATGTTCAGATCATTAATGGAGATTGGAAACAACAAGCACCCAAGTACTGACTCCTGCAGTGCTCAAATCAGCATCACCTGCCATTACCCTCTTCTGATTCCTGTCTACTTCCTATTTTTAACCGACTCCGATATCATTTCCATGTTCCGTCCGGAATTCCTGTGGTTCTGAGTTTAATTAGAGAGCCTTTCATGCAGTCTTGATCTGCAAGATGTTTTTGTCGCTCTGGTTCGTAGGTGGTTCTACACTCTTGTGCTCATGATTTTACTTCAATAACTTAACAGACTGATAAGCAGCCATACAGTCGTAGAGGTCCAGAGCACAGAGAAGGCCCTCTGCCCCTTCATGTCTGCGCTGGTAAAAATCAACTATCTAACTTCTAATCCCATTTTCCAGCACTTGGCCCATAGCCTTGTATGCCTTGTCATCACAAGTGCACATCTAAATACTTCTTAAATCTTTTCAGGGTCTCGGCCTCCACCACCCTCAGTCAGTGAGTTCCAGACTCCCACCACCCTCTGGGTAAAAGGTTTTTCCTCACATCCCCTCTAAACCTCCTGTCCCTTAGCTTAAATCTATGCCCCCTGGTTAGTGATCCCTCCACCAAGGGGCTGGTTTAGCACAGTGGGCTAAATAGCTGGCTTTTAAAGCAGACCAAGGCCGGCCAGCAGCGCAGGTTCAATTCCCGTACCAGCCTCCCTGAACAGGCGGTGGAATGTGGTGACTAGGGGCTTTTCACAGTAACTTCATTTGAAGCCTACTTGTGACAATAAGCGATTTTCATTTCATTTTCATTTTCATTTCAAGGGGAAAGGTTTCTTCCTGTCTACTCTGTCTATGCCCCTCATAATTTTATAGATCTCAATCATGTCCCGCCTCAGCCCCCTCTGCTTCAAGGAAAACAACCCCAGTCTATTCAATCTCTCTTCATAACTAAAATTCTCCAGCCCAGGCAACATCCTGGTAAATCTCCTCTGCACCCTTTCCAGTGCTATCACACCCCTCCTATAATGTGGATTCCAGAACTGCACACAGTGCTCGAGCTGTAGTCCAACCAATTTTTTATACAGTTCCAGCAGAACCTCCCAGCTCCTAAATGCTATGCCTCAGCTAATAATGTCAAGTATACCAAATGCATTCTTAACCAATGTATCCACCTGCCTTGCAACCTTAACGGACCGATGTACATGAACACCAAGGTCCTTCTGATATTTGGTGCTTCTCAGGGTTCTGCCACTCCTTGTGTATTCCGTTGCCTTCTGCCCAAGTGCATCACCTCACACTTATCGGGATTAAATTCCATTTGCCACTGCTCAGCCCATCTGACCATCCTGTGTATGTCCTCCTCTAATCTAAGGCTATCCTCCTCACTATTTACCACCACATCAATTTTTGTATCATCTGCGAACTTACTGATCAACCATCCCATACTCAAGTCTAAATCAAGGGCAGCACGGTAGCATTGTGGATAGCACAATTGCTTCACAGCGCCAGGGTCCCAGGTTCGATTCCGGCTTGGGTCTCTGTCTGTGCGGAGTCTGCACATCCTCCCCGTGTGTGCGTGGGTTTCCTCCGGGTGCTCCGGTTTCCTCCCACAGTCCAAAGATGTGCAGGTTAGGTGGATTGGCCATGGTAAATTGCCCTTAGTGTCCAAAATTGCCCTTAGTGTTGGGTGGGGTTTACTGGGTTATGGGGATAGGGTGGAGGTGTTGACCTTGGGTAGGGCGCTCTTTCCAAGAGCCGGTGCAGACTCGATGGACCGAATGGCCTCCTTCTGCGCTGTAAATTCTATGAAATCTATGAAATTTATATAAACCACAAACAGCAAGGGTCCCAACACTGATCCCTGCGGGACCCTACTGGACACAGGCTTCCAGTCAGAAAACCCCCCCTCGACTATCACCCTCTGCTTCCTGCCACTCAGCAAATATTAGATCCAATTTGTCAAATTTCCTCAGATCCCATGGGTTCTTACCTTCATTTGATATGACTTATTCAAATCACTATCATTCTCCCATGTGGGACCTGATCAAAAGGCTTGCTGAAGTCCAAGTAGACTATGTTAAATGCATTGCCCTCATCTACATACCTGGTCACCTCTTCGAAAAATTCAACCAAGTTGGTCAGACATGACGTCCCCCTTCACAAAACCATGCTGACTGTTCTTGATTAATCCCGGCCTCTCCAAATGCAGATTAATTCTGTCCCTCAGAATTGCTTCCACTAGTTTCCCTACCACTGAGGTTAGACTGACTGGCCTGTAGTTTCCTGGTTTATCCCTTCCTCCCTTCTTGAATAATGGCACCACATTGGCTCTCCTCCAGTCCTCCGGCACCTCTCCTGTGGCCAGAGAGGAATTGAAAATTATCGCCAGCACCCCTGCTATTTCCTCCCTAGCCTCACTCAGCAGCCTGGGATACATTCCATCCGGCCCTGGAGACTTATTGACTTTTAAGCCTACCTCCTCTCTGTCTGTTAATTTCTTTAATTTTATCCCAGTCTTTCTCCCTGGTCTCTAGACCCACGCTGTACCTCTCACTGGTGAACATTGACACAAAGTATTCATTTCGAACCCTACCGACATCCTCTGGCTTGTATCAAAGTTACAGAAAATTAAACGATTCGGTAAAAGTAGATTTTCCTTGAAATGAATCTAGACTCTGATATCATTGACCATCTACTGAAATTTGAATTCTACACTTGCATTTTCCGCCAAATTGTTTTAATATGGTTCATAACTTGTGGCGGGATTCTCCGGCCTCCCAGCGGTGTGTTTCTCGGCAGTGGGAGACTGTTTGCTGGCAGCGGGATTCTCTGTTCCCCCTGCTGTCAATGGAAATTCCCATTGAAGCCACCCCATGCTGCTGGGAAATCCATATGCAGGGTGGGCTGCCAGCGGAAACAGAGAATCCCACCACCAGCAAACGCCCGGAGAATTGCACTGCTTTCTGTCACCTCCATATAAATCGGAGTAGGTCATTCAGCCCCTGTTCCACCATTCAGTTGGATTACAGTTGACCAGTACCTTCATCCAAAATTCACTTGCAGAAGTTAGGAACCCTAATGGAATATTACTTTTTATCACAAGAGGTTTTGAGTACAGCATAGTGAAGTCTTGCTTCAGTTGCATAGATGCTTGGTTGGACCGCCCCTGGAGTGCTGAGTGCAGTTCAGGGGCTGGTTTAGCACAGTGGGCCAAACAGCTGGCTTGTAATGCAGAACAAGACCAGCAGCGCAGGTTCAATTCCCGTACCAGCCTCCCCGAACAGGTGCCGAAATGTGGCCACTAGGGACTTTTCACAGTAACTTCATTGAAGACTACTTGTGACAATAAGCTATTATTATTGTTAGTTCTGGTTCCCTTCACTCAAAAGGGATATTATTGTTACAGAGGGAGTTCAATGAAGGTTCACCAAACTGGTTCCACGAATGACGGAACTCTCTTATGAGGAAAGATTGTGTAAACTGGACCTGGATTCTCTCGAGTTTTGAAGAATGAGAGGCATCTCATTTAAACCTGCAAAATAGTTAAAGGGATATATGCAGGTACAATGTTTCCCTTGGTTGGTTTAGTAGGCCACAAACAAGTCCGGACTGAGTTAGTGAAAAGAAAATTTGGTTTATTGCAAAACAATTATATTTCCAATACACATCAGGGGCGCGATTCTCTGCTCCCGCGCCGTTTCAGAGAATCGCCTGGGTCGCCAAATTTTCCCACGACGCCGGTCCGACGCCCTCCTGCGATTCACGGAAGCGGCCAGATCGACACAATCACATTTTGTCCAGTGAATCGCCCAAGACAGCCAAAATGGAGATTCACCGGTACCCCCACGATTCTCAGTGCCAGATGGGCCGAGCGGCCTGCCCAAAACGGCGAGTCCCCCCCCGGCGCCGTCCACACCTGGTCGCTGCCGCCGGGAACAGCGCGGGAACGCTGGGGGGGGGGCGGCCTGCGGGGGGGGGGGGGCGGCCTGCGGGGGGGGGGGGGGATCCTGCACCCCCGGGGGGGGCTCAAATGGGGTCTGACCCGCGATCGGTGCCCACTGATCGTCGGGCCTCTCTCTCTCAAGGAGGACCTCCTTTCTTCCGCAGCCCCGCAAGATCCGTCGGACATCTTCTTGCGGGGCGGACTCCGGGAGGACAGCAACCACGCATGCGTGGGTTGGCGCCGGCCAACCCGCAGATGCGCGGGTATCGCCAGTTATGCGCCGCCGGCCGCGTCATGTATGCGGCGCCGCCTTTACGCGGCGGCAAGGCCTGGCGCGCGTAAGTGACGCGGCGCCGCTCCTAGCCCATTGTCGGGCCCTGAATCGGTTGGGATAGGGGCCGTTTCATGCCGTTGTGAACCTCAACGGCGTTCATGACGGCACGAACACTCTGTCTCCATTTCAGAGAATCGCGCCCCAGATCCCAGCCGGGTCTGCTCTGTCAGTTCCATACCTGGCTGACTTTATACTGATCTTAATCATGAATTATCTTAATCCCCTTTACCGGGGGAGCTCGTATCCAACGAGACTCAAAGAGACCTCATGCGGGTTATAACAGTTGGGGGAGTCTAGAGTCAGGGGGCACAATTTAAAAATAACAGGGAAACCACTTTGGACTGAAATAACAAATAATTTCTTTACACAGAGAGTTGCGAATCTTTGGAATTCCCTGTCCCAGTGGGCTGTGGAAGTTCAGTCATTGTGTATGTTTGAGGCAGAGATTGACAGATTTCTGATTAACAATAGTATAAAGGGTTATGGGGATAGTGGGTCTAAAGGGCATTGAAGTGTCCAATCAGCCATGCTCGTATTAAATTGCAGAGCAGGCTCCACGGGTTGAATGGCCTACTCCTGTTCCTATCTAGCCAGCTTGGTCCAGAATGCCTCAATACCCTTGCCTACCCCAAATCTATCAATCTCAGTTTTGGAAAGTTTCAATTGAACTCCCAGGTTCAACGTCATTTTGGGTGGGAGAGAAGTCCAGATTTCCACAAGCCAAAAGGCTTTCTGACATTACCATTGAATTAAAAATAAAATAAATAAATAATCTTTATTGTCACAAGTAGGCTTACATTAACACTGCAATGAAGTTACTGTGAAAAGCCCCTAGTTGTCACATTCCAACGCCTGTTCAGGTACACAGAGGAAGAATCCAGAATTCTCAGCTGGTACAGGAATTGAACCCGCGCTGCTGGCATTGTTCTGCATCACAAACCAGCTCTCTAGCCCACTGAGCTAGCCCACCGAGCTAAACAGTCTAGCTGTAATGCTGAGTGTATTCCCCTTGGGTTCTGGACTTCCCCTCAGCAATAAATAGCTTCTCTCTAATTAAACTATGAACTCCTTTAATCATTCCACTACCCCAATTAGACCACCCCTTAATTTTTCTAGATTAAGGTGAATGTTATTCTGATGTACACAACTTGTCCTCATAATTTATCCCTTTTAACTCCAGTATCTGCCCTGTGCCTCAACCAAAGCCTTCAGGGCCAAAAACTGAATGTGCACAATCTCCCTGTGTCTGCGTGGGTCTCACCCCCACAACCCAAAGATGTGCAGGGTAGGTGGATTGGCCACGCTAAATTTCCTCCTGAATTGGAAAGATTTAAAAAGAAATTAAAAGCTGAATGTGGTAATCGAGACCAACCATGATCTAATTGAATGGCAGAACAGGTTTGAGGAGATGGAATGGCTTGCATCAGAACTCTGTACAGCTCTAACTTATAGATACATAGATACATGGAAAATAGAAGCAGGAGGAGGCCATTCGGCCCTTCGAGCCTGCTCCGCCATTCATTATGATCATGGCTGATCATCAAGTTCAATACCCTGAGCCCGCTTTCCCCACCATATCCCTTGATATCTTTAGCCCCAAGAGCTGTATCTAATTCCTTCTTGAAATTACACAATGTTTTGGCCTCAACTACTTTATGTGGTAGCAAATTCCACAGATTCACCGCTCTCTGGGTGAAGAAATTTCTGCTCACCTCATCCCTTAGCCTCAAACTATGACCCCTAACTTAACTCCCATCACTTTGAATTCCATTCCACGTGATGGATGGGGTGGCTAAATTTGCTGACAGGACAAAGACAGGTGGGAAAGTAAGTTATGGAGAGGACACACAAGGCGGGATTCTCCGCGATGGCCCGACGCTGGCGTAAAAAACGGTGCGAACCACTCTGGGGTCGGGCCGACCGGAAGTTGCGGAATTCGCTAGGCCAGCACCGGAGGGGTTGGCACCACGTCAGCCGGTGCCGAAGGGACTACGCAAGTTAGTGTATGATCAGAACCTCCGGCGTGGTTCAGCGCATGCGTAGACCGGCCGACGTATTCTGCCGCATGCGCAGGGGGGGGGGGGGGGTGTCTTCTCCGTGCCGGCCACGGCGGAGCCCTACAGGGGCCGGCGTGGAAGGAAGAGGTGCTCCCACGGCACAGACCTGCCCACAGATCGGTGGGCCCCGATCGCGGGCCAGGCCACCGTGAGGGACTCCCCGGGGTCGGATCCCCCCGCGGCCGCCTGAGGACCGCGCCAGCCAACTGGATCATGTCTAATCCACGCCGGCGGGACTGGCCAGAAACCGACGGCCGTTCGGCCCATCAGGGCCCGGAGAATTGCCGGTGGCGTGATCCCCGCCCCCGCCTGAAAACTGGCACCGGAAAATACGGCAGCCGGCACCAGAGTGGCAGGGCGGGATTCACGCCACCCCCCAGGGATTCTCCAACATGGCAGTGGGTCGGAGAATCCCGCCCATGAAGTCTGCAAGGGGAATGTGGAGGTCCAGTGAGTGGACAGGAATTTGGCAGATGGCGTATAATGTAGGAAAATATTAACTTATACACTATTCCACAAAGAATAGAAAAGGGGAACATTTATTACATAGAGAGCGATTGCAGAACTCTGAGGCACAGAGAGTTCTGGCTGTCCTGGTGCATGAATCATTGAAAAGTTAGCAAGTGATTAGGAAGGCAAATGGAATGTTGTGTATTGTAAAAGGAATGGAATATTAAAGGCCGAATGTTTTGCTGTAGCTGTACAGGGCTGACAGTTTTGGTCTCATTATTTGAGAGAGGATATAAATGGGTTAGAAGCAGTTCAGAGAAGGTTCACCTGACTAATAGCTGAGATGTGAGTGTTATTTTATGAGGAAAAGTTGGACAGGTTGGGGCTGTACCTATTGGAGTTTAGAAGATTGAGACGTGATCTTATTGAAACACATAAGGTAGTGAGGGGAGTTGACAGGATCAATGCTGAAAGAATGTTTCCCTGTGTGGGAGGGTCTCGAACAAGGTGACACAGTTTAAAATAAAGGGTCTCCCATTAAGATGGAGATGAAGAGAGATATTTTCTCTGAGGGTCGTCAGTCTTTGGAACTCTCTGCCCCAATGAGTGGTGGAGGCAGGGTTGATGAATATTTTTAAGGCAGAGGTCAATAGATTAATCAGTAACAAGGGAGTCAAAAGCTAAAGGTATCAGCAAAATGAGAATGTAGAGTTGTAGCTGCAATTAGATCTGCCACAATCATATTGAACAAGAGGAGGGGTGTTATCCATATAACTTAACTGCACTAGCCACAAAAATATTGTGGGTACAGAAGATCAGCTCGGAAGCTGGGAATTCTCTGGGGAATAACTTGCTTTATGACTTCCCAAAGCCTTCCTACCATCTTCAATGCATAAGTCAGGAGAGTGATGTTTACTCTCCACTCTCCTGGATGGGTATGACTCCAAGAACACTCAAGAAACCCAGCACCAAACAGGACAAAGCAGCTTACTTGACTGGTGCCCCATTCACCACTTTACACATTTAGCCACTCCATTGCTGGAACCCAGTGGCAGCAGTGTGTACCATCTATTAGAGGCCATGCAGTAACTCACCTTCAACAGCGCCGTACAAACCTGCAAACACTGCCACCTCGAAGGACAAGGGGAGCAGATGCATTGTGACAACTCCACCTGCAAGCTCCTCACAAAACTATACACCATCCTGACTTGGAAATGTATCGATGTCCCTTCACAGTTGCTTGGTGATAATCCTGGAATTCCCTTCCTAACCGCACTGTGGGTGTAGCTACGTCACATGGACTGCAGCAGTTCCAGAAGGAGGCTCACGGTCATCACCACCATTGCTTGCCAAGGGCAATTAGAGTTTGGCAAAAACTATATTTCTTGTCAGTGATCCCCACATCCCGGGCAGGATTCTCACACCCCGGGACACGAATCGCGGCATGCCGCCCCGATGCCGGTCCGCCGATTCTCCGCTCACCGGAGAATCGGCGCCATTGGCACCGGTGCGGTCTACGAGCGGCCACGCTAAAAAAGCCGAGTCCCGCCGGCGCCGTTCACACCTGCTCTTCCCCGGCAGGACCTCGGCGTGGATGCACCTGGGGGCGGCCTGATTTGGGGGGGGGGGGGGGCGGAGGGAGGGAGGGAGGGGGTCCTTACCCCGGCGGGGGGTGGGGGGGGGCTCCGCTGTGGCCTGGCCCGCGATCGGGGCCCACGATCGGCGGGCCGGCCTCTCGGGCTGGGGGCCTCTTTTGTTCTGCGCCGGTCCCTGTAGCCCAACGCCATGTTGCGTCGGGGCCGGCGCGGAGAAGGGAGCCACTGCGCATGCGCGCAATCGCGCCGGTCACACTGTGTATGTGCACGTTGGCTGGCCCCACTGCACATGCGCAGACCTGCTGCGCCCGTTTGATGCCGGGTGGCGTGGGTCGCTCCAGTGCCATGCTGGCCCCTGTAGGGGTCAGAATTTCTGCTCCTGAGGGCATGTTGACGCCGTCGAGAAACGTGACGGCATTTACGACGGCGTCTACACTTAGCCTCAGGACCAGAGAATCCCGCCCCACATGAATGAATAGTAAGAAATACTTGGAATTGTATTTTTGTCATTGAGGCACGTGGCTCAAGTTTAGAAATTTCCCACCTTGGTGGAAGGTGAACGGCCAGACCCTTGGGGCAACCGAGTGCCTCGGTTGTCTAGAACTTCTTTCCAGTTGTTTTTTTAAAAATTGTCTCTCCTCACACCCCATAATGTCGCCATCCATGTTCCATGCCAACTCCATGCCCACTTGCCAATTTAATGCCAATCCATGTTAAACTACACAATTTACACCCTGCATTTCAACTCATCCAGTATCCACCATGGGCAGGTTAAAATCATATAAAATAAAGAGCTATCTTTCACCATATTAAAATACATTCTCATTCATAAAAGTCCGTTCAAAATGTTTAAATCTTCTCAAGTGCTCAATCACCTCTAACAATAAACTTTTATTCAAAGGACCACATCAGAGAACGCTGATCCTTGAATAAATCATTTGAGCTCTCAATCAAGCTGTGAACTTAGTACTTGCTGAGATAATTATAAGTTGGGCGGCATGGCTGCACAGTGGTTAGCACTGCTGCCTCACAGCTCCAGGGACCTGGGTTCAATTCCAGACTCGGGTGGAGTTTACACTTCCCCCCATGTTATCACCAAGGAGGTAGTGATGGGCAAGCTAATGGGGCTAAAGGTAGACAAGTCTCCTGGACCTGATGGAATGCATCCCAGAGTGCTAAAAGAGATAGCTAGGGAAATTGCAAATGCACTAGTGATAATTTACCAAAATTCACTAGACTCTGGGGTGGCTCCGGCGGATTGGAAATTAGCAAACGTGACACCACTGTTTAAAAAAGGAGGAAGGCAGAAAGCGGGTAATTATAGGCCAGTGAGCTTAGCTTCGGTAGTAGGGAAGATGCTGGAATCTATCATCAAGGAAGAAATAGCGAGGCATCTGGATGGAAATTGTCCCATTGGGCAGACGCAGCATGGGTTCATAAAGGGCAGGTCGTGCCTAACTAATTTAGTGGAATTTTTTGAGGACATTAACAGTGCGGTAGATAATGGGGAGCCAATGGATGTGGTATATCTGGATTTCCAGAAAGCCTTTGACAAGGTGCCACACAAAAGGTTGTTGCATGAGATAAAGATGCATGGCATTAAGGGGAAAATAGTAGCATGGATAGAGGATTGGTTAATTAATAGAAAGCAAAGAGTGGGGATTAATGGGTGTTTCTCTCGTTGGCAATCAGTAGCTAGTGGTGTCCCTCAGGGATCAGTGTTGGGCCCAAAACTGTTCACAATTTACATAGATGATTTGGAGTTGGGGACCAAGGGCAATGTGTCCAAGTTTGCAGACGGCACTAAGATAAGTGGTAAAGCAAAAAGTGCAGAGGATACTGGAAGTCTGCAGAGGGATTTGGATAGGCTAAGTGAATGGGCTAGGGTCTGGCAGGTGGAATACAGTGTTGACAAATGTGAGGTTATCCATTTTGGTAGGAATAACAGCAAAAGGGATTATTATTTAAATGATAAAACATTAAAACATGCTGCTGTGCAGAGAGACCTGGGTGTGCTAGTGCATGAGTCACAAAAAGTTGGTTTACAGGTGCAACAGGTGATTAAGAAGGCAAATGGAATCTTGTCCTTCATTGCTAGAGGGATGGAGTTTAAGACTAGGGAGGTTCTGCTGCAATTGTATAAGGTGTTCGTGAGGCCACACCTGGAGTATTGTGTTCAGTTTTGGTCTCCTTACTTGAGAAAGGACGTACTGGCACTGGAGGGTGTGCAGAGGAGATTCACTAGGTTAATCCCAGAGCTGAAGGGGTTGGATTACGAGGAGAGGTTGAGTAGACTGGGACTGTACTCGTTGGAATTTAGAAGGATGAGGGGGGATCTTATAGAAACATATAAGATTATGAAGGGAATCGATAGGATAGATGCGGGCAGGTTGTTTCCACTGGCGGGTGAAAGCAGAACTAGGGGGCATAGCCTCAAAATAAGGGGAAGTAGATTTAGGACTGGGTTTAGGAGGAGCTACTTCACCCAAAGGGTTGTGAATCTATGGAATTCCTTGCCCAGTGAAGCAGTAGAGGCTCCTTCATTAAATGTTTTGAAGATAAAGATAGATAGTTTTTTGTCCACAAAAGATCAGCCATGATCTCATTGAATGGTGGAGCAGGCTCGAGGGGCCAGATGGCCTACTCCTGCTCCTAGTTCTTATGTTCTTATGTCTGCGTGGGTTTCCTCCGGGTGCTCCAGTTTCCTCCCATAGTCCAAAGATGTGCACGTTAGGTGGATTGGCAATGCTAAATTGCCCCTTGGTTTCCAAAAGGGTAGGTGGGGTTACCGGGTTTCAGGGTTATTGGGTGGAGACGTGGGCTGAAGTAGGGTGCTCTTTCCAAGGACCAGTGCTGACCCAATGGGCCAAATGGCCTCTTTCTGTACTGTAAATTCTATAAATTGTGGAAAGCAGCCAGGCATTCACAAAGGGCCCTTCGGCAAATGTCAATGAACAGCTAGAATAGAGTTTTTATAACATCACTGGGAGAGGCAGCCTATTTTGTTACTTTTTAAAGGGCCGTGTTTTTAAATAACTTGATTTTATGACAGTTATACAAACCATACCCGTCCTTCAAGAGTCTTTACATCGACTCCATAGATGTAACTCTGCACTTTGGTTTATGGCCCTTGCTAGTGTGACAATGAGTTCAGTTTGAACTTAACCAGCGAAAAAGGGATCTGTCGGAAATGGGGGTGAAACTTCGCATCTGGGTCTGACAAGTTAATTTTAAAGGTTCGCAGAGTCTCTACAGTGCTGCAACAATGCATGCCTTAATCTTTCTATGTCCCTTTAAGACTTTCTGTTCCCACCTGTTCTATTTATTGTGCTACCTACCAATGCTCACACTTGAGTGAGAATTGCACTTGCTCAGTTAATCCAATCCTATTGACTGACTTTTATATACCCTGGGTCACTGTTGTCCAGTCAGCTCTACTACCATGGTTGCATGCGTGATTGTAAGTTTCACCCCTGGCTTAGCAGTCAATGCTGATCATTAAATGATTTAAGTTAGCACTGACAATTAAATAATAGGGAGCCAGGCATTTTCTTGAGAATCTGGCTACCTTGACAGGTTAGATGCGCGAATTGCAAACCAACGCACATGCTTCTCATCATTTTCCATCCTTTAAAATCAGATAGAAATTCCGAGTAGCTGCTACCCAACGCTGTGTTTTGTGTTTCTGCCCCTTGGGTGCTGAAGATGAGTAGCTGTCTTTATGCGTTAGGAGCTGAGAGGTAACTAAATATTCATGCGCTGCTATTGACGATATTCTTAAAAAGTGTACAGATCAGCCATGTATCTCATTAAGCATGTTTGAAGGGTTGAGTAGCTTAATGTTCCAATGTTGCTGAAATCATAAGAACGTAAGAAGTTTCAGAATTGGGATTGATATCAAGTTGTATCACAGCTTGGTTTGGTTCTGCTCTGCCCAAGACTGCAAAAAACTACAAAAGGTCATGATTGTAGCCCAATCCATCACGCAAACCAGCCTCCCATCCATTGACTGTCTACAATTCCCGCGACCTCGGAAAGGCAGCCAGCATAATTAAGGACCCCACGCACCCTGGACATACTCTCTTCCACCTTCCTCCATCATCAGGAAAAAGATACAAAAGTTTGAGGTCACGTTCCAACCGACTCAAGAACAGCTTCTTCCCTGCTGCCATCATACTTTTGAATGGACCTACCTCGTATTAAGTTGATCTTTTCTCTACACCCTAGCATTCAAAGTACCATTTTGCATCATTGACTGTGTCTATATATGTGGCCGTGGAACCCTCCTCTTCACTCATCTGATGAAGGAGCTGTGCTCCGAAAGCTAGTGATTCAAAACAAACCTGTTGGACTTTAACCTGGTGTTGTAAGACCTCTTACTGTGCCCACCCCAGTCTAACTCTGGCATCTCCATATCATGGTTAATGATCTAGACCTTGGTATATAGTGCAAAATTTGCAGATGACATGAAACTTGGCAGCATTGATATAACTTTGAGGAACGTAGTGCAAAACTTCATAGGGACATAGACAAGTTGGTGGAATGGTTGGACAAGTGGCAGATGAACTTCAAAGCAGAGAAATGTGAAGTGATTCATTTTGGAAGAACATGGGGAGACAATAAAAAATAGAGGGTACAAATGTAAAGGGAGCGCAGGAGCAAAGGGACCTGGGTTTGCTTGTGCATAAGTTATTGAAAGTGGCAGGACAGGTTGAGAGAGAGGTTAATAAAGTATGCAAAATCCTGGGCTTTATTAGTAGGGGTAAAGACTACAAGAGCAAGGAGGTTATGTTGAACTTGGATGAGGCATTATTTCGGCCTCACCTAGAGTATTGTGTCCAGTTCCGTGTGCCACACTTTAAGAAGAATGGGAAGGCAATGGAGAGATAGCAGAAAGCATTCAGGAGAATGGTTCCGGGGATGAGGAACTTCAGTTATGAAGATAGATTGGAGAAGTTAAGACTGCTTTCCTTGGACACAGGAAGATTGAGAGGAGATTTGATCAGGATATTGGATATCATGAAGGGTCTGTACAGATTAGATAGGGAGAAACTGGGCCACCGGGTCGGAGAATCGCCGGGGGCCGGCGTGAATCCCGCCCCCGCCGTGTCGCGAATTCTCCGCCACCAGAGATTCGGCGGGGGTGGGAATCGCGCCGCGCCAGTCGGCGGGAATCCCCCGGCGATTCTCCGGTCCGCGATGGGCCCAAGTCCCGCCGCTGTCAACCCACGCCAGCCGGCGTGGATTGAACCACCTTTGGGACGGTGGGACATGGCGGCGCGGGCGGGCTCCGGGGACCTGGGGGGGGCGCGGGGCGATCTGACCCCGGGGAGAGCCCCCACGGTGGCCTGGCCCGTGATCGGTGCCCACCGATCTGCGGGCGAGCCTGTGCCGTGGGGGCACTCTTTCCCTTCCACCTTCGCCATGGTCTCCACCATGGCGGAGGCGGAAGAGACCCCCTCCACTGCGCATGCGCGGGGATGCCGTGAGCGGCCACTGACGCTCCCGCGCATGCGCCGCCCGGCAAAGTCAGTTTTGCACCAGCTGGCGGGGCACCAAAGGCCTTTCCCGCCAGCTGGCGGGGTGGAAATCAATCCGGCTCAGGCCTAGCCCCTCAAGGTGAGGGCTCGGCTGCTCAAGATGCGGAGACTTCCGCACCTTTGGGGCGATGCGATGCCGGGCTGATTCGTGCCGTTTGTGGCGCCGGTCGGCAGACATCGCGCCGATATCGGAGAATCCCGCCCATTGTTCCCACTTGTGGAAGGATCAAGAACAAGAGGGCACAGATTTAATTTGCAAGAGAAGCAAAAGAAATGAAATGAATAATGAAATGAAAATCGCTTACTGTCACAAGTAGACTTCAAATGAAATTACTGTGAAAAGCCCCTAGTCGCCACATTCTGGCACCTGTTTGGGGAGGCTTGTACAGAAATGTGTTACAGGCAGCATGTGGTTAGGGTTTGGAGTAAGTACACTGCCTGAGAGGGTGGTGGAGGTAGGTTCAATCGAAGAAATAGACGATTGCCTGAAAAGGAAGAATATACAAGGTTCGGGGAGAAGGCACTCCCCCCTAATTCTGTGAAAGGAAGTGGGAGTCATTGTATAACTGGCTTTCATTTGATGTTGTAATCATTCCTACATTGTTCGTCTCAGGAATGCCTATTATGCCTCGGATGATTGATGTATTTAGCGGCTTCTTTGCAGAAACACTTTCGTTCTGCAGCTTGGAATAAAACCGTGTCCTTATAATTAGAACCCCGTGAAGAGTTGAATGTAATTTTCAGTTAAAGCGGAAAACCTGTTAGATTAGAGTTTTGAAGAGAGAAAAAAAAACAACTTGTGAAAGTCTTGAATGCCAGCAGCGCAGATGAGTCAAACGTCCACAATATTAAAAGAAAGACTAACAGAGAATTGCATTCTGGGGGAAGCCATATGGTGCAGACGATGCAAACTTGGAAGAAAAGTTATTGTGAGGAGAACAATGATGGTCTTTAAGAGGATACTGCATGCTGTGTTTTTGTTACTTATAAGTTTATGGGATATGGGTGTTGCTGGCGAGGCCAGCATTTATTGTCCATGCCTAATTTACCTTGAGAATATTTCATTGGAAGCGGTTCAGAGATGGTTCACTAGGATGATCCCCGGTATGGAGGATTGTCGAATGAGCAAAGGCTAAACAGGCTGGGACTCTACTCACTGGAATTTAGAAGAATGAGAAGTGATCTCGTTAAAACATATCGGATTCTTAAGGGCCTTGACAGGGTAAATGCTGAGAGAATGTTATCCCTCTTGGGAGAGTCTCGGACCAGAGAGCATAGTCTCAGAATAAAGGGGAGCCAATTTCAGACTGAGGTGAGGAGGAATTTCTTCTCTCAGAGGATTGTGAGTCTTTGGAACTCCTTACCACAGAGAGCAGTGGGAACATAATCCTTGTGTATATTTAAGGTTGAGATAGATAGATTCTTGATCAGGAAGGGAATCAAGGGTTACGGGAAAAGGACAGGAAAGTTGACGTGAGGAATGTCAGATCAGCCATTATCCCATTGAACGGTGGAACAGGCTCGAGGGGCCGAACAGCGTATCCTGTTCCTATTTCTTCTGGTTTCATGGCCTTCTTAAACCTCTGCAGTCCATGGGCAGCACAGTAGCACAGCGGTTAGCACAGTTGCTTCACAGCTCCATGATCCTGGTTCGATTGCCGGCTTGGGTCACTGTCTGCACGTTATCCCTGTGGCTGAACGGGGTTTCTCCGGGTGCTCCGGTTTCCTCCCACAGGCCAAAGATGTCCAGGTTAGGTGGATTGGCCATGCTAAATTGCCCTTAGTGTCCAAAAAGTGGGGTTATTGGGTTATAGAGATAGGGCGGAGGCATGGGCTTAAGTAGGGTGCTTTTTCCAAGAGCCAGTTCAGACTCAATGGGCCAAATAGCCTCCTTCTGCACTGTAAACTCTATGTTAAGAGTAATTGAATGAGAGGGCAGATTCTTCCCATGGTTTTTCAATGTGTCGGTTCCGGTGAGAAAACCGGGGAGCACCTCGTTGGTACCGACATTGGGGGCTCTCACCGAGTATTCGGTCTCTTCAACAAAATGTTTTTCCTTATGTGATGCAGATGACACCCGTGAAGGCTTGCCTCTGATAAGCTTGCCACCGTGCCTCCCCAGCACTTGTTCCAAATCCAGTCGGGGGTGGGGGGTGGTGTGGGGACAGGGGGGATGGCTGGCAGGTTTTACAGAGGGATCCTTCACCACAAATCTCACTGGGGTCAAACAGAGTCGGGAAACTCTCTACCCATGATTGGGCAGACATCCAGACAGCAAATGATCGACGCTGTCGGGAAGGCTGTGGACGCGCTTGTGAGCACCACTTCACTCCAAAGGGGGACGGAGCTGCTGTGTAGTAAGAAGATGAATTACATTCTTCGTGCAGCCAGGGTAAAGATAAAGGTAAAGTCGCCATAGCACCAGATGACCAGAGGTTGCTTTCCCCTTTGAGGGGCAGAGCTGACTGGTGGTGATTGAACCTGAGGATCACCACACCTTATGCGAGTGACAAGGTTGAGCAAGCGGAGCTTTCATGAATAACCAGGGTAAATCAACCTCCTCATATCTTCCTCAGCACCCCTTAACACAGTCCTCACATCTCCATGATGGTCTCACTCCTACCCACCTCGCGATGCCATGCGCTGCTCCCCCCGACCCATGGTCTCCGCAGTAGCTTCAGTGTCCCTCAAATGCCCGCTCCCATTCACCTCCCACTTCTGCCAAACTTCATCCCCGTCTGTCCTGGCATGACCTCCACCTACACTCTTCCCGTCTGCTCATTCTGGGGAAAACATGAGAACAGAAGTGAGCGGGCCATTCGAGGAACGAGGCCTTGAACTTGCTGGCGAGGAGCAGGGCTGCTCCTGTGCAGAGGGCGAGGCCGGGACCAAAGACAAAAGTGAGAGCCTTCAACAAATCCAACCACGTTGCAAACCTCACGTGACTATTATCTGAATGGCCATAAATTAGGAGAGGGGAGTTTACAACGAGAACTAGGTGTCCTCTTACACCTCGTCCACAGCCTGAGTGAGACACATCCAGAGTGGGAATTGGAACTTGGTAATTTGGTGTAGTGAGGTAATGAGGAAAGGTAAGTGGTAAGTCTAATTCTGCTGTTTTTCATTTAAAAGTGCAGTGTGTAGCTTAAGTGTCTGATTGGCTGAAGCTGCCCCCACCCTAATTGCTGAGAGGCAGTTATCTGTCAGTCACCTGAGGCCTGTTTAGTGGCACAAAGGTGTACATTGTATTCTTCTCTTTGAAGCTTAGGTAGTGTGAGTCACCCTGGTTAGCTGAGGTCTGTATAAAAGACTCAGTAAGCTTTGCGCAGGTCAAGGAGGCACAGCCTGAGTGAGACACATCCAGGGTGAGAATTGGAACTTGGTAATTTGGTGCAGTGAAGTAATTCGGTGCAGAGTGGGAGAAGGTGCTTTTTCCCTACCGTTTTGTTCTCTTTCTTCTGGCCTGTAACTCAAAATGAATGAAAATCGCTTATCGTCACAAGTAGGCTTCAATGAACTTACTGTGAAAAGCCCCTAGTCACAACATTCCGGCGCCTGTTTGGGGAGGCTGGTACGGGAATTGAACCGTGCTGCAGGCCTGCCCTGGTCTGCTTTAGAAGCCAGCGATTTAGCCCAGTGTGCTAAACCAGCCCCTAACTTTTAATCCGCAAGGAATGAAATGAAATGAAAATCGCTTATTGTCACAAGTAGTCTTCAAATGAAGTTACAGTGAAAAGCCCCTAGTCGCCACATTCTGGCGCCTGTTTGGGGAGGCTGTGATGGGAATTGAACCATGCTGCTGGCCTGCCTTGGTCTGCTTTCAAAGCCAGTGATTTAGACCTGTGCTAAACAGCCCCTGCAAGGAGAGAACCAGAGAGCATCCTTGGAAGGTAAGTGATTTTTATTTTTATTTATTTTTATTTTTGTTACCGTTTCAAATTGTGTGGGGGGGGGGGAAAACTGAAGTGACATCACAGTAAAGCTGTGACCTGATTGGCTGGTTGGGAATCTACACTAAATTTAAAAATTAAGCATTGTTAAACTAATTAAACATAATTACTTAATTACTTAATTATAATTTAGAGGGGTATCTAAGCCAGCGATCAGAGAGTACTGTATTTAACTTTCACATTTATAGTAGAAATCTAGTGCTAGGAAACATATAGTTAACAGCAACTTAAAAAAAAAAATGTTTTAATTTAATTTACGAATTAATTGACGCAATGTCAATTAGAGGGGTGCAGTGCTCTGACTGTGAGATGTGGCAGGTCCAGGAGGCTTCCAGCTTCCTGGATGGATTCATATGCAGAAAGTGCACCCAACTGGAGCTCCTCACAGACCGCATGGTTCGGTTGGAGCAGCAGTTGGATGCACTTAGGAGCATGCAGGTGGCAGAAAGCGTCATCGATAGCAGTTATATAAATGTGGTCGCACCCAAGGTGCAGGCAGAGAAATGGGGACCACCAGAAGGGGCAGGCAGTCAGTGCAGGAATCCCCTGTGGTTGTCCCCCTCTCGAAGAGGTATACCCCTTTGGATACTGTCGGGAGGGACAGCCTATCAGGGGAAAACAGCAGCAGCCAGAGGAGTGGCACCACGGCTGGCTCTGATGTTCAACAGGGAGGGTCAAAGCGTAGAAGAGCAATAGTCATTGGGGACTCTATAGTCAGGGACACAGATAGGCACTTCTGTGGACGTGTGAGAGACTCCAGGATGGTATGTTGCCTCCCTGGTACCAGGGTCCAGGATGTCTCCGAGCGGGTAGTGGGCATCCTGAAGGGGGAGGGCAAACAGGCAGAGGTCATTGTACATATTGGTACTAACGACATAGGCAGGAAGGGGCATGAGGTCCTGCAGCAGGAGTTCAGGGAGCTAGGCAGAAAATTAAAAGACCCCCCAAGGGTTGTAATCTCGGGATTACTCCCTGTGCCACGTGCCAATGAGGCTAGAAATAGGAAGATAGAGCAGCAGCTAAACATGGACTGAACAGCTGGTGTAGGAGGGAGGGTTTCCGTTATCTGTACCACTGGAAGCTCATCAGTTCCCATCCCCCTGCCACATTAGTTTAAACCCTCCCCAACTGCACTAGCAAACACCCCCCCGAGATCATTGGTTCCGGTCCCACTCAGATGCAGACCGTCCGATTTGTACAGGTCCCACCTCCCCCAGAACCGGTCCCAATGTCCCAGGAATTTGAAACCCTCCCTCTTGCACCATCTCTCAAGCCATGTATTCATCCTAGCTATCCTGTCATTCCTACTCTGACTATCACGTGGCACTGGTAGCAATCCTGAGATTACTACCTTTGAGGTCCTACTTTTTAGTTTAACTCCTAACTCCCTAAATTCAGCTTGTAGGACCTCATCCCGTTTTTTACCTATATCGTTGGTGCCTATATGCACCACGACAGCTGGCTGTTCACCCTCTCCCTCCAGAATGCCCTGCAGCCGCTCCGAGACATCCTTGACCCTTGCACCAGGGAGGCAACATACCAACCTGGATTCTCGTTTGCGTCCGCAGAAACGCCTGTCTATTCCCCTTACAATTGAATCCCCTATCACTATAGCTCTGCCACTATTTTTCCCGCCCTTCTGTGCAGCAGAGCCAGCCACGGTGCCATGAACCTGGCTGCTGCCACCTTCCCCTGGTGAGCCATCTCCCCCAACAGTTTCCAAAACGGTAAATCTGTTTTGGAGGGAGATGATCGCAGGGGATCCCTGCACTGCCTTCCTACTCTTCCTCTGTCTGTTGGTCACCCATACCCTATCTGCCTCAGTAATTTTAATCTGCGGTGTGACCAACTCATTGAATGTGCTATCCACAACTTCCTCAGCATCGCGGATGCTCCAAAGTGAGTCCATCCGCAGCTCCAGAGCCGTCAAGCGGTCTAACAGGAGCTGCAGTTGGACACACTTCTTGCAGATGAAGGAGTCAGGGACACCAGAAGGGTCCCTGAATTGCCACATCTCACAAGAGGAGCATGACACGGGCCTGAGCTCTCCTGCCATGACTTAAACCTGAAGTTAAATTTGAACTACACTACACAGCTAAGAGAAAGTCAAAGAGAGAAAAGAAAAATCACTTACCAGTCACAAGCCAATCACTACCTGCTGGCTGTGATGTAATTGCTCCCGAGACTCCCTCACAGGTCTGCTTCTCTGCACCTCCTTAAGATGAGCACCAAATTCCCTTAACTAGTTAATTAATTTACTTAATTAATTGTTTTTTTTTGAAACTCAACCCCAAACACCAAACTCCAAAAAACACAGCCCTCACTCACCTCTTACCCGAACTCAGCCTTACCCAAACTCAGATACACTCTGTTTGCTTCCAGCACTCCTTTTCTAAAGACACTTCAGCCACACCTTTTGTATCCTTCCTGATTTACAGTCAACCAATAGGCCTGCTCCCGGAACTAACAGCTGACCTGCAAGGTAAGGAAGTTTTTAAACAGTACTTACCTCTCCCAGCAGCACTTGCTCCCTGTGGCCGCTCCCGAAACTGATCTCCCGAAACTAACCCCATCTTCATCCCCAAATCCTTCTTCAAGCGGGTGAACAGAATTATCACGGGATTTGTGTGGGCAAACAAGACCCCGCGAGTTAAAAGGCTGTTCTTAGAGCGCAGCCGGGGGGGGAGGAGGGCTGCGCTGCCGAACTTCTGTTAATACTGAGCGGCTAATATAGCGATGATTAGGAAGTGGGTCATGGACGAGGGGGCGGCATGGAAGCGGCTAGAGGCGGCGTCATGCGAGGACACCAGCTTAGGGGCAGTGATAACGGCACCACTGCTGTTCCCGCCGGCACGGTACACCACAAGTCCGGTGGTGACAGTGTACTGAGGATCTGGGATCAGTGGAGAAGGCACAGGAGGGAGGAAGGGGCCTCAGCCTGGACCCCGATATGGCATAATCATAGATTTGTTCTGGGCAAGGTAGACGGAGGGTTTCAAAGTTGGCATAGTATCAAAAGGATGGGGGACCTGTTCATAGATGGGACTTTTCCTAGCCTGAAGGCGCTAGAGGAGAAATTAAGTCTGTCCCTGGGAAATGTCTTTAGATACCTCCAAGTCCGCGCTTTTCTGAAGAAACAGGTGGTGGCATTCCCGCTACTACCCACCCCCACCCCCCCTGCAGGATACAGGACAGGGTGGTCTCTTGCATCTGGGTAGGGGAGGGAAGGTGTCGGACATATACCAAGAACTGCAGGAAGCAGAGGAAGTCTCGGCGGAGGAGCTGAAGGGCAAGTGCGAGCTGGGCGAGGAGCTGGATGAGGGCCTGTGAGCTGATGCAGGGTTAATTCCTCCTCATCTTGTGCCAGGCTTAGCCTAATTCAGTTTAAGGTGGTCCACCGGGCACACATGATGACAGCGAGAATGAGCAAGTTCTTTAGGGTGGAGGACAGGTGTGCGAGATGCTCAGGGAGCCCAGCAAACCATGTCCATATGTTCTGGGCATGCCCGGCGCTTAAAGAATTCTGGTAGGGCTTTGCAAAGGCTCTGTGGAGGCCTTGGATGCTCGGGTAAAGCCGAGTCCGGAGATAGCGATATTTGGGGTGTTGGAAGATTCGGGAGTGCAGGAAGCGAAGGAGGCCGATGTCCTGGCCTTTGCCTCCCTGGTATCCTGGAGACGGATCTTGTTAATGTGGAGGGACTCGAAGCCCCCGAGTATAGAGACCATGGGCGGGATTCTCCGAACCCCCCGCCGGGTCGGAGAATCGCCGGGGGCTGGCGTGAATCCTGCCCCCGCCGGTTGCCGAATTCTCCGGCACCTGATATTCGGCGGGGGCGAGAATCGCGCCGCGCCGGTTGGCGGGCCTCCCCCCGGCGATTCTCAGGCGCGGATGGGCCGAAGTCCCACTGCTGGAATGCCTGTCCCGCCGGCGTGGATTAAACCACCTCTCTTACCGGCGGGACAAGGTGGCGCGGGTGGGCTCCAGGGTCCTGGGGGGGGTGCGGGGCGATCTGGCCCTGGGGGGTGCCCCCACGGTGGCCTGGCCCGCAATCGGGGCCCACCGATCCGCGGGCGGGCCTGTGCCGCGGGGGCACTCTTTTCCTTCCGCCTTCGCCACGGTCTCCACCATGGCGGAGGCGGAAGAGACCCCCTCCACTGCGCATGCGCGGGGATGCCGTGAGCGGCCGCTAACGCTCCCGCGCATGCGCCGCCCGGCAAAGTCAGTTTCGCGCCAGCTGGCGGGGCACCAAAGGCCTTTCCCGCCAGCTGGCGGGGCGGAAATCAGCCCGGCGCGGGCCTAGCCCCTCAAGGTTAGGGCTCGGCCCCTCAAGATGCGGAGGATTCCGCACCTTTGGGGCGGCGCGATGCCGGACTGATTTGCGCCATTTTTGGCGCTGGTCGGCGGACATCACGCCGATTACGGAGAATTGCGCCCCTGGTTAGGGACATGGCTGGGTTTCTCAGTCTTGAGAGGATAACGTTTGCCGTGAGAGGGTCCTTGCTGGGGTTCTCCAGGCGGTGGCAGCCGTTCCTTGACTGTCTGGCAGAACGTTGAAAGGTCAGCAGCAGCAGCAATCCGGTGGGGGGGGGGAACTGTGTATGGAATGTAGACTCTGCTTTTGTAAATGGACTATAACCACCTGTTTGTTAAATTTTCTCCTTTTTGTTATTGGTTATATAAAATTTTGTTTCAGAAAAATTTGAATAAAAACAATTTTAAAAAAAAGAAAGTTGTGAGGTGGAGACCCCATTGACTTCCTGACTTTCCTCCGCTGTTAGGTTTGCAGTGGGAAGGGTTGTGAGCAAACTTCCTGCCTGGTGGCTAATTGGGGCCATTAAATGGCCCTTTAAGAGCTTTATCCTGCTCCTGCTGGTATTCAACCAGTGGCGAGTGGGGGACACACCATACGGACAAATCAGCAAGCGAATGATGGGTATGCGTGAAGACTGGTGGGCAGGGTCTGCCTTTCTTGAGCATCTTGTGCCCAATGAAGAGACCCACTGTTGCCAAGTGAGGAACCTATAGGAAACCACCCTTTTTACACCCACCTTCTTCACCCCCAACCTTGTTGGACCCTTGCTGTCTGGCCCCAGTGATCCTGTCCCAGTCACCTTCATCTGGGGGCTCCAGCGATGATCCACAGACTCGGGCTTCCTGCAGTACCGGCATTGGTGACTACGCCCACTGGCGCTGCCGGCACAGGAGAGCTGCCAGCTTCCATTTAACCAGAAGCATGGGAGGTGGGACACCCGCGCCATACCGGAATGTGCATTGAGAATTCTCCCCTGGTGTAGCTGCAAACCAGTGGCCTACGTAAATGGGACTTAATCCCAGCGGGTCTCCCGGAAATGGGCGCTGTGTGATTGTCACCAAATTGACCATTCCATTCTGCCCATCTTCTCCCTCAAATTCATAGTCTTAATGTTTTGTATCAGGTCAACGCTCGGCCTTCTCTTTTCTAGTGAAAGGAACCCCAGCCTGTTCAATCTTTTAAGTGGCATTTGCATAGTAATGTATCACGTTTCTTGCTAACGGGTTAGTAGTGTCATGCAAGAGTGCCTTTAAGAAATGGATGTGTAAGCAATGTACCTTTAAGAAAACAATGATGTCAGAGAGTGGGTGGGGCTGGGCTTCAGGTCAGCCATTTTGTAGGTTTTTAGTTTCAGTTTAAAAGCAGTGTCTGTGTGTTTCCAAAGAGCTGCAGGTTTTGCAGTTTGGTTTTGCTGAGAGCAGCTAAAAAGTGCCTGGCTGGTTTTGCTGAGAGCTGTTTAAAAAGTGCCTGGGTGGTTTTGCTGAGAGCAGTTTAAAAGTAGAAAGCCAGTTTGCGACAGTCTCTGCCATTCTACAGAAAAAATATATATCCTTTAACCTGATGTGATACTGTTTAAAGGTGTTAAGTCTCTTGGAAGTTTGAAGGAACATTTTAAGGAATTATTTCCTGTTGCAATATTTTCTGAGTTCTTTGAAGTAAGGGGTATTAAGAGATCCAATGTTTATTTAAGATGTTAAGTTGAGTTCATGGAATAAACAGTGTTTTGTGTTTAAAAACCCACGTGTCCATAATTGTAATCCCACACCTAAGGAAATAGCTGTGTGCTCGGAAAAGCAACAAATCCACGAAAGGGAGAGGTTGGTTGAACTCCATGATACATTTTGGAGTTCTGAAAAGCCTCGCCCATAACAGGATTTCCACATCAAATTAATCACTTTGAACTGCAGTTTCTAATGTGATGTTTGCAAACATTCCACATCCAGTAAGATCCTACAAAGAACAAATCAATGAATGGCCAGCTGACCTAGATTTGGTATTATTGATTGAGGGATAGACATTGGCCAGAATATCGGAAGAACAGTCACGTAAATCACTGCTTAGACCTCAGGTGAAGTATTGTGTCCAACAATTTAGGAAACGTTGGACAGATTTCAGGGCAGATTTGGTCGAATGGTGCCTGGGATGGGGAGCTTCGGTCATGTGACAGGAGCAGAGAGGCTGATGTAGTTCTCCTCAGAATAGGTTATGGGAAGACTTAATAGAAATGTTCAAATTCAATAGGGAGTTGCATAGAGTATATAAAGAGCAAAAATAGAAAATACTGGACAATCCCAGCAGGTCTGACAGCATCCGTGGAGAGAGAACAGAGCTAACCTTCTGAGTCTGGATGGCTCCTTGTCTAAGCTGGGGAGAACTGGAAATAGGGTCAGATTTATAGTGGGGGGTGTGGAGCATGGAGCTGGATTGGGGGTCCAGCGATAGGTGTAGATTGACAAAGGTGTTGTGGGCACAAAGGCAAAAGGAATATAAATGGGGTTGTTTAAGGCTAAGAAGGGTGCTGGTAGTGGCCCAGAAAGAAATAAGAATGTATCAATGGCAGGACAAAGGTGAGCAGTGTGTCAAAGAGCAACTAGGAACAGGGACCAGATGGCCCAAGTGGGGTGGGGGAGGGGGAACTACAGTCAGTGAGAAACAGATCAATGGCAGAAATGAAAATGACTCGATAGAAATAAAAATGGGGTGAAGGTGAAGGAGAGAGTTCACAGTCTGAAGTTGTTGAACTCAAGGTTAAGTCCGGAAGGCTGTAATGTGCCTAACCGGAAGATGAGCTGCTGTTCCTCCAGTTTGCGCTGGGCTTCACTGCAACATTACAGCAGGCCAAGGACGGACATGTGGACGGGAGAGCAGGAGGGTGAGTTGAAATGGCAGTGACAGGAAGGTTTGGGTCCTGCTTGCGGATGGATAATAATAATAATAATCTTTATTAGTGTCACAAGTAGGCTTACATTAACACTGCAATGAAGTTACTGTGAAAATCCCCTCGTCGCCACATTCCGGCGCCTGTTCGGGTACACAGAGGGAGAATTCAGAATGTCCAATTCACCGAACAAGCACGTCTTTCGGGACTTGTGGGAGGAAACCGGAGCACCCGGAGGAAACCCACGCAGACGCAGGGAGAATGTGCAGACTCCGCACAGACAGCGACCCAAGCCGGGAAACGAACCTGGGACCCTGCAGCTGTGAAGCAACAGTGCTAACCACTGTGCTACCGTGCAGCCCAAAAAATTGAAGGTGTTTTGCAGAGCGGTCACCCGGTCTGCATTTAGTCTTTCCAATGTAGAGTCGACTGCACTGGAAGCAGCGAATGCAACAGATCAGACTGAAAGAGGTACACATACAGCGTGGCCTCACTTAAAAAGAGTGTTTTGGGGTTGAGATGGTGAGCAGGGAGGAGGTAAAGGGGCTGGTGTTACACTTTCTGTGATTGCATGGAAAGGTGCGGTAGGAAGAGGGTGAGGTGTTGGGGGTGATGGAGGAGTGGACCAGGGTATCCCGGAGGGAATGGTCCCTGCGAAATGCTATGGGGGAGTGAGGGGAAGATATGTTTGGTGGTGGCATCATGCTGGAGGTGGAACTGGCAGAGGATGATTCCTTGAATGCGGAGGCTGGTGGGATGAAAAGTGAGGACAAGGGGTACCCTATCCTGGTTTAGGGAGGGAGGGGAAGAGGTGAGAGCAGAGGTGCAGGTGATGGGTCAGTCACGGTTGAGAGCCCTGTCGACCACAGTGGGTGGGAAACCACGATTAAGGAAGAATGAAGACATGTCAGCAGTACCGTTTCGGAAAGTGGCGTCATCGGAACAGATGGGACAGAGGCGAAGGAACTGGGAGAATGGGATGGAGTCCTTACAGGATGTGGTGCGTGAAGAGCTGTAGTCGAGGTAGCTGTGGGAGTCAGTGGGTTTGTAATGGATACTAGTGGACAGCCTATCCCCAGAAATTGAAATGGAGAATTCAGTGGGCGTGTTTGACACCATCACTATCGGGGTCTGACAGAAATGGTGAACAGAGGTTCTCACGGCTGCACTTTTTAACTTAACTATGAAAGGCATTTATACTGTCGTGACTTTTTACTACCTTAGAGGTGCCGTGCGGATGTGAGGTGATGATTTTCCACTGTTCTTCCCTACGTTTGCCTGGGTCTTCTGCTGAAGAGTGGCACAACCTCCACAAACCTTTATTATAAAGATTATGATAAACCTTTATGTTCATCCCCCCCGCCCCCCCACTCTCCCCCCCCCCCCCCCCCCCCCCCACTCCCTGTGCTGATTTAGTTGATGGGCTGGCATGGTGGCAATTGTGAGTTCACTTGGGTGTGAGGGAGGCAAAAAGTGAAAACATTCCTGCAGGAATTCCCTGTGACGTTTCCAAGGAGGGCATACAGAATCAAATCTTTATAGAATCATGGAATCCCTACAGTGCAGCAGTAGGCCATTCGGCCTTTTCGAGTCTGCACTGATGCTCTGAGAGAGCACCCTATCTCGGCCCAGTCCTCTGCACCCCATAAGCCCACCTAACCTTTGGACACTTGGAGGCAATTAAGCCTGGCCAATCCACCCAGCCTGCAGGTATTTGGACTGTGAGAGGAAACTGGAGCACCTGGAGGAAACCCACGTAGAAACGGGGAGAACGTGCATACTCCACACAGACAGTCACTCAGGCCAGAATTGAACCCCGGTCCCCGGCGCTGTGAGTGCCACCGTGCTGCTGTAAAAACTGTGCTGGTCTTGAGAATGAATGATGGCAGATGGCAGTGAACCAGGTGGGTTATTTCATAGCAATCGGCAATAATTTCACAGTCATTATTAAACTGGTTTTGTGCAGGGAAGGTCATGTCTTACATACGCAATAGAATTCTTTGAGGAAGTGACAAAGTTAATTGATGAGGGAAGGGCTGTAGATGTCATATACATGGACTTCAGTAAGGCGTTTGATAAAGTTTCCCATGGCAGGTTGATGGGAAAAGTGAAGTCGTATGGGGTTCAGGGTGTACTAGCTAGATGGATAAAGAACTAGCTGGGCAACAGGAGACAGAGAGTAGTGGTGGAAAGGAGTATCTCAAAATGGAGAAAGGTGACTAGTGGTGTTCTACAGAGATCCGTGCTCTGACCACTGTTGTTTGTGATATACATAAATGATCTGGACGAAGGTATAGGTGGTCTGATTAGCAAGGTTGCAGATGATACTAAGATTGGTGGAGTTGCAGATAGCGAGGACTGTCAGAGAATACAGCAAAATGTAGATAGATTGGAGAGTTGGGCAGAGAAATGGCAGATGGAGTTCAATCCAGACAAATGCGAGGTGATGAAATTTGGAAGATCTAATTCAAGAGTGGACTATACGGTCAATGGAAGAGTCCTGGGGAAAATTGATGTACAGAGAGATCTGGGAGTTCAGGTCCATTGTACCCTGAAGGTGGCAACGCAGGTCGATAGAGTGGTCAAGAAGGCATACAGCATGCTTGCCTTCATCAGACGGGGTATTGAGTACAAGAGTCGGCAGGTCATGTTACAGTTGTATAGGACTTTGGTTAAGCCACATTTGGAATACTGTGTGCAGTTCTGGTCGCCACATTACCAGAAGGATGTGGATGCTTTAGAGAGGGTGCAGAGGAGGTTCACCAGGATGTTGCCTGGTATGGAGGGTGCTAGCTATGAAGAAAGGTTGAGTAGATTAGGATTGTTTTTGTTGGAAAGACAGAGGTTGAGGGGGGACCTGATTGGATTGAGGTCTACAAAATTATGAGAGGTATGGACAGGGTGGATAGCAACAAGCTTTTTCCAAGAGTGGGGGTGTCAATTACAAGGGGTCATGATTTCAAGGTCAGAGGGGGAAAGTTTAAATGAGATGTGCGTGGAAAGTTTTTTACACAGAGGGTGGTGGGTGCCTGGAACGCTTTGCCAGCGGAGGAGGTAGAGGCGGGCACGATAGCATCATTTAAGATGCCTCCAGACAGATATATGAACGGGCGGGGAACAAAGGGAAGTACATCCTTGGAAAATAGAAGACAGGTTTAGATAAAGGATCTGGATCGGCGCAGGCTGGGAGGGCCGAAGGGCCTGTTCCTGTGCTGTAATTTTCTTTGTTCTTGTTGAATTCCAGATTTTTAGTGAATTCACATTTCACCATTTGCCGTGGTGGGATTTGATCTCTGGTCCAGTGACAATACCACACCATTGCCTTCTCTCGGATAAAGCCAGGATGTAATTGTTCCAACCCAACCCCCAGCCCTACATCTCGGTGCCTCCCCTCCCTTTTTAGAATCATAGAATCCATACACTGCAGAAGGAGACCATTCGGCCCATCGGGTCTGCACCGACTCTTCGAAAGACCACCCTGCCTGGGCCCAATCCTCCGTCCTATTCCTGCAACCCCACCCTAACGGGCAATTTAGTACGGCCAATCCACCTAACCTGCACATCTTTGGACTGTGGGAGGAAACCGGAGCACCCGGAGGAAACCCACGCAGACACGGGGAGAACGTGCAAACTCCACACGGATGGTCGCCCAAGGTCAGAATCGAGCCCGGCTCCCTGGCGTTGTGAGGCAGCAGTGCTAACCACTGTGCCAACTTGCTGCCCAGATTTAATATTATGACTTAATATTAATATTTAAATTAATTTAATATTGTGAGGAACATCGAGCTGGCAGCTCTCGTGTCATGAATGAAGAAGTAAGGTGAGGTTAGAGTAAGGTATCAAAATAGAAAACCAGCTGGGTTCAGCAGCTTTTCAGTCGTGAAAAGGAAAGATATGTGTTAAATAGATATTGGTCAAACTCTGTGGTTCAGAGTGAGGTTGAGGGGGGACCTGATTGAGGTCTACAAAATTCTGAGAGGTATGGACTGGGTGGATAGCAACACGCTTTTTCCAAGAGGCGTCAATTACAAGGGGTGACGATTTCAAGGTGAGAGGGGGAAAGTTTAAGGGAGATTAGCGTGGAAAGTGTTTTACGCAGAGGGTGGTGGGTGCCTGGAACGCTTTGCCAGCGGAGGTGGTAGAGGCGGGCACGATAGCATCATTTAAGATGCATCTAGACAGGGTTGCCGGCTGCAGAAGATTTACTTTGTTTCTTGAGATAAACCCACACACTATATTTTTGAATCAAATATTTGGAACACTCATCGGACCAACTGTGTTGTGCGGGCGGGCGTGCAGGAGATGCAGCAATAGAACTACACAGTGAGATGTTGTGACAATGTGTCGTCCAAATGTTAGTACAGATGCTTACATTTATTTGTAGCTTATTTAGCTGGGATTGTGTGCTTCACTGTGAGATATGTTGACACTTGATGCTGGTGCTGCTACATGAGATTGAGAATGTTCCATTTTGTTTCCCCCAGCACTGACCTCCCTCATCTTGAGGAATGCAATAAAAAAATTATTTCAGGTAAAGTCACAGCAGTTTTTTTTCTTTCTCTGCAACCGGGCGTAAGGCCAAAAGAAACTGCAAAAGAAATGGTAACTGCATCTGTGACAGGTGGTTGGTGAGCATGACACGATCAATGGAAGACGGTGAAGAAGGTTGTGGTGTCCTCATAACTAGCTTCAACTTACATTTGTATAGTGCCTTCCATGACCAAAGGTCGCCCAAAGCATTTTTCCAGCTTTATTTTAGAAAATTAGTCACTGGCACAATGGAGGAAGGTGATCGTCAATTTGCGTACCGCAAGGTCTCACAAACAGTCATGTAAAGGGAAAGCTACACGAATCCCAGATGGCCATAAGCTGCTTTCTCCTTTGAGGGGGAGAGCTGACTGGTGGCGATTTAACCTGACGGTCACCACACCTCAGGTGAGCTGCAAGGTTGAGAGGGCGGGGCCTTCATTCATAACCTCAGGCAGTGCGGGAATTGAACCCACGCTGTTTGCCTTTCTCTGCATCACAAACCAGCTGTCAGGCCAACTGAGCGAAACCGGGCCCCACGGGCAGCAACTTTGTAATTACCAGATAGTCTGTTTTAGTATTGTCGGTTGAGGGATTAGAGCAGGTTGGAGTCACACCTGGCAAATCAACAGTTGCTGTAGTTCCCCCATGTGTTCCTTGAATGTTTGCCATTGTCTATCCACTGTCTTCCCTTTAAGTAACTCTCCCCAATCTATCAAAGCCAACTCACGCCTCATATCTTCACAGTTCCCTTTGTTAAGATTCAGCACCCTAGTCTCCGAATCAACTACTTCACTCTCCATCTTGATAAAAAATTCTATCACGTTATGCTCATCCCCAAGGGGTCTCGTACAGCCAGATTGGTAACAATTCCTTTCTCATTACACAGTACCCAGTCTAAGATGGCCTGCTCTCTAGTTGGTTCCTCTACATACTGGTCAAGAAAACCATCCCGTATACACTCCAGGAATTCCTCCTCTACGGCATTGTGGCTAATTTGATTTGCCCAATCGTTGTGAAGATTAGAATCACCCAGGATCACTGATATTCATCTCTAATTTTGTGTTTAATGCCATTCCCAACCTCACCACTGCAGTTTGGGGATCTATATATGACACCCACTAATGTTTTTTGCCTCTTGGTATTTCTTAACTCTACCCACACAGATTCCACATTGTCAGAGCTCATATCCTTTCTCACTACTGTGTTAATTTCCTCTTTAACCAGCAGTGCCACGCCACCACCTTTTCTTTTCTGGCAGTCCTTCCTTAATACTGAAAACCCTGGGACATTCAGTTCCCATCCCTGTTCACCCTGGAACCATGTCTCCGTAATCCCAATTATATCATACCCATTTATATCTATCTGCACGATTAGTTCATACACTTTATTGCAAATGCTCCGTGCATTAAGGCACAGAGCCTTTAAGTTTGTCTTTTTCACATCCCAATATTTTTCTCTGTTGCCCTGTTTGAATTTTGCCCTTGGTTCTCCATCTACCATAAGAACATAAGAACTAGGAACAGGAGTAGACCATTTGGCCCCTCGAGCCTGCTCCGCCATTTAATGAGATCATGGCTGATCTTTGTGGCCTCAGCTCCACTCTCCGGCCCGTACACCATATCCCCGAATCCCTTTATTCTTTAGAAAGGTAGCTATCTTTTTCTTAAAAACGTTTAAAGAAGGAGCCTCAACTGCTTCACTGGGCAAGGAATTCCAGAGATTCACAACAATTTGGATGAAGAAGTTCCTCCTAAACTCGGTCCTAAATCTACTTCCCCTTATTTTGAGGCTATGCTCCCTAGTTCTGCTTTCCCCGACCAGTGGAAACAACCTGCTCGCATCTATCCTATCTGTTCCCTTCATAATTTTATATGTTTCAATAAGATCCCTCCGCATCCTTCTAAACTCCAATGAGTACAGTCCCAGTCTACTCAACCTCTCGTCATAATCTAATCCCCTCAACTCTGGGATTAACCTAGTGAATCTCCTCTGCACTCCCTCCAGTGCCAATATGTCGTTTCTCAGGTAAGGAGACCAAAACCGAACACAATACTCCAGATGTGGCCTCACCAACACCCTATACAATTGCAGCATAACCTCCCTAGTCTTGAACTCCATCCCTCTAGCAATGAAAGACAAAACTCGATTAGCCTTCTTAATCACCTGTTGCACCTGCACACCAACTTTTTGCGACTCGTGCACCAGCACACCCAGGTCCCTCTGCACAGTAGCATGTTTTAACATCTTACCGTTTAAATAATAATCCATCCTGCTGTTATTCCTCCCAAAATGGATAGCCTCACACTTGGGAACATTGAATTCCATCTGCCAGACCCTAGCCCATTCACCTAACCTATCCAAATCCTTCTGCAGACTTCCGGTATCCTCTGCACTTTTTGCTTTACCACTCAGCTTAGTGTCGTCTGCAAACTTTGACACATTGCACTTGGTCCCCAACTCCAAATCATCAATGTAAATTGTGAACAACTGCGGGCCCAACACTGATCCTTGAGGGACCCCACTAGTTACAGGTTGCCAACCAGAGAAACACCCATTTATCCCCATTCTCTGCTTTCTGTTAGTTAACCAATCCTCTACCCATGCCACCACTTTACCCTCAATGCCATGCATCTTTAGTTTATGCAGCAACCTTTTGTGTGGCACCTTGTCAAAAGCTTTCTGGAAATCCAGATATACCACATCCATTGGCTCATTTTTCTAATGCACTTTTCTCCCTTTTGCTTTTGTCCTTGCTCCCTCTTTCTCTGTCTCCTTGCATAGGTTTCCATCTCCCTGGCATATTGGTTTAAACTCTCCCCAACTGCCCTAGCAAATAGTCCCCTCAATGTCCCCTTGGACATCAGTTCTAGTCCTGCCCAAGTGTAACCCGTCCAGTTTGTACAGGTCCCACCTCCCCCAGAACCGGTCCCAATGCCCCAGGAATCTGAAACCCTCCCCCTGACACCATCCCTTCAGCCACGTATTCATCCTATATATCCTGTCATTTCTTCTCTGACTAGCACGTGGCACTAGTAGTAATCCTGAGATCACTACCTTTGAGGTCCGACTTCTTAACTTTCTTCCTCGCTCCCTGTATTCTGCTTTAAGTACCTCATCCCTTTTTTTACCTATGTCGTTTGTACCGATGTGCACCACAACCACTGGCTGTTCACCCTCCCCATCCAGAATGTCCTGTACCCGCTCCGAGACATCCTTGACCCTAGCTCCAAATGTGTTGGAGATTACGGGCGGGATTCTCCGTGAACCGGCGGGGCGGGCCACTCTGGCGCCGGAGAGTGGCGTGAACCACTCCGGCGTAGGGCCGCCCCGAAGGTGCGGAAGCCTCCGCACCTTCAGGGGCTAGGCCAGCGCTGGAGTGTTTGGCTCCGTGCCAACCGGCGCAGAAGAGCTTGGCGCCAAGCCAACCGGCACCGAAGGGCCTCCGCTGGCAGGCGCGGGTTGGCCGGGAGCGGGAGCGCCAGCGTGTGCTGGTGTTATCCCAGCGCATGCGCAGGGAGTTTCCTCTCCGCACTGGCCATGGCGGAGATTGACAGCGGCCGTTGCAGAGGGAAAGAGTGCCCCCACGGCACAGGCTCCCCCCCACCCCCCCATGGATCGGTGGGCCCAGATCGTGGCCCAGGCCACCATGGGGGCACCCCCCAGGGCCAGATCCCCCTGAGGACTCTGCAGGCAGCCCGTGGAGCCAAATCCCGCCGGTAAGGACCTGTTGTGATTTACGCTGGTGGGACCCGCCGAGAACGGGTGGCCACTCGACCCATTGCGGGCTGCAGAATTGCTGGAGGGGCCGCTGCCAGCAGCCGACGACCGGTGCGCCGCGATTCCCGCCCCCGCCAGAACCCCGGCAACGGAGATTCGGCAGCTGGCGGGGGCGGGATTCACATCGCCCCTCGGCGATTCTCTGACCCGGCCGGGGGGGGGGGGGGGGGGAGGCGAATCCCGCCCCATATTTTAGGGCAGCACTCAACGATTTGTTTCCCATCGTCCGGATATGTTCCCTGCTGTCTGGGACACAGTCATCTGCAATCAGAAACTTTGATTGTTGCCTCTGTGACTCTGAAGCCGTGTCACTGGTAATTTCCTTAAGCACTGCAGAAAAGGGGAGATTGAAGAGTTGGGGAGTCACGAATCATTGAGGCAGATTACTGCAAAGGCTTCAGACAGCTCCTCACAGGTGCAAACATGTCCAAACATGCCATCATACAACGGATGCAGGAGAACCTAACTTGAACTCACACCGGCAAAAGCCTTTGTTAAGTCCATGAAAAGTAGAGATCGATCCTAATGTAACACTTAGCACTTACCTTGTAGTTGTTTTGTTAAAAGACCATATCAAAGAACAAAGAACAAAAAAACAAAGAACATTACAGCACAGGAACAGGCCCTTCGGCCCACTAAACCTGCACCAATCCAGATTCTTTATTTTGACCTACTACTTATTGCCCAAACAATCTGTATCTCTCCATTCCCCGCCCATTCATGTGTCTATCAAGATACATCTTAAACGTTGCGATCGTGCATGCTGCCACCACTTCCACTGGCAACGCATTCCAGGCACCCACCACCCTCTGTGTGAAAAACTTTCCCACACATCTCCCCTAAACTTTCCCCCTCTCACCTTGAACCTGTGCCCCCTTGCAATTGAGCCCTCCACCCTCGTAAAACAATTCTGACGATTCACCCTGTCAATACCTCTTATAATAGGTGCAGGATTCACGCTCTTTTGGGGCTGTCTACCTGCTCTATAAATATAAATGTCGCCACATTCCCAGAGGATCATTGGCTGTTCTTGCCTTTGAGAGAGTGAGCTGACTGGTGTTGATTTAACCTAAGGATCACCTCAGGCAAGGGGCAAGGTTGGTAAGGCAGGGCCTTGATGGCAATAGTTGTTTTTACCATCAAAGATCAAATGTCAGTCAGATCAAGGCCTTTACTTGTCAGCTTGGATCTTAGATGTATCTCTTGTGGAGGCCATGAATTGGATTCGATTTGAATTTGAGTTGTTTTTTGGAGTTGGAAATGAGATGGATTAAGGGCTTGCTCCATCCATTCTGAGCATGGCTTAGTAACTTTAAGAATGGAGTAAAAGTTAAACCATCTCGGAAGCCTTCCTAAAGGCATCAACGGATGCCCGATGAGTTTACGACTTCTCCTGCAACTGCGCTGCAGGGAAGGAATGCAACACTAATAAGTCGCCATGCTCTTACAATGACTAACAGCGGCGATACAATGGAAAGACTTTCTGATGATCTGGAGCGTTTCCTACGATCAATCCCTGCAGATGAGAAAAATTAAATTAAACTTCATAGGCTTTTTTGCTAATGGATTCAAATCCGCAAATGCTACAGGGATCAACACGTAATTAGTTCTATCACTTCGGAAGTGATGTGCATAAAGCTGAAATTTCACAAATAAGTTTTGAAATTCAGATGAGTTATGCTGCTGAAATCTCCATTCTTAAATAATGACCTGTCATTGTGTCCTTTCTTTAACAAGGGCAACAGCGTTCATCCTTATTCAACGGTATGATTCAAATGACCTTCCGAATTCCATCTCCACATCTTCCTTCTATCCTCTGAGCCTGAATTTACTGAGAAGTGTTATTCGAATCTACATGTGGCATTGGTGGAGTAAAAACATTGCATTCAGTTGGCTTCATTAGCAATATATGAGTGCTAATGATAGTGTAATTACAGAATAATGGGTCATCAATCCATTAATATTCAAGGAGTAAAATAGTGTGGTTGGATCTCGAAACCAGAACAAATAGAATTCACTGCTGCTTTGCTGTTCAGAACTCCATTAACCCCTTTCACTGTGCTGTTAAGGCATCAAATTTGTAAAATCACCGGCATAAAGGAAGCCATTTGGCCCATCATGTCTGTGACAGCTGTTGTGTTTGTGGAAAACGTCTTCTCAAATATAAATTTTACTTTGGACTTTCTTAAACATAAATCGAAGCCAGCGTGTGTGCCTATACACGCACAGGCAAATACCCAGATGCATGCACACACACACACAGACATTTTGGAAAAGACTACTGTCAACGTAACATATTGGATTAGAATAATGAAACATATTCTGGACACATATAGTGAAATGCAGAGACTCCACAATATCAGGTACATATTATTTTAGCAATGATCTTTTACACTCTGGTACATAATGGAACATACAGACTAAATAGGGATGCAAACACTGAAGATACTGAAATTAAAGCAAAATTCTGCATATGCTGGAATCTGAAGCAAAAACAGAAAAATGCTGGAAGGATACACACTGAAGATACGTATTTCCTATAGTCAACATGAAACAAATTGTACCATGTATAGTGAAGAACATGCATTGCATACTCAGGTTAGTATACGGCAAAACAGAGATACTTTATTGTATAAGTACAGATATCTGATTGCAGTATATATGCACATGAAAATATCCCATAATTCATTCACCATTTAAGTTCTGATCTCATCTATTGTTTCTTGTCAAGTTCTGTGCTCGATCAGTCAGGATTGTACCAAAGACTGCAAAATTATAATAAGAAATATGGGCAAATGAGTGAGCGCCGATCAGGAAGGAAGCTGAAAGTTTTCAGAGTGGGGAGAATGTTGCATGCACCAGGCTCTCTGGACTGCATCAGTTTATTGATTACTGCCTCAAGAAAAACTATGGAGAATTCTCAATCGTCTGCTGGAATAAGTGAGAAATTTCCCAATGATTTTCCTGACACCTCTCATTTCTTCAGGTTTTTCCTGTCCCAAAATCAAACATTATTGATGGTTTGAGAGACAACGTCTCTAAATTTCAATGTCTAATAGATGAGATGAGTTTGGATAGGTTTCCCTTCTCAAATACTGAGATCAAGTCTATTATGTATGACCAGTACAATCCGACGATATCATCTGTTCCAAGAGGAGTATATACCCAGCACCCATTGTGTTGGTATTACTTTGAGCTTCACTTGAGAGAGCTGTCTATTACGCGTTGGTCATGACTTCCCTGCTGTGAATCTGAAGGAGCTGGCAGCTCCACTGCCTTGGTGATCCTCCACTTCTACCTGCTGCATGGTTACTGGGGGCGTCATTGTGCAACATACGTCCAACTGCAAGCACTTGAGCATGACATCTGGGCTGACACTCCATTGCAATACTGACGGAGTGCTGCACTGTCAGGGGTGTCATCTTTCAGATCAGACGTTGAACCATTGCCCGATTACATTACATGAATAGGATGGGAGGGCCTGTACTGCGCTGTAATGTTCTATTGTTCTATAATAGAGGAATACGGACCCAGGAAGTGTAGAAGATTCTAGTTTCGTCGGGCAGCATGGTCGGCACGGGCTTGGAGGGCCGAAGGGCCTGTTCCTGTGCTGTACTTTTCTTTGTTCTTTGTTCTTTGTTGATCTGTACATGACACTATTTTGAATAAGAGGAGGGGTGTCCGCCCCAGGTCTTGGCTGATATTTATCCCTTAATCAACACTTAGAAAAGAGATGATCTTCATTTTAGCATGTTGCCGCCTGTGGGACATTGCTGAGTGCAAATGTCTTGCATTATATGAGTGATTTCCCTGCAAAAAAAGTAACAGACTGGATGTAAACCACTTTGAACTTGTTCTGAGGTTGTGAAAGACTTTATTTGAAAAAAAATCTTTATTTCTGATAAGTTTTTGAGATTGTGCGGTAGGACAGTGTCAGAGCTGTCAACGCAGTGGATTTTATTCCCTTTCGTATATCTGTGCTGAGCCTTGAATTGTGGTTTTATGGAGACGAGTGCCTCATTAGATTCACTTTCAGCCACGCTTCCTGCATTTTGGACAGGTATCCCTGATCATCCTGAATCCATCCGAACAGTCTTGAAATTCCATTAAGTAATCATGGCACGCTAGATTAAGTAGGATTAATGCTTTGTGGCTACTATAGGAGGTACCTAGCGTCTACTTGATTGGGCCCCGAAAGTTGTTTGTGACTTGCACATGAACTGAATGCAACCCCTGCAACTTATAATAATAAAATTAGAACAAAACCCAATTGTCATTTTGGTTTCATCAGTCTGACCCTGCACTTTGGAATTCAACCTACTTTAAGAAATAGACAAGTTGCAATGGATTTTAGTAAAATAAGGCAGGATCTGGCTAAGATAGGCTGGGAACAGCTGCTTGTGGGGAAATCTACAGAAGAACAGTGGGAGCGTTCAAAAAGGGAACGGGGAGGATACATGCCCAACATATTTTCTCTAATAATAATAATCTTTATTGTCACAAGTAGGCTTACATTAACACTGCAATGAAGTTACTGCGAAAAGCCCCTAGTCGCCACATTCCAGCGCCTGTTTGGGTACATGGAGGGAGAATTCGGAATGTCCAAATTACCTGACCGCACATCTTTTGGGACTTGTAGGAGGAAACCAAAGGACCCGGAGGAAACCCACGCAGACACGGGGAGAATGTGCAGACTCCGCACAGACAGTGACCCAAGCTGGGAATCAAACCTGGGACCCCGTGTAGCAACAGTGCTAACCATTGTGCTACTGTGATAGGAAGGAGTAACAATCACAGAGAACCGTGGATGACCAGAGATATTCAGGATACGATGAGAAGGAAAAGAGAGGCTTCTAGCAAGCACAGGGTGAGCAAATCAGCATACATTAGTGGAGTACAGAAAGTGCAGGTGGAACTTCAGGGGCGAGATTCTCTGACCCCCCGCCGGGTCGGAGAATCGCCGGGGGCTGGCGTGAATCCCGCCTCCGCCGGTTGCCGAATTCTCTGGCACCGGATATTCGGCGGGGGCAGGAATCGCGCCGCGCCGGTTGGCGGCACCCCCCCCCCCGCGATTCTCCGGCCCAGATGGAGTCCCACTGCCAGAATGCCTGTCCCGCCGGTGTAGATTAAACCACCTACCTTACCGGCGGGACAAGGCGGCGCGGTAGGGCTTGGGGTCCTGGGGGAGCGCGGGGCAATCTGACCCCGGGGGGGGTGCCCCCACGGTGGCCTGGCCCGTGATCGGGGCCCACCGATCCGTGGGCGGGCCTGTGAAGTGGGGGCACTCTTTTCCATCCGCCTTCGCCACGGTCTCCACCATGGCGGAGGCGGAAGAGACTCCCTCCACAGCGCATGCGCGGGGATGCCGTGAGCGGCCGCTAACGCTCCCGCGCATGCGCCGCCCGGAGATGTCATTTCCGCGCCAGCTGGCGGGGCACAAAGGCCTTTTCTGCCAGCTGGCGGGGCAGAAATTAGTCCGGCGCAGGCCTAGCCCCTTAAGGTTGGGGCTCGGCCCCCCAAGATGCGGAGGATTCCGCACCTTTGGGGCGGCGCGATGCCTGACTGATTTTTAAGGGCAGCACGGTAGCATTGTGGATAGCACAAATGCTTCACAGCTCCAGGGTCCCAGGTTCGATTCCGGCTTGGGTCACTGTCTGTGCGGAGTCTGCACATCCTCCCCGTGTGTGCGTGGGTTTCCTCCGGGTGCTCCGGTTTCCTCCCACAGTCCAAAGATGTGCGGGTTAGGTGGATTGGCCATGCTAAATTGCCCATAGTGTCCACAATTGCCCTTAGTGTAGGGTGGGGTTACTGGGTTATGGGGATAGGGTGGAGGTGTGGACCTTGGGTAGGGTGCTCTTTCCAAGAGCCGGTGCAGACTCGATGGGCCGAATGGCCTCCTTCTGCACTGTAAATTCTATGATAATCTATGATATGATTTGCGCCGTTTTGGGCGCCGGTCGGCGGACATCGCGCCGATACCGGAGAATTTCGCCCCGGAAATCAATTGGGAGATCAGAAAGGGAATTTGAGAAAACCCTGGCTGGTAAAAGTCGGGAAATCCCAAGCTATTTTGTAAGTATATCAAGGGGAAGAGGATAACCAGGGAAATAGTAGGGCCCATTAGAGACCAAGGGGGCAATCTGTGGGTGGAGCCAGAGGACATTGGTAGGGTGTTGAACGAATACTTCACATCTGTGTTCAGGATGTAGTTATAGAACTCAGAGAGAGAGATTGTGAGGTTCTTGAGAAAATTGTCATAGGGAGTGACAAGGTATTGAAGGTGTTATTATGTTTAAAAGTGGACAAATCTCCAAGGTCGGGTGAATTGTGTCCCAGGCTGCTGTTGGAGGTGAGGGAGGAGATTGCCTGGACTCTGACCCAAAGATTTATTTCCTTTCTGGCCACGGGGAGATGCCGGATGACTGGGGAACAGCTAATGTGGTTCCACTATTCAAGAAGAGCTGTTGAGATAAGCCAGGGAAGTACAGACCAGTGAGTCTTACGTTAATGTTAGGGAAACCATTGGAGAAAATTCTGAAGGAGAGAATCTATCTCTACTTGGAGAGGCAAGGTTTGATCACGGATAGTCAGCATGGCTTTGTCAGAGGGAGGTCATGCCTAAAAAATTGAACTGATTTATTTGAGGAGGTGACCTGGCGTGTCGACAGGGTGGTGCAGTTGATGTAGTTTATGTGGATTTCAGCAAACTCTTTCATAGGTTCCCACCTGCGAGCCTTATAAAGAAGGCACATGCACTTGGGATACAAGTTGATAATGTGGATTGAAAATTGGCTTAGCTGCTGGAGTGAGAGGGTGAAGACAGGTGGCTGCTTTGGTGACTGGAAGTCAGTGTCCAATGGTGTACATAGGGATCTGTGCTGGGTCCCCTATTATTTGTCATTTATATTAACAAAATAGATGACTATGTGGGAGGAAGGATCAATAAGTTTGCAGATGGCACAAAGATTATCCGGTTGATTAACAGTGAGATTGAGTGTCTTGGGTTACAGGATAGACAGGATGGTCAAATGGGCAGAAAAGTGACTGATGGAATTTAACCCTGAAAAGTGTGAGGAAGTATACTATGAAAGGGCTGACACTGGGTAGTTCCGAGGAACAAAGGGACCTTGACGTGTTTGTCCATAAATCTCTGAAGGCAGAATGCAGGTTAATAGGGTGGTGAAAAAGGCATATGACGCTTGTCATTATCAACCGAGGCATAGATTATAAAACAAGGGAGAAATTGTATAGAACTTTGGTGAGGCCACAGCTGGAGTACTGTGTGCAATTCTGCTCGTCACATTATACGGAAGATGTGATTGCATTGGAATGGTTGCAGAGGAGATTCACCATGATGTTGCCTGGGTGGAACATTTAAGTTATGAATAGGTTGGATAGGCCTAGTTTTCGTTGGAGCAGAGAAGATTGAAGGGACATATGATCGAGATGTACAAGATTATGAGGGGCATGGATAAGGTGGATAGGCAGCAGCTGTTCCCCTTAGTTGAAGTACAGTTTAAGGGGACACAAGTTCAAGGTGAGGGGCAAGAGGTTTAGGGGGGATGTGAGGAAAAACATTTTTACTCACAGTGTGGTGATGATCTGGAAATCACTGCCTGGGAGGATGATAGCGGCTGGTTGCCTCACATTCTTTAAGATGTACGTGGATGAGCATTTGGCACGTCTTAACGTTCAAGGCTATGGTAAGTGCTGGTAATTGGGGGGCACGATTTAATTAGAAATAAACAGAGTCCTGTTTTAGGCATATTTAGCGGGGTGTTTTTCAGCACCTGCAGCTCTGAGAATGACCCCGCTATCAAACAGGACTCTGTTTTTTTTGGCCTCGACGAGGAAGGCCCTGCCGAGGCCGAATTTACCTAATTTCCTGCACTGAGCAGCTCACCTTGTTGCGGGGCAGGATTTACTAACCACCCTGTTGCATGTTTTTCAGCGGGAAGGTTTCCCACCAGCGGGATTTACCGGTCCCGCGGAATTTCCCGTTGACAACACCCTTCGTCGCCGGTTAGCCGGTGTGGTACTGGAATTACTCGCCGGTGTGAACAGCTGGTAAATCCCACCCGCCCGTGGTGTGTGTGGTGTGAGTCTCCTCCAAGCACCTGTTACATCCGGTGTGCATTTATCTCACTGCGTATAATGGAGAAGGGAATCTCCTCCAGCACCCCTGCCTCTGAATACCAGTGCCATAACTTGCCAATTCACTTCCAGCCTTTGATCTTTTCAAAATTTGCTTGTCATTATACATTGTTGTATTAATGCTCTGACTTAGTACTGGTGGGAGCACATGTCATTTGGAAAAAAATGACGTGTGTTTGCTTCTGGTGCATAAAAGTGCATTTTTATTGATTCAGCTCTGTTGACTCTTCCTCATTTTCACATTCAGTAGATAAAACCATTCATTATGAAGCCATTTATGTCACTACAACTGCAGAAGGATTTTTTTTTGTTAAACCCATTCTAATGATGATTTGACTGTGATTTTACAGGATTTCCAAAGCCCTGGCTTATCACAAATTTTGCTAATGCAAGCCTGGCCTCCCGCCTGTGTTAACATTCACCAATCGCCTTTTTGCTCTCTGACCTATATTGCATCTGGTCAAGCAAAGTACTGATTTTAAAATTCTCCTCCTCATTTTCAATACCTCCCACAGCCTCTCCCTTCCTTGCCTCTCTAATCTCGACCAGCCCTACAACTCTCCGGGGTACCTGTGCTGGTGCCAACCTCCTGAGCATTCCGGACTTCGTCACTCCACCGTCGATGGCCGTGCCTTCAGTCACTCTGAGCTCTGAGAATCCTTCCATCCAACTCTCCACCTCCTGTAAGACACCCTCTAAAACCTATTTCTACGATCAAGCTTTTGATCATGGGACCTAATATCTCCTTGTGTGTCTTAAGTGACACATTTTCTTTTATGACGCTTCTGTGGAACACATTGGGGCACATTATCATGTTCAAGGTATTATATCAATCTTTATTGTTGTAATGCCGAATGGGAATTTTCATTTCATCAAGTTCAATTTTAACAAAAGGAAAATATTAATGGGATCATTGCCACTGATTGATCAATCAAACTGAGTCAGCTTGATTCACATAGTGGCAGCGACTGCAGTGATGGCACAATGCAGGGAACCACAGTTTATCATTTTCATGCCAAAGCAAGCTGACCTGATAACTCTTGAATAACTAAGTCACAAGCAAACTGTGATTAATGACATCAGTGGTATATAATCATACGTTTCAGCTCTCCCGAGTGCGAGTTGTTTATACTGTACATGAAACATTAATTAGGGGAGATTATTCAGGTAAAAAAGCAATGAAAGGTTTAATGGTGCACATTCATCTGGTACAGCTGGAGGTCTGGATACCATTCTATTGTGCTGGAATAATTTGGTTTCTCACATCGTACATTATACTCATTCCCACCTCCCCCAACTTCTCAAGGTTCTATCTATCTTGCCTTGCGGTCTTGACATATTTTCGTATTGGTAAAGAATTTCTCCTCAACATTTTTATGATTTTATGCTTTCACACTCCTATTTCAGTCTTCAGCGGCGATAGAAACTCTCATTCAAAGTTTAGCGTGCGACCTGAATTTACTGCACAAATCCTTTATCGCCTCTCTGCTGGTTGAGGTTGTGGGGCAGGGAGGTCCTGTTAAATTAAGCTTTGTGCGAACTGTAGACGAACACTGGGTAGGTGGTGGCATAGTTGTATTGTCGCTGGACTAATAATCCAGAGACCCAGCGTAATAGTCTCGGAACCAATGTTCGAATCTCACCACAACAGATACTCACGAGAGTGTCCCTTTAAGAAATGTTTTTGTCTTATCACATGATGTGATGTCATTGTGTGGGTGGAACTGGGCGATGGCTCTGAGTTTTATTTTTGCTTTGAGTTTGACCTGGTTTTCCATTGCACAGGTTGGAAAGAAGTGTCTCTCTATCTCCAGTTTAAAAGTTGTTTCCTGATTATTTGATAGCTTAAAAGAGATAACTGTTTTCTGGAACGAATTCAAACCTGCTGTTTTGGAAAGGAAACAGGTGTATCCATACCAAGTTTTAAAGATAGTAAGAGTGCCGTGTGTTGGGCCATACTTTGAAAAGGGGTTTCTGGTATATGGGATCTTGTTATTAAATTGGAACAGTTAAAGGGGGAAATTTATTCAGGGTGATCCATAGAGTACTGTAGCTGTGTGGGGTATTTATGTTTGTAGTTGATAAAAATGCTTACTGTGTGTGTTTATAAAAATCTTAACTAAATTCATAGAATAAAACTTGTTTTTCATTCAAGTGGCTCAGGCCTCTGTTGAATACCACCTGAAAGGCAGGCCCTGGTGCTCATCGTAACCAAAATAAATAAACCGTTGTAGGCCAGGTGAACTCCATGATATACTTTGGAGTTTTCCAGGCCCACAACAATAGTGAAACTCAATTTATAAAATCTGGAATGAAACATCTTCTGAAGTCCATGAAACCATTGTTAATTATTATAAAAACCCACCTGGTTCACTAATGCCCTTTAGGGAAGGAAATCTGCCGTCCTTACCTGGTCAGGCCTACATGGGACTCCAGAACAATGTGGTTGACTCTTAAAAGTCCTCAGGGATGGGCAATAAATATTGGCCCAGCCAGCGACGCTTGCACCCCATGAACAAATTTTAAAAACACTGTAGAATCTTTGACACATAGTCTCACTTCTGACCTTAATGGAGGGAAGGTTATGTTGGTTGGGCCAAAGGTGATACCCTGAGGAATTTTGGAAGTGGGATGAGATGGTGGTGGAGTGGCGATGTCACCAGACCAGTGCTTTTCAAACTTTTTTTCCGGGGACCCATTTTTACCAACCAGCCAAACTTCGGGACCCACTCCAGCCGACATTCGCGACCCACGCCGGCCGACATTGGCACAATTAATAAATCCATACCTTTAAAAATCACCTTTTTACTGCTTTGTGCCTGATTCCGGCTTCTTCTTAATCGGCTGTTCACCAGAGGCCCTGGAGCTCACACCAGCTCTGCTTTGTCCTGTTGCGGACCCTCCTTAACAGCTCACACCAGCTCTGCTTTGTCCTGTTGTGGATTCTCCTGAACAGCTCACACCAGCTCTGCTTTGTCCTGTTGTGGAGTCTCCTGAACAGCTCACACCAGCTCTGCTTTGTCCTGTTGTGGATTCTCCTGAACAGCTCACACCAGCTCTGCTTTGTCCTGTTGTGGACTCTCCTGAACAGCTCACACCAGCTCTGCTTTGTCCTGTTGTGGACTCTCCGGAAAAGCTCACACCAGCTCTGCTTTGTCCTGTTGTGGATTCTCCTGAACAGCTCACACCAGCTCTGCTTTGTCCTGTTGTGGACTCTCCTGAACAGCTCACACCTGCTCTGCTTTGTCCTGTTGTGGACTCTCCTGAACAGCTCACACCAGCTCTGCTTTGTCCTGTTGTGGATTCTCCTGAACAGCTCACACCAGCTCTGCTTTCTCCTGTTGTGGACTCTCCTGAACAGCTCACACTAGCTCTGCTTTGTCCTGTTGTGGATTCTCCTGAACAGCTCACACCAGCTCTGCTTTGTCCTGTTGTGGACTCTCCTGAACAGCTCACACCAGCTCTGCTTTGTCCTGTTGTGGACTCTCCGGAAAAGCTCACACCAGCTCTGCTTTGTCCTGTTGTGGATTCTCCTGAACAGCTCACACCAGCTCTGCTTTGTCCTGTTGTGGACTCTCCTGAACAGCTCACACCTGCTCTGCTTTGTCCTGTTGTGGACTCTCCTGAACAGCTCACACCAGCTCTGCTTTGTCCTGTTGTGGATTCTCCTGAACAGCTCACACCACGACTGCTTTGTCCTGTTGTGGACTCTCCTGAACAGCTCACACTAGCTCTGCTTTGTCCTGTTGTGGATTCTCCTGAACAGCTCACACCAGCATTGCTTTGTCCTGTTGTGGATTCTCCTGAACAGCTCACACCAGCTCTGCTTTGTCCTGTTGTGGACTCTCCTGAACAGCTCACACCAGCTCTGCTTTGTCCTGTTGTGGATTCTCCTGAACAGCTCACACTAGCTCTGCTTTGTCCTGTTGTGGATTCTCCTGAACAGCTCACACTAGCTCTGCTTTGTCCTGTTGTGGGCTCTCCTGAACAGCTCACACCAGCATTGCTTTGTCCTGTTGTGGATTCTCCTGAACAGCTCACACCAGCTCTGCTTTGTCCTGTTGTGGATTCTCCTGAACAGCTCACACCACGACTGCTTTGTCCTGTTGTGGACTCTCCTGAACAGCTCACACTAGCTCTGCTTTGTCCTGTTGTGGATTCTCCTGAACAGCTCACACCAGCATTGCTTTGTCCTGTTGTGGATTCTCCTGAACAGCTCACACTAGCTCTGCTTTGTCCTGTTGTGGATTCTCCTGAACAGCTCACACCAGCACTACTTTGTCCTGTTGTGGATTCTCCTGAACAGCTCACACCAGCTCTGCTTTGTCCTGTCGTGGATTCTCTTTCCCTTCCGCCTCCGCCACGGTCTCCACCATGGCGGAGGCGGAAGAGACTCCCTCCACTGCGCATGCGCGGGAAACTGTCAGTGGCGGCTGACGCTCCCACGCATGTGCCGCACCGATATGTAAATCCGCGCCAGCTGGCGGGGCAACAAAGGCCGTTTCCGCAGTTGGCGGGGCGGAAATCTCTCCGGCGTCGGCCTAGCCCCTCAATGTTGGGGCTCGGCCCCCAAAGATGCGGAGCATTCCGCAACTTTGGGGCGGCGCGATGCCCGTCTGATTGGCGCCGTTTTGGGCACCAGTCATACAATCATAGAATCATAGAATTTACAGTGCAGAAGGAGGCCATTCGCCCCATCGAGTCTGCACCCGCTCTTGGAAAGAGCACCCTACCCAAGGTCAACACAGCCACCCTATCCCCATAACCCAGGAACCCCACCCAACACTAAGGGCAATTTTGGACACGAAGGGCAATTTACCATGGCCAATCCACCTAACCTGCACATCTTTGGACTGTGGGAGGAAACTGCAGCACCCGGAGGAAACCAACGCAGACACGGGGAGGATGTGCAGACTCCGCACAGGCAGTGACCCAAGCTGGAATCGAACCTGGGACCCTGGAGCTGTGAAGCAATTGTGCTATCCACAAGGCTACCGTGCTGCCGTGTCGGCGGACATCGCGCCGTTTGGGGAGAATTTCGCCCCTGAAGTTCACACCAGCTCTGCTTTGGCCTGTTGTGAATACTTCTGAACAGCTCACACTAGCTCTGCTGTGTCCTGTTGTGGATTCTCCTGAAATTCACACCAGCTCTGCTTTGTCCTGTTGTGGACTCTCCTGGGGCGTCATTCTCCGACCCCCCGCCGTGTCGGACAATCGCCCGGGCCTGGCGTGAATCCCGTCCCCACTGGTTGCCGAAGTCTCCGGTACTGGATAATCGGCGGGGGTGGGAATCGGGCCGCGCCGGTTGGCGAGCCCCGCCCATTGGATTCTCCGGCCCGCATGGGCCGAAGTCCCGCCGATAAATTGCCTGTCCCGACGGCGTGGATTAAACCACCTACCTTACCGGCGGGACAAGGCGGCATGTGCGGGCTCCGGGGTCCTGGGGGCGCGCGGGGCGATCTGGCCCTGGGGGGTGCCCCCACGGTGGCCTGGCCCGCGATCGGGGCCCACCGATCCGCGGGCGGGCCTGTGCCGCGGGGGCACTCTTTACTTCCGCCTCCGCCACGGTCTCCACCACGGCGGAGGCGGAAGAGACTCCCTCCACTGCGCATGCGCGGGAAACTGTCAGCGGCGGCTGACGCTCCCGCGCATGCGCCGCCCCGATATGTCATTTCCGCGCCAGCTGGCCGGGCAACAAAGGCCGTTTCCGCCGCTGGCGGGGCGGAAATCTCTCCGGCGTCGGCCTAGCCCCTCAATGTTGGGGCTCGGCCCCCAAAGATGCGGAGCATTCCGCACCTTTGGGGCGGCGCGATGCCTGTCTGATTGGCGCCGTTTTGGGCACCAGTCATAGAATCATAGAATCATAGAATTTACAGTGCAGAAGGAGGCCATTCGCCCCATCGAGTCTGCACCGGCTCTTGGAAAGAGCACCCTACCCAAGGTCAACACAGCCACCCTATCCCCATAACCCAGGAACCCCACCCAACACTAAGGGCAATTTTGGACACCAAGGGCAATTTATCATGGTCAATCCACCTAACCCGCACATCTTTGGACTGTGGGAGGAAACCGGAGCACCCGGAGGAAACCCACGCAGACACGGGGAGGATGTGCAGACTCCGCACAGACAGTGACCCAAGCTGAAATCGAACCTGGGACCCTGGAGCTGTGAAGCAATTATGCTATCCACAAGGCTACCATGCTGCCGTGTCGGCGGACATTGCGCCGTTTGGGGAGAATTTCGCCCCTGAAGTTCACACCAGCTCTGCTTTGTCCTGTTGTGGGCTCTCCTGAAGTTCACACCAGATCTGCTTTGCCCTGTTGTGAATACTTCTGAACAGCTCACACCAGCTCTGCTTTGTCCTGTTGTGGATTCTCCTGAAGTTCACACCAGATCTGCTTTGTCCTGTTGTGGACTCTCCTGAACAGCTCACACCAGCTCTGCTTTGTCCTGTTGTGGATTCTCCTGAAGTTCACACCAGCTCTGCTTTGTCCTGTTGTGGAGTCTCCTGAACAGCTCACACCAGCTCTGCTTTGTCCTGTTGTGGAGTCTCCTGAAGTTCACACCAGCTCTGCTTTGTCCTGTTGTGGACTCTCCTGAACAGCTCACACCAGCTCTGCTTTGCCCTGTTGTGAATACTTCTGAACAGCTCACACCAGCTCTGCTTTGTCCTGTTGTGAATTCTCCTGAAATTCACACCAGCTGTGCTTTGTCCTGTTGTGGACTCTCCTGGGGCGTCATTCACCGACCCTCCCCGCCGTGTCGGAGAATCGCCCGGGGCTGGCGTGAATCCCGCCCCCACTGGTTGCCGAAGTCTCCGGTACCGGATAATCGGCGGGGGTGGGAATCGGGCCGCGCCGGTTGGCGGGCCCTGCCCGCTGGATTCTCCTGCCCGCATGGGCCGAAGTCCCGCCGATAAATTGCCTGTCCCGACGGCGTGGATTAAACCACCTACCTTACCGGCGGGACAAGGCGGCATGTGCGGGCTCCGGGGTCCTGGGGGGCGCGGGGCGATCTGGCCCCGGGGGGTGCCCCCACGGTGGCCTGGCCCGCGATCGGGGCCCACCGATCCGCGGGCGGGCCTGTGCTGTGGGGGCACTTTACTTCCGCCTCCGCCACGGTCTCCACCATGGCGGAGGCGGAAGAGACTCCCTCCACTGCGCATGCGGGGGAAACTGTCAGCGGCGGCTGACGCTCCCGCGCATGCGCCGCCCCAATATGTCATTTCCGCGCCAGCTGGCAGGGCAACAAAGGCCGTTTCCGCAGCTGGCGGGGCGGAAAACTCTCCGGCGTCGGCCTAGCCCCTCAATGTTGGGGCTCGGCCCCCAAAGATGCGGAGCATTCCGCACCTTTGGGGCGGCGCGATGCCTGTCTGATTGGCGCCGTTTTGGGCACCAGTCATAGAATCATAGAATCATAGAATTTACAGTGCAGAAGGAGGCCATTCGCCCCATCGAGTCTGCACCGGCTCTTGGAAAGAGCACCCTACCCAAGGTCAACACAGCCACCCTATCCCCATAACCCAGGAACCCCACCCAACACTAAGGGCAATTTTGGACACCAAGGGCAATTTATCATGGTCAATCCACCTAACCCGCACATCTTTGGACTGTGGGAGGAAACCGGAGCACCCGGAGGAAACCCACGCAGACACGGGGAGGATGTGCAGACTCCGCACCGACAGTGACCCAAGCTGAAATCGAACCTGGGACCCTGGAGCTGTGAAGCAATTATGCTATCCACAAGGCTACCATGCTGCCGTGTCGGCGGACATTGCGCCGTTTGGGGAGAATTTCGCCCCTGAAGTTCACACCAGCTCTGCTTTGTCCTGTTGTGGGCTCTCCTGAAGTTCACACCAGCTCTGCTTTGTCCTGTTGTGGATTCTCCTGAACAACTCACACCAGCTCTGCTTTGTCCTGTTGTGGATTCTCCTGAACAGCTCACACCAGCTCTGCTTTGCCCTGTTGTGGACCCTCCTGAACAGCTCACACCAGCTCTGCTTTGTCCTGTTGTGGATTCTCCTGAACAGCTCACACCAGCTCTGCTTTGCCCTGTTGTGGACTCTCCTGAACAGCTCACACCAGCTCTGCTTTGCCCTGTTGTGGACTCTCCTGAACAGCTCACACCAGCTCTGCTTTGTCCTGTTGTGGATTCTCCTGAACAGCTCACACCAGCTCTGCTTTGTCCTGTTGTGGACTCTCCTGAACAGCTCACACCAGCTCTGCTTTGTCCTGTTGTGGATTCTCCTGAACAGCTCACACCAGCTCTGCTTTGTCCTGTTGTGGATTCTCCTGAACAGCTCACACCAGCTCTGCTTTGTCCTGTTGTGGACCCTCCTGAACAACTCACACCAGCTCTGCTTTGGCCTGTTGTGGACTCTCCTGAACAACTCACACCAGCTCTGCTTTGTCCTGTTGTGGATTCTCCTGAACTGCTCACACCAGCTCTGCTTTGTCCTGTTGTGGATTCTCCTGAACAGCTCACACCAGCTCTGCTTTGTCCTGTTGTGGACTCTCCTGAACAACTCACACCAGCTCTGCTTTGTCCTGTTGTGGACTCTCCTGAACAACTCACACCAGCTCTGCTTTGTCCTGTTGTGGACTCTCCTGAACAGCTCACACCAGCTCTGCTTTGTCCTGTTGTGGATTCTCCTGAACAGCTCACACCAGCTCTGCTTTGTCCTGTTGTGGACTCTCCTGAACAGCTCACACCAGCTCTGCTTTGTCCTGTTGTGGACTCTCCTGAACAGCTCACACCAGCTCTGCTTTGTCCTGTTGTGGACCCTCCTGACCAGCTCACACCAGCTCTGCTTTGTCCTGTTGTGGATTCTCCTGAACAGCTCACACCAGCTCTGCTTTGTCCTGTTGTGGACTCTCCTGAACAACTCACACCAGCTCTGCTTTGTCCTGTTGTGGATTCTCCTGAACAGCTCACACCAGCTCTGCTTTGTCCTGTTGTGGATTCTCTTGAGCCACTCTCTCCAGCAGGTTTAGTTGTGAGTTGCTGGCCTGTTTGTGTCTCTGGCCCTGTTTGTGTCTCTTCCTTGGAACAAAACGATCCATTTTAAATTTTGTTTGTTTGCTGCTGACAAAATGGAGGAATCGCAATCGTGCCCAAAGCACATGACGCAGCGTTCGGGCCACGTGACCTGCTCTCTGCCTCGCTTCAGGCAGAAGGATAACATTGAATTTCAAAAGAAATCTTCACCATATCAGTGTGCTGACGTCAAGAGGAGGCGGTGCTTCTCGCTGGGTGCTGCCCATGCGCACTGATGAGCGGGCACGCATGCGCAGTGCGACTGCAATTTTTTATATGGTCGCGGCCGTCATTTCCAAAGCCGCTTGCAGCCGGCATTATTAAAAGCCGGCTGCTGCGGCTGTTGCGTGTGAATTCACGCGATCGGGAACGCCGCGATGGACGGCTCCACAACCCTCCCGACTCCCGCCCACGACCCACCCGCGGGTCTCGACCCCCACTTTGAAAATGCCTGCACTAGACATGGGGCGTCATTCTCCGACCCCCCGCCGGGTCGGAGAATGGCCGTTGGCCGCCGTGAATCCCGCCCCCGCCCCCGCCGAAGTCTCCGAAGGGAGAAAAGTCGGCGGGGCGTTAATGGCGCCGCTGCCGCGGAGAATGTCACGGGTCTGCGCAAGGCAGCCGATTTTCGGCCTGCCGATATTCTCCCTTCCGGGTGGGCCAAAGTCCCGTCGACGTGATGACCGTTCACGTCGACGTGAATCAAACCTCCTTTTCATCGGCGTGACCCGGTGCTCCAGGCTCACGCCGACCAGCGAGGAGGTGAGTGACGGCCTGGGGGGTTGGCTCTGGGCAGGAAATGGCGTGGCCGCAGACTGATTGCGTGAGGAGAGGTGTGTCTCGGCTTGTGTGTGTGTGTGCGGCGGGGGGGGGGGGGGGTGGTTAGAGTACGCTGGGCTCCGGGAGGTTGGGGAGGGGGTCCGTGCCGGGGTGGAGGTTGGGGAGGGGGTCCGTGCCGGGGTGGAGGTTGGGGAGGGGGTCCGTGTCGGGGTGGAGGTTGGGGGGGGGTCCGTGCTGGGGTGGAGGGTGGGGAGGGGGTCCGTGCCGGGGTGGAGGTTGGGGGGGGGGGGGGTCCGTGCTGGGTTGGAGGTTGGGGAGGGGGTCCGTGCTGGGGTGGAGGTTGGGGAGGGGGTCCGTGCCGGGGTGGAGGTTGGGGGGGGGGTCCGTGCTGGGGTGGAGGTTGGGGGTTGGGGAGGGGGTCCGTGCCGGGGTGGAGGTTGGGGGGGGTCCGTGCTGGGGTGGAGGTTGGGGGTTGGGGAGGGGGTCCGTGCCGGGGTGGAGGTTGGGGGGGGTCCGTGCTGGGGTGGAGGTTGGGGGTTGGGAGGGGGTCCGTGTCGGGGTGGAGGTTGGGGGGGGGTCCGTGCTGGGGTGGAGGTTGGGGAGGGGGTCCGTGCCGGGGTGGACGTTGGGGGGGGGGGGTCCGTGCTGGGTGGAGGTTGGGGAGGAGGTCCGTGCCGGGGTGGAGGTTGGGGAGGGGGTCCGTGCCGGGGTGGAGGTTGGGGGGGGCTCCGTGCTGGGGTGGAGGCTGGGGGTTGGGGAGGGGGTCCGTGCCGGGGTGGAGGTTGGGGGGGGGTCCGTGCTGGGGTGGAGGTTGGGGGCTGGGGAGGGGGTCCGTGCCGGTGTGGAGGTTGGGGGGGGGTCCGTGCTGGGATGGAGGTTGGGGGTTGGGGAGGGGGTCCGTGCCAGGGTGGAGGTTGGGGAGGGGGTCCGTGCTGGGGTGGAGGTTGGGGGGGGGGTCCATGCTGGGGTGGAGGTTGGGGGTTGGGGAGGGGGTCCGTGCCGGGGTGGAGGTTGGGGAGGGGGTCCGTGCCGGGGTGGAGGTTGGGGGGGGTTCCGTGCTGGGGTGGAGGTTGGGGGTTGGGGAGGGGGTCCGTGCCGGGGTGGAGGTTGGGGAGGGGGTCCGTGCCGGGGTGGAGGTTGGGGGGGGGGTCCGTGCTGGGGTGGAGGTTGGGGTTTGGGGAGGGGGTCCGTGTCGGGGTGGAGGTTGGGGGGGGTCCGTGCTGCGGTGGAGGTTGGGGAGGGTGTCCGTGCCGGGGTGGAGGTTGGGGGGGGGTCCGTGCTGGGGTGGAGGTTGGGGAGGGGGTCCGTGCCGGGATGGAGGTTGGGGAGGGGGTCCGTGCCGGGGTGGAGGTTGGGGGGGGGGTCCGTGCTGGGGTGGAGGTTGGGGGTTGGGGAGGGGGTCCGTGCCGGGGTGGAGGTTGGGGGGGGGTCCGTGCTGGGGTGGAGGTTGGGGGTTGGGGAGGGGGTCCGTGCCGGGGTGGGTGATGGGAGGGCAAATGAGTTGGTCCACCTGGCCAGGTGCCAGCCTCCAACAGTTGGACCCATGCAGTCCATGCCACCTGGCTGGGGGGAGGAGGGGATATGGGCAATGATGACATGTCGTCTTTCCCCTCCCCCCCACCAGGCCGTCATGTTTTCAGACCATCCAGCGATGTTGGCCGCCGTGGTGGCAGCCGCTCATGTCTATGTTGCCCTGGATGAGGAGGAGGATGAGGAGGAGGAGGAGCGTGCCAGAGAGGCGGCGCAGGCTGCCGCAGAGGGGCAGGCGGCAGCCGCCCAGGCTGGAGGGACACCTGACCGACAGGACGAGGAGGGGGAGGAGGACGTCGTGGCCCCACGGCAACGGAGGCACCCGAGGGCGCCCCGTGTGTACCGGCCCCGGCAGTCATACCAGGACCTCACGGACCGGGAATGCAGGAGGAGACTCCGGATGAGCCGGGAAACCGTGGCACACACCTGCCACCTGCTGGCACACCTGTCACCGCGTGGCACTGGCGTGGGACACCCTCTCCCCGTGTCCGTCAAGGTTACGGTGGCCCTGAACGTTTATGCAACGGGGTCATTCCAGGCACCGAGTGGGGACCTGTCCGGCATATCGCAGACATCGGTGCATCGGTGCATCCGGGCAGTGACAGATGCCCTTTATGCCATGGCGCACCGCTACATCCGCTTCCCCGTGGACCGGGCCAGCCAAGATGCCCGGGCCGTGGGCTTCTCTGCCGTTGCCGGGTTCCCCATGGTCCAGGGCGCGATCGATGGGATGCACGTCGCCGTGCGGCCACCTGCAGAGAACAGGGCCGTGTTCACTAATAGGAAGGGGACCTATTCAATGAACGTACAGGTGGTCTGCGACCACCGCATGATGATCCTGCACGTCTGCGCCCGTCACCCAGGCAGTGTACACGACTCATTCGTGTTGTCGCGGTCATCCATCCCCGGCATGTACGAGGGACGCCATCCCCGGCTGAGGGGCTGGTTGCTGGGCGACAGGGGCTACCCATTGCGATCGTGGCTGATGACGCCTATACGGAGGCCACGCAATGAGGCGGAGAACCGCTACAATGATGCCCATGTAGCGACAAGGGGAGTGATCGAGAGGTGCTTTGGCGTGCTGAAATGCGTTTCAGGTGCCTGGACCTCTCTGGGGGCGCCCTCCAGTATCGGTCAGATAGGGTCGGCCGCATCATTGTGGTGTGCTGCGTCCTGCACAACATAGCCCAGCAGAGGGGCGATGTGCCGCAGGCAGAGGAGGGCGGAGTGGAGGAGCAGCAGGAAGAGGCCCAGTCCTCCCCAGATGAGGGGGATGGGGGCAATGGTCAGGGCAGACGGGGTAGACACAGGCGGGTGGCTGTCCACCGTTACCGGCTGGCCCAGCGGGCACGGGACAGACTGATAGATGCCCGCTTCACTGACTAGATGGGCGTGGGAATCGGGTAGTATGGCCACAGACCGCACACCATGACAACAGCCGACCACCCACACCCCCCACCCATCCACCCACCCAGCACCCTCACCCCCCTCCCCAACCCCACACACCCCACCCGCATGCACACCACCCCCCCACCCCCAATTGCCAATCCACCGGCGGCACAACGGGCCGGGCTCACCCAGTTGCGGGTGGACGCGTGTCTATCGCAGGCCATGGAGGATGATGACAACCCGCCTCCGATGAGCTCCTGGCTCTACATCGTTGGACTATGTCTGACCCATGGCCACAGTACCACCATCCACCCGGACCATCCCTGCATGTGGCTGTGACACTGCAGCGCACGGTCCCGTCCTCTGCCCGGGGGATGTTGATGGCGGCCCAGGGGGAAGGGGGCAGACTCACCTGGGGCTGAGGTAAGACCACCCGTCACACACACACTTGCGCTCAACGTACATGACACGCCCGCACACTTTGGACAGAGCACAAAGGCAGCTTCGGTAGGTGTAACATTGACTTTAATAACCAAAGGAGTTCATGCACGTGCCCTAGCCCCTAAAACTCATCTGTGCCCTGCACCCGTGCCAACTTACTCAGTGTCTAATTGTTTGGCCTTACGGGCCCTTTGACTACGTCTACGTGGTTCCCCAGACGGTACAGCAGAACTGGAGGTGGACTCCTGTGATTCCTGCCCTCTGACACCGGATCCCTTTGGCGGCCGTTTCCTGAGGCGTCCTGGCCTAGATGGGCCAGGCTGCGGCCCGGGCGACTGGGATGGCGAGCTGCCAGCCTGTCCTGCCCGTTGCCCACCCGATGCACCTGGGACGGAAGGGGGGGAGTCCGAGGTGTCGCGGTGTACCGGGACCTCCCCTACAGAGGGAGCCGGGACGGACCACACCACCTCCTCCTCCCTCGGGGTGCCCGATGGCCCCCAGGCCTCTACATGGGTGTGGGATGCGAATGGACTGGCCATCCGACGCACCCCAGTCTGGCGCTGCCAGTCCTGGAGGCCCGTGCTGGTATCGACAGGGGTCTGCAGGTTTGCAGCCATGGAGCCCAGGGGGTTGTCGAACCCTGTCTGCGACAGTGCGACGCCAGCTCGCACATGGCCACTGGCGCCGATGCCCTCAGCGATGGCCTGCTGAGACTGGGCCATGGCCTGCAGAGACTGGGCCATGGCCTGCAGAGACTGGGCTATGGCCTGCTGAGACTGGGCCATGGCCTGCTGAGACTGGGCCATGGCCTGCTGAGACTGGGCTATGGCGTTGAGCGCCTCTGCCATCTGGCGCTGGCACTGGCTCATGGCCTCCTGTGAGAGGGCAGCCATTTCCTGGGCCACAGACGCCGCCTGCACGGAAGGCCCCAGGCCTCGCAAACCGTTCCCCATGTCTGACACCGTCGCACCCATTGCCTCCACCGCGGACGCCACCCGTGCGGTGTCAGCCTGGGTGGCACGCATGACCGGGACCACTCCCAGCTCCTGGACGCGGGTGGACTCCTCCACCTGCGACCGCAGCCGCCGCAAGCCACCCGTCACCCTATTCGCTCGTCTCCGTGTCGGTGGTTGCATCGGATCTATGTGTGGGTGTGGTAACTGCAGGAACCCGGGATCCATCTGGGCGGCAGATGTTCGCTTGGCCTGGGCTGCCCTCCGACCGCCCGGTCCCTCTGCTGCTCCTACCTCCACCTGCTGTACCGGGACGGCTGTGTTGTGCGCACCAGTGAGTGTACCAGACGCCTCATCACTAAAGTGCCCAACCGTGGTGAGTGTTTCTGCGATAGTGGAGGGTGTTGGTGACAGCAGTGGCGTTGTGTCGTGCTCTTCGTCCCACTCTGAGTCCATGGCACTTTGGGGTGGGGGTTCGTCTCCACCCATCCACTCTGAGTCACTGTCCGGTATTTCGTCTTCCCGGGTAGGGGTGTCCTGGGTAGTGCTGTCCCGGGTAGTGCTGTCCCGGGTAGTGCTGTCCCGGGTAGGGGTGTCCTGGGTAGTGGTGTCCCGGGTAGGGGTGTCTTGGATAGTGGTGTCCTGGGTAGTGGTGTCCTGGCTCGGATTTGACGGGGGCCTGTGGCTGCCCCCCTCATCGCTGGGTGGTCGCTCCCGCACGTGACGGGGGTGTCGTCTCCCTGTTGCTCCAGGTCTCTCCGTCTCCCGTGGTGTGCGAGGGGCATCCTGCGGGCGTCGCATGCTGGAGGGTGCGGGTCTCTCCGTCTCCCGTGGTCTCCGAGGGGCATCCTGCGGGCGTCGCCTGCTGGAGGGTGCGGGTATCTCCGTCTCCTGTGGTCTCCGAGGGGCATCCTGCGGGCGTCGCATGCTGGAGGGTGCGGGTCTCTCCGTCTCCCGTGGTGTCCGAGGGGCATCCTGCGGGCGTCGCATGCTGGAGGGTGCGGGCCTCTCCGTCTCCTGTGGTCTCCGAGGGGCATCCTGCGGGCGGTGTGCATCTGCGGGGATGGGTGCCTGGACGTTTGGTCCTGCGATACACAATGAAGCATGCATGGTTAGACATCAGGCAGTGATCTGGTGATACGGGGGAGGGGGATATAGGGGAGGGGGGATATGGGGACGGGCTGTTGGTGGCTCACTTGCTCGTGGGGCCCCGACCTCTGCATCAGCAACCTCCCGGTCCTCAGGTCCGCCAGCCAGTTCCAGGGCCCTTTCCTCGTGTACGGTCAGTGGCCTCTCATCAGCGGGCCCTCCTCCAGTCCTCACATGCTCCCTATTGTTGTGTGCGCGCTTCTCCTGTGGGGGGGGGGTGGTGGCAGGGGTACAAGGCAACAGTGTTAGGCAGGTATATGAATGCACGCCATCGGTTGCGCGTGCATTGCAGAGGTTAAGGTTAGGGCTGGATTCACTTGGGGATATGGGGGATATGGGGGAGGGGGGATATGGGGGAGGGGGGGATATGGGGGAGGGGGGATATGGGGGATATGGGGGAGGGGGGATATGGGGAGGGGGGATATGGGGGAGGGGGGATATGGGGGAGGGGGATATGGGGGAGGGGGGATATGGGGGATATGGGGGAGGGGGGATATGGGGGATATGGGGGAGGGGGGATATGGGGAGGGGGGATAAGGGGAGGGGGGATATGGGGGAGGGGGGATATGGGGGAGGGGGAATATGGGGGAGGGGGGATATGGGGGAGGGGGGGATATGGGGGATATGGGGGAGGGGGGATATGGGGAGGGGGAATTTGGGGGATATGGGGGAGGGGGGATATGGGGGAGTGGGGGATATGGGGGAGGGGGATATGGGGGATATGGGGGAGGGGGGATATGGGGGAGGGGGTAATATGGGGGATATGGGGGAGGGGGGATATGGGGGAGGGGGGATATTGGGGATATGGGGGAGGGGGGATATGGGGGAGGGGGATATGGGGAGGGGGATATGGGGGATATGGGGATGGGGGATATGGGGGATATGGGGGAGGGGGGATATGGGGGAGGGGGGATATGGGGGATATGGGGGAGGGGGATATGGGGGATATGGGGGAGGGGGGATATGGGGGAGGGGGGATATGGGGGATATGGGGGAGGGGGGATATGGGGGAGGGGGGATATGGGGAGGGGGATATGGGGGAGGGGGGATATGGGGGAGGGGGTATATGGGGGATATGGGGGAGGGGGGATATGGGGGAGGGGGGGATATGGGGGAGGGGGGATATGGGGGAGGGGGGATATGGGGAGGGGGGATATGGGGGATATGGGGGAGGGGGATATGGGGGATATGGGGGAGGGGGGATATGGGGGAGGGGGGATATGGGGGATATGGGGAGGGGGGATATGGGGGAGGTGGGGATATGGGGGAGGGGGGATATGGGGGATATGGGGAGGGGGGATATGGGGGAGGGGGGATATGGGGGATATGGGGGAGGGGGGGATATGGGGGAGGGGGGATATGGGGGATATGGGGGAGGGGGGATATGGGGGAGGGGGGATATGGGGGATATGGGGGAGGGGGGATATGGGGAGGGGGGGTATGGGGGAGGGGGGATATGGGGGATATGGGGGAGGGGGGATATGGGGGATATGGGGAGGGGGGATATGGGGGATATGGGGAGGCTCACCCTGCCTGCTCTGACGAGGTCGTTCACCTTCTTGTGGCACTGGGTGCCTGTCCGTGGTGTTAGGGCCACAGCGGTGACGGCCTCTGCCACCTCCCTCCACAGACGCCGGCTGTGGCGTGGGGCAACTCTGCGGCCGTGCCCGGGATACAGGGCGTCCCTCCTCTGCTCCACCGCGTCCAGGAGCGCCTCCACATCGCGTGACTCGAACCTCGGTGCTGAGCGACGGCCAGCCATCAAGTCGGGTGTTGCGGTCGGCTGTTCCGGTCGGGTGGGGGGGAGCTGCGCGGCCTTATGAGCCGTCACGCCGTGCAGCGCGTATGACGCTGCACGGCGTGAACCACTGCGCAAGCGCGGATCCCGTTACGTCGCTGCTAGCCCATTTCGGGCCGCAGACTATCGGCCCATTTTTATGACGTGACGCAAGTGGGATTTGCGCCGTTTTTTGCGCCGATCGGCGGAGTTTCCGCCGATAACGGAGAATTTCGCCCTAGATGTCCAGACTAAGCTCTGGGGCACCAGATGGTGGAGTTTAAATTCACTGAATAAACCTGGAACATAATTCGAGCCTGGGTGATGATGGCCATGAAACCATCACTGATTGTCAGAAAAAAAACCATCAGGTTCACTAATGTCCTGTAGGGAAGGAAATCTACCGTTCCTACCCTCTGTGTGAATCCAGACACAAAGTAATGTGGTACAGTGATGAGGAGGGATGGGGCACAGATGCCAGTGACGCAGCCCATAAATGAAAAACAAAAGGCCTGAGACTGAACTTAGTTGGCCTTCAGGTTTTTCAGATTCTTCATGCCGCGTTCAATTAATTACTGCCTCGATTTCCACAATAGAGAAGACTTAATTCAGTTAATAAAATGATTTGGAAAAAGAAAGATTGGGGTAGACTTTCCATAAGATCTCCTGCTGTACCATTGGTGGAAACAGAGGCAGACTTACAATGAAACACACCGGTGCCTAGGCACAGGGCTTTGACCAATGGGGCAGCCATATGCTGGCCGGTGTCTGTGAGCACCAATCAGAGCTTGATAGCCCTGCGTTTGCTCAACAAATAAAATTGAGCCTACCTGCAGCTGATGCAGATTGACCGGACTCTGATTGGTTCGGTCGCCTTAGAGCGAGAAAACACTGGCGAACATTGAGGTGACTAAAAGGGAGAGAGGCAGCAATCAAGGCAAAGATCTCCTGTGTTTACTTAACCAGATGTTTGGAGAATTGGCCAAAAAAAGCCACAGGGGAGGGAAATGGTGAGCATGCCAGCCAGCCCTTGAGACTCAGAAGCAAGCCATCATCAAAGGGTGCAGCGGTGACTCGACCCCCAGGGTTGAGGTAGGAAAAAAAAAAACATGCTCTTTCATAAAAATTCATATAAATTAAAATCAAGAAAGGTCAGTTAATGTGAACCTATCAATCTGGCAATCAGAAGATTGAAGGCAACGCAAGTGGACAATGCTCGGCAAAAAGACAATTTGCCATTTTCCTTTCAAAAGACTGAAGTATTGAATAGTGCACAAGCTGTACATTCATCCGTATCCATCAAAAGTATTGGTGAATTATCTGATGACTTAGACTTGTCGATTTCCGGAGAATCTACATTGCTTGAAAAAGTTGAAGCTGAAATGGCAATGGAACTACAAGATATGTCTTCTGTTGAAGTGAGGGAAGAGACCTACCCTGAATACATTGCCTTGTGGCCAAAATCTGTTCCACTGGGTATGACAGAATATTTTGTACTAAATAAACCAGAAAACATTGGTAAATGTGGAAAAGCTGAGAAAAGAGTTTGAGGTTGGAGGCGGAAAGCAGATCATAAGTCTTCAAAAATCCTATTTTCAGACGGTGAAGGGAAATGGGATAAAGGAAATTGAAAATTGGTTATGTTGCAATCATGCAGTCTCCTGATATGTTTTGAAATTATTCCATGACCCGAGTAAAGGAAACAATATTAGTCAACGGATACTTTAAGCGGAGAAATGTTGGAAGAGATATTGCTGATCATGAGATCTGCAAAACTCATATTAAAGCTATGTATGCATTAGTTCAAAGATGTACATTATCTGGGAAAATTGATTGTGCGTTATTGGCTCAGTTTGAAAAGGAGTGTTCCAATTGGAGGAAATGTTGTTGCCTCACTCACACTGCTGTCGTCTTTGGGGTTGCCTCCAAGAAGACATGAGGAGCCATCATTGCCAACTCGAAGAGATAATTTTTTTTTAGCCTACCTTGAATACCTCAGTGAATTTGACAAGATTCTCAAAGAGCATTTGAAACGTTATCAATATTGTGCCTCAGAGAAGACCAATTTTTTAACACATAGAAACTGCAATGACTTCATCACTATAATGACAGCTCAGAAACCAATTCACTAATGAAATAAAAGATGTCAAATACTATTCCATATTAATTGATTCAACACCAGATGTGAATCATGAGGACCAATTAACATTAATTTTAAGACATGTAACCAGCGATGGTGAAGTTGTCGAGCGATTTCTCAGTTTTGTCCAGCTACAATAGCACACTTCTGAGTGTCTGCAGACAACTGTTTTGGAATTCATTGCAAATTTAGGTTTGGACACCAAAAATTGTTATGGGCAGAGCTTCAATAATGCCACAAATATTGGCAAGAAAATATTCAGGTCTACAAGCAAGACTGAACAATGCAAGCCCCTGTGTTCCAGTCACCCCTTGAATTTAATCTGCAATACTGCAGCTGAATTCTGTGAGGGTGCTGTGCGCTTTTGTTTTTACTTGATTCAAAACCTGTATGCCTTCTTTTCAGTTTCCATGCATCAGTGAAATATGTCACAATCCTGCTTGGAGAAGGCAAATGGAAAGCATTTACTAGCCAAAAGAATTTATGACATGGGGTGCTCTGTTCATGAAGATGTTTTGAAAATTAACTTTCTTCATTTAATTTTTTCCAATTAAGGGACAATTTAGCATGGCCAATCCACCTCCCCTGCACATCTTTGGGTTGTGGGGGTGAGACCCATGCAGACATAGGGAGAATGTACAAACTCCACCCGGACAATGACCCTGGTCTGGGATCGAACCCAGGTCCTTGGCACTGTGAGGCAGCAGTGCTACCCACTGTGCCACCGCGCCACCAATCTTTGTTGATATAAATCAGATATAGCCACAACAAATTGTGAAAGCTGAAGCAAACTCCTTATCAGAGAAGTTTGAAAAGTATGACATTGCTGTTTTTACTGTTCCCAAAGCCTGGGCAGAGGTTTGAAGCCTTGGGGATGAAGCCCTGAGTGAAGGAGAGGGATCATGAGCCTCAGGAGGGAGCGTGTAATGGGAGGCCTCGTTTGGCAGATGAGAGGCCTTACTGCCTCTATTCTCCTCAATGTCACCTTACCAGAAAATCAGGGAGCATGTTTTAAAAGTCTGTGGGTCACTGCCAAGTAAGTGATTGGAAAAAAAAATTACCTCAGTGGCAGCAGAATATGCATCATTTCAGAGTAATCCATTCAATGGTCTTTTATTCTTCCTTGGATGCAGAAAAATTGCAGCAGCTCATGAGACATTGAATTATTATTAGCTAAACATTGGATACTTCTCTATCATGCCAAAAGGATTCATTTCTTGTTTTTTCAAACTAATTCAACCAGTGCAGGAATCAGTGAAGATTACTGTGTGGGCGATGGAATTGGTTCGAAATAAATGGAGTATTTGGCCATTTCTTTGCTAAACAAATTGCCCAAACTGATATTAACATCATCTCTGCCAGCCTAGCGAGTGAGATTGTGAAATATATCCGCACATGTTTTTGTGATTATGCCATCAGCAAGGTCGGAAGCAGCATAGCTCTGAGACAAACATCCATTTTACAAGCTTTACAATTACCTCTTTTGTGGTTTGAAGTCGATATGCTTAATCATGGGGAGAAAGAAATTCAGAGGATTTTTGTTTTATTTCTTCAAGAAGTTAAATTCTCCCTCTTGCCATTTTACCTCATCATGATTCCAACACAAAGCAAAATATGTCTCAATTCGATTCTAGAATGACTACTGAGAGCTTAGGGAATCACCTTGAAGATTTGTCCCAAGTCCTATGTTTTGGAGTACACCCAGCCTTGAGACCATTTGATCATCCTTGGGTGTGTGTGAGGGAGTGAGAGGAATGCGGGAGGTGCGAGTGCACTATCTTGGGCAATGTGCTGAGCGATAAAGAAGCGGGTGCATTTTTATTCCTCACTGCAATTTTGTTAACTCCCTCTCAACTGTAGAAACCTACCACACGGGACCGCACAGGTGGATGCAAAAAGAACACAGGTTTATTCACAATGCACTTATCTCTCCACTCAGCACTCAGGACGGGCTTTATATGCTGAGAGGCTCCCCTTGTTAAGGGGGAAGCCCCTACCCGTTAACCGGGGTAGTTCGTATTCCCAGGAGGTTACAGGGAACCGGACGGTGTACACTGTGTGCCCTCTGAGGGGGCCATAACACCATCAGGGCACTGATTCCTGACCAAAAGGAGTTCCAATTTTGCATTTTGCTCTTACAGTCCTGTTCAACTTGCATAGTTCGCACTTAATACTTTTATCATGGGCCTCATACAGTGGGCGTAAATCATGTTAATACCAGAGTATTCATTGTAAGCAATGGGAAATGTAACTTTATGTTTAGCTCTGTTGTAATTATATGTCTTTTTCAGAGCCATTATCAAACACAATCCATTCATAGCAAAAGATGACTTGGCGATGTTGCACCAACACCATTAAGAACACAATGGCCCATTACTGCAATTTGGGCCATTCGGCCAGTTAAATTGCAAAACGGTGGTTATGGCAGTTATGTGATTTGGTGCTCCAAGATTGAGTTCAGCCTGTGAGCCGTTAAAAATATATTAGCGCCACAAATATCTTTCTGATTAGGATTTTTTACTGTTCCACTTACTGCACCCGAGATTTTCACATTTAAAAAAAAATCATTTTTTTAAATTTAGAGTATCCAATGAGTTTTTTTCCAATGAAGGGGCAATTTAGCATGACCAATGCACCTGCTCTGTACATCTTTTGGGTTGTGGAGGTGAGGCCCACACAGACACGGGGAGAATGGCAAACGGACAGTGACCCGGGGCAGGGATCGAACCTGGGACCTTGGTGCCGTGAGCCAGCAGTGCTAAGGGATTTAAAATTTTAATATTTTCACATAATATGTGCGGACCTCATTGAATTTTGAGATTACTTTCATGATTTTCATGACCCTCCTCCATCCTCCAACAGTGCTCAACATCACTAAAGCTACTAACATGTCACACATTTTTAAAAAAAATATTTTTATTAGCTCTTTCAAAAATGTTACATAATTTACATTAGACACACTTAACCAGGATTTAACAATCCTTCCCCCAACCTGAAAACAATTTATCAACCACCTATCCCTCCCCCTTTTGGCAGCTGAGTGAAGCTAATTCCTTATAGTGAGATATGGACAGACGCCATCTCTTGTGAAACATTCTCTCGGCTCAGAAACTCCATTAAGTCTCCCAGCCTTACTGAGGGACATGGTGGACGTCACACATTTTCTAATCGCGCTTTAACTTGCTTCTTAATCACAACTGTTTCAATTAGTTATGAGTACACTGATGTCTATACATCTCACACAGAACTTTCCAAGCCCATCAACTCTGAGGAAAGGCAGTATATCATGGTATCACTTATGGCTGTCCATGAGGATTTACTGTCTCGTTCAAATCAAAATAATTATCAGAACTTTTCAGTGAATTGAGAATTCAAGGCTGGCTTGCTGCCCCTGTGAGTGCACAAATAGATGTCAGTAATTGCTTTATTCCTCAATTATTTAGAATTTACGACGCTGTGAGTTGAGCAGCTTTAATTCATTAAAAAAACTCTCGGCAATCAAGTCTCGACACTTGAAAGGGACGACCGAGACCAATTGTATATTAATGCTCATTTGAGAAGTTTTACTACTGCTTGCTGAAAATCCTCTCGCAGATCCCCTTGGTGTAAATACCACCGGTTCAGGTCTTAGATCTTTGCTGTGGGCCTGCTTTGCTGCTGGACTTGCTACAGCATACTTGAACGTAAAGGGCAGGAGTTTCTGGTGGTGCCTGCCGCAAGATGGAAATTCCCGCCCAAAAGTTTCCATCATGCCCGCGGCGATTCCCGTGGCGGGCGGGACAATTTACCCCAGGAAATGGTGATGGAGCAGCCCCAGCTCCATTATTCAATAAGATCATTGCTGAACTTCTAAATCAACATCCCCCTTCTTGCCACATCCCCACATCCTGCAATTCCCTTCGTACCCCAACATCTATAGAATTCCAACAGTGCAGAAGGAGGCCATTCAGCCCATCGAATCTGCACCGACCCTCTGAAAGAGCGCCCTATCTAAGCCCACTACCCCGCCATATACCTGTAACCCCCACCTTACCTGCACATCTTTGGACAAAAAGGGGCAATTTTTTAGCATGGCCAATCCAACTAACCTGCACATCTTTGGAGCCAGAGCACCCGGAGGAAACCCAGGCAGACACGGGACAAAAGTGCAAACTCCACACAGACAGTCACCCAAGGCCGGTATCGAACCGGGATCCCCGGCCCTGTGAGGCAGCAGTGCTAACCGCTGTGCCACCGTGTCACCCATAAATCAATCTCAATCTTGAATATACTCAAAGACTGAGCATTCAAAATATGCGTAGGTAGAGTATTCCGAATATTCACAATACTCTGAGTAAAGTAGTTTCTCCTCATCTCAGTCCTACATGCCTGATCCTTTTTCCTGACTGTGGGTGGAGCGACACCAGATTGATGGCAGCAGTTAATGAAGGCGGTTCACCACAACCTTCTCGTACGTAGTTAGGAATGGGTAGTAAATGCTGGCCTTGCCAATGATGCCCACATCCCATGAAAGAATACAAAAAATATAGGCGTATACGGGGAGGCAGGGGCGTAGTGGTATTGTCGCTGGTCGGTGATCCAGAGACCCAGGGTAGTGCTCTGGGGACCCAGATTGGAATCCCGCCGCGGCAGATGGTGAAATTTGAATTCAATAAAAATCTGGAATTAAAAGTTTAATGATTTTTTTAAAAACAAATTTAGCGTACCCAGTTCAATTTTTTTCCCAATTAAGGGTCAATTTAGCGTGTTCAATCCACCTACCTTGCACATCTTTTTATGTTGTGGAGGCGAAACCCACGCAAACACAGACAGAATGTGCAAACTCCACATGGACAGTGACCCAGAGCCGGGATCGAACCTGGGACCTCAGCGCCGTGAGGCAACAGTGCTAACCACTGTGCCACCGTGCTGCCCAAAAGTCTAATGATGACCATGAAACTGGTGGTGATTGTTGTAAAAACCCATCTGGTTCACTGATGTTCTTTCGGGAAGGAGATCTGCTGTCTTTACCTGGTCTGGCCTACATTTGACCCCAGATCCACAGCAATGTGGTTGACTCTTTAATGCCCTCAGGAATGGGCATTAAATGCTGGCCCCAGTGATGCCAACATCGCATGAACGATTAAAAAAAAATGTTACATTCTGAAAGAAATCTCCAGTAGCTGCACTATTTATACGGTAACGGAAGAGAATCGTCAACACTACTGGGCCATAGCTTCCTTGGATTGCCACCCTGTATCCAATTATTTGCGCTAAAACCCTTAAGTGCCCGTCTTACCTGACCTTTCTGACTCAGACTGGGTGGGATTCAGGCAGCACAGCCTATCCCCAGCTCCAGCGTCAACGTTCCAAAGGAGCAGAGTGAAGTAGGACATGCTCCTTTTTTACGGCATTAGCTGTTGTGAAGCAGGTGACTTTAAAGGTCTTATTGAAAATAACAGGCTAGGGAAAAGATACGTGTCTACGGTAAGTGGAAATAGGGATGTTGGGAGCGGGGTTTTGGACGTGGAGGTGTGGGGTTGGACATCGGTTTGGGGGCCGGACGGTCATCGGGAGGGGGGTTGGACATCGGCGGGGGTTGGAGGGGGTCAGACATTGGGGGTGGCAGGGTCAGATGTTACGGGGGGTTGGGCTGGTTTGGGTGGTGTTGTTGTGGCAGGGTCAGCTCAGAAGAGAGTGGATGTCGGGTCCAGTTGGGTAGTGGGGGGGGGGGGGGGGGGGGGGGGTTCGGGAGGGTGGGGATTGGGTCCGGCTGAGGTGGAAGGGTGGGTGGGGGTGCGGGTGGTCAGCTGAGTTGGGTTGGGGGGGGGGGGTCAGGTCGTGAGTGCCGGAGTGATCCATGCAGGATCGTGGGTTGGGAATGGGGTATACCATGGGGGAGAGATGGCGCTTAGTGGTACCTGGGGGTTTGGGATGTGGGGTGTGTCTCATGCGGGGCTTGGTGGTATTTACACCAAGGGGAACTGCGAGAGGATTTTCAGCAAGCAGTAATAAAACTTCTCAAATGAGCATTAATATACAATTGGTCTCGGTCGAGCCTTTCAAGTGTCGGGACTTGATTGCCGAGAGTCTTTTTTTATGAATTAAAATAGTTACTATGAAATTAGATGTGGTTTTATTTCTTCTCATTCAGACGTACTGTTGGGGTAAAACTGGCAGAACCACCGAAGTTAGCGATTTAAACTGCTTTGCTGAATGGTTCCCAGCCCAGTGCAATTGTCCAGTAGAAGGTAGGCATGGAATTTCTAAGAGGGAATCCCAGCTGATTTTAGGGATATCCCCCAAATCCAATGCTGGGGAACCAGGAAGTTAGGGGCCTTTTCAAAAAATGTGTTTTTGGGATGCTGGGCCAGCATTTGTTGCCCATCCCTAATTGCCCTTGAACTGAGTGGTTTGCTCATTTGCCATTTCAGAGGGAAGTTAAGAATGAACCACATTATTGTGGATCTGGAGTCACATACAGGCCAGACCAGGTGAGGACGGCAGATTTCCTTCCCTAAAGGACATTACAGAACCAGATGGGTTTTTCCGACAATCGGCAATGGTTTCATGGTCATCATTAAACTTTTAATTCCAGATTTTTATGGAATTACCATTTGCCATGGTGGGATTCAAACCCGGGTGCATTCCCCTGGGTCTCCGAATTACTAGTCCAGTGACAATGCCACTACGCCACCGCCTCCTCGAGCCTCCCTATGCATAATCAAGCGAGGCTGAACCATTGAATGGCTACAGTACAGAAAGGAGGCCAGCTCTGCGCTCGCTCTTTGGAAGAGCAGCTCACTTACTCCCACTCCTGACCTCTGACCTTTCCCTTCTCACAGATTTCCTAAAAAGATTCTTCTCTGCAGACAATTATCCAATCTTCTTTTGACGGCCTTGATTAAATCTGCCTCCACACACTCTCAGGCAATGCATTCCAGATTCTAAACACTTGCCGCACAAAGAAAACCATTTTCCTCATTCCACCTCTGGTTCTTTTGCCAATCGCCTGAAATCAGTGTCCTCTGGTCCTCAACTCGTCTACGAAAAAGGAACAATAATGGACATTGGGTAACTAGAAGTGATTACATGATTCATAGCTCCAGATTGATGGCCATTCCATGAATCACGAGATGAGTGCATTTCACCACAATCACTCAAATTATTTTTTCTTGATACCGAATACAATTCCGCTGACTGCAACCTTTATTTCTATTTTCAGTTCAGTTGATTATTTCCCTCATCAAGGTGAACTTTAATATCTGGCATCGTTAGTATTCTTGGTGCATCCTGCCATCTCCACTTTACCATTAATCAACCAACAATGAAAACAACAGTTAGCATACAAGATAAACTGTTTACGTTGTACATTGGCAGTCAGTTCACATTATCGAGTGGCATTTAACTACTTTTATCTTTCACTGACTGTTGTGGGCATTGATGAAGAACAGAATTGGGCTCAGTGGTGCTCTCCCTAATTAATAGTACTTGCCAATAATCAATGGCTAGGTTCATATGTGGAAAGGGACCACTTAAATGAGGTGCATGTAACTCATCCCAGTAAATGGAGCCAAGGAGGGTAAATTGGAGAAAGAAAAGATATGTAAGTAATGACATATAAAAGTCATGTCAGTAAGTAAAGGCATGTATTATTCGATATTAGCAATCAGTATTAATATTTATGTAGTGCAGACTGGTTATACAATACCTATTACAAACAATGCACTCAATGCATCTATGCTCATTTCGAGCAGGAAACCATCAAACCATTGTCAACGGCCCCACCGGCCTCGAACACACCCATACCTACCATCACAACTTCCAAAGTCAGATCAGCCTTCTTGAAAGCGAATCCTCGGAAAGCAAAGGGTCCTAACAGGATCCCTGGCCATGCACTGAGATCCTGCGCAGACCAACTGGCAGGTGTGTTCACGGACATCTTCAACCTCTCCCGACTCCATTCCGAGGTTCCCACCTGCTTCAAGAAGACCACCAAAATACCACCAAAGAAGAACCAGGCAATGCGCCTCAACGACTATCGTCTGGTGGCCTTGACATCTATCATTATGATGTGCTTTGAGACGTTGGTCATGAGACACATCAACTCCATACGCCTAGAATGCCTTGATCCGCTGCAATTTGCATACCACCACAACCGCGAAGTATCCTACACATCCCTGTCTGCATCAATGGTGTTGAGGTGGAGATGGTTGACAGCTTCAAATTTCTAGGTGTGCACATCGCCAACAATCTGTCCTGGTCCACCCATGTCGATGCTACGACCAAGAATGCACAACAGCATTTAGACTTCCTCAGGAAACTAAGGAAATTCAGCATGTCCACATTGGCTCTCACCACATTTTACAGATGCACCATAGAAAACAACCTATCTGGCTGCATCACAGCCTGGTATGGCAACTGCTCGGCCCAAGAACATAAGAAACTACAGAGAGTCGTGAACACAGCCCAGTCCATCATGTGATCCCGCCTCCCATCCATTGACTCTGCCTACACCTCCCACTGCCTTGGGAAAGTGGGCAGCATAATCAAACACCCCTCTGACCTGGGGTATTCACTCTTCCAACTTCTTCCACCGGGTAGGAGATACAAAAGTCTGAGAACACGTACTAATAGGTTCAAAAATAGCTTCTTCTCCACTGTTACTAGACACCTGAATGACCCTCTTATGGACTGAATTGATCTCTTCACACATCTTCTCCACTGAGTAGTACTACACTCTGTATGCTTCACCCGATGCCTGTGTCCATGTATTTACATTGTGTATGTCCTATGTTTTTTCATGAATGGAACGATCTATCTTGACTGTACGCAGAACAATACTTTTCCCTGTACCACGGTTAATAATCTTTATTTGTGTCACAAGTAGGCTTACATTAGAGGCAGAGAGGAGGTTTTCTCTCTTGGGGAATCTAGAACCAGGGGGCACAGTTCAGAAGTAGGAGATTTGCCACGAAAGACAGAGACCAAGAGGAATGTCTTCTCTGAGAGGGCCGTTAGTCTGTGGAATTCTCTTCCCCAGAGAGCAGTGGAGGTGGGTCATTGAATATATTCAAGGCTGATTTAGATTTTTGATCAACATGTGAATTAAGGGGTTATTGGGGACAGGCAGGAAAGTGGAGGTAAGGCCACAATCCAAGTAGCCCTAATCTTATTGGATGGCAAAATAAGCTTGATTGGTCGAATGATTCCTTTCCCTATTCTTAATAGCTTATCAACTTATTTGATAAGTTGAAGTGTTCAAAATCACAAAGGGTTTTGATAGCGTATTCACAGAATTCCTACAGTGCAGAAGGAGGCCAGTCAGCCCATCCCTCCTAAAGAACACTTTCCTTAGGCCCACTCCTCTGCCCTATCTCTGCAGTCCTGCACATTGAACATGGCCGATCCATCTAACCTGCACATCTTTGGACTCTGGGAGGAAATGGGAACACCCGGAGGAAACACAGGCAGACACGGGGAGAATGTGTAAACTCCACATGGATAGCGACACAAGGCCAGAATTGAACCCGGGTTTCAATCCAGATCCCTGGCGCTGTGAGACAGCACTGTTAACCATTGTGTCACCCAAATCAAAGTGGAGAACGTGGCATTGATCTCACTACCTCTCACATGCGAAGCGAGTGCTCAACCACTTGAGCTAATTCCCCCAGGTTAATTGGATAGTTCTATAAAAGAGTCAGTATGAGCACAGGCACGATGGTCTGAATGGCCTCCAGCTGTGCTGTATTAATTCTCTGAGTTATCTTTCAGCTCTCCCCCTTTCCTCCGGGTTTCCATCAACAAGTCCCAAAAGATGTGCTGTTAGGTAATTTAGACATTCTGAATTCTCCCTCTGTGTGCCCGAATAAGCGCTAGAGTGTGGCGACTAGGGGCTTTTCACAGTAACTTCATTGCAGTGTAAATGTAAGCCTACTTGTGACAATAAAGATTATTATAATTATTATTATCTTGTTGTTTTGCAGGGGGTGCGGAGGAATGGGGTGGGGGAAGAGCACCAGGAACTTGCGCAATACCTACTGCCGTCTCCATCCCCACTTTCAGGCAGCACTTTGGAAATGATTAATGCAGGGAAACCAAGGTACGTGCCTTATGCTATGTGGCACATTGTACGGAACTGCACACTCTCCAGAGAATGCACTTTAATTATGCACTTCATTGAAAAGGCAAGAAGTCATGAGGAGAATCATGTCTGTCTGATATCTGTTCAATCAGTAGGCATTCATTGAAGCAAACGTGCCAAAAAGTCTCTTTGGAATGAAGTGTAACAGCAATAATGGAAGAGAAGACTCACATATTTTTAATCACTTCCATGCTCTGCTTGCAACTCATGTCAGGACAATCACTGATCTGGTTAAAAAAAAATGTCCCATGGATGCACAGCTCTTGGCTCATTATTAACCAGGTAGAAAATGGTGAGCTATCTGTTATAAATCAAGGTAATCTGGAACAAGTCCTGTTAAATTGAGATAAAATTACAACTGCTATTCAGAGGCGTACCGTGCTGTTATCGAGAGGCTCCAGCACAGATGGAAACCATCTTGTGCCCATGCTGTCTCTCGGCAGACAGGTTACCTTGATGATGGAGAAAGAAACCATGGATTTGCACACAAAATATTGAACTTTAAATAAGAACTGAGTTTTATTTTGTTTAAATGGACGCAAGCCCAAAATGTGCTGGGAATGTACACAAAAGCCACTGGCTGGATAGCTGCAGGGTGATTCTCTAAAGGACAATGGAATTCCTCCAAGTTTTCAGACAAGATACTTCTCAAAGCTTCCAGAGACTGATTACCATCTCCGAGAAAGACAAAGGGACATAATGGCCATCCCATCTCAGGTGATCCTGTGAGTAAGGCCGAGACTGAGTCGTGGATTCGCCATCTGCTTGGAATATACAGAAAATGAGTTTAAAGCCAGCAAAAAAAACGTCCGCAGTGTCTGTCTGTCTTTGTGTGCTCTGGGAGGTTAAGCAGCCGGACGTTTTTCCACACTGAAGGTGTGTGACACACTAACAGAGGTAGCCAGCAGTGCCCCTGAAAAACTGGCATTTTGGCAGGTGTATGTCTCTCTCTCTCTCTGACTGTGGAAGTCAAAACTAGCCAGCAAAAGAATTGCAGCTGAAAAGAGAACTGGGAATGTTTCTCTGCCAAATCACAGACACTGGAGTCGCAGTACTAACTATTCCGCATGCTGAAGTCAACACAACTGGAACCTCAAAACTGACTATCCGCTTAGCGAAGTCAACAAGTTTGAATCGTAACAGCCGCACTCTTCATCATCAACTCCTTATGAGTATACCTTCTAAAAAATGTTTTCCTACTTTGGACTCAATTCTCACTATAAATGTATATGCAGATGCTTTACCATTTTTCTCCTTGCCTTTGGTGATCAATAAACTCATATTTTCTGAACTCAAGAAAGTCTAGTTAAATTGTCTCCTTTTAAAACTTAATTATTGGATGTGAGTTAACGGGACAGAAGCAGTTTACATTTGGGTGCATTTAACGGGGCATTTCTTGGCACTACGGCACTTTGCCCTTTTTTTGGCCTCTTTGAGGAACACTCCACCGAAGCTGCACTCACAATGATTTCCTGCACCGATGAGCACAGCTCACCAGTACAGAAGAGTATTCGTGGATCGGGGTGCCAATTTTAAATGCTGCCAAGAGTTTTCAAACCTCCTCAACCAGCGCACTGCGGCCTCTGGACCTCCCCCCTCCCCCCCCACTGCATTCAACATACCTCTTACAGAGTCCTTGAGTACCCCCCCCCCCCCCCACCCCACCTCTTAAGGACAATGCACCCCTGGGCCCAATCCCTGGCACTGCCAGCCTGGGACCCTGGAAGTGCCACCCGAGCACCCGAGCGGATGTGCAAAGGTAACATCCTGCCCAACCTCCCAGGGGATTCTAATGGCCTGAGAGACCCCCCCCCCCCTTACCCCCCCCGATGCCGATACATCTGGTCAACGTTTGCTAAATGGTGCCATGGCAAGGCCGGCCAGGCGAGCTAGTTAGTTCCCAGGCTCCGGGACAATACAATAATAATAATAATCATTTATTGTCACAAGTAGGCTTCAATGAAGTTACTGTGAAAAGCCCCTAGTCGCCACATTCCGGCACCTGTTCGGGGAGGCCGGTACGGGAATTGAACCAGCGCTGCTGGCCTTGTTCTTCATTATAAGCCAGCTGTTTAGCCCACTGTGCTAAACCAGCCCCTGGCAAAGACGCAGACATATTTAAATGAGTCTAATGGCGAGGACGAGATCCAGATCATGACATCACGCGGGTTTTCGTTAAATATCGTGAAGTGCTTGAAGCTTCGCGAATACTGCGAGAGTTCTGCCGGGGGATTCAACGGCCTCGTGGCATCACCAATTCGGGTGTGACAAGGCCATTAAAGGGCACCCTTTGGATTTGGAATAGGTACTCACGGGAACAGGAACCTTGTTAGATTAAACCTTGTTGCTGCCTACAAAGGGAGTTGAATAAGGACAGGGAGCCAGTCATACCTCCTCACCCGGGTTTGTAACAATGTGGGAGCATCCCAGATGGACGGTGACAAATCGAAGGGTGTTGCCTGGACCAATAACTTTGGGGAACTTCACCTGAAGGGCTGTCAGAAGGGTTGAGTTAAAAAAAAGGACATGCTGGAGTACCGCTCCAAAGATCCGGACAGTCCTCTCAGTGCCCAGTCAAGATGTCCAGTGGCAGTGAAAGGCGCTATACAAATGCAAGGTCAGAATTTTACATTGCTTGAGTGGAAGCACACGTAATCGTGCGAGAACACTTCAGGTGCACACCCTGACATCATTGTCCACTCGCACGATATTTTAGTCAGCAGGCGCGTGCGGTAGTCCGAAGCGGGCCCATTGACAATAAAGCGGGTAATTAAAGCCTTAAAGAGTCAATGAAAAGTGACAGTTGACAGATGTGGCTCGTGGACGACCTTCACATTTTAGCGACAATCCCGACCCCAGGGCGGGATGAAATGTCAAGAGCTGAAATAATTTTTTTTACAGGTATCTGGGGAGTGAGGTTTCCTGTGTTCCGCTGTCAGGTGTTTCTGAATGTGCAGCCTAGAAATAGTTTGCTGCGTTTTTCCATCGGGATTTATTTTGCAGAGGTCTGCGGCTCTCTGCAACTGCTCCACAGTAGCTGTCCGCCTCGAGGGAGCCCATTAGGAGCACCAGCCTGCATCTTCCCTTTTCTTGGCACCCGCTTCCCTCGGGTGAGCCAGTGGTTTTGCTTACCGATAGCTACCAAGTACCTTCTTTTTATTGAAAAATAGGAGCAACAAAGAGATGATGGTGAGTTTTCTATAGATTCAAGTAACTGGAGAGATTGATTTAAAAAAACACGGTGAGGTTTATATTGTCCACAATTCCAATTGCCTGTATTCAAAAAAACACTGGTCGCAACTGTTTAGCTGTTCAGTTCCACAGCAAAACAGAAAACTCTATAAAGAAAAATGTATTTCATTGTATTTCTAAATCTGTTAAGTGAAATTAATTCCAGATGCCTGGTTTTCACCCAGGAGCATCTAGTGAGGTGGTGGTATTGTCTCCAAGGCCCAGGATAATGCTCTGGGATTACCATCTGGTTCACTCATGTCCTGAATATTATTTAAATGGGGAAAGGAGAGGTCCCTGTGCCGAGATCACAAGAAGCTAGCATGCAAATTCAGCAGAAAATAACAGTTAATGTTGGTCTTTATTTCAAAAGGAATGGAGTGTAAAAATATTGCTAACAATGTAGAAGGCACTAGTTGGGCCACACCTGGAAGAAGTCCAGAAGAGGTTCACAAGGTCTATCCCAGGCATGGAGGTATTTTCTCATGGAGAGGGCTTGAGTAGGTTGGGCCTGTTCTCATTGGAGTTTAGAAGAATGAGAGGCGACCTGATTGAGACATATTGGATTCTTAGGGGTCTTGTCAGGATAGATGCTGAGCTTGTTTCCCCTTATAAACCTCTCGCCCTTCATCCTTATTGAAATCGGGGGTTTTGGTCTCATGCGATCTCGGTAGATTTTTTTTTAAATTCACCCATGGGTTTATTACACCTGAGGGAATTTAAGAGTCAACCACATGGAGTCACATGTGGGCCAGACCAGGTAAGCACAACAGATTTCCTTCCCTAAAGGACATTAGTGAACCAGATGGGTTTTTACAACAATGGTTTCATTTTAGTCTTTTAATTCCAGACATTTCAAATTTTACCATTTGCCATGATAGGATTCGAACCTGGCTCCCCAGAGCAAGATTCTGGATCTCTGGATGACTAGTCCAGCCATAATAGCACCACGCCACTGTCTCCCCTGTTAGCAGTATGTGTTCTTTGCAGTGTAAGCAGTGTGCATTCTCTGAACCGTGTGGTGAGTGCTGTGCATGCTCTGAACTCGATAGTTTTAATGCTGTGTGTTTTCTGTATTCCGTAGTATTTGGAGATGTTAACATTCCATGCTCTCTGAACTCAGTGAAGTTGATGCTGTGTATTCTCTGAGCTTGATGGTATTACTTTGGGCAGATGTGCAAAAAGCGTTGAAAGTGGAAGGGCGGTGGATGGCACAGTGGGGCAGTGGATTCCACATGGGGCCGCAGTGGTTAGCACTGTATTGCACTGAGGACCCAGGTTTAATCCCAGCCCCGGGTCACTGTCCGTTGGAGTTTGCACATCCTGTGTATACGTGGATCTCACCCCCACAACCCAATGATGTGCAGGGGAGGTGGATTGGCCACGCTAAATTGCCTCTTTTTTAAAATATAAATTTAGATTACCCAATTTATTTTTTCCAATTAAGGGGCAATTTAGCGTGGCCAATCCACCTACCCTGCACATCTTTGGGCTGTGGGGGCGAAACCCATGCAAACACGGGGAGAATGTGCAAACTCCACACCGACAGTGTCCCAGAGCCGGGATCGAACCTGGGACCTCTGTGCCGTGAGGCAGCAATGCCAACCACTGCGCCACAATGCTGCCCTGCTAAATTGCCTCTTAATTGAAAAAAATATAATTGGGTACTTTAAATATATTAAAAACAAGTAAGTGGAAGGGTGGGTTGAGAAAGTGGTTACAATGGCATTTAGCATCCTTCGCTTTATAAATAGAAGCATTGATTACAAGCACAAGCCACCCTTATCAAACACTGGGTCGGCCTCAACCAGATTTTTGTTTTCAATTGGGCAGCACGGTAGCACAAGTGGATAGCACTGTGGCTTCACAGCGCCAGGGTCCCAGGTTCGATTCCCTGCCGGTTTCACTCTCTGTACGGAGTCTGCACGTTCTCCCCGTGTCTCTGTGGGTTTCCTCCGGGTGCTCCGGTTTCCTCCCACAGTCCAAAGATGTGCAGGTTAGGTGGATTGGCTATGCTAAATTGCCCTTAGTGTGCAAAAAAGGTTAGGTTGAGTTACGGGGATAGGGTGGAGGTATGGGCTTAGGTAGGGTGCTCTTTCCAAGGGCCGGTGCAGACTCGATGGGCCGAATGGCCTCCTTCTGCACTGTAGATTCTATGATTCTTATTCCTGCTCACCAGCAGTGCAGGCTGATAAAGTAGCACACACAAACTGGAAGCATGGTAACTCTCTTCACGGACACATATGGCGCATCCCGTTGATCTTTTGGACATAGCTCCATACCTATCACATCTCTTCTCAATTTTCTCTTCACTCAGGAGAACATGCCTCTTTGCCACCGCCTCACCCACCACCTCACTCAGAGTGCTCCACAACTGCTCAGTAACATTCTGGATCCTGGTGCCAATCACATCTGCAGATGCAGAAACAGCTGTCTTTTTCCTTTTTTCAATCAAGCAGTGTCGCTCATTATGTAACATTTCTCTAGGTTCCATAACAGCGAGGTACTTGAGGAGGCCTCACAGCTCAGACTTTGGGAGGGTACATCCACGTGCGTGCTCCTGAAGTTGTATCGCGATCCGTGTTTGAAAGTAAGCTACAACCAAAGAAATTGCATTCGAAGGAAACTTCTGAAGGTAGGTAGATGGATAGAGTTGGGAAGGAAGTTCCTATATGTATCCAGGGTGCTGCAGGTCCCTTCCCAGGAGGTGCAATAGTGAGAAGAGGGATGTAAAGGAAGCCAAGGTCGGAAGAACTGAGGATGTAATCTGAGGCTTCAAGACATTAAGAGCTGAGTATGGTGGACGGAATAAAACCACATGAGGATTTATGGACAAGGATTTTGAATCAAATAAAAAAAATAAAAAATCGCTTATTGTCACAAGTAGGCTTCAAATGAAGTTACTGTGAAAAGCCCCTAGTCGCCACATTCCGGCGCCAGTTCAGGGAGGCTGTTACGGGAATTGAATCGTGTTGCTGGCCTGCCTTGGTCTGCTTTCAAAGCCAGCGATTTAGCCCTGTGCTAAACAGCCCCTAATTGAGAGATGGACAGTCAATGGCGATTAGTGGGAATCACATTGTTAAAGAAATGGACATGGTGCAGGTCAGGTTGCAGCAGAGGCATTTTGGATGAATTGGCGTTGATATAGGATAGAACTTAAGAGACCAGTGAGGGGAGCATTGAAAAAGTCAAGTCTGGAAGTAGTGAAGAGATGGTGGAAGATGGTTGGGCTGGGTGAGAAGTCAGAGATATTCAGATCAACAATAAATAGTACTGTGTTAAAAACAACAATAGAGTTCCAGGGGGTTGTCTTGGGGACCCTGTAGTATTTTGCATAGGAGGCATTATTTTCCATTCTGTTGGCAAGCCGATAGACTGAGATATGAAGCATAAAATCAGTTCTTTATTACGACTGACTGCCTGAGTGCACGTTACAAGTTTCAGGTCTGCTCTGGATATTCTCTCTCAGCATCATTGGTTTTTCATGTAAGGTATGTAATCGTTTAAAAACGTCATCTGAGGGTTATAAGAAAGAAACACTTTGTTAGATGAGTTGGATACTACAATCCTACAAATCTCTACACATATAGAACATTAAAACAGGAGTTGTCCATTCAGCTCCCCAAGCCTGTTCTGCTACTCAATTAGATTATGGCTGATATGTATCTCAATCACAGATTTCAACATCTGAAAAAATGGCCATTTGGCCCAACATGACAGCCTAGATGTTCTGCACAAGAATGAGACTTTCACACAGAAGGGGTGGGATTCTACGGGAATCGGCAGGGCGGGCAACTGCGGCGCGAAGGAGTGGCGTGAATCACTCCAGCATCTGGCCATCCCGAAGGTGCGGAATCCTCTGCACCTTCAGGGGCTAGGCCGGCAGAGGAGTGGTTTGCACCGGCCGGCGCGGAAGGGGCTTGGCCAGCCGGTGCGAGTTGGCGCATGTGCGGGAGCGCCAGCATGTGCTGTGTCATCCCAGCGCATGGGCAGGGGGGGTTCATATCCTTGTCGGCCATCGCAGATGTCCACAGCAGCCGACACGGAAGAATAGAGTGCCCCCACGGCACGGCCCCGCCCTCGGATCGGTGGGCCCCGATCGCAGGCCAGGCCACTGTGGTGGCACCTCCCGGGGCCAGATCCCCCCGTGCTCCCTCGAGGAACCCAGAGGCCGCCCGCACAGCCAGGTCCCGCCGGTAAGTACCTACTCTAATTTACGCCGGCGGGACGGCCTAAAACGGGTGGCCACTTGGTCCATCGCGGGCCGGAGAATCGCCGGGGGGGGGCGTTGCCAGCGCGGCGCAATTCCCGCGGCCACCAAATCCCCGGCGCCGGAGAATTCCTCAGCCGGCGGGGGCAGGATTCACGCCGCCCCCCCGGGATTCTCCTACCCGGCGGGGGGGGCGGGGGGGGGTCGGAGAATCCCGCCCAATTGGGGGTTTGGTCGACAGCAAGGCTTTCCTGAGGGTGTAACTAGAAATGTGCGTCACTTCCGCTCTCTCTCTTGCCGTTTCCCAGACGATTATGATTAAAATGTAAAGCGTGGGCACCATGCACGGGAAACACATGTGATTCAGAGGCAGGGGGAAGCTTTTTGGTGGCGGAACCTGCCATCAGCTGACAATATTGCAGCTATTAGTGGGCTATAAAAAAGTTTCCTCTCCCCAAAAAAGGGAGGCTCTGCCTGATGAGGCCGCAACTTTGCTGCGGAACGCCAATGCCTGTCTTCGATGATGCCTTCCCTGAATGGCAGGAACATCACCAGCCTCCCCTCTCTCTGGTGTGGCCTGCGACTGGCATTGCAGCCTCTTGTTATTGACTGGCAGAATTCCTCCTATCTCACTCCTGAGGTTGCAGGAACATTGGGCATATGAGACCCATAGATATTCCAGCAATTGAACTGTGTGATGCTGATTTGAGAACATGAATGCCCATAGATTTCACTGATGGAACTGAGGGGCAGAGAGATTTTCAACTTTTTCCACTGTTCACAATCAAAACCTCACCCATTCCACACTGGGCTCCTCACACGTTGATCTGCAATTGCACGCGAATCAGGCAGCACGGTGGCATTGTGGGTTAGCCCTGCTGCCTCACGGCGCCGAGATCCCAGGTTCGATCCCGGCTCTGGGTCACTGTCCGTGTGGAGTTTGTACATTCTCTCCGTGCTAGCTAGGTGGATTGGCCACGCTAAATTGCCCCGTAATTGTAAAAAATGAATTGGGTTCTCTAAATTTATTTTTTTTAAATTGCATGCGAATCAGAAGACATTGCAAAATATGGTCACTGTGAAGTTTTGGAGCTGTTAACCCTCCACCTTCCTCTTGTCACCTTCAAGCCTGTCACCCCAACACCCTTGACCCTCTCCACGTCACTTTGTGCATTCCCTCGATAACCCTTCAGTCAGGCACATACATACAAATGTATACATTGAATTAGGAGCAAGAGTAGGCCATCAGGCCCATCGATCCTTCTCTGTCGTTTAAATGTTTGAATGTCCTGAATGTATTGATGCACGATCAATGACCACTAAAGCGAGGTTGTAGTCCAACTGAAGGCTTTAATAAGCTAGATGTTTCCCCCAGGAGCTCAGGTACAGAATGAAGGCTGCTGGGGCGGCACGGGCTCTTATACCCCACCTAGCAGAGCGGAGCTACCATACATCTTAACCAATAGAAAGCATACAGTTTCAACCAATGGTGCTCCAGCATACCAGGTACCGTAATACCTCTACTACCACATGTATACCATTGTGCTGCCAACTTTGCTGGGTCCATCCTGCTGGTAGGACAGGACATACCCAGGAATGGTGATGGTGGTGTTTGGGACATTGCAAGATATGATTCCATGATCGCTATCATGTCAGGCTGTTGCTTGAGTAGTCTGTGAGACAGCGCTCCCAATTTTGACACAAGCCCCTATATGTTAGCAAGGACTTTACATGGTTGACAGGGCTTGTTTGCTGTTGTCATTTTCGATGCTTAGGCCGGTGCTGGTTGGTCTTTCCGTTTTCATTCCTTATTGACTTGGTATTGATTTGGTTTTAGCAGCTTGATACATCTGAATGACTTGCTCGGCCATTTCAGAGGTCATTCAAGAATCAACCACATTGCTGTGGGTCTGGAGTCACGTGTAGGCCAGACCAGGTAAGGACGGCCAATTTCCTTCTTTAAAGCACGTCAGTGAACCTGATGGGTTTTTAGGACAATGGTTGCATGATCATTAGACTTTTAATTCTTGATAATTATTGGTGATGGTGGGATTCGAACCTGAGTCGCCAGAGCATTACCCTGGGTCTCTGGAATTCTAGTCCAGTGATAATACCACCATGCCACCACTTCCCCTGTTGCCACCATTCTCCAGCTTCCCTCTCTTGTTCAACAAGGACAACTGCAGATCTTGCATACAACTGGTGGGGTTGGTTTAGCACACTGGGCTAAATAGCTGGCTTTGAAAGCAGACCAAGGCAGGCCACGCAGCATGGTTCAATTCCCGTACCAGCCTCCCCGAACAGGCACCGGAATGTGGCGACTAGGGGCTTTTCACAGTAACTTCATTTGAAGCCTACTTGTGACAATAAGCAATTTTCATTTTTTCATTTTCAACTGCACAAAACCAACTGGTACACATCAGTTTTAAACAAATATGAACCAAGTGTGACGGGATTCTCTTGCACTGCTGACTGCCATTGCAATGCCAGATATGTAGGGTGTACATCCCAGTGACTGGCTGATGAATCAAGCAGTATGTTTCTTTGGTTTTTTTGTTGTAATAGGTAGAATATACACCGTACTCAATCATTAGGCTCTTGTAAAATCCCAAACAAAATATCTACTGTAAGAAGTCTGACAACACCAGGTTAAAGTCCAAAAGGGTTGTTTCGAATCACTTGCTTTTGGAGCACTGCTCCTTCCTCGGGTGAATGAAGCGGTGGGTTCCAGAAACATATATATAGACAAAAATCAAAGATGCAAGATGATACTTTGAATGCGAGCCTTTGCAAAGTATCACCTTGCATCTTTGACTTTGTCTGTATATATGTTTCTGGAACCCACCTCTTCATTGACCTGAGGAAGGAGCTAGTGATTTGAAACAAACCTGTTGGATTTTAACCTGGTATTGTAAGACTTCTTACTGTGCTCACCCCAGTCCAACGCCGGGATCTCCACATCAAAATATCCACTGTTAAGTGTGATTCCACAATTGGGCAGCAGTTGCAGAACAAACCTGAGTGTGCTAATAGCTACACTAACAACTAATTTAGGATAATAATTTGAGCTCATTTATGCCTGTTAGAGGCAATATACATTCATACATGTGGACCAATTATTTGCAAACAAAAGGAATATGTTCAAGACTTGTTCCTGTTTGGAATTATCAGGAAGCTTAGGGAGCCGATAGATAAATGGCAACATTTTGGTCAATCAGAGTCTACTTGCCAAACAATCAGCACTCATAAATTGTGATCATTTGAAATTTGATATTCTTGCATTTGTCCTGTGTGGTAGTCACCACTGTTGTATTGTATTTACTGCATACAAGGGTATTACGGTAAGGCCTCTGTACTACAGATCCCTGCCTGCTGGCTCTGCCCAGTAGGCGGAGTATAAATGTGTGTGCTCTCCGAGCTGCAGCCATTGCGCCAGTAGCTGCGGGAGGCTCCACATCTCTGCGTAATAAAGCCTCGATTACTCTCTACTCTCATCTCGTCGTAACTGATAGTGCATCAATTTATTACGCAGAGATTTTACAACGATGGATCTCCGCATCAAGCCTGATCGCCTGCAACTGCACCCTCAAGCAGACAATGCCCAGTCGGCCTTCGTACATTGGCTAGCTTGCTTTGAAGCATACATTGGATCTGCGACAGACCCACCCTCAGAGGCACAGCAGCTCCAGAACCTTTACACGCGGCTGAGCTCCGATATCTTTCCCCTCATCTGGGAAGCACCGACCTATGCTGACGCCATGGCACTGCTGAAGGAGAACTACACTCAGCAGACTAACAAAATCTACGCCAGTCACCTCCTGTCCACGCGGCATCAACTCCCCGGTGAATCTGTGGAAGATTTCTGGTGTGCCCTGCACGTCCTGGTGAGAGACTGTGATTGCCAGGCCGTTTCGGCCGCTGAACATTCTGACCTGCTACTTAGAGACGCGTTCATTACGGGCATAGGGTCGGCCTACATCCGCCAGCGCCTCTGAGAAGGGGCTACCCTCGACCTCGCAGCAATCAAGAAACTAGCGCTCTCGCTCACAGTCGCCTCACGCAATATACAGGCGTATGCCCCCGACCGCCGGCCCACCCCTCCTGGGCATCGTGGACCCCGCCAGCGAACAGCCCATCGTGGACCCCATCAGCGACTTCCCCCAGCCAACCCCAGGCCTGCGCCGCGCGGCAGCCAACCAACCCCGGGGGACCCAAGTGCTACTTCTGCGGACACTCAAAACACCCCCGACAGCGCTGCCCGGCACGGAGCGTGCTCTGCTAGGCCTGCGGGAAGAAAGGACATTTTGCTGTTGTGTGCTAGGCCTGCTCAGTCGCCGCTACTGTCCCGGCACCCCCCATGTGCGACCCGCGGGTGCCGCCATCTTCCTCGCCTCAGACCACGTGCGGCCCATGGGCGCCGCCATCTTGCTCCCCTCATAACACGTGCGGCCCGTGGGTGCCGCCATCTTGCCTGCCTCAGGACATGTGCGGACGTGGGCGCCGCCATCTTCCCCGCCTCAGGACCCCTGCTCGTCGGGCACCTCATTGGGCCGCTCATCTCCTGCAACCGCCGCCAACCAGCCGCATCTCGCCTCCATCACGATCGACCAGTCCCGACCGCACAACCTCGCGACCGCGTCGACGACAGTGAAGGTCGACGGGCATGAGATATCCTGCCTTCTGGACTCCAGAAGCACCGAGAGCTTCATCCACCCCGATATGGTAAGGCGCTGCTCCCTCACGGTACACCCCGTTACCCAGAGAATCTCCTTGGCCTCCGGATCCCACTCTGAGGCGATCCGGGGGTACTGCATCCCGACCCTCACCATCCAGGGCATAGAGTTCAGCAGCTTCTGGCTCTACGTCCTCCCCAACCTCTGCGCTGCCTTGCTACTCGGCCTGGATGTCCAGTGTAACCTCCAGAGCCTAACCCTGAAATTTGGCGGGCCCCTACCACCCCTTACAGTATGCGGCCTCACGATCCTTAAGGTCGACCCACCTTCCCTGTTTGCGAACCTCACCCCGGATTGCAAACCCGCCGCCACCAAGAGCAGACGGTATAGCGCCCAGGACAAGATCTTCATCAGGTCTGAGGTCCAGCGGCTGCTGCGGGAAGGTATTATCGAGGCCAGCAACAGCCCCTGGAGAGCCCAAGTGGTAGTGGTGAAAACTGGGGCGAAAGACAGGATGGTCATTGACTACAGTCAGACCATCAATAGGTACACGCAGCTCGACGCGTACCCCCTCCCACACATATCTGATATGGTCAATCAGATTGCACAGTACCGGGTCTTCTCGACAGTGGACCTGATATCTGTCTACCACCAGCTCCCCATCCGCAAGGCGGACCGCTAGTACACCACGTTTGAAGCGGACGGCTGCCTTTACCACTTCCTTAGGGTTCCCTTCGGCGTCACTAACGGGGTCTCGGTCTTCCAACGGGAGATGGACCGAATGGTTGACCGGTCCCACCCGGGGATGAAGAATGAGGTCGACACGCTCTCGGAGTCACCAACGCCTGAATCGCCACCAGAACTGCGGCGCTCTCAATGACGGATCAAGGCGCCCAATCGTCTAAATTTGTAACCTCTTTCTTAAATTTTAAACAACCTGTATGTAAATAGTTTTCCACCACCCCCGCTGGACTCTTTTTTAACAGGGGGTGAATGTGGTAGTCACCACTGTTTTATTATATTGTATATACTGCACTGCATACGAGGGTATTACGGTAAGGCCCCTGTACTACAGGTACGGGGTAGATCCCTGCCTGCTGGCTCCGCCCAGTAGGCGGAGTATAAATGTGTGGGCTCTCCGAGCTGCAGCCATTTCGGCAGCAGCTGCTGGAGGCTCCACATCTCTGTGTAATAAAGCCTCGATTACTCTCTACTCTCATCTCGTCGTAATTGATAGTGCATCAATCGTGAAGAGTGCATGGCAAAAAAACCTCAGCAACACTCCTGTCTTTTCAGCAGTAAAATCCACGTGGACGCCCGACCGGGCCTACTGCAAGATCCGACCCCAGGAGCGCCCAGGGAGGGAACAGACCACAGGACCCAGCCCAACCTGCCTCAGGAAGCCCCTGACCACGACCCAGGACCCCCGAAATGGCGGAGACCCCGCACGAGGACCCGAATGCGCTGCAAGGTATTCCTGCGCCCGCAGAACTCCGGGATCCACGCGGATCGCAAACATGCCCCCCTAGCAACCCCTCTACATCAGCCAGTGCACGGGGCCCTCCCAGACGTGACCCCAGATACATAAACAGCGCCCTGGTCCCTGCCAGCGCCCTGGACCCTGCCAGACGCAATCACTTACCTTCCACAAGAGCTGACATCTCCCATCGGTTCCCCAGATCATCCAGCAGCAGCCTCCGACCGAGGAAGCGAGGGAAACATGGCGGCCTGCAGGTTAGATTGGAGCAACGCGGTTTCAAGACCCCTCTCCCCAGCATACTCCTGGCAAACGTCCAAGCGAACGAAAAGAAGCTGGATGAACTTAACGCCAGACTTACCTCTCAGAGGGAAGTAAGAGACTGCTGTGAGACATGGCTCACCGGACTGTGCCATACAACCTGAAGGCTTCTCAATTCACCGGGCGGACTGCACAGCATCATCTGGCAAAGCGAAGGGTGAAGGGGTTTGCCTCCTCATCAACTCCTCCTGGTGCTTGGATGTGGCGACTCTGGCGACCTACTGCTCCCCGGACCTGGAATACCTGACCGTGAAGTGCCGCCCATATTATCTTTCACGTGAGTTCACTTCAGCCATTATCACAGCGGTCTACATCCCACCCCAGGCAGAAGTGAGGAAGGCGCTGGACGAACTATACACAGTTATAAACACCTACGAAACAGAACACCCAGAGGCCTTGTTCATCGTGGCCGGAGACTTCAACAAGGCCAACCTCAAGAGTGTACTGCCAAAATTCCACTAGCACACCTCTGTCCCACCAGGGGCGACGACACTCTTGACCACTGCTACTCAAAAATCAAGGGCGCCTACCGTTCCATCCCCCGACCGCACTTTGGGAAATCAGACCATAAGACGGTGCTCCTTCTCCCGGCATACAAGCAGAAACTCAAGCGGGAGAATCCAGCTAAGAAGGTTGTGCAGTGCTGGTCCGAGGAGACAGAAGACCTCTTACGTGACTGCTTCGAGACAGTGGACTGGTCCTGTGGTATTATCAGGTATTGCAGTACCCGAGAGGCTGAAAGTCCCACAGCACATGTGCCACCGCCCAAGTGGACCGCCTCCGAGCCCTCCACGAGAACCTCTGCCACCCGGGGGTCATTCGTTTTTTCCACTTCATTAAGACCCGCAACCTGCCCTACTCCATCGAGGAGGTCAGGACAGCCACCAGGGACTGACAAAACTGCGCGGAGTGTAAACCGCACTTCTACCGGCCAGAGAGGGCGCACCTGATAAAGGCTTCCCGTCCCTTTGAACGCCTCAGCATGGACTTCAAAGGCCCTCTCCCCTCCACCGACCGCAACACGTACTTCCTGAATGTGATTGACGAGTACTCCCGGTTCCCATTCGCCATCCCCTGCCCAGACATGACTGCAACCACCGTCATCAAGGCCCTCCAGGGTATCTTTACACTGTTCGGTTTCCCCGCGTACATACACAGTGATAGGGGGTCCTCCTTTGTGAGCCACAAACTGCGTCAATTCCTGCTCAACAGGGGCATTGCCTCAAGCAGGACGACCAGTTACAACCCCCGGGGAAATGGGCAGGTAGAGAGGGAGAATGGAACGGCCTGGAAGACCGTTCTACTGGCCCTACGATCCAGGAATCTCCCAGTCTCCCGCTGGCAAGAAGTTCTCCCGGAGGCCCTCCACGCCATCCGGTCACTTCCCTGTACAACTACCAACCAGACACCTCATGAATGTCTCCTTGTCTTCCCCAGGAAGTCCTCCTCCGGGACCTCGCTCCCTACCTGGCTAGCAGCACCTGGACCCATCCTGCTCCGGAAGCACGTGCGGGCCACAAGTCGGACACATTGGTCGAGAGGGTCCACCTGCTGAACGCTAACCCCCAGTACGCCTACGTGGCGATCCCTGGCGGCCGGCAAGATACAGTCTCCCTTCGGGACCTGGCGCCCGCCGGAACCCCACGCGCACCCGAACCATTACCCCCCCCCCTCCACAGCACCTCACAGGAGGGTCAGTCCTCCTGCCGCTCCTGCCTAGGCCCTCCCACCCACCGACGCCCCCTACAGGCGCCCCCCTCTCGTGTTAACCGTTTGCCCCCCCCACCCCCAGCGCCGTCTAGGGGTGACAAAACTGCCATGGAGGCCTAAGCCACGCTCCCAGAGTCGCAGACGCTGGGACCCCCACCAGAATCACCACCGAAGCTCAGACGATCCAGGAGGATGACCAGGCCACCCGACCGACTGATTGCTTCACTGTAACTGTAAATGAACACTGAATGTATATATCTTCCACGCTTGTAAATATTCTCGACAACCCTGTAAGGAGGTATCACGGTACCTCCATATTGATCATACCATGTTAAATGCAATTGTTACCACTGTCCATCAACCCCGCCGGACTCTTTTTTAACAGGGCGTGAATGTGGTATTATCAGGTATTGCAGTACCCGAGAGGCTGAAGACCATTGGTTAAACCTAGGAGTTTACCATTGGCTGTTTGGTATGTAGCTCCGCCCTGACAGGCGGGGTATAAGAACCGGGAACAGTTCTGGTCTATTAAAGCCTTCAGTTATGTTACTACCTCATCTTTAATAGTAATTGATCGTGCATCAGGTCCATATTTAAGAACTCAGCGACCAACTTAAATGAGTACGCTACCACCGTCACAGACTTCATCAGCAAATGTGTGGACGACTGCGTGCCAAAGAAAGCAGTGCGTGCGTTCCCCAACCGGAAACCATGGCTCAATCGCGAGATTGACTCCCTACTGAAGGACAGATCTGAGGCGTTCAAGGCAGACGACCCTGACCTATACAAGAAATCCAGGTATGACCTCCGCAGTGCCATCCGAGATGCCAAGAGAGAATATCAAACCAAGCTAGAGTCACAGACAGACTCTCGGCGGTTGTGGCAAGGACTAAACAACATAACGGGCTAAAAAGCGAATCCGAACAGTGGGCGTCATTCTCCGACCCCCCAGAGGGTCGGAGAATGGCCGCTGGCCGCCGTGAATCCCGCCCCCGCCGGTTGCCGAAGTCTCCGAAGGGAGAAAAGTCGGCGGGGCGTTAATGTCGCCGTGCTGGGGTGGAGGTTGGGGGGGTGTCCGTGCTGGGGTGGAGGTTGGGGGGGGGGTCCGTGCCGGGGTGGAGGTTGGGGGGAGGTCCGTGCTGGGGTGGAGGTTTGGGGGGGGGGTCCGTGCCGGGGTGGAGGTTGGGGGGGGGTCCGTGCCGTGCCGGGGTGGAGGTTGGGGGGGTCTGTGCCGTGCCGGGGTGGAGGTTGGGGGGGGTCCGTGCTGGGGTGGAGGTTGGGGGGGGGGGTCCGTGCCGGGGTGGAGGTTGGGGGGGGGGTCCGTGCTGGGGTGGAGGTTGGGGGGGGGGGTCCGTGCCGGGGTGGAGGTTGGGGGGGGTCCGTGCCGAGGAGGGGGATGGGAGGGCAAATGAGTTGGTCCACCTGGCCAGGTGCCAGCCTCCAACAGTTGGACCCATGCGGTCCATGCCACTGGCTGGGGGGAGGAGGGGATATGGGCAATGATGACATGTCGTCGTTCCCCTCCCCCCCCACCAGGCCGTCATGTTTTCAGATCATCCAGCGATGTTGGCCGCCGTGGTGGCAGCCGCTCATGTCTATGTTGCCCTGGATGAGGAGGAGGAGGAGGAGGAGGAGCCTGCCAGAGAGGCGGCGCAGGCTGCCGCAGAGGGGCAGGCGGCAGCCGCCCAGGCTGGAGGGACACCTGACCGACAGGACGAGGAGGGGGAGGAGGACGTCGTGGCCCCACGGCAACGGAGGCACCCGAGTGGGGACCTGTCCGGCATATCGCAGACATCGGTGCACCGGTGAATCCGGGCAGTGACAGATGCCCTTTATGCCATGGCGCACCGCTACATCCGCTTCCCCGTGGACCGGGCCAGCCAAGATGCCCGGGCCGTGGGCTTCTCTGCCGTGGCCGGGTTCCCCATGGTCCAGGGCGCGATCGATGGGATGCACGTCGCCGTGCGGCCACCTGCAGATAACAGGGCCGTGTTCACTAATAGGAAGGGGACCTATTCGATGAACGTACAGGTGGTCTGCGACCACCGCATGATGATCCTGCACGTCTGCGCCCGTCACCCAGGCAGTGTACACGACTCATTTGTGTTGTCGCGGTCATCCATCCCCGGCATGTACGAGGGACGCCATCCCCGGCTGAGGGGCTGGTTGCTGGGCGACAGGGGCTACCCATTGCGATCGTGGCTGATGACGCTTATACGGAGGCCACGCAATGAGGCAGAGAACCGCTACAATGATGACCATGTAGCGACAAGGGGAGTGATCGAGAGGTGCTTTGGCGTGCTGAAGATGCGTTTCAGGTGCCTGGACCTCTCTGGGGCGCCCTCCAGTATCGGTCAGATAGGGTCGGCCGCATCATTGTGGTGTGCTGCATCCTGCACAACATAGCCCAGCAGAGGGGCGATGTGCCGCAGGCAGAGGAGGGCGGAGTGGAGGAGCAGCAGGAAGAGGCCCAGTCCTCCCCAGATGAGGGGGATGGGGGCAATGGTCAGGGCAGACGGGGTAGACACAGGCGGGTGGCTGTCCACCGTTACCGGCTGGCCCAGCGGGCACGGGACAGACTGATAGACGCCCGCTTCACTGACTAGATGGGCGTGGGAATCGGGTAGTATGGCCACAGACCGCACACCATGGCAACAGCCGACCACCCACACCCCCCACCCATCCACCCACCCAGCACCCTCACCCCCCTCCCCAACCCCACCCACTCCCCCCCATTGCCGATCCACCTGCGGCACAACGGGCCGGGCTCACACAGTTGCGGGTGGACGCGTGTCTATCGCAGGCCATGGAGGATGATGACAACCCGCCTGCGATGAGCTCCTGGCTCTACATCGTTGGACTATGCCTGACCCATGGCCACAGTACCACCATCCACCTGGACCATCCCTGCATGCGGCTGTGACACTGCAGCGCACGGTCCCGTCCTCTGCCCGGGGGATGTTGATGGCGGCCCAGGGGGAAGGGGGCAGACTCACCTGGGGCTGAGGTAAGACCACCCCTCACACACACACTTGCGCTCAACGTACATGACACCCCCGCACACTTTGGACAGAGCACAAAGGCAGCTTCTGTAGGTGTAACATTGACTTTAATAACCAAAGGAGTTCATGCACGTGCCTTGGCCCCTAAAACTCATCTGTGCCCTGCACCCGTGCCAACTTACTCAGTGTCTAATTGTTTGGCCTTACGGGCCCTTTGACTACGTCTACGTGGTTCCCCAGACGGTACAGCAGAACTGGAGGTGGACTCCTGTGATTCCTGCCCTCTGACACTGGAACCCTTTGGCGGCCGTTTCCTGGGGCGTCCTGGCCTAGATGGGCCAGGCTGCGGCCCGGGCGACTGGGATGGCGAGCTGCCAGCCTGTCCTGCCCGTTGCCCACCCGATGCACCTGGGACGGAAGGGGGGGAGTCCGAGACTGGGCCATGGCCTGCAGAGACTGGGCTATGGCCTGCTGAGACTGGGCCATGGCCTGCTGAGACTGGGCTATGGCCTGCTGAGACTGGGCCACGGCCTGCTGAGACTGGGCTATGGCCTGCTGAGACTGGGCTATGGCCTGCTGAGACTGGGCTATGGCCTGCTGAGACTGGGCCATGGCCTGCTGAGACTGGGCTTTGGCCTGCTGAGACTGGGCCATGGCCTGCAGAGACTGGGCTATGGCCTGCTGAGACTGGGCTATGGCCTGCTGAGACTGGGCTATGGCCTGCTGAGACTGGGCTATGGCCTGCTGAGACTGGGCTATGGCCTGCTGAGACTGGGCTATGGCCTGCTGAGACTGGGCCATGGCCTGCAGAGACTGGGCTATGGCCTGCTGAGACTGGGCCATGGCCTGCTGAGACTGGGCTATGGCCTGCTGAGACTGGGCTATGGCCTGCTGAGACTGGGCTATGGCCTGCTGAGACTGGGCCATGGCCTGCTGAGACTGGGCTATGGCCTGCTGAGACTGGGCCATGGCCTGCAGAGACTTGGCCATGGCCTGCTGAGACGGGGCTATGGCCTGCTGAGACTGGGCTATGGCCTGCTGAGACTGGGCTATGGCCTGCTGAGACTGGGCTATGGCCTGCTGAGACTGGGCTATGGCCTGCTGAGACTGGGCTATGGCCTGCTGAGACTGGGCCATGGCCTGCAGAGACTGGGCTATGGCCTGCTGAGACTGGGCCATGGCCTGCTGAGACTGGGCTATGGCCTGCTGAGACTGGGCCATGGCCTGCTGAGACTGGGCTATGGCGTTGAGCGCGTCTGACATCTGGCGCTGGCACTGGCTCATGGCCTCCTGTGAGAGAGCAGCCATTTCCTGGGCCACAGGCCTCGCAAACCGTTCCCCATGTCTGACACCATCGCACCCATTGCCTCCACCGCGGACGCCACCCGTGCGGTGTCGGCCTGGGTGGCACGCATGACCGGCACCACTCCCAGCTCCTGGACGCGGGTGGACTCCTCCACCTGCCACCGCAGCCGCCGCAAGCCGGCCGTCACCCTCTTCGCTCATCTCCGGGTCGGTGGTTGCATCGGATCTATGGGTGGGTGTGGTAACTGCAGGAACCTGGGATCCATCTGGGCGGCAGATGTTCGCTTGGCCTGGGCTGCCCTCCGACCGCCCGGTCCCTCTGCTGCTCCTACCTCCACCTGCTGTACCGGGACGGCTGTGTTGTGCGCACCAGTGAGTGTACCAGACGCCTCATCACTAAAGTGCCCAACCGTGGTGAGTGTTTCTGCGATGGTGGAGGGTGGTGGTGACAGCAGTGGCGTTGTGTCGTGCTCTTCGTCCCACTCTGAGTCCATGGCACTTTGGGGTGGGGGTTCGTCTCCACCCATCCACTCTGAGTCACTGTCCGGTATTTCGTCTTCCTGGGTAGTGCTGTCCAGGGTAGGGGTGTCCTGGGTAGTGGTGTCCTGGGTAGTGGTGTCCTGGGTAGTGGTGTCCTGGCTCAGATGTGACGGGGGCCTGTGGCTGCCCCCCTCGTCGCTGGGTGGTCGCTCCCGCACGTGACGGGGGTGTCGTCTCCCTGTTGCTCCAGGTCTCTCCGTCTCCCGTGGTGTGCGAGGGGCATCCTGCGGGCGTCCCATGCTGGAGGGTCCGGGTCTCTCCGTCTCCCGTGGTCTCCGAGGGGCATCCTGCGGGCGTCGCATGCTGGAGGGTCCGGGTCTCTCCGTCTCCCATGGTCTCCGAGGGGCATCCTGCGGGCGTCGCATGCTGGAGGGTGCGGGTCTCTCCGTCTCCTGTGGTCTCCGAGGGCATCCTGCGGGCGTCGCATGCTGGAGGGTGCGGGTCTCTCCGTCTCCTGTGGTCTCCGAGGGGCATCCTGCGGGCGGTCTGCATCTGCGGGGATGGGTGCCTGGACGTTTGGTCCTGCGATACACAATGAAGCATGCATGGTTAGACATCAGGCAGTGATCAGGTGATACGGGGGAGGGGGATATAGGGGAGGGGGGATATGGGGACGGGCTGTCGGTGGCTCACTCGCTAATACGCCCCCGACCTCTGCATCAGCAACCTCCCGGTCCTCAGGTCCGCCAGCCAGTTCCAGGGCCCTTTCCTCGTGTACGGTCAGTGGGCTCTCATCAGCGGGCCCTCCTCCAGTCCTCACATGCTCCCTATTGTTGTGTGCGCGCTTCTCCTGTGGGGGGGGGGGGGGGGGCAGGGGTAAAAGGCAACAGTGTTAGGCAGGTATATGAATGCACGCCATCGGTTGCGCGTGCATTGCAGAGGTTAAGGTTAGGGCTGGATTCACTTGGGGATATGGGGGATACGGGGGAGGGGGGATATGGGGGAGGGGAGTATATGGAGGAGGGGGGATATGGGGGAGGGGGGATATGGGGGAGGGGGGATATGGGGGAGGGGGGATATGGGGGAGGGGGGATATGGGGAGGGGGGATATGGGGGAGGCTCACCCTGCCTGCTCTGACGAGGTCGTTCACCTTCTTGTGGCACTGGGTGCCTGTCCGTGGTGTCAGGGCCACAGCGGTGACGGCCTCTGCCACTTCCCTCCACAGATGCCGGCTGTGGCGTGGGGCAACTCTGCGGCCGTGCCCGGGATACAGGGCGCCCCTCCTCTGCTCCACCGCGTCCAGGAGCGCCTCCACATCGCGTGACTCGAACCTCGGGGCTGAGCGACGGCCAGCCATCCAGTCGGGTGTTGCGGTCGGGTGTTGCGGTCGGGTGGGGGGGAGCAGCGCGGCCTTATGAGCCGTCACGCCGTGCAGCGCGTATGACGCTGCACGGTGTGAACCACTGCGCAAGCGCGGATCCCGTTACGTCGCTGCTAGCCCATTTCGGGCCGGAGACTATCGACCCATTTTTCCGACGTGACGCAAGTCGGATTTGTGCTGTTTTTTGCGCCGATCGGCGGACTTTCCGCCGATAACGGAGAATTTCGCCCAGTATCTCTGGCAGCAGCGCACCCCTCCCCAATGAACTCAATACATTCTATGCTCGGTTCGAGCAGGTAACCAACAATCCGCTGTGGCGGACATCTTTAACCTGTCCCTACTCCACTCCGAGGTCCCCACCTGCTTCAAGAAGACCACCATCATACCAGTACAAAAGAAGAGCTGGGCAACGTGCCTCAATGACTACCGTCCAGTGGCCCTGACTTCAGTCGTAATGAAGTGCTTAGAGAGGTTGATCATGAAGCGCATCACCTCCATACTCCCAGAACGCCTTGATCCACTGCAATTCGCATACCGCTGCAACCGGTCCACATCAGACGCCATTTCCCTGGCCCTATACTCATCCCTAGAGCATCTCGGAAACAAGGAGTCATACATCAGACTCCTATTTATTGACTACAGCTCCGCCTTCAACACTATAATCCCAGCCAAGCTCATATCAAAGCTCCAAAACCTAGGACTTGGCTCCCCACTCTGCAACTGGATCCTCGATTTTCTGACCAACAGACCACAATCAGTAAGAATGAACAACAACACCTCCTCCACAATAGACATCAATACCGGGGCTCTGCAAGGCTGCGTACTTAGCCCCCTACTCTACTCCCTGTACACATACAACTGCGTGGCAAAACTTGGTTCCAACTCCATCAACAGGTTTGTTGACGATACAACCATAATGGGCCGGATCTCGAATAACGACGAGTCAGAATACAGGCGGGTGATAGCGAACCTAGTGGAGTGGTGTAGCGACAACAATCTCTCCCTCAATGCCAGCAAAACTAAAGAGCTGGTCATTGACTTCAGGAAGCAAAGTATTTTACACACCCCTGTCAGCATCAACGGGGCCGAGGTGGAGATGGTTAGCAGTTTCAAATTCCTAGGGGTGCACATCGCCAAAAATCTGTCCTGGTCCACCCACGTCGACGCTATCACCAAGAAAGCACAACAGCGCCTATACTTCCTCAGGAAACTAAGGAAATTCGGCATGTCCACATTAACCCTTACCAACTTTTACAGATGCACCATAGAAAGCATCCTATCTGGCTGCATCACAGCCTGGTATGGCAACGGCTCGGCCCAGGACTGCAAGAAACTTCAGAGAGTCGTGAACACTGCCCAGTCCATCACACGAACCTGCCTCCCATCCATTGACTCCATCTACACCTCCCGCTGCCTGGGGAAAGCGGGCAGCATAATCAAAGATCCCTCCCACCCGGCTTCCTCACTCTTCGAACTTCTTCCATCGGGCAGGAGATACAGAAGTCTGAGAACACGCACGAACAGACTCAAAAACAGCTTCTTCCCCACTGTCACCAGACTCCTAAATGTCCCTCTTATGGACTGACTTCATTAACACTACACCCTATATGCTTCATCCGATGCCAGTGCTTATGTAGTTACATTGTATATGTTGTGTTGCCCTATTATGTATTTTCTTTTATTCCCTTTTCGTCCCATGTATTTAATGATCTGTTGAGCTGCTCGCAGAAAAATACTTTTCACTGTACCTCGGTACACGTGACAATAAACAAATCCAATCCAATATTGTTGTATGCATGAGCAGGAGGGCATCTTGTAGAAATCCACAAGTCAGTGCCCTCAGACACAGCTTTTTCTATTCTCCTCCTTGGCTATTATTAAATCCTTGTTCCATCCAACCCTATTACTCTGTCACTGGATTAGGCATGATGAATGATTAAGGATATTTTTTTCATTTATCTTCCCAGTACAGAGTAAAGTCGGCAGCCTGGACACCTCTGTGTGACTAGCCCTCAAAAAAAGCTTGCACAATGTGAACTGCTGGTTTCACATTGTGAGCAATCTGGTTTGCACATGTAAAAACATTGAGGCCCCCTGGAAATGAATCTGCAAACACGGGATGCTGTTCCCACACTCACAACTGTGCCGTGGCACTGAGGAACCGATTTGGAAAGTGCACCAGAAAAGTGCGATATGGATTCCAATGGTCTGTGAGGAGTACAGCCTCCTTCTTTTCAATGTCTCAGCTGACGTGTTGCGTGGTGGGCAGGAGCGGAAAATTCAGAGAGAGCCCAAAAATCGTAATCCTGCTGGCGGGAAATCAGTTTGGAATGTCCCCCTCACCCCTTTGATGATGGGCTGATGGCAGTTCGGGTTTCCTGCTGATCCGTGCCGGGAGCTCTATTTGCATACATTCCCACTGTCATGAATATTCATTAAAAACACAACCTGCCTTGTCACAATCCCCCTCCCTGTTACATTGCACACCAGTGGGAAATTAGACCGGTCTAAAATCACCACTCGGTATAAGTGACATCTAGCTGTCCGCCTTCACTTCGCTCGTAACCTGGAGGCGAGTGAAACATGCAAAAGCCTAACCAAAGCAATCCCAATGAAACGCCGCATTGAATAACCTGCACATCATGAAGCTCCAAGAAGATTGGGAGGGACCGGAACTGTGATCGAGAGAATGTCGGGGCTGGTCTTAAAATAAAAATGTCACAGCACCTTCTCGGAAGTCTAAAGTTGTTGCACAATGTGACATTGGACCAGGAAAGGAGTTAGCACGGGGGTGATTTGAGGCGGCGTGGGAAGAACCCACGGCTGGACTACAGGGGCCCTTTCAGGGGAAACCCCCAAACCGCTTAGAGTCACAACATTGAAATAGAGTCAGAGCTGAGAGAAAAGAGGAAAATTGTCCGTGACGATGTGCTGTTGAGAGGAGTGACTGGCTTCACAATACTGTTGCTCCATTTGAGCATTAACAGAGGTGTGTGAGAATGGAAAATGGAAAACTTTTAAGGATACACAACTGTGGCATACCTGCCAGATTATCATAGAATTTACAGTGCAGAAGGAGGCCATTCGGCCCATCGAGTCTGCACCGGCTCTTGGAAAGAGCATCCTACCCAAGGTCAACACCTCCACCCTATCCCCATAACCCAGTAACCCCACCCAACACTAAGGGCAATTTTGGACACTAAGGGCAATTTATCATGGCCAATCCACCTAACCTGCACATCTTTGGACTGTGGGAGGAAACCGGAGCACCCGGAGGAAACACACGCACACACGGGGAGGATGTGCAGACTCCGCACAGACAGTGACGCAAGCCGGAATCGAACCTGGGACCCTGGAGCTGTGAAGCAATTGTGCTATCCACAATGCTACCGTGCTGCCCCAGATCATCAATGAAAACCTCTAATGTGCTTTCTCCAACTTGCATGGGTAACAGATCAAAGTGCAAGTGCAGGATACCAGGTCAGAAATTGCAAGAGCACCTTTAGTAATGTGGCACATTTCATGAATGCGTCCAAACCTCTTCTAAGCTCTGTGGAATAGAGATGTCAAGTATCAGGGTTGGTGACCTCGGTCTGCCAGTGTGTGCCTGAGCTTCTCAGCAAAAAGTTAGCAGCACAGGTGCAGTTCGAGAGCCTGACAGTAACTTTCATTTGCAAGTGGGAGGTCTATTATATTTGTCCAGTATTCATTAATCCATTTAATTTATCAGTCCGCAGGGCGAAGGAGGATTGAATGATGAAGCCTGTGCTCAGTACTGCCTTCTTGATGGCAGTGGTCCGGTTGAAGAGAAGGACCCGGCCTCGCTGAGCACAGCTTTGAAAGGAGGCCTGGCCTCCAGTCCATGGTCCAGGGGAGCCCAGCAACACCCAGAGGATGAGTTGGTTAGGCCCATCCAAAGGAGGCAACTCACATAACTAACAGCCTACTGAAGAAGACTTTGCTGCCTGGAGATGAGCGAAAGACAATGCTGCACACATCTGTGCTTTTCAAGAGAACTAGTGGATTATACCTGCCACATTCTGCAGGAGGAATGGAGGATATAATGCCCCATGGACTAGGGGTACGTCCCCTGCCAGTATCCCTGAAGCTCACCACTGCACTCAACTTTTCTTTGCCTGCGTATTGTATTAGGTATCCACAGGGGATCTATACAGCATGTCACAGTCCTAAGCGCAGAAGTGTAGCTATGAGGTGACAGATGACCTTTTTGTAAGGTCTATATTTATGTGGAATTCACACCCGATTAAGCGAGCTTAGCTGTTAGATTTCTGAGTTTGCAGTTATCTCAGACCGAGAGTACACAATGCAATCTACTGCATACCTGTGGCTTTGAGAGCTCCATGGCAGCAGCTCCTGATGTTCATTAACAGGAACATTTTCCAGTCCCTGAATATTAACCTGGTGTGTGACCATCAAATGCAGATCATGCAAATTTGTGTCAAGTACCCTGGGAGTTCCCATGGCACATACATCTTGAGTCACTCCCACATGCCTCACATATTCAAAGGGCCTTAGTGATTACAGGGATGGCTGCTCGGGAATCTCAAGCAATGGCTCAGGACTCCTGTATCTCATGTTCAGGATGCCTTGGTAGAGAGGCAATGCAGCGCACAGCTTGACACGCTCCAGACCATTTGCACCCTGAAGATGTGCCGCCAATACTTGTACCACTCAGGTGGGGTGCTGCAGTACTCTCCACAGAGGGTGTCCTGCACCATTGTGGTCTGTTGTGCCCTTCACAACCTGGCTGTTTAAAGGGAATTCCCTTGCCAATGCAAAAAAGGCTGTGAGCTCCTCAGATGATGAAGCGCAGGAACCTGAATTTGGAAAAAGGGTCAGCTTCCAAGTGAGGATGCATTTGAAGAAACACAACGTGGAAGAGGTGCCACATTGACAATCACACAATTCCCTACAAGTACGGTGCAGGCAACGGGACACAACCACATTCCTCTGTCCCTTAGTGCCATGCCAGTGCACTGAAATTCCAGTGACACCAAGAGCAAGTTCAGCATTTGGACTTGCACGATTAACCGTCATTGGGATAGAGCAGCATGGTGCTGCAGTGGTTAGCACTGCTGCCTCATGGGTGGCACGTCATTGATTAGACCGGCATTCATGGCTCATTCCTATATGTCCTTGAGAAGGTGGGGATGAGCCTCCTATTTGAACTGTTGCAGTCCATGTGGTGTAGGTACACCCACAGTGCTGTGAGGGAGGAATTTGGCTCACATAAGGGTGCAGCCCTGTCCAGCAGGCCTTTAGGGCACTGTGGAAGAAGGAAGGTGGGAAAGGGAGTCATCTCACCTCTTTGGTCCCAACTGGCTCTCCCTGACTGCCTAATCAGGCTCTCATTCCAGGAAATCTCACTGAATAAAATTCTATCTGAACATCGAACAACAATTCTGATAATGCAAAATTGAACTATTTACCCTCCTGCAGTCCCTTATGTGCCTGATCGTAGGATCCCGACACTGCAAAAGGAGGTCATTCAGCCCATCAAGTCTGCACCAACCATCTGAAAGAGCACTCTACCTAGGTCCACAGCCCCATCCACTCTGCCCGATCCCCGTAACCCCGTAACATAACCTGCAGATCATTGGACACTACGGGGTGATTTAGCATGGCCAATCCACCTAACCTGCACACATCTTTGCACTGTGGGAGGAAACCGGAGCAGACACTGGGAGAAGGTGCAAACTCCACTCAGTCAGTCACCCAATGTCGGAATTGAGCCCGGGGCCCCTGGCACTGTGAGGCAGCAGGGCTGACCACTGTGCTCCTAAACTGTTAGTTAGTGCAGCAAGGCTGGAGGAAGGCTGTTAACATTCGCTGAGAGACATTTGAAGCGGCCTTGCAAGAGGTCCAAAAAGCAACATGAATGTTTGTTGGCCCCATTGAACCAAATCAAATTCCTCCCCCTCCAGTCACCCCTCCCCCTCCACTCTCCCTACCTATTCTTTACATACCACTGTTTCCTAACAGATAGTGCTGCTGTCAAATACTGGGCTAATCATATCCTGATGGCAGATTCAGAAAAATCAGCCCAGATTACTCTTACTCCAACAGAAAAACCACACCAACAGCTTTTTAGCTAAATGATTTTATAATGACATCCATCAGCACATCATATCGTTGGACTCAGCAGAACTAGACTGCTCCAGTATGTAACATGAGGTACATTTCACCGATTGATAAATGGAATTATAAAGCAATTTAAAGGCATAAAGCACAATTTAAGTGAAAGCCAATGAATGAGTGTAAAATTAATGGCCTGGAGCAGTTACACAAACGTTGTTTACAAAAGGTGCTCGGCTTTTGAATACTGAATTTCATTAGGAAGCAACAGACTGCAATAAAAATAAAATTAAGCCAACCTAAATCTAACATCATTCTTACCATTTGATATTGAGGGCTATAATCTGCAAGCTGTGGACGGTATGTGTGCTGACACATTATTCAACTTCCTGGAGCAACGTTTTACAGTTTTATCACATCGCATTTGAAAATTACACCAAGGCTTCGATTTTCAGTCCCAGGTCAGATGAGGCAGTGGCTTAATGGTAATTTGTTGCCTATCGCTAATCGCTCTTCAACTGAGTAACCTAGAGGCCTGGCCTAATTCTCTGGGGATTGTTATGTTCTGTGTTGTGGCCGGAGTACACATGCACACAGAACATCTAGTTCCTTGACTCGTAAGGTACTTTATTAACAGAATGAACACGTGGGAAGATAACGAACGAACGATGATACAAACGGTAACAAGTAAATTAATTCAGTGAATTCTTCTGGAGCTACTTCTGGTGCGGCCAGCCTCTGGTATGACTTACTACCAACTGCAGAATATCTCGAGTCACATGATAGATCTCTATCGCCATCTGCTGGTTGGAACTTGAATCGACAACGATATACATTAATAGATAACTATGTACAAAATTTTGCACAATCATATCACCACTGGGTCAAGGGTTGAATTTGAATTCAATTAATAAATCTGGAATTTAAAGCTTGAGTGGAATTCCTGGCTCTTCCCATCGGTGGGATTCTCCGGCCCTGCTGTAGACGATCGGCTGAAGTGGGTTCCCCTACGGCAGGAGGGCGAGCCACACAAAGCATCGTAGGCATCGGCGGGACTGTAAGGTACTGTCGGCAGCCAATGGTGAGTCATCGCCACCACTGGAAAATCATGTTGTGGGGGTGGGGGCAGGAAATCCCACCCCTGCTCTGAATAATAGTGCCATGCAGCAATCATGGATTGCTGGAAAAACCCATCAGGTTCATTGATACCTTAAAGGAAGGAATGTTGCCGTTCTCACTCAGTGTGACCCACGTGTGTCTCCAGACCTACAGCAATGCGGTTGACTCTTGACTGCCCTCTTCAAGACCTATCAGGCCACACAGTTCAAAGGTCATAAGGGATAGACAACAAATGCTGGACTGGCCAGTGATGACCACACCGAAGAGGTGATAAAGATGGGCAAATTCCTGGCCACAACAGTAATCAGGGGGGCAGGGAAGACCCAGAAAGCTGCATTTCCATTCCTGGGTAGGGCGGGTGGTGGGCAGGTTCCCTGTTGTTATCATATGGCAGATGATAATGACCGGACTGCCCAAATCCCAAAGGGAAACTTGGAACAAGCTAGCACAATAATTTGCAATTTGTATTTTATGATGGGAAGGTATCTGCGCTATGTGAGATTATACATATTAAATTTTACATTTAAATTTCAATATTAAATATTACATTTAAATTTCAATATTAAAGCATTTATTTAAAAAAGAAAATAAATCTAAAACACACAAGATTGTATTTACACAGTTAACAGTGAGCCGAAACACCTTTCTGACAATAGCCCTCATAAGATTACCACAAACATCCACTCTTGTTACAGGGTCTCTGAGCATGGCTGCAAGCTGCTTTTTTCCAAGTTCTGTTTTTCAGCACCCATGCTCCTAAAAGTCTCATGACCACATCTACTATATAGCCTTCAATCAATCTTTACATATGTTTGTTGCTAACTTTGGTTGGCTCTTAATTTGTTGCTCGTTACTATCTTCACTTAATTTGCTCTGTTTCTATAACTTTTGCTCAAGAGTCGCCAGGTATCTTTATGATACCGCCACGAGGTTCAGATTCAAGTACTGATCAATAACTCGACACACCAATTAGGAAGATTCAAACCAAAACACATTTATTATACACTGTCAATCACTACTCATGCATAAAACTCTACTTACTAGACTATCTCTATCACTAAAAGGCATATACTTAGCTTCGGAACTGGCCCACCAGGTCAGGGGAACAATTCGTTTGATTCTGAGTCTGCAGGATTCAAAAGCTGGTATGGACTGGTAGGTAGGAGCGTCTATCTCGTAGCGTGCGTTGACTGGAGACTTACTTGGTTGATGTGGCAGCGAGGCACGTCACTGTCAAGGGTTGGTTCGAGCTGCTGAGTGACCCTGCCAAGAAGGAGAAATTGAACTTTGGGACTCTACTTTACAGTCCCCAGGGGCTTCGCGCCGTTCGGGGCAGACCCCGTATCTGGTTCCAAGTGATTGGACTATGTTCCAATCACTTGGATCGATTTCTCCAATACTGGAGCCATTCCCTGATCGCTGGACGGTCCCTGAGTGTCCGTTGTTCTTCCTTTGTCTTGGCTCCAGCTGGCGCCGAGGAGTCTGGCTTGGTTTTATTCACCTTACATGTTTCAATTGTTCCCAGGGATCGCTTATTAGTATGCAGATGGCTGTGAGTTTCAGTGCTGTCTGGGTTTCTGCAAGTTCTAATACACAGGAGACTGTGCACCTGCTAGTTTTTCCTGGCTTAGCTGCATTTCCCTGCATTCTTTGCGGTCCTCCATTTTAAGTCGGGAAGTGGCCAACCCAGGTGGCTACTTTCCCTCCTTGTGATCCCTAACTCAAAGCGTGAAGGATCACATAACTGCGTCGTCTTCACTTCCTGACCCAGCGAGCCACTTCCATGGCCTCTACACTGACCATAACTATGTATGAAAAATTTTAACTAACAATTCTAAGTGGCGCTATGTCACAACAGGGACATGCATTACAACATTTAAAAAACGGTACCTCTAACTATCCTCAATAAACTACACTCACTTAAACATCCAATCATACTAACGTCCTAACAATACAAAAATAATAGCAGCATTCACATTTCCCTCTGGCTTGGCGGTCAAGCTCAGAGTTGTACAATCTCTCAGTTGTCTTTATTCACAAAATGACACAAACGATGGTCCTTTATTGTAGATCAAGGGGTTCGGGGGCCTGGTGAAAACCCAAAATAGGGGATCTCATCCTGTATACCGGGGTGCGAGAGCGGTCGGCTCTCCTTCGCCATCTTCTCATGCGGATAGTCTGCACGATGCTGCAGAATATCGCCAATACTAGAAGGGATTCAATTACGTGTGAAAGGGAGTACCATGTCATGATGGTGTGTTGTTAATTGTCACTGGGCTCTGAGTGCTATGGGGAAGTGAATCATTGACGGCCGGGGGTGGGGTTGGGGTCAGGGGGTTCACATTTGCTCGGAACCGGATACAAATTACAATAACGACGAAAAACACGTATGACGTCTTCATTGTTTTCTTCTTTCTTCTCTTCTTTTTCTTCCTCTGGAGTTCCTGAGGTTCCGGAGTTCTATGGACACAAGCATAATATCTGTTACTATCTTGTGTAATATCTTGAATGTTAGCATGTCTGTCTTTTAGTGCCAATTTCCCTTTATAATTGGTCACCATGTGTGACTCCCTCAATTTAAAAAAAAAAACGAATATTCGGACAAGACATCAAAGAAAATACTGCCGTACTGCGAGCCGTCTCGCAGCCTGTGTGATTTATCATCCAAGTGTTTGAGGATGTAAATAGCAGAGGGAAGCAACCATAGATTGTCAAAACCAAACAAAAGAATTTTGAACATAATGAGCCAAAAATGGGGTGCGTATTGGCCGCGGCGGGTAAGAGTTGGATGGAATCCCCGGGTAGGACGGTGATCAATGCCGTATGTGCTCTACCCAAGAGTAGTTGATCAGGGGAGGGGGGGGGATCCTCAGGCAGGGCGGAGACCAATGCCGTTTCTCCACTGCCTGAGCAACCGGCAAGAATGGGTACGAATGTGGTCATCGTGTGGGGTTGCTGTAAAGGTTCTACTGTCGAACCAGAAGAGCAGTTATGAACGGGGGCCTGGCAAGCTCTCAGCGGCTTTTGCCTTTAAACGTGCTGGCAAGTTTTCACAGGTTTCTGCGTAGTTCATGAAATCAATGCCCAAAATGTGTTCTGCTGTGTGGTCCAGATCAACCAAAACTATGGGGTGTTTTGTGCCAATTTGAATGGGTACAGGGGCTGTGATGTGTCCCTGTTGTCAGTGGCCTGTGAAGCCGCTGAGGGTGAATGTGGCTGTAGTGGGCCACTTGTCTTTTTGGAACATAGTGGAGGAATTAATTGTGGTGCGGGACCCTCCTGTGTCCCAGAGAAATTTGATGGGCTGACCCCGTATTTTCGCTGCAACTACCGGTCGGCTGGACCTATCCCAAAGGGTGTCGCAGACCCAACTGGGGGAGCCCGAACACCGTCAGTCAGTTCCGTTCAGGTCTGTATGGTCTGAACGGGTGCCTACACTATGTATGGGCTTTGTCCTGTTATTATTCAGAGTGCCTGCCTGCTGGGCTCTCTGTGGTTTTCGTGGGGCATTGCACTCTCGTGCAAAGTGACCTAATTGCCCACAGTTGTAACACTCCTGTGGTTTCTGTGGGGAGCTGTTCATGCCTTCATTCACCCATGCAGGATTCTGGTGCGTTTTAACTGCTCGGATATCTGCCTCTGCCTGCTGTTCTTCAGGTTTCCTAATCGCGGGTTTGTTTTGGACAGATTGCTCCCAGGGGTGGGACAACCTTTTTAAAACCCATTTTTCATTGTGCGCTTCTTTCGAGGGGTCATAATTGGTACAAGCTTTTTTTCCTGCCTCTGTGGCATGGGAGATAAGGGTGCGGGTCCATTTGGCCATGTTGTCTTGGGACAAATGGGCGCGGACCAAGTTTCCGAAAACTGCTGTAAAATGGATCCACAGGCATCCAGGAAACGCTGTGGGATGTTCTGTTTTCTTGTGCCTGCACTTATTCAGGCCTTCTACTGGGTCACCTCTGTTATAACCGATCGCATCTAGGATCGCCGTGTGCATCTCTGCAAGGGTGCCTCCTCCTACATTCTGTGGGTCGGGAAGGGCTGCTACAACAGAAGGTTCTAAGCTTAAAACTGTGAGCTTCACTTGCTCACGCTCATCCAGGCCGTACATGGTCGCCTGCTGCTTCACTCTAGCAAAGAAATGATGGGGGTCTGAGGTGGGGAGGAATGGTGTCTTTTCGCACGCGTCTCGTAATTGGGTCACGGTTAAGGGAGTGGTGTAAAGGAGTTCCGCGTCTCCTTCCGATGTGACTGTGCGGTGGGTGGTTACTGGATTCATGGGTGCCTGATCTATCTGCTCTGTGGGGGGTTGGGGTGCTTTTCTCCTTTGGGGCTTTCTTTGGGCACATGTTCCCTGTACATATCTATGCGCGGTTTCATTTAATTCTTGCCAATCAGGGCCGTCTTCCTCATCTAATTGGGATCCAAAGGTGCTCTGAAACCCATTTTGCATTGAAAGCAAAGACTGCAGTTCCGCAATCTGCTTCCTGCATTTCGCATGATCTACTGAGCTTTGTCTGTGCTCCGTGGTGGCAGCATGGAGTGCTCTTAACACTGCTTTTAGATTGCTGCACTGCCTTTGCAATGCCTCTACCTGTTTCTCTGTCTCTTCTCTTACCAGGACTGCACATTGCGTGTCCTGATAGGCCTTATCGTACTGGGTTTGGAAGCTGCTCAGATGCACTAGACAAGACTGGTGTGCCCGCTTGGTATCATCCACCTCTCTGTCCTTTGCTGCCAACTTCCTACTTAAATCTATATTCTCTTTCTCAATCTCACTAACATCGACCTTGCTCATTCGATGTCTCTCTTCCATCTCTTTGCAGAGTTTCCGAACGACCTTCTCTGTGCCTCGCAATTGTGCCATACAGGACACGATTACCATCAGCTTGCATGCTTTCCCTAAGCTTTTCTTATGGATCTCTGACAGGTTCTCCCACCAAATATATCCTATACTCCCGGGTCCTGTTTCCTCATTATCACAGAATTCACTCCAAATGGGCCATCCTTTCCCTTTGAGATATTTTCTGATCTCTTCTTCCCAAACGGGACACTGTCCTACTCAGCTGCTGGTCGCTGCGACCTCGAATTCTTGGGGGTTCATAAGGCGTTCCATTGCCTTCATTGCCATTTTTCCTATCGGAATGCAATTTTAAAATTTGGAACGAGGGGTACAAAGGCGGTGCTGTAAACACGGGTACGGCGTGCGCTATTTTCCAGAATACAAACTGCCGACAGTTTTCCGCAACAAAAATCTATCAGTTTTACCTTATTGCCCTGTTAGTTACGCATGCATTAACACACTTCCGAATTATGAGGATTGATCAGAACTGCTTGAACACTTGTGGTTTTTCTGTTCCCAATTGGATTCTCAATTCAAATTTTGGGTTCTCCCGGGGTGGTTAGGCCACTTCTAAGTCGGGTCCCGTCAGAATGTCGCCAGTAAATGTTGCTAACTTTGGTTGGCTCTTAATTTGTTGCTCGTTACTATCTTTACTTAATTTGCTCTGTTTCTATAACCTTTGCTCTCGAGTCACCAGATTTCTTTAAGATACCGCCACGAGGTTCAAGTTCAAGTATGGATCAATAACTCGACACACCAATTAGTAAGATTCAAATCAAAACACATTTATTGTACACAGTCAATCACTACTCATGTATAAAACTCTATTTATTAGACGATCTCTATCACTAAAAGGCCTATACTTAGCTTCGGAACTGGCCCACCAGGTCAGGGGAACAAATGGCCTTTCGTTCGATTCTGAATTTGCAGGATTCAAAAGCTGGTATGGACTGGTAGCTAGGAGCACCTATCTCGTAGCATGCGTTGACTGGAGACTTACTTGGTTGGTGCGGCAGCGAGGCAGGTCACTGTCAAGGGTTGGTTCGAGCTGCTGAGTGACCCTGCCAAGAAGGACAAATTGAACTTGGGGATTCTACTTTATAGTCCCCAGGGGCTTCGTGCCGTTCGGGGCGGACCCCGTATCTGGTTCCAAGTGATTGGACTAGGTTCCGATCACTTGGATCGATTTCTCCAATACTGGAGCTGTTCCCTGATCGCTGGGCGGTCCCTGAGTGCCCGTTGGCCTTCTTTTGTCTTGGCTCCTGCTGGCGCCGAGGAGTCTGGCTTGGCCTTATTCACCTTACATGTTTCAATTGTTCCCAGGGATCGCTCATTAATATGCAGATGGCTGTGAGTTTCAGTGCTGTCTGGGTTTCTGCAAGTTCTAATACACAGGAGACTTTGCACCTGCTAGTTTTTCCTGGCTTGACTGAATTTCCCTGCATTCTTTGCGGACCTCCATTTTAAGTCGGGAAGTGGCCAACCCAGGTGGCTACATGTTTTACGCATTTCATCTTTAAATCTACTGTTTTTTACAAGTGCTATAAATTTATAAAATTCAGGGCAGCACAGTGACGCAGTGGTAGCACTGCAGTTTCACGGCGCCGAGGTCCCAGGTTCGATCCCAGCTCTGGGTCACTGTCCATGTGGAGTTTGCACATTCTCCCCGTGTTTGCATAGGTTTCGCCCCCACAACCCAAAGATGTGCAGGGTAGGTGGATTGGCCACACTAAATTGCCCCTTAATTGGAAAAAATGAATTGGGTTCTCTAAATTTATAAAAGAAAATTAAAAAAATAAAATTAAATTCATAAAATTCCTACAGTGCAGGAGGCCTTTCGGCCCATTGAGTCTGTACCAACCCTTTGAAAGAGCACCCTATCTAGGCCTACTCCCACACTCTATCACAAAGCTCACGCAAACTACACATATTTGGACACTAAGGAATAATTTAGCACGGCCAATACACCTAACCTGCATTTCTTTGGACTGTGCGAGGAAACTGGAGCACCCGGAGACAACTCAGGCAGCACGGGGAGAAAGTGCAAACTCCACACAGCCAGTCAGCAAAGGCCAACATTTTTTATTTTTTTTCCTTTTCAAAATTTAGAGTACCCAATTCATTTTTCCAATTAAGTGCCAATTTAGCATGGCTAATCCACCTACCCTGCACATCTTTGGGTTGTGAGGGCAAAACCCACACAAACACGGGGAGAATGTGCGAACTCCACACAGACAGTGACCCAGAGCCGGAATCGAACCTGGGACCTGGGCGCCGTGAGGCAGCAATGCTAACCACTGCGCCACCGTGCTGCCAAGGCCAGAATTGAACCCAGTCTCTGGTGCTGTGAGGCAGCATTGCTAACCACTGTGCCCCCCCTGCCATCCACAGTTCCTTTTTCCAAAATGTACAAAATCTTTCATGGTTTTTTTTATGGAACTGTTTTTGGATAAAAATAAGCTCAATACTTAATTTTATGCATGTACAATCTTTACCAAGTGTACATTTTCCTTTTGGAATACAAGTTAACTTACATTCCTGATGCAAATTTCTATGCATGTTGCTCCCTGGTATTCCATCTTACCACTATTCATCTCCACTTCAAAATGCCTGCTTTCACACCTAACTTCTATTGATATATTTAACCTTGTAGTCTAACTATCATCAGTTTTATTACATTTGTTACACCCATACACGCACACAAGCTGGTTTCACAATATACCGTAATGAATTTGGAACTTGGTAAAAATATGATATTTTCATCACATAGTGCACTGGGAATTTGTTGAAATTATTTTAAAAATCATTGAAACAAACAAGAACAAACAAAGAACAAAGAAATGTACAGCCCGGGAACAGGCCCTTCGGCCCTCCAAGCCCGTGCCGACCATGCTGCCCGACTAAACTACAATCTTCTACACTTCCTGGGTCCGTATCCCTCGATTCCCATCCTATTCATGTATTTGTCAAGATGCCCCTTAAATGTCACTATCGTCCCTGCTTCCACCATCTCCTCCGGTAACGAGTTCCAGGCACCCACTACCCTCTACGTAAAAAACTTGCCTCGTACATCTACTCTAAACCTCGCCCCTCTCACCTTAAACCTATGTCCCCTAGTAATTGACTCCTCTACCCTGGGGAAAAGCCTCTGACTATCCACTCTGTCTATGCCCCTCATAATTTTGTAGACCTCTATCAGGTCGTCCCTCAACCTCCTTCGTTCCAGTGAGAACAAACCGAGTTTATTCAATCGCTCCTCATAGCTAATGCCCTCCATACCAGGCAACATTCTGGTAAATCTCTTCTGCACCCTCTCTAAAGCCTCCACATCCTTCTGGTAGTGTGGCGACCAGAATTGAACACTATACTCCAAGTGTGGCCTAATTACTAAGGTTCTATACAGCTGCAACGTGACTTGCCAATTCTTATACTCAATGCCCTGGCCAATGAAGGCAAGCATGCCGTATGCCTTCTTGACTACCTTCTCCACCTGTGTTGCCCCTTTCAGTGACCTGTGGACATGTACTCCTAGATCTCTTTGACTTTCAATACTCTTGAGGATTCTACCATTCACTGTATATTTCCTACCTGCATTAGACCTTCCAAAATGCATTACCTCACATTTGTCCGGATTAAACTCCATCTGCCATCTCTCCGCCCAAGTCTCCAAACAATCTAAATCCTGCTGTATCCTCTGACAGTCCTCATCGCTATCCGCAATTCCACCAACCTTTGTGTCGTCTGCAAACTTACTAATCAGGCCAGTTACATTTTCCTCCAAATCATTTATATATACTACAAACAGCAAAGGTCCCAGCATTGATCCCTGTGGAACACCACTGGTCACAGCCCTCCAATTAGAAAAGCATCCTTCCATTGCTACTCCCTGCCTTCTATGACCTAGCCAGTTCTGTATCCACCTTGCCAGCTCACCCCTGATCCCATGTGACTTCACCTTTTGTACTAGTCTACCATGAGGGACCTTGTCAAAGGCCTTACTCAAGTCCATATAGACAACGTCCACTGCCCTACCTGCATCAATCATCTTAGTGACCTCCTCGAAAAACTCTATCAAGTTAGTGAGACACGACCTCCCCTTCACAAAACCATGCTGCCTCTCACTAATACGTCGATTTGCTTCCAAATGGGAGTAGATCCTGTCTCGAAGAATTCTCTCCAGTAATTTCTCTACCACTGAAGTAAGGCTCACCGGCCTGTAGTTCCCTGGATTATCCTTGCTACCCTTCTTAAACAGAGGAACAAAATTGGCTATTCTCCAGTCCTCTGGGACATCCCCTGAAGACAGTGAGGATCCAAATATTTCTGTCAAGGCCTCAGCAATTTCCTCTCCAGCCTCCTTCAGTATTCTGGGGTAGATCCCATCAGGCCCTGGGGACTTATCTACCTTAATATTGTTTAAGACACCCAACACATCGTCTTTTTGGATCTCAATGTGACCCAGGCTATCTACACACCCTTCTCCAGACTCAACATCTACCAATTTCTTCTCTTTGGTGAATACTGATGCAAAGTATTCATTTAGTACCTTGCCCATTTCCTCTGGCTCCACACATAGATTCCCTTGCCTATCCTTCAGTGGGCCAACCCTTTCTCTGGCTACCCTCTTGCTTTTTATGTACGTGTAAAAAGCCTTGGGATTTTCCTTAACCCTATTTGCCAATGACTTTTCGTGACCCCTTCTAGCCCTCCTGACCCCTTGCTTAAGTTCCTTCCTACTTTCCTTATATTCCACACAGGCTTCATCTGTTCTCAGCCTTTTAGCCCTGACTAATGCCTCCTTTTTCTTTTTGACGAGGCCTACAATATCTCTCGTTATCCAAGGTTCCCGAAAATTGCCGTATTTATCCTTCTTCCTGACAGGAACATGCCGGTCCTGAATTCCTTTCAACTGACACTTGAAAGCCTCCCGCATGTCAGATGTTGATTTGCCCTCAAATATCCGCCCCCAAACAACAGCCCTCCATCCTTTATCCCTCATTCCCTTCATTCCACATGCCCTCCAAGACAACCTATGCCACATCATGTCCCAACCACACCCATGGCCCCTCAAATCCTCTGTACCATCTACCCATGTCCTGTGGCCCCTCATGTCAGCTATACCAATCCATGCCCCTCTGTCCATCCCCTATAGATACTCACCTCTACTCATACCATTAGACCAACCATGGCCCATCTACGGACTGTCCATGGCACTTCATAGCCCCTTATGCCAACCAATGCATTTACTCAACCCCATATTGCTTTGTAGCCTTTTGAAAACTCATGCCAACCCATGTCACTCATCCACCCTTTTTCCTCGCATACTCCATGCCAACGTACTTAGCGTCCATTGTGCGAGAATATCAGGAGCTATCTGTTGATGATGCCACTATTAAGCAAGCGCTCATTGATAAAAATAAATCACTGCATATAAACTTCTTCAACTAATTTTTTGTGAACACAAACATTTCACTCATTCCATCTTTTAAGAAAACAAGCCTTTTATTCAAAAACAGTTGGAGCTGCCAATCAAATTGCTCACGTTACAGGTACCACACTGTGATATGTTTAGGTTGTAAAATACGTTAGGCAGCACAAATCCTGTAATAATAACCCTCAGACTTACGTCAACAGACAGCGTGAAATAGCAGAAAATTATTTTCCTTTAATTCCACACATTTTTAAAGTTAAAATCCCAGCAGAATTAAATCCCAATGTATCAGTGCCAGCCCTCTGCCACTTCCTGCAATTGTTTTTTGCTTCAGATAATGATGCAATTCTCTTTTGAAAGCAGTGACTGAAACTGACTCCACCACGCTCTCAGGCACTTCACACCAGACTCTAACCATTTGCTATGTAAAAATATCTTTCCTCATGTTTCCATTGCTCCTTTGGCTAAACACATTAAATGACCAGTTAATCGGTTTTTGGTGGTGTTGCTTGAGAGAGGAAGGTTCGCGAGAGCATTGGAACAGTATCCTACTCATCATTGAACAGGAAAGGGTCTTTGACATCCACCTAAATCCACAGAGCAGTCTTCCTGTAACCACTGCTTTGACCCACTGCTGTGGAATCTTTTACACCCATCTGAACGGTCAGATGCAGCCTCAGAGTTAACATCTTATCTGAAAGACAGAGAGCAGAATTCTCTGTTTCTACCGCAAAAAACTGCACAACCTCCTAAGGGTGGCCAGGGTGGGTAGGCAGCACTGTGACCCTGGCACCAACCCCTGTCCCACACACCTGTAACCTGACACCCGGAGGGCGGGCGAAAGCCCACCCTGCACCACATGCCGGCACCCATACCGGCCGCCATGGCCAGGGACCACTTCGAGGTCCCCACCTGCTTCAAGAAGACCACCATCATACCGGTGCCAAAGAAGAAACAGGCAATGTGCGCATCACCTCCATACTCCCAGATTGCCTTGATCCACTGCAATTCGCATACCGCTGCAACCGGTCCACAGCAGACACCATTTCCCTGGCCCTACATTCATCCCGAGAGAATCTCGACAACAAGGACTCCTACATCAGACTCCTATTTATTGACTGCAGCTCCGCCTTCAACACCAATATCCCAGCCAAGCTCATATCAAAGCTCCAAAACCTAGGACTTGGCTCCCCACTCTGTAACTGGATCCTCGATTTTCTGACCCACAGACCACAATCAGTAAGAATGAACAACAACACCTCCTCCACAATAGTCCTCAACACCGGGGCCCCTTAAGGCTGCGTACTTAGCCCCCTACTCTACTCCCTGTACACACATGATTGCGTGGCAAGATTTGCCTCCAACTCCATCTACAAGTTTGCTGATGATACAAACATAGTGGGCCGGATCTCGAATAACGATGAGCCAGAATACAGAAGGGAGATAGAGAACCTAGTGGAGTGGTGCAGCGACAACAATCTCTCCCTCAATGCCAGCAAAACTGAAGGGCTGGTCATTGACTTCAGGGAGCAAAGTACTGTACACACCCCTGTCAGCATCAACGGGGCCGAGGTGGAGATGGTTAGCAGTTTCAAATTCCTAGCGGTGCACATCTCAAAAAATCTGTCCTGGTCCACCCACGTCGACGCTACCACCAAGAAAGCACAACAGCGCTTATACTTCCTCAGAAAACTAAGGAAATTCAGCGTGTCCACATTAACTCTTACCAACTTTTACAGATGTACCATAGAAAGCATCCTATCTGGCTGCATCACAGTCTGGTATGGCAAATGCTCAACCAAGGACCGCAAGACACTTCAGAGAGTCGTGAACACAGCCCAGTCCATCACGCAAACCTATCTCCCATCCATTGACTCCATCTACACCTCCCGTTGCCTGGGGAAAGCGGGCAGCATAATCAAAGACCCCTCCCACCCGGCTGACTCACTCTTCCAACTTCTTCCATCGGCAGGAGATACAAAAGTCTGAGAAAACGCACGAACAGACGCAAAAACAGCTTCTTCCCCACTGTTACCAGACTCCTAAACGACCCTCTTATGGACTGACCTCATTAACACTACACCTTCATCCGATGCCGGTGCTTATGTAGTTACATTGTGTACCTTGTGTTGCCCTATTATGGATTTTCTTTTATTTCCTTTTCTTTTCATGTACTTAATGATCTGTTGAGCTGCTCGCAGAAAAATACTTTTCACTGTACCTCGGTACACGTGACAATAAACAAATACAATCCAATCCATGTGGCCCATCGAGTATGCACCGGCCCTTGAAAAGAGCACCCTACTTAAGTTCATGCTTCCAGCTTATCCCTGGAACCCAATAACCCGACCTTACCTTTTGGACATTCAGGCGCAATTTAGCATGTCCAATCCACCTAACTTGCACATCTTTGGTCTGTGGGACGAAACCTGAGCACCCGGAGGAAACCCACGCAGACATGGCGAGAAAGTGCAAACTCCACAAGGTCAGTTACTACCCGAGGCTGAAATTGAATCCAAGCCCCTGTCACTGTGAGGCAGCAGTGCTAACCACTGTGCCACCGCGCCATCCCATGTGTGATTGCTGCTCCTATTTCTTACTTGCTCATGTTCATAGAATCTATACAGTGCAAAAGGAGACCATTCGTCCCATCAAGTCTGCACTGACCCTCCGAAAGACCACCCTACCTAAGCCCAATTCCCTGCCCTATGCCCGTAACCTCACCTAACCTTTGGACACTAAGGGGCAATATAGCATGGTCAATCCAGCTAACCTGCACATCTTTGGAGTGTGGGAGGATACCGGAGCACCCGGAGGAAACTCACGGAGACATGTGGAGGACATTCAAATTCCACACAGTCACCCAAGGCCGGAATTGAACCCGGATCCCTGACACTGTGAGGCAGCAGTGCTAACCACTGTACCAACCTGCCGCCCTTCTCAGTACTCAGTTTATGGACCTGTCAAATAAATTGGTGCATTGTCCTGTTGACTAACTAATCACTTTGATCTGAAAATACAGGGACAGCAACTTTCACATGCTGCTCAAAATAAAAACCTCACATCCTGAAGTGTATAGAACAAATCAGCTTTGAAAGGAAATAATTTCTCCAACTGGACCCTGATGCAATGGTGTGACAGGGAATGGCATCTTGGAATTGCGTGCTCCCATTTGCCCAAACTCCACTGCATTAAAAAAACAATAATTATTGATTTGATCCCAGGGAATCCCGCCGATCCATTGTATTTTGACTGCTTGAGAATCTCGTAGTCCCAAAATCACTGAGTAACAGCAATTCCTTTCGGCTTATCTTTTTCAAGGGACAATGAACTCCAACTGACATTGAGAAAAGGATTGTTTAGAAACAGTTTGCTTTCCAGTATTGCTGCATTTTTCATAATGCAATCCTCCAGATGCTACAGTATATGATTGCCCTTCCCAGCAGGTCAACCTTCTGTCAAATACAGTGTCAGTCAAAGTCCTTAACACTTGCTCAAAGTGCCCACAGACCCAAGGCAGAGTCTCACCTCCTGACAGCTGTGGCTCAGTTAATAAATGATGTGGAGATGTCGGCGTTGGACTGGGGTGAGCACAGTAAGAAGTTTTACAACACCAGGTTAAAGTCCAACAGGTTTGTTTCGATGTCACTAGCTTTCGGAGCGCTGCTCCTTCCTCAGGTGAATGAAAAGGTATTCTCCAAAAACATATATATAGACAAATTCAAAGATGCCAGGCAGTGCTTGGAATGCGAGCATTAGCAGGTGATTACATCTTTACAGATCCAGAGATGGGGTAACCCCAGGTTAAAGAGGTGTGAATAAAGTTAATAAAGGCGACAAACATTAGAAGACTGAGCCGGACAGAGCAGAAAGGGCCTCAGGTTCCCTGTGCTGATTCAGCTGTGCTCAAACAAGGCAATGTTTGCAAACTTTTAGAAATTGCGATTAGCTTCCTGGTGATTTTCCAGATTATATTTTCTCCTGCTGCTTTATTTTTCAATTCATCCTTGGGATTTATGCATCGCTGTAGAGGCCATTCCTAGTTGCCCCCGAGAAGGTGATGGTGAGCTGCCTTCTTGAACCACTGCAATATATGTGGGGTAGGTACACTCACATTGCTGATACAGAGAGAGTGCCAGGATTTTGCCCAGCACAAGTGAAGGAACAGCAATATAGTTTCACGTCAGTGTGTTGTGTGGCCTGGGGAACTTGCAAGCAGTGGTGTTCCCATGCATCTGCTACCCTTGTCCTTCTAGGTGGTAGAAGTTGCACATTTGGAATGTGTTATAGAAGGAGCCTTGGCGAAATACTGACTGCATTGTGACATGGAACACACAGCTGCCACTGTGCACCGTGAGGGAGGGTGTGAATGTTTAAGGTGATGGATGGGATAGTGATCAAGTGGACTGCTTTGTTTTGGAATGGGTCTTGTTTGTGTGTTTCTTGTGTGTTGTTCGAGTTGCACTCATCCAGGCAAGAGACAAGGATTCCCTTGCATCTCTGTCTTGTGCCTGATAAATGACAGACAAGCTTTGTGTTATACCGTCAATTCACCGTGAGACCGTGAGAACGAGCGAACCTTAGGCTTTAATATCCATGAACTCGCCTGCCAGAGTCGTCTGTACAAATGAGTGCCACCCACAGGTGGCCGGACTACATATGGCCCCGGTGAGGGCGGAGCCAGAGGCGGAGCCCACCGGGGTTCCAGTACAGTACCTGAAGTAGCCCGTATCACCACTTCCAGGTCATGGGTCACATCATTATACAGACAGTACAGACAGCTCATGCATTAGGTGAAATAAATTCACCACACTTTGGTAATTAGGAGGTGAGTTACCACAGAATTCCGAGTTTCTGATTTGCCTTTTGTAGTCACATTACTCATATGGCACGTTCAGTAAAGTTTCTGGTCAATGGGCAGCCCGGATGTTGATAGTGGATGGTTCAGTGATGGCAGAGCAATTCAATGTCAAGGGGAGATGAAATGAAAATGAAATTTGTTTGTCACAAGTAGGCTTCAAATGAAGTTACTGTGAAAAGCCCCTAGTCGCCACATTCCGGGGAGGCTGGTATGGGAATTGAACCATGCTGCTGGCCTGCCTTGGTCTGCTTTAAAAGCCAGCTCTTTAGCCCTGTGCTAAACCAGCCCCTATAGATGGTTAGAGATTCTCTGCTGTGAGATGATCATTGCTTGGCACTTGCGTGGCCAATTATCATCCTCAGCCTAAATATTGCCGAGGTTTCACTGCATGTGGACATGGCCATCTTCAATATCTGAGGAGTTGCAAATGGAATCGAACACTGCAATCAGAAGCAAACAACCCACTTCTGACCTTATACTATAGAGAAAGTCATTGGTGAAGCAGCTAAAATTGATTGGGTCGAGGAGACGAGCCTGAGGAACTTTTGCAGGATTGAGATGATTAGCCTCCAGCAATCACAACTATCTCCCTTTGTGCTGGGTATAACTCCAGTCAGTGGAGAGTTTATCCCTCTGATTTCCACTGACTTCAATTGTGTTGTGGCTCTCTGCTGCCACACTTGGTCAACCGCTGCTTATGCACCCCTGGAATTCAGCTTGCTTGCCCAGCTTTGAGCCAAGGCTGCGATGAAGTCGGGAGCTGAATGATCCCGATGGAGTCCGAACTGAGCGCCAGTGAGACGGTTATTGGTGAGTATGTGCTGCTTGATAGCACTGTCGACAACCTCTTCCATCACTTTACTCGTGATCAAGAATTGACTGACGGGACAGTAACTGGCTGAATTAGACTTGTCTTGCATTTTGTGGACAATACACCAAGACAATAACTCACATTCGGACATCAGCTCTGAAGACGAGTCATACAGACTCAAAACATTAACTCTCTTTTTCTCAACGCAGATGCTGCCAGATCTGCCGCCATTTGCAGCATTTTCTGCTTTTATTTAAAATTTTCACATTGTTGGGTAGATGCCAGTCTTGTAGCTGTACTTGAACAGCTTGGCTAGAGGTGTAGCCAGTTCTGGAGCAAAGGTTTTCAGGACTACGGCCAGGATGTTTTCGCACAAACATTCCTCAGGTACTCTGATAGCAGATACCACCTCTCTTCTCACCATCGCTAGCAGTGCTAAAGATCACTTAAAAATAATATTTTGAATTATTCTCCAAGATAAATCCCTGTCCATTTAAAGTTTCTTTCCATGTGGAACTTTCCTTCACACCCAATCCGAATGGACAAGTAAATTGCTTATGGTTATCCAGTCCTAAATGGGTGGATAAAATGAGGTGGCACGCTGGCACAATGGTTAGCACTGCTGTCTCACAGCACCAGGGACCCAAGTTCAATTCTGGCCTTGGGTGACTGTGGGTCTGGGGTGTCGGTGCAGACTCAATGGGCTGAATGGCTCCTTCAGCACTGTAGGAATTCAATGGTTCTATGGATATCACATGGGAAGTCACATCTGTTCAACAAAGTGCTGCTGTGAGAGACTTTAAGAGCTGTTTTTAAAAAGGTTCAAACCCAACAATGTGAATTGAGTGTGGAAAACTGGATCCCTTTCCCATTGTGCAGCATTTGCATCCCTTGCATCATGATCACGTAAAAGATCTTTCCTCAAGTTTGCCAGTAAGAATTTATGTTTGTACGTCACCTCCTATGAATTTGTGAATGATTTGATTTAAGATAACCAGCAGCAAAGCTGGTCTTGAGCAGAATAAATGCTAGTTTATTACAAAAACACTGCTGTGCGTTGCTTAAGTTGTTTTTTATTCGTTCTTGCGATGTGGACGTCACTTTATTGCCCATCCCTAATTCCCCTTGAACTGAGTGGCTTGCCAGGCCATTTCAGTAAGAGTCAACTGCATCGCTGTGTGGGTCTGGAGTCACATGTAGGCCAGGCCGGGTAAGGATGGCAGATTTCCTTTCCTAAACCAGATGGATTTTCGGACAATCGGCGATGATTTCATGGTCATCATTAACTTTTTATTCCAGATTTTATTAAATTCAAATTTCACCATCTGCCATGGTGGGATTTGAACCCAGCACCCCAGAGCATTACCCTGGGTCTCTGGATTACGAGTCCAGTGACAACAACTCTACACCATTGTCTCCTCTAAGTAAAAGTGACAAAGTTAATTAATACAATATAGATACAAAGATTAAAAATTAAAATGAAGGAAAATAGATACTTAGATGTGAGATTTCAAATTGGTCTCTGTGTGATATCATTGTGGACGTGAATGTGAGGGGCACCATTGGGAAGTTTGCAGATGACACAAAAATTGGGCGAGTGGTGGACAGTGTAGAGGATGGTTATAATCTCCAGAATGATGTAGATGGATTGGTGGAGTGGGCAATAAAGTGGCAGATGGAATTTAACACAGAGAAGTGTGAGGTCATGCATTTAGGGGGGTCGAATAGTTGTAGGGAGTACATAATAAATGGGAATATACTAAGAGGAGTAGATGAAGTGCGAGATCTTGGCGTACAGATACACAGGTCCCTAAAGGCAGCAGTTCAAGTACACCAGGTTGTTAAAAAGCACATGGAATGCTCTCCTTCATTGGCAGAGGTACAGAATGTAAAAGTAAGGATATGATGTTGGAATTGTGTAAAACTCTGGTGAGGCCACAACTGGATTATTGTGTGCAGTTCTGGTCGACACGTTACAGGTATGACGTAATTGCTCTGGAAAGAGTGCAGAGGAAGTTTACAAGAATGCTGCCAGGACGAGAACAGTGTGGCTCCGCGGGAGATTGGCTGGGTTGGGATTAAGTTCCTTGTAAAAAAGACTGAGGGTGACTTAATTGAGGTGTACAAAATGATGAGGAGAAGGGATAGGATATAGTTGTTTCCCTTGGTGGAGAATTCTAGAACCAGGGGACATAGATTCAAGATAAGTAGCAGAAGGTGTAGAGGGGACATGAGGAAGAACATTTTTATGCAGAGGATAGTGGGAGTCTTGAATTCACTGCCCAAGTTGGAGGCAGAGACCCTAAACTATTTTAAAAGGTATCTGGACCTGAACCTTAAGTGCTCTAAACTAAAGGGCTCTGGACCTGCTGCAGGGATTAGAAGGGGCACCTGGGTGTCCTCGGGCTGGCATGGACAAGGTGGGCTGAATGGCCTCCTCCTTGTCATAGAACCACTACAGTGCAGAAGGAGGCCATTCAGCCCATTGGGTCTGCACTGACACTCTGAAAGAGCACCCTAACCTCAGCCCACTCCCCATCGTATCCCTGCAAACCTATGGGTCAATATTAACATGGTCAATCCACCTAGCTGGCACATCTTTGGACTGTGTGAGGAAACCGAAGCACCCGGAGGAAACCCACGCAGACATGGAGAAAGTATAAACTCCACACGGTCTCAAAATGGAGAAAGGTGACTAGTGGTGTTCCACAGGGATCCGTGCTCGGACCACTGTTGTTTGTGATATACATAAATGATCTGGACGAAGGTACAGATGGTCTGATTAGCAAGTTTGCAGATGATACTAAGATTGGTGTAGTTGCAGATAGCGAGGAAGACTGTCAGAGAATACAGCAAAATATAAATAGATTGGAGAGTTGGGCAGAGAAATGGAAGATGGAGTTCAATCCAGGCAAATGCGAGGTGATGCATTTTGGAAGATCTAATTCAAGAGCTGACTATACGGTCAATGGAAGAGTCCTGGGGAAAATTGATGTACAGAGAGATCTGGGAGTTCAGGCCCATTGTACCCTGAAGGTGGCAACACAGGTCGATAGAGTGGTCAAGAAGGCATACAGCATGCTTGCCTTCATCGGACTGGGTATTGAGTACAAGAGTCGGCAGGTCATGTTAGTTGTATAGGACTTTGGTTGGGCCACATTTGGAATACTGCATGCAGTTCTGGTCGCCACATTACCAGAAGGATGTAGATGCTTTAGAGAGGGTGCAGAGGAGGTTCACCAGGATGTTGCCTGGTATGGAGGGTGCTAGCTATGAAGAAGGGTTGAGTAGATTAGGATTGTTTTCGTTGGAAAGACGGAGGTTGAGGGGGGACCTGATTGAGGTCTACAAAATTATGAGAGGTATGGACAGGGTGGATAGCAACAAGCTTTTTCCAAGAGTGGGGGTGTCAATTACAAGGGGTCACAATTTCAAGATGAGAGGGGGAAAGTTTAAGGGAGATGTGCGTGGAAAGCTTTTTACGCAGAGGGTGGTGGGTGCCTGGAACGCTTTGCCAGCGGAGGTGGTAGAGGTGGGCACAATAGCATCATTTAAGATGCATCTAGACAGATATATGAACGGGCGGGGAACAGAGGGAAGTAGATCCTTGGAAAATATGTGACAGGTTTAGATAAAGGATCTGGATCGGTGCAGGCTGGGAGGGCCGAAGGGCCTGTTCCTGTGCTGTAATTTTCTTTGTTCTTTGTCACCCAAGGCTGGAATTTAACCTAGATCTCTGGTGCTGTGAGGCAGCAGTGCTAACCACTGAGCTGTAAGTTTTCTGTGATTCCCTGGAATCTTTTTGGATTTGGTAATGTGTAATGATGCAGGTTCAATAAACAATCTCAGAGTAAAAACAGTGACCATAACGTGGTAGAAGTTAATTTGAGAGCGAGTGTGAGAAACTTGGGTCAGAAACAACTGTACTACACTAAGCACGGTGGCGCAGTGGTTAGCTGCCTCATGTCGCCGAGGTCCCAGGTTCGATCCCAGCTCTTGGTCACTGTCCCTGTGGAGTTTCCACATTCTCCCCATGTTTGCGTGGGTTTCACCTCCACAACCCAAGTAACTGTAGACCAGTTAATTTAACTTCTGTCATTGGGAAAATGTCAGTGTCCATTATAAAGGATGTAAAAGCAGAGCATTTAGAAATGCAAAATATAATCAAGCAGAGCCAGCAGGGCTTCATCAAGGGGAAATCATGCCTGACAAGTGTATTAGAATTCTTTGAGGTGGGAATGAGCAGGGTAGATGAAGGGGAACCATTAAATGTAGTATATTTGTTTTTCTAAAAGACGTTCGATAAGGCATTCCACAAGAATATGCCCGAGGACTGCTGATTAGGAACATTCTTGCTGAATGTGCCTTGTTATGGCTGCATCTGGTGAAACAGCCCATATAAGGAATGTTGTCAAGTTAATCAGCTAAGTTCCCTGATGTCTTGCAAACATCTCATAGTTAGTTACAAATATATATATATATATTTATATGGATATATTTATGTAGAAGCACATGTGGATTCTATAATACTTATTGCAGGTGCCTTAGCCTTAGGAAACGCACTTCAACAACCAGTATGGATAGAGGATTGGCTAACTGATAGAAGGCAGAGAGTTGGGATAAGAAGGGCATTTTCAAGATGGCAGCTTGTAATTAGTGGAGTGCCTCAGGGATCTGTTCTGGGGGCACAATTAATTACAATATATATTAATGATTTGGGCGAGGGAAGTGAATGCACTATTGCAAAGTTTGGGGATGACACAAAGATAAGTAGGAAGGCAAGTGGTGAGGAGGATACATTTTAGAATAATAATAATCACTTATTGTCACAAAGTGGCTTCAATGAAGTTACTGTGAAAAGCCCCTAGTCGCCACATTCCGGCACCTGTTCGGGGAGGCTGGTACGGGAATTGAACCTGCTGCCTTGTTCTGCATTACAAGCCAGCTATTTAGCCCATTGTGCTAAACCAGTCCCTGTAATGTAAGAAAATGTGAAGTTATGCACTTTAGTTGAAGAATAAAGGAGCTGAATATTATTTAAATGGAAAAAGACTGAATAAAACTGTCGCTCAGACGAATTTGGAGGTATCCTCATTCATAAATCACAAAAATCTAGCATGTAAGTTCAGCAGGTAATCGGGAAGGCAAATGGAATGTTGGCCTTTCTTTCAAAGGGAATGGAGTGTAAAAATAGGGAAGTCCTGTTAAAACTACACAAGGCATGAGTTAGATCATAACTGGAATGCTGAACAGTTTTGGCCCCCTTATTTAAGGAAACATATACTAGCATTGGAGGCAGTCCAGAGAAGGTTCACGAGGTTGACCTTGGGTATAGAGGAGTAGATTGGGCCTGTACTCATTGGAGTTTAGACGAATGAGAGGTGACCCCATTGAGACAGGTAGGATACTCAGGGGACTTGACTGGATACAGGCTGAGAGGACGTTTCCTCTTGTGGGAGAGCCTAGGACCAGAGGGCATAATCTCGGAGTAAGGGGTTGCCCATTTAAGACAGAGAAAGGGAATTTCTTCTCTTAGAGGGTAGCGAATCAATAGATTCTTTACCACAGAGAGCTGTAGAAGCTGGGTCATTAAGCATGTTCAAGGCTGAGGTAGACAGATTTTTAATCAGTAAGGGTTAAGGGGATAAGGCAGGAAAGAGGAGTTGAGGATTATATCAGATCAGTCATGAATGGCAGAGCAGGCTCGATGGGCCACTTTAAGTGGTCTGCTTCTGCTCTTCTATCTTATGGTTTAATCCAGGTGTATGATAATCATAATAATAATCTTTATTTGTGTCACAAGTAGACTTACATTAACACTGCAATGAAGTTACTGTGAAAATCCCCTAGTCGCCACATTCCGGCACCTGTTTGGGTACACTGAGGAAGAATTCAGATTGTCCAATTCACCTAACAGCACGTCTTTCAGGACTTGTGGGAGGAAACCGGAGCACCCGAAGGAAACCCATGCAGACACGGGGAGAACGTGCAGACTCTGCACAGACAGTGACCGATGCTGGGAATCGAACCCGGATCCCCGGCACTGTGAAGCAACAGTGCTAACCACTCTACTACCGTGCTGCCCCATGGAATACTCCTCACTAGCCTGGATGAGTGTAGCTCCAACAACACTCAAGAAGCTCAATGCCATCCAGGAAAAAACAGCCCGCTTGCTTGGCACCCCATCCACAAACATTAACTGCCTCTACCTGGAGCTACGTGTACGATCTACAAGATGCCCTGCAGGAACTGACAAAAGCTCCACAGACGGAATATCAAACTCAGGACTAGTACTATCTAGGAGGACAAGTCTTATGATCCAGCAGATGGTAAGTGCCAAATTCCCAAAAATGAAAATTTGACACGTGACCACAGCTGTTTTCTGTTTGTCTTTTACCACAAGCAGATATGGGTTCTAAAGTCAGGAGCCATAATTTCCAGGAACCATTGTGGAGATTTTAAATATTAAATTGAAACATTTATTGACAAAAAGTAATAAAGCTTAAATGCACAAGATTACAGATACACAGATGAAATTAATCTTTCAGATCATTTCCCCCCAAAGAAGATATCTATTTCTTTTGATTCACAAATAAGCACTGTAGCCATCTGGGGTGGCCACTTCCCGATTACAAAATGGACACTTTGCAAAGATTGCAGGGAAAATGGACAGTACTAAGAAAGCAAGCAGATGCAAGGTTTGTCTGTTGATTGGAGCCATAGCTCCCAGACAAGACCGATACTGCAAACCATTTCCATACTAATGAGCCATCCCCGGGAACAAAAAAGTAACATTTAAGTAAACAATACCAAGACAGACACCCCGGCGCCAGAGGAGACCAGAACAAAGCTGGCCAACGGCCACCTTGGACACGTCCAGCAATCAGGGCACCCATCCCTCTATTGGAGGAAATCAATGAGAATGATTGGGAAACGGCCCAATAATTGGGGCCAAGTTCAAGGCCCGCCCAAAAGCGTGCAAAGCCCCTTTTGGGTATAAGAAGAATCTCCCAAGAGAGAGAGAATCGCTCTCTTGCGGCTCCGGCTCTCACCAAGGAGAGACCGGCCCAACAGCAACATCAGAACAAGAAAGTCCAAGGTCAACGCACGCTACGAGATGGATGCTCCTCGCTGTTATTATGCACCAATTCGACCCCAGCAGCCTCAGAACCGAACAACAGCCATTGTTCCTCTGACTGAGTGGGCACCCGAAGCTAAGTATAGGCTTTTAGCAGTAGTGGTAGTTTAGTTTGTAGCGTTTTATGCATGAGTGTATTTGACTGTGTGTAAATAAATGAGAATTGAGTTTGAACTAACTAACTGGCGTATCGAGTCTTTGATCAGTATTCGGTTTTGAACCTTGTGGCGGTATCGAAAGATACCTGCCGACTCTAGAGCGAACGTAATTAGAATTAAGGAAGGCGACCATATCGGCCGCCATCTTCCGAGCCAAATTAAGAGAAACACAATTAGCAACATTTACTGGCGACATATGACGGGACTCGCCTTAGAAGTGGCCTAACCACTTCGAGAGAACCCAAATTTGAATTGGAATCCAATTAGAAACAGAAAAACCACAAGTGTAAGAACAATACTGATCAAACTTCAGAGATTCGGAAGTGTGTTAATGCATGCGTACTAACAGGGATATAAGGTAAACCTGAGAGATTTTGTTGCGTAAAACTGTCGGGAGTTTTGTAGGCCGGAAATTAGCGTAAGCCGTACCCGTGTTTACATCACTACTTTATCATCCCCTGTTCCAAATTCAGTAGAGAACCCAGATAGAGAAAATGGCAATGAAGGCAATGGAACGCCTTATGAACCCCCAGGAATTTGAGGTCGCAGCGACCAGTTGAGTAGGTCAGTGTCCCGTATGGGAAGAGGAAATCAGAAAGTACCTCAAAGGGAAAGGATGGCCCCTTTGGAGCGAGTTCTGCGCGAATGATGAAACAGGTCCCGGGAGTATAGGACATACTTGGTGGGAGAACCTGTCAGAGATCCACAAGAAGAGTTTAGGGAAAGCTCGCAAGCCGATGGCAATCGTGTCCTGCTTGACACATTTGCGAGGCACAGAGGAGGTCGTTAGGACGCTCTGTAGAGAGATCGAGGAGAGAGACAGAAATAGTGAGGGAAATGTGAGCGCGTTTGAGAAAGAGAATAAAGATTTGAGAGAACAGTTAGCAGCGAGCGACAGCGAGGTGGATGATGCCAAGAGGGCACACCAGTCTTGCCTCACCCATTTGAGTAGTTTCCAGACCCAATATGATAAGGCCTACCAGGACACGCGACGTGCGGTCTTGGTAAGGCAAGAAACCGAGCAACAGGTAGAGAAATTGCAGAAACAGTGCAATGATTTAAAAGCAGCCCTACGAGCGCACCACACTTCCACGACGGAACAAAGGCAGAGCTCAGTAGATCACGCAAAGTGCCGGAAGCAAATTGCAGAATTGCAATCTCTGCTTTCCGTTCAGAATGGGTTTCAAAATACGTTTGGACCCCAATTAGACCAGGAAAACGGACCCGATTGGCAGGAGTTAAATGAGACTGCCCACAGATATGTACTTGGGACATGTACGCAAGAAAAACCCCAAAAGAGAAAAGCACCCCAACCCCTGACTGAACAGGCAGAACACCCCCCCATGAACCCTGTAACCACACAGCGCAGGGTCAAAGCAGAAGGAAACGCAGATTTCCTGTATGCAACCCCGTTAACCGTGACCCAATTACGGGATGCGTGTGGAAAAATTACACCGTTCCTTCCCACATCAGACCCCCACCAGTTTTACGCTAGAGTTAAACAGCAGGCTACCATGTACAGCCTGGACGAAAAGGAGCAAGTGAAGCTCGCAGTTTTAAGCCTCGACCCTTCAGTCATGGCAGCCCTTCCCGACCCACAGAATGTAGGAGGAAGCACACTCCAAGAAATGCACACAGCGATCCTAGATGCGATTGGCTATAACAGAGGAGACCCCGTAGAAGGCCTAAATAAGTGTAGGCAAAAGAAGACAGAGCACCCCACAGCGTTTGCTGGACTCTTGTGGATACACTTCACAGCAGTTTTCGGAGAGTTAGCACACGCCCACTTGTCCCCAGATAACATGGCCAAATGGACTCGAATCCCTGGTCTCTCATGCGACAGACGCAGGACAGAGAGCTTGCACAAATTACAACCCCTGGGTTTTGAAAAGATTGTTCTGCACTTGGGAGCAATCAGTCCAAGGCAAAACCGCTTATATAAAACCAGATGAAGAGCAGGCAGATATGAATCCAGTTAAAGCGCACCAGAACCCCGCATGAGTAAATGAGGGCAGGAACAGCCCACCACAACCAAACTCCCAGGAATGTTACAACTGTGGACAATTAGGACACTTTGCACGAGAGTGCAACGCGCCCCAAAAGCAGCAGAGAAGCCAACAGACAGACAGCCTAAATAAGAATAGGGCAAAGCCAATCCATAGCGTTAGCACCCGTTCAGAGAACATAGACATGAACGGCACCGACTGACGGTGTTCGGGCTCCCCAACTTGGGTCTGCGACACCCTTTTGGACAAGTCCGGTAGACCGGTAGTAGCAGGCAAAGTCCGGGGACACCCTGTAGAATTTCTTTGGGACACACTCAATTCCTCCACGATGTTCGAGCGAGACACGTGGCCCACAACAGACACCATCACACTCAGCTGCTTTACAGGTCATTTGCAACAAGGACACATCACAGCCCCTGTAGCGATACAAATAGGGAACATCACGACTAGCTTTGGTCGATCTACCCCAGACAGCTGAACACATCCTAGGAATCGATTTTATGAGCTCCCACAACCTCTCTTTTGATCCAGTTAATAAATGTGTTTGGAGAATGGAAAAGGCTGCACGAGCCCCCGCCACACTCACAGTTGGAGACTATGAAAACAGGATTAGCTCAGGAGGAGACTTCTGATTCGACCCTCGAGCCATTAGTCAGGACAAACAGGTCAGGGAAGTCCTGCAGCAACACAAAGCAGCATTTGTACAGCACAGGCACGACTGTGGCAAAATCGCTGGCTTGGTAAACATTACAGGTCCCGACCTAAGATCCCAGAAACAGTACGGATTTCCCCGGAGGCAGAGGGAGAAATCTCAAATGTAATAGAGAGTTTGCTGGATCAAGACATACTCAGATCAGTAGCCTCCACAAAGAACTCACCAATTTGGCCCGTCAGGAAACCCGATGGATCGTGGCGACTGACCATTGATTACCAGGAACTGAACGAAGTAACCCCAAAAGCAGCCCCCACCGTAGCCACGAGTCCCGAGACCATGCTCAAACATTTTTTCGGTTTTGGACATTAGCAACGGCTTTTGGTCCATTCCATTGGATAAAGCGTGCCAGTACAAATTTGCCTTTACATTCCAGGGACAGCAGTACACGTGGACGTGCCTTCCACAAGGCTTCCACAACTCCGCCTCCATTTTCCACCGACAACTGGCAAATGGACTAGCAAAATTTTCCCGACCCGATTGTCTGGTCCAGTATGTAATGACTTGCTACTACAGACAGACACAAAGGGAGAGCACATTTTGCTTCTCGCCAAACTCCTAGCACTCGGGCCAGAAATTGGATGTAAAGTGATCCCCAAGAAGTCCCAGATTTTGCAGGAAAAAGTGATTTACTTGGGTACAGTAATCACACATGGTAAACGCGAGATCGAGCAAAAGAGAATTGACTCGATCGTCAAATTGTCCCTTCCCCACAATGTCTCAGCCCTCCGGTCATTTTTAGGACTGGTTGGCTGCTGCCGAAACCATTTCGATGGTTTCGCCACAAATGCAGCGCCCCTATCCGACCTTCTCAAGAAAAAGGCACCTTGGGAATGGCTTCCACAGCACACGGATGCCGTAGATGCTTTAAAAAGAGCCCTCAGCAGAGCCCCCGCATTACAGGTCCCAGATCGACTCCCCGTACGCAATCGAAGTTGCAAGCACCGGCCGAACTCTTTCGGCCGTGCTCCTCCAGGAACGCCATGACCAATTACGCCCCGTATCATTCACCTCGCACGTTTTAGACCCTGTCGAGCAAGGATTTTCTGCCTGCGAAAGGCACTTGCTCGCAGTTTTTTTGGGCAGTACAGTACTTTGCCTACATTACAGGACTCAACCCCATCACCATTCTCACTGAACACACCCCAACACAGCTATTATTAGACGGTCGACTTAAAGATGACACAGTCAGCCAAATCCGCGCAGCCCGTTGGACCCTTCTTTTACAGGGACGGGACATTACAGTCAAAAGAACCAAGACCCACACTTTCCTAGCCGATAATTTGCAATATGCAGGAACCCCTCATGAATGTGAGATCATCACCACAAAACACAACACGGTCCCATTTATACCTAAGACAGCTCCCACGAATGCAGGGAACACACCCAGAGACCCCAGCCCACAGACACGTGTGCACCCCTGAAAATTTATGTGGATGGCTCCGCCACAGTTTTGAACAGAAAGAGAATTACCGGTTGCGGTATTTACGTAGAGGACGCGCAGGGACGCGCCCTAGATGAGATCTCATTAAAGTTGCCAGGACACTTAGGCTCGCAGGCAGCAGAACTGGCAGCAATCGCTTATATTGTAGACCACCCCGACTCGTTCCCGACCCCAGCAGAGATCTATTCGGACAGCTTGTATGTCTGTAATAGTTTGACGGAATTCCTACCCCTGTGGGAAACTAGAGGATTTATTTCCGCAGACGGAAAGCCCCTATCCTCAGCCCCATTACTCCAACATATCTTAGAGACAGCCAAAAATAGAAAATATGGCATAATTAAGGTTCGCAGTCATCACCGTTCTTCCCCCCCTGGTAACGTTAAAGCAGACACCCTAGCGAAGACAGGCTCCAGGCATGGTTACTTTTGGAACCCTCCTGAGAGCACCCCAGTACACGTGGTTCAGGTCTCACAGACTAACATTCAGGACCTAGCAAAGACACAGAAGGAAGATGAAAAACTCAGGGAAGTTTTAAAAGGAACCTTCCCAGCCCCGTATGACAAGTTTAAAAACGCAATCACCGCACACGACGGTGTGATTTTAAAAGAAGGCATTTATGTAGTTCCCAGCCAGGACAGGAACCAGATTATTTGTCCGTTCCATGACAATCAAGGGCACCAAGGCATTGAACCCACCCTAGCCCACCTCAGACTGCTCTGCTGGTGACCTGATTTAAAAGCTGATGTTACTCACTACATAGAGAATTGCTTGATCTGAGCCCAGAACAATCCGGACAGATATGCACGAAATGCTCAGCGTAGTCACACCCACCCCGTTAATGGTCCCTGGACGAATTTGCAGATAGATTACATAGGACCCCGACCCCCCTGCAGAAATGGTTATAAGTATGTGTTGGTGGTCATCGACACCCTCACAAAATGGTTGGAAGCTTTTCCATCGAGAACGAATACGGCCAAGACAACAGCTAAAATACTATCACAGCACATCTTTACAAGATGGGGCCCCCCACGCAGTATAGAGTCCGATCAAGGCGCCCATTTTACAGGAAGGGTAATGCAGAACGTCCTCTCAATTTTCGTCATTAGGGAAAAGTATCACATTGCACACCACCCCCAGTCAAGCGACATTGTAGAGAGGATGAACAGAACTCTAAAAGCCAACCTCAGGAAAATGGTACAACAGAACATCACCTGGGATTCAGTTCTCCCAATTGCTTTAATGTTCCTGAGAAACACGGTATCCACGTCCACAGGATACATCCCCCACACTCTCATGACCGGACGCCCCATCAAAGGGACAGTCTTTATTAGGACTGGATTTGGCCAGCCCTGCAGTCACCGCCCTCACGCATGAAAATGCTGTACAACAGTGAATAGAGAACATAAAGGCAGCCCAACTCGCAGCAGCTGTGAGGCTTGGGACCAGGAAGAAACAAAGCAAGGCTTGTTTCGACAAAAAGGTATATGCCACCGCGTTTGTAGTGGGGCAGCAAGTGATGCTTTCCCTATACAACCACAGTTCATTCCTAGCCCCCAAATTTTCCGGACCGTACTCCATTTCGGACAAAGTAAGTCCCTCGGTATACAAGATCACATATCCCAATGGCAAGTCTGCATGGTTTCACATAAACCAGCTTAAGGCTTATGGCTCGCAGAACAACCATGCACACCACATCTCGCTCGCAACAGCAGACAAGCATGCCCCGCCCACAGATGACGTATTCCTACCTTCCCTCAGCCAGTCCAGCCTGTCCTCAGACACATCTTCAACTCCACCCCCAGAGGCACGACTCCACCTCTCCCTTCCTTCAACCAGCAGCGACAGCGACAGTGATAGTGATAGCAATGACGACAGCCTAGCACCCCACCTTCTGATTATTCCCACACCAGGCCCCACTCCCAGTGAATCTGAGGATGATTCCAGTGACCCCTTCGAAATCACATACATTAAAGCCCCTGACCCAGACCACCGCCCGACGATTACGGATTATAGCCTAGCAGTCCAACCTCGACACACGATTCTGGCACCGAGACAATTCGTTCAGGCTCATCCGGAATGATGAGGTGGACCCCAATTCACCCCAAACAGCTTTCGCCAAACTACTCCAGTCAAGAGTATGGCAGCCGGGAGAAGATGACGACAGAGAGTCTGACTCCCACCAACCGAATCCCTTTGCAACCCTGTTCACTACTGAGCAATGAGGTGTCCAGATGATGGAAAAAAAGAATCGATGGAGAGATACGGGGTCCTTTATGATGGAACCTGCACCATGTTTGTCGTATGTTTGTTCATTTAATCATGTATGTTGTGTGTAAATTTGAACGTTTTTTGAAAGTTTTTCATGGCCCCAAGCCATCACCCCTTTGACGCCCAATGACTGTTAGAGGAACTAGTTTGTCGACAGACAACCATTCAGAGGAACTAGTTTGTCGAGTGACACTACTCATAGCTACTCTCCTGATTCGCTCACAAGAGGCAGCCCCCACGATGACCACATTCTTACCCGTTCTTGCCGTCGCTCAGGCAGTGGAGAAACGGCACTGGTCCCCGCCCTGCCTGAGGACACCCCCTCTGGTCAGCTACGCTCGGGTGGAGCACAAATGGCACTGATCACCGTCGTACCCGGGGATTCCACACATTTCTTCCCCGCCGCGGCCCATATGCATCCCATTTTGGCACTTTCAGTTCGAAATTCTTTTGTTTGTTTTTGACGACCCTTAGGTTGTTTCCGTATGCTATTTACATCCTCAAACACTAGGATGGTAGATCGCACAGGCTGCGAGACAGCTCGCACTATGTCAGTATTTTTCTCGGATGTCTTGTCCCAAATATTTGGTTTAAAAGAAAAATAAAAAACATTTTTAAAAATGAGGGAGTCACAGATGGTGACCAATCATAATGGGAAATTGACAACAAAGGACAGACAGACAAACATACAAGATCTTAAGCAAGAAATAACAGATATTATGCTTGTGTCCATAGAACTCCGGAACCTCAGGAACCCCAGAGGAAGGCAAAGAAGAAGACAGAATGACAGAAAGATGAAGACGACCTCCATCTTTTTCACCTTGATCTTAGCGGGATCCCTTCAGTTGTGCGCGGACGCTACCCCCCTTGATCCCTACAACGCAGGCCGTGAATGATTCCCACCCTTGCCATACATAGAACCCCGAGATAGTTAGTCCTAAGACAGTTAACGCTACCCCGACCAGGTGTGATACGTTTATCACCTGGTATTCACTATTCTACCTAGTAGAAACCCTCTTAGTACTGGCGATACTTTGCAGTGTCGTGCAGACACTTAGAATCAGAAAATGGCGAAAGAGAGCCTACCGCTCTAGTGCCCCTGTATACACATTTAGGTCCCCTATTTTCGGACTTCACCAAACCCCCGAACCCCTTTACATGAATTAAAGTGCATCTGCTTCTCTTTATGTGTGTTTTGTTCAATAAAGAAATATAAACCTCTGTGCCTGACTGCCAGGCCAGAGAAACTTATGATGCTGGTATTTTGTACATTTAAAATGTTGTAGATTATTTTTGCTTGTTTGAGTGATGATAGTTTAGTGAGGATAGTTAGAGGTTCCAGTTTTTTTATTTTGTAATGCATGCCTAAATGTCATAGCGCCCCGCAGAGTTTTATACTGATGTATGTAATTAAATGATTTTAGGTAAAGAATTGCGTTTCATAGGATAGGGCAGTGCAGAGCCCATGAACTGCTTACGGGTGTCCCGCTTGGTCATGGAACGAAGACAACGCAGTAATGTGATCCTTCACGCATCGCGTTGAGGATCATTAGGAGGGAGTGTAGCCATCTGGGATGGCCACTTCCTGATTACAAAATGGACACTTTACAAAGATTGCAGGGAAAATGGACAGTACTAAGAAAGCAAGCAGGTGCAGGGTTTGTCTGTTGACTGGAGCCATAGCTCCCAGACAAGACCGATACTGCAAACCATTTCAATACTGATGAGCCATCCCCGGGAACAAAAAGGTAACAATTAAGTAAACAATACCAAGACAGACACCCCCGGCGCCAGAGGAGACCAGAACAAAACCGGCCAATGGCCACCTAGGACACGTCCAGCAATCAGGACACCCACCCCTCTATTGGAGGAAATCGATGAGAATGATTGGGAAACGGCCCAATTAATTGGGGCCAAGTTCAAGGCCCGCCCAAAAGCGGGCGAAGCCCCTTTTGGGTATAAGAAGAATCTCCCAAGAGAGAGAATCGCTCTCTTGCGGCTCCGGCTCTCACCAAGGAGAGACCTGCCCAACAGCAACATCAGAACAAGAAAGTCCAAGGTCAACGCACGCTATGAGATGGACGCTCTCGCTGTTATTCTGTACCAATTCGACCCCAGCAGCCTCAGAACCAAACAACGGCCATTGTTCCTCTGACCGAGTGGGCACCCGAAGCTAAGTATAGACTTTTAGCAGTAGTGATAGTTTAGTTTGTAGAGTTTTATGCACGAGTATATTTGACTGTGTGTAAATAAATGAGCATTGAGTATGAACTTACTAACTGGTGTATCGAGTCTTTGATCAGTATTCGGGTTTGAACCTTGTGGCGGTATTGAAAGATACCTGGCGACTCTAGAGCGAAACGTAATTAGAATTAAGGAAGGCGACCATATTGGCCGCCATCTTCAGAGACAAATTAAGAGAAACACAATTAGCAACAGCACTCCTTTAGACAATATTTAAGTTGTAAAAATTCCAGTAATATTACCGCAAGGCACCCACTGTTGCTTTAGGGAAGATACATCACAGATGTTCTGTCTCTCTCACTCACTTGACTGTGGAAATCCAGGGCTTTGAAACAAAGCTGCTCTGTGGAACAAATGGTCACTTCTCTGGTGTGGCTGAAGGCTGCTCTCTTCACCTTTTCACAGTCAGTTCTGCACTTTTGTCAGGTGAACTTACATGGACACAACTCACATAGATTCCAACTTCTCTTCAAATATGTTTCCCACTTTCATCTTTTCCCCATTGTGCTTCTCTTTCTTTGAAATTTACCTTTCCCAGCATATTGAAATCATCTATTTTGTCCTCAGGGCCACTACTTCTGGGTAAAATAAAATGTAATATCTTTGCCTTGCTTATTATGACCTTTTCTTAAGTTATAATCTCCTTCTTACCTTGCTTTCAAAATCAACAGATAAAAATTCAAATCCTCATTTCTTTCCAAATGCATATTTCCACCCATGTTGTGTTTACTCGTGGAACATCCGACTTAGCGCTGTTCATTTCAAGTGCCGACGTTTCACACCGAGCCCCATTGAAGGTCTCAATTCCACAGACAGTCAGTCTCCACTTACTTAAATTATTCAAATGCGCGCACGCACCGCCACAATCTTGTTTTACAGAATTCCACAGTAGGCCCCAGAAATATTTAAAAAGTAAAATTGTCTTCACACAAGGGCAGCAGACACATGGGAACCATGTTGCCCTCCAAACCACTGACCCCCCTGACTTGGAAATATATTATTACTCCTTCGCTGCGACTGAATTAAAGATACTGGAACTCCCTGGTTAACAACACTGTGGCTGTCCCTGCACCATATGGAGTGTAGCGGATCAAAATGGCAGCTCACCACCTCCTTCTCAAGGGCAATTTGGGATGGGTAATAAATGCTGACCTAGCCAACGGTGCTCACATCCCATAAATGAATTTTTTAAAGCAGGCTGAATGGACTCCTGTCCCTGTGTTCATATATCCCCATGGACAGTGCTTATTAAAAGATCCATCCATAGATAGGAATGCAAGCTAGCCTAAGCTGTAACAATGCTGGTACTCAAAGTGCTGACTATCGGATTGCTTAATGAGACAGACATCAGCAGAAAAGAACAGCAGCATGAGGCAAGTAGGCCAACTCATAAATCTTGAATTTAGGCCTACAATTACGAGCCCCTTGGTCAGATTTGAATTTTCTCTCCCCACTTCCCCTGGGATGGTAAGCTGGCAGGGTGGATTAACCTGCCCTCTAGACTCTCCCTTAATGGCCTGGTGAACCTCAAACCTGATCCATGGGCTCGTAGTTGAAAATATACCCTGCCATCTTCCTGGAAATAGATTTTTATTTTGTTTTCGAAGATAGGAAAGATCCAGAACTTTGTATCCCTCTTGCCACAAGGAATATATCTGATTCCTCTTGAGCACAATGCCCCCTTTAGCAATTGAAATAAATTGTGAATGGAATAAAATATGGGTGATGCACATACATCTTCCCATGTTTTGTGTGAGTCATTTGTTATCTTTTCAGAAACCTGCCTCCTGTACTTTTTATTAAAAGCCGATGGGCAGAAAAATAGTGCTACACTCGGTAACTGTGGAAACCTGCAGGATATATCGCTGAATGTCACCTTGCATTAAATCACTTGTGCTATCCATGGCTTAGCAGCCAGATATCAGGCGACAAAAAAAGCATGTGTCGATGAGGTTAATAGCAGCCGTGACAGATGTGGGTTAGAAAATAACATTGATCGCACCGATGAGCCCTGATAATATTCCGGCTATAGCACTGAAGAGTTGTGCTTCAGAACTGGCCAGATCCCTAGCCAAGCTGTTCCAGTACAACTGTAACACTGGCACCTACCCAGCAATGTGGCAAATTGCCCAGGTATGTCTTGCAGACAAGAAACAGGAAAAACGCAGCCCCGTCAGCCTATTTTTTATCATCATTAAAGTGATGGAAGGGGTCATAATAGTGCTATCAAGCGGCACTTGCTCAGCAAGAACCTGCTCACGATTGTTCAGTTTGGGTTCCGCCAGGGTCACTCAGCTCCTGACCTCATTACAGCCTCGGTTCAAACATGGACAAAAGAGATGAAATCCACTGACAACAAGAGACAATCTAACCCTTGATATTCTGTGGCATTACCATCGCTGAATGCCCACTTTCAGCAACCTGAGGGAGGTTACCATTGACCAGAAACTGATCTGGACCAACCATATAAACACTGTTGGCTATAAGAGCAGGTCAGGGGCTAGAAACCCTGCAGTGAGCAACTCACCTCCTGACTCCCCAAAGCCTGTCCACAATCTCCAAAGCACAAGTCAGGAATGCGATGAAATATTCTCCCTTTGCCTGGGTGAGTGCAGCTGCAATAACACTCAACAATGCAGGGCAAAGCAATCTGTTTGACCGGCATTCCTGTCCACAAACATTCACTCCCTCCATCACTCGTGCACAGGGGCAGCCATGTATACAAGATGCAGTGGAGGAACTCACCAAGGCTCCTTAGACAGCACCTACCAAACCCACAACCATCTAGAAAGTCAAGGGCAGCAGAGATCTGGAAACCCCACGAGCTGGACGTTCCCCTCCAAACCACTCACCATCCTGACTTGGAAATGTTTTGCCGTTCCTCACTGCCACTGGATCAAAATCCTGGAACTCCCTCCCTAACAGCACAGTGGGTGTACCTACACCACATGGACTGCAGCGGTTCAAGAAGCTCACCACCACCTTCTGAAGGGCAACCAGGGTTGGGCAATAAATGCTGTCCTCGCCAGTGAAGACCCCCTGATTGAATAAAAAAGTGTTTTAACTTCCCCTCTTTTAGTGGTAGCCTGGTGATCCACAGACATGAGTTTGAATCCTGCCATAACAAAAGAAATGTACAAGTTATTTATTACTTCATGGAATGTGGGTGCCACAGACAAGACCGGCTTTGTTGCTGATCCCTAATATCCCTTGAAGTAAGTGTCTTGCTGGCCCATTGCAGAGCCACATGTCAGCCACACCAGGCAAGGAGGGCAGATTTCCTTCACGAAAGGGCATTTTGTGTGGTAAGGGTAGCCAGGAGTACAGTTGGGGAGGGGGGGGGAAGGGGGGGGGTGGGGAGGGGGGAGCAAGGTGTAGGGTGAGGGTGAGCAGAGCTGAGAGGGATGGGTGGGGGCCAGGTTTGCAGAGCGAGGGAAGAGGTTGGGTGACGAACCAGAGCTGCCGAAGGATGGGGAGTGAACAGAGCTGGGGTTGCTGCAATGAGGGGTGGCGGTGAAGAGCAGGGGGAGCAATGAATGCTAGGAGTTGCTCTGGGGAGTCGGGGGAGGGGGGTGCGGTTGGGGAGGTTACCTGTGGTGTTGGGTTTGTGGTGAAGAGTGGCTGAAGTCTTTTGACATTTTTGCTGGCTTATAGGACTGCGTTTCTAGAGGGCTCTACACCTGCTAGGAGCAGCCCCAAATTAATCATAGAATCCCTACAGCGCAAAAGGGGGCCATTTGGCCGATTGACTCTACACTGACCCTCTGAAAGAGCACACCACCTAGCCCACTTCCCCACCCTACCCCATAACCCCAAGTTTGGAATTAAAACTGGATCCCTGGTGTGAGGCAACAGTGCTAACCACTATGCCACCGTGCCACCCAGTAAAAAATGTGTGTAAATACAGGGCAATCAGATGAAGTTTGTGGGCTATCAGTTCCCAGTGGGGTCATCAGCAGGGCTCTCCCACAGCCGTTTCAGGTGAACCACAATTTCCAGGTTTGAGCATAAGTTATGGAAGTTGTTACAGCCCTCACAAAAAAACCAATGTCTTCCCTGTGCACCATGCGATAGTGAGTTCCACATTCCAACCCCAGATTTGGAGTACTTCACAATAGAAATAATCTTCTCGTTCTCCCCGTGTCTGCTTGGGTTTCCTCCGGGTGCCCCGGTTTCCTCCCACAGTCCGAAGACGTGCAGGGTTGAATTGGTCATGCTAAATCGCCTCTTAGTGTCCAAAGATGTGCAGGTTAGGCAGGTTGGCCATGCTAAATGCGCGGGGTACAAGGATCGGGTACGGGAGTGGGCCTAGATAAAGTGCTCTTTCAGATGGTCAGTGTTGACTCGATGGGCCGAATAGCCTCCTTCTGCACTGTAGCGATTTTATGGAGTCTATGGAACTGACCACTGTGACTTTGCTGCAGCTTTAAGCAGTTTCTGACGATGGGAAGGAACATTAATTTGATGAATCAGGCTTTTGCATTCTGCCATTCGTGTCATTTCCATGCAATCTCGACAGTCATTGATATTCACTTTAAACTGTCAGAACAGGAGGGTGCTGAAGTGCAGTGGCTAGCACCTTTGCGCTTAAGCACCAATAACATTCTCTACATTAATGTTGAATTTGTACCAGCCCAGCGATCTCACTGTGCCGATGCAATAGAAATCAAATCGTATTCTGGATACAGTAATAGGTGCTGTGCACTGTGGGAAGAGTGATGAAAGAAAGTCTTGCATTTCACTAGCACCTTTCCTGACCGCAGCACATTCCAAAGCACTTTGCAGCCAATTTGGTTCTTTTGAAGTATGGTGACTATTCTGTGGTAGTCACCACGGTTTGTATAATACGTATATGAGAGGTAATACGGTAAGGCTCCTGTACTACAGGTAGGGGGGTAGATCCCTGCCTGCTGGCTCCGCCCAGTAGGTGGAGTATAAATGTGTGTGCTCACCGAGCTGCAGCCATTTCGGCAGCAGCTGCAGGAGGCAACACATCTCTGCTCAATAAAGCCTCGATTACCCTCTACTCTCGCCTCGTCGTAATTGATAGTGCATCAATTTGTTAAGCAGAGATATTACAGCGATGGAACTATGTATCAAGCCAGATCGCCTACAGCTGCACATTCAAGCAGACAACGCCACGTCGGCCTTCAACCATTAGTGAGCTTGCTTTGAAGCCGACATTGGATCAGCGCCAGAACAACCCTCAGACGCACAGAAACTCCAGATCCTGTACTCACGGGTGAGCTCCGATATTTTCCCCCTTATCCGGGATGCGCCCAACTACTATTAGGGCAGCACGGTAGCCTTGTGGATAGCACAATTGCTTCACAGCTCCAGGGTCCCAGGTTCGATTCCGGCTTGGGTCACTGTCTGTGCGGAGTCTGCACATCCTCCCCGTGTGTGCGTGGGTTTCCTCCGGGTGCTCCGGTTTCCTCCCACAGTCCAAAGATGTGCAGGTTAGGTGGATTGGCCGTGCTAAATTGCCCTTAGTGTCCAAAATTGCCCTTAGTGTTGGGTGGGGTTACTGGGTTATGGGGATAGGGTGGCGGTGTTGACCTTGGGTAGGGTGCTCTTTCCAAGAGCCGGTGCAGACTCGATGGGCCGAATGGCCTCCTTCTGCACTGTAAATTCTATGATACACTGAGGCCATGGCACTTCTGAAAGGGAACTACATCCGGCCGATCAACAAACTCTACGCCAGGCACCTCCTGTCCACGCGGCAACAACTCCCCGGTGAGTCATTGGACGATTTCTGGCGTGCCCTACACGTCCTAGCGAGAAACTGCGATTGCCAGGCAGTTTCGGCCGTTGAACATACTGAACTCTTAATCAGGGACGCTTTCGTTACGGGCATAGGGTCGGCGTATATCTGCCAGCGCTTTTTAGAAGGGGGTACGCTCGATCTCGCGGCGACCAAGCAACCTGCGACCTCACTAATGGTAGCCTCCCGTAATGTACAATCATACGCCCCCGACCGCACGGCGCCCCCCCTCATGGACATCGTGGGCCCCACCAGCGGCCGCCCCCAGCCAACCCCAAGTCTGAGCCGCGCGGAAGCCAGCCAACCTTGGGGGGCCCCAAGTGCTATTTCTGCGGGCAGACAAAGCACCCCCGGCAGCGCTGCCCAGCGCGGAGCGCAATCTGCAAGGCCTGCGGGAAGAAGGGACATTTCGCTGCGGTGTGCCAGGCTCGGTCGAACGCCGCTGTATCCAGGCCCATTGTTCCTGCACCCCCCACTTGCGACCCGTGGGCGCCGCCATCTTCCTCTCACCAGAACATGTGCAGCCCGTGGGCGCCGGCATCTTCCTCCCATCAGATATCGTGCGGCCCATGGGCGCCGCCATCCTTTACGCAGCCCGCCACGTGCGCCCTGTGGGCACCGCCATCTTCGCCGCCATTTTGGACGGTGCCTCAGGACCCCTGCTCGTCGGGCACCTCATTGCCCGCAACCGCGCCGACCAGCCCGGAGCCCACCAACACCAGCCGCAGCTCGCCTCCATCACGCTCGACCAGTCCCGGCCGCACAATCTCGCAACCGCAACACCGACGGTGAAAGTCGATGACCACAAGACACCTCGCCTTCTCGACTCCGGGAGCACAGAAAGCTTCATCCACCCCTCTATGGTAAGGCGCTGCTCCCTCGCGGTACACACCATTACCCAGAGAATCTCCCTGGCCTCCGTCTCCCTCTCCGTGAAAATCCAGGGGTATTGCATCGCCAACCTCACCGTCCAGGGAGTAGAGTTCAGCAACTTCCGGCTCTACATCCTCCCCAACCTCTGCGCTGCCTTGCTACTCGGCCTGGACTTCCAGTGCAACCTCCAAAGTCTGACTCTAAAATTCGGTGGACCCCTACCACCCCTCACCGTATGCAGCCTCATGACCCTTAATGTCGACCCACCCTCCCTGTTTGCAAACCTCACCCCGGATTGCAAACCTGTCGCCACCAGGAGCAGACGGTACAGTGCCCAGGAGAGGACCTTAATCAGGTCGAAGGTCCAGCAGCTACTGCAGGAAGGCATCATTGAGGCCAGCAACAGCTCCTGGAGAGCCCAAGTGGTAGTTGTAAAGACTGGGGAGGAACACAGCATGGTCATTGACTACAGTCAGACCATCAATCGGTACACGCAGCTCGACCCCCTCCCACGCATATCTGATATGGTCAATCAGATTGCACAGTACCGGGTCTTCTCTGCAATGGACCTGAAACCTGCCAACCACCAGCTCCCCATCCGCAAGGCGGACCGCCAATACACTGCGTTTGAAGCAGACGGCCGCCTTTACCACTTCCTTAGGGTTCCCAAATGGGCGTCACTAATGGGGTCTTGGTCTTCCTAAGGGAGATGGACCGAATGGTTGGCCGATATGGACTGTGGGCCACCTTCCCGTACCTAGATAACATCACCATCTGCAGCCACGACCAGCAGGACCATGACGTTAACCTTTTCAAATTTCTCCACACCGCCAAACTCCTGAACCTCATGTATAACAAGGAGAAGTGTGTGTTCAGCACCAACCGCTTAGCCATCCTTGGCTATATAGTGCAAAATGGAGTTCTGGGGCCCGACCCCGACCGCATGCGCCCCTTCATGGAACTCCCCCTCCCCTACTGCCCCATGGCCCTCAAACGATGCCTGGGGTTCTTCTCATACTATGCCCAGTGGGTCCCTAACTATGCGGACAAGGCCCGCCCACTCATCCACTCCACAGTTTTCCCCCTGATGACTGAGATCCACCAGGCCTTGAACCGTATCAAGGCCGACATCGCCAAGGCCGCGATGCACACGGTCGACGAGACCCTCCCCTTTCAAGTCGAGAGCGATGCATCAGACGTCGTTCTGGCCGCCACCCTCAACCAGGCAGGCAGACCTGTGGCATTCTTTTCCCGCACCCTCCATGCCTCCGAAATTCGGCACTCCTCTGTCGAAAAGGAGGCCCAAGCCATCGCAGAAGCTGTCCGGCATTGGAGGCATTATCTGGCCGGCAGGAGATTCACTCTCCTCACTGACCAACGGTCAGTTGCCTTCATGTTCATTAATACGCAGCGGGGCAAGATCAAAAATTATAAAATCTTGAGGTGGAGGATCGAGCTCTCCACCTACAGTTATGAGATCTTGTATCGCCCTGGTAAGGTCAACGAGCCCCCCGATGCCCTATCCAGTGGTACATGTGCCAGCGCACAAGTGGACCGACTCCGGGTCTCTGTCACCCAGGGGTCTCCTGGTTCTTTCACTTCATAAAGGCCTGCAACCTACCCTACTCCATTGCGGAAGTCAGGGCGGTCACCAAAGACTGCTAGGTCTACGCGGAGTGCAAACCGCACTTCTACCGGCCAGACTGAGCGCACCTGGTGAAGGCCTCCCATCCCTTTGAATGCCTCAGCATGGATTTCAAAGGATTTCAATTGCCCCGGCTCCTCTCCTCCGACTGAAACATGTACTTCCTGAACGTGGTCGATGAATACTCCAGATTCATCTTCGCCATCCCATGCCCCGATATGACGTCTGCCACAGTCATCAAAGCCCTCAATAGCATCTTCACCCTGTTCGGTTTTCCCGCTTACGTCCACAGCGACCGGGGATCCTCCTTTATGAGTGATGAGCTGCGTCGGTTCCTGCTCAGCAAGGACATTGCCTCGAGCAGGACGACCAGCTACAACCTCCGGGGAAACGGGCAGGTGGGGAGGGAGAACGGGACGGTCTGGAAGGCCGTCCTGCTGGTCCTACGGTCTAAAAATCTCCCGGTCTCCCGCTGGCAGGAAGTCCTCCCCGACGCCCTCCACTCCATCCGATCGCTACTTTGCACTGCGACTAATGAAACCCCCCATGAACGTCTCCTTGCCTTCCCTAGGAAGTCCACCTCCGGGGTTTCGCTTCCAACGTGGCTGGCAGCCCCAGGACCTGTCCTCCTCCGCAAGCACGTGCGGCCCCACAAGGCGGACCCATTGGTCGAAGGGGTACAGCTGCTTCATGCGAACCTGCAGTACGCCTACGTGGCATACCCCGATGGCCGCCAAGACACAGTCTCCCTCAGGGACCTGGCACCAGCTGGTTCCCCACCCCCCTCCAATTGCCCCGGCGCCACCCATCCTCTCCCCAGCGCACCTCACTACAGACCCCGCGCCAGAACAATCCGTCCTCCCATTGGTTCCACCCAGGGATGAAGATGAGGACTGCACGCTCCCGGAGTCACAGGCGACCAAGCCGGCACCCGCATCACAACCGGGACTGCGACGCTCACTAAGGAAGATCAAGGCATCCGACCGGCTAAATTTATGAACTTTCACCAAACTGTACACTTTAGAAATGCTCACATTCCATGTAAATAATTTTACTATCACCCCCGCTGGACTCTTTTTTAACAGGGGGTGAATGTGGTAGTCACTACTGTTTGTATAATACAGGTAATACGGTAAGGCTCGTACTCCAGGTACGGGGGTAGAGCCGAATAGGCGGAGTATAAATGTGTGTGCCCACCGAGCTGCAGCCATTTCGGCATCAGCTGCAGGAGGCAACACATCTCTGCTTAATAAAGCCTCGACCCTCTACCCTTGTCTCGTCGTAATTAATAGTGCATCATGTTCTAATTTTGGAAACGTAGCAGCCAATATGTGCACAGCAAGCTCCCGCAGACACTAAAGCGATAATGGCCAGACTTGGTGCTTTAATGCTGTTGATTAAGGGATAAATATTGGCGAGGACACCAGAAATAACACCCTTGCTCTTCCAAATAGTGTCTTCCAAATGGGATCTTATGTGTCCACCTGAGCGCATAGATGAGGCCTCAGTGTCAGACCAATTGTGCTCGATCTCTGAAGAGGGGATTGAACCGACAATTTTTCGCTCAGCAGTGGCAGTGATAGCAAGCGGACGTGGCTGACAACTGCATTGGTCAAATGTTTGTTTTCTGGCAACACAGCCAGTGTAGAGTTGGGTCCAGAAGTTCCTCGAAGCTGCTCCAGTGAGGGAGGTGGAAGACATGCTTTTGTGCAATACTCGAGGGATTTCGCTACTCTATGGGCAAAGGCACGGGCAGTGGAATGGATGTGGATCTGAGAAAATGATTGGGCCTCATTCTCATGAATTCCTGAGCCAATTGAACTAACAGGCTGCCCAATGTAGGTGAAAAGTCTTACCCACCTAGAGCTGCGGGACATTGTGTTCTGCTCACTCAAGGAGTGACACACAGAACTCAGTCGCATGACTCAATTTAGAAACAATTTGATGCCCTCCTGCCTCATATCATAGAAAAAGTGGAACGATAACATTACACTGCACAGAAGGAGGCCATTCAACCCATTGGCTGGAATCTTACTAGTCCCTTGGTGAGGGTCTGGAGGGGAGAAGGCTGGTGAATGGCATGAGAAGGTGTTGGGGGTTGGCCAAGTCTGATGTTTTCCTGCTGCCATGCCGTTTTGACAGCAATGAGAAGGTTGGCAGATCTGCTACCCACTAGGAGGCCTATTGAGCCATTTACATAGGCCATTAAAGGAATAGAAATTAAGGGCCATTTCCCACCTCAGTGAGCATTTTTCCCACATCAAGGCACAAAGGCTTCCAAGCAGGCCCTACGTAGTGACGCGTTTATGGGCTCTGCATGGTTCACAGGGGTCTATCTCCATCCTGGCGACAATGGTCATCCCCCGCAGCAATGGGAGCACTCGCCCATCACAACACCCACCCCGGATTGCCCAGGCCTGCCTGCCGCCCATTACCAAACCTGATTACTCCTCTTCGACGGTACCTTGATCATTGGAACATCCTCTTGTTGTGGCTGAAGTCTCAGCACTGACCACCAGTAGCAGTGGTGCTGCCGAGCCACTGGTACTCTGATTGGATTGACAGCTCCTGGGGACTGATCACACTCCTTAAATTCACGGGCGAGGGAATCAGTTCTAACTACCCACCTAATTAACTGTGGAAATGCCAGTTGCGGGCAGCTTGTTTATCTCTGATAAGACTGAAAGAAATTGCAGGTTAAAATTCACTTTCCCGTAACTCCCTAGCTCCTCAGCGTTGGATTTGGAGGGAGGCCGAAAGGTTATGTTGTGGGAATCCCTCTTGGGAATTCCCAGGTAAGGGTTTACCTGGCAATTGCCCGGAAGGGCTAACTCCCCCTGGGCAAATGCTCTGGGCTGGGAACCATCTGACAAAGTGATTTAAATCGTTAACCTTGGGTGGTTCTGTCAGTTTTGAAGTGTTGGGTACTCTGCTACACAGACGAACCAACACAGTTGCGAATGGTACAATGCAGTTTTATTTCAAACATCTATTTACACTGGTACATGACACTTGATTCTGTGGACCTACTCCTAATTCTATCGTGTAGTGGCACTCAGCACATGGTGGATGTCTGAGTGGCTTGTAATGAGCTCTGTGCCCTGAGCCGTCTCCTGCTCGAGTGCCCAGGAAGTGTCTTTTCCCTGTTTTGTACTGTGTATGCTCTTGCCTCTGATTGGCTGTCGTGTTGTGTGTGTTGATTGGTCTGTTGATCTGTCCATCATTATGTATGTATGTATGTGCTATGATGTTTACCTGAATATCATGACATCCCTCTTTTTTACAAGAACATGTGCCTACGTGGTCATAAATAGAGATGTGTACTGAGTGTAGCTAAATGTGTGTGTGTGCAATATTTACAGCATGTACATGGGGCTAAACTATATACAAGGGGCGATGTCGAGTGCGACATAACAACGAGGTTGTACCATAAACAAAGAACGGGGAAATGTTGAACGACAAAACAAATTCCTGAATCGATAAGAACAGAAACAGATTAACACAGTGGTATTATGAGTTCAATGTACAAACAGTCTCATAAGTCCAGTCTAGTAGGTGGGCGACGAATTCTGGTTGACCGCCTCAAGGGTAGTTCTGGAACCACCGGCTGAGGAATGGGCCTGGCCACGGGCGACGACGGAATGGGCATGGTGGCAGGCAGCTCCACGAAGTCGATATCAGGAACAACAGGAGGGCGTGGTGCCGGTGTAAGTTCCCGTAGCGAGCGTGGAAGTAGGCGAAGAGCCCGGCGATTGCGCCTGCGAGTGGAGCCATCAGGCATGCGAACCAGGAACGAGCGGGGAGCCACGCGTCGGAGAACTTCGGCAGGTGCTGACCAGCCACCTTCTGGTAGGTGGATGCAGACTTCGTCTCCAGGGGCCAGGGCGGGAAGATCAGTTGCCCGTGTGTCATACGATCTCTTCTGGCGACCGCGCTGCAGCTACATTCTGGCACCCACAACCAACCGGAGCATGGTTGGTTGTGGGTGCCAGAATGGAAGGCACAGTGGTCATGAGGGCGCGACCCATCAATAGCTGGGCTGGTGAGAGGCCAGTGGCTAGCGGGGCCGATCGATAGGCCAGCAGGGCTAGGCAGAAATCCGATCCGGCAGCAGCAGCCTGGCAGAGGAGCCGCTTGACAATGTGAACGCCCTTCTCCGCCTTTCCATTGGACTGGGGATGCAGAGGGCTGGACGCCACATGTGTGAAACCATGCGAGGCAGCAAAAGATGACCATCCCTGGCTGGCGAAACAGGGCCCATTGTCCGACATGACAGTCATCGGAATGCCGTGGCGAGCAAAGGTGTCTTTGCATGCCCTTATGACAGCGGACGATGTCAAATCGTGTAGGCGTATGACCTCTGGATAGTTGGAAAGGTAGTCAATGACGATGACATAGTCCCTGCCGAGCGCGTGAAAGAAGTCCACACCCACCTTCGCCCAGTGGGACGTCACCAGCTCATGGGGCAGAAGCGTTTCAGGAGGTTGCGCCGGTTGAAACCTTTGGCAGGTGGGGCAGTTGAGCACCATATTGGCAATGTCATCACTGATTCCCGGCCAGTATACCGCCTCTCGGGCCCTACGTCTGCACTTCTCGACCCCCAGATGGCCTTGGTGTAGTTGGTCGAGGACCAGCTTGTGCATGCTGTGCGGAATCACAATCCGGTCCAGCTTTAGAAGGACACCATTAATGACGGCCAAGTCGTCTCGGATATTGTAGAACTGCGGGCACTGCCCTTTGAGCCACCCTCCCGTCATGTGGCGCATCACACTTTGTAGAAGGGGGTCAGCCGCTGTCTCCCGGCGAATACGGGTCAGACTGGCGTCGTCAGCTGGCAGATTTGCCGATGTGAAAGCCAACTGCGCCTCGACCTGACAGACGAACCCCTCCGAATCTGGCGGTGTGCTCACTGCTCTAGACAGGGCATCCGCAATGATAAGGTCCTTACCCGGGGTGTAGACCAGTTGGAAGTCATACCTCCTAAGTTTAAGTAGGATGCGCTGGAGGCGAGTGGTCATCTCGTTCAGGTCCTTATTTATGATGCTGACCAGGGGGCGGTGGTCAGTCTCAATGGTAAACCGGGGGAGACCATACACATAGTCATGGAACTTGTCCAACCCAGTTGGCAAGCCCAGGCACTCCTTTTCGATCTGCGCGTAGCGCTGTTCTGTGGGGGTCATGGCCCGCGAGGCATAGGCGACCGAGGCCCATGACGCAGTGTCATCCCGCTGTAGGAGCACTGCCCCAATGCCGGACTGGCTGGCATCAGTCGAGATTTTAGTGTCACGAGATGTGTCGAAAAACGCCAATACCGGTGCTGTGGTGAGCTTAAGTTTGAGCTCCTCCCATTCCTGCTGGTGTGTGTGTAGCCACTGGAACTCCGTGGACTTCTTGCATTCAACATTACTCTGAAAAGGTGAGGAGGGATAAAGCACTTCAGCTTAACTATTTAAAAAACCCAGACTGGACAGTCTCCCACTCCCGACTCCCCCATCCTCTCCTCCCACCTTGTCCCCCTCCCCGATCCCCCCACTCCTCCCCCACTGTCTAAGCATCCCCCTAAATGGTATTCCCCATCCCCAACCACCCCACCCCAATGGCACTGACATTTCTTCCAGCTCCTGCACCAGTACCTCAGGCCACCCTGAGGCTGAAACAGATTCCTTGCAATCTCGGTGTCGCGTTTGACATCGAGATGAACCGGTGACCACATAGCCGGGACACTATTTAGACTGGCTAATTACATTCTGGCAACATTGCCCAACTCCATCCCTGCTTCAGCTTATTTGCTCCTGAAACCCTCATCTGGGCCTTTGTTACCTCCAGAGTTGGCACTCCCAATGTGCTCCAAGTGGGCTTTTCACATTCTACCCTCTGTAAACATGGGCCCGAACTTCGCGCTTGTCCGGAGTGCATGATGGGCCGGACCTAAAGTATTGCATTGTACACTTCTGCCCGAGAATGTTGAAAATATGTGAAATCATGCTGGATGGCCAATTGAGGCCTGGCCAGCATGAAATGTGCTCCCCCCCCCCACCCTCCACCAACCCAATTGGAGAAGGAAAGGCTGCCAGTGGGGGCAGGATCACGGTGGGAAATGGGTCCAATGCGGATCAAGCAGGAGGTTTAAACATGGCTGTGACAGCGGACATCCCGCCAATAGGAAGGAGGCACTGGGAGCTGAGCAAATGAAAAATGACAGCAGCAGCACCCGGGCGACACACCAGGTGCGAGAGGAATGCCGGTGGGCACCCTGCCCCTTGCTGCTCGGACGAGTGGTTGCGCACTCTCATGGAGGTGGGGGGAGTGCCAGGCGGGAGACATCCTCGTGCGCAGGGTGGCAAGACGAGGCCATCCCACCAAACAAAGAAGGCCGGAGCAGAGGTGGCAGCTCAGGTCAGCGGGCACGGTCTGGTGTGCCGCACCTGGATACTGTGCTGAGAAAGGTTCAATGATCTTCTGCGCTCAACATGGTTGAGGATCAGGCTGGCACAGTCCGGTGTGGAGAATTCTGGAAGGGTGGCCGCCCTTGATGGCGCTCAAGGTTGTAGGAATCAGAGTTATGAAAGGCACATATACCTGTGCATGATAAGGCTGGGAAATGGGACAGGAAGCCCTGGGTCCATCTCAGGATCAGGTGTGCAATGATTAAGGGAACTTGACCATAATTCTCGGGGTGTGGTGGTGGGGGCCGGGGGGCAGTGTGAGAGCATGGTATAGAATTTGTTGTGAGAATACAAACGAGGGTATAGTTCATCTCCAGGTCACAAATTAATACCTATTTAACCTCTCATAGGGCAATAATAAGTTGACTGGTTGCCAGCTCAGGGGGTTAACAAATGTATGTAGTATTAATGTTAAATGTATTATGAACAACATGTTCATGGGTAAGAAGGCAAATGGAATTTTGTCCTTCATTGCTGGAGGGATGGAGTTTAAGACTAGGGAGGTTATGCTGCAATTGTATAAGGTGTTCGTGAGGCCACACCTGGAGTATTGTGTTCAGTTTTGGTCTCCTTACTTGAGAAAGGACATACTGGCACTGGAGGGTGTGCAGAGAAGATTCACGAGGTTAATCCCAGAGCTGAAGGGGTTGGATTACGAGGAGAGGTTGAGTAGACTGGGACTGTACTCGTTGGAATTTAGAAGGATGAGGGGGGATCTTATAGAAACATATAAAATTATGAAGGGAATAGATAGGATAGATGCGGGGAGGTTGTTTCCACTGGCGGGTGAAAGCAGAACTAGGGGGCATAGCCTCAAAATAAGGGGAGGTAGATTTAGGACGGAGTGTAGGAGGAACTTCTTCACCCAAAGGGTTGTGAATCTATGGAATTCCTTGCCCAGTGAATCAGTAGAGGCTCCTTCATTCAATGTTTTTAAGATAAAGATAGATCGTTTTTTGAAGAATAAAGGGATTAAGGGTTATGGTGTTTGGGCCGGAAAGTGGAGCTGAGTCCACAAAAGATCAGCCATGATCTCATTGAATGGTGGAGCAGGCTTGAGGGGCCAGATGACCTACTCCTGCTCCTAGTTCTTATGTTCTTATGTTCTTATGATACCCATTGTAACCATGTCAACACTCGGCAGAGTATTATATAGATTTATTTATTTATTCATTTATTGCGGAGAATATTGTGGTGATTAGAAGTCATTACATCAGATATACCTGTAGTAATAGAGGATAATCCAGTTAGTACAACATTAAAGGTGTATAAGATAGAAACCATTCCTATACAACAATGAAGAAGCAAGATGTGGATTTAATGCTGCACCCAATCGTGCAATGGAAATGTTGTGGGCCTAAATAGAATCAACCCATATTGCATACATGGGTGATGGGAGATATTGTATAACCACAGGACAACGAGAACTCCAAAGGCAGCACTCAGGTATAATCCCTGTTCAACCATTCGGTGTGTTTACACCCGCAGATGCCAGCACGAATAGGGAAGGCCAAGTTGAGGCAAGTCAAATGATTAGGATTTATTAACAACGATCTTTTAGAGCAATTAGCACTTAGATTCTCGAACCTATATAGTGAAGTACAGTATACTTAGGCAATTTTCATAAAGATGTCAGCTAAAAGCTGACGTGGCACAATCTACATAGAGGTGACCAAGTCAGCATAGAGGTGACCAAGTATGCTTTTATCACTCAACTTCAGGACCAGACACATCTATCGGGTCTGACCAAGTAGGGAGATGAGGGAGGGATCCATAGAAAAATGAGGGTCGATAAAGAGAGATAACACTCACTCTGCCTGGGTGCAAATCCCTAACTTGTTTGATGTAAAATTTAAAACCGACATAATCCAATGTAAACAGTATTCTTGCCGACGTAATCAGCTCTGTAAAAATGTTGCTTGATTACTTGTGTTAGGCAGAGTCAGCTCCGGAGGTCTATCGCTGAAGCTGGGACCCCCCAACGTGTTGCCGTGCCTGAGACACCTCCGGTTATTTTGTGGGAGGGAGAAAAAACACAAAGGTATTGCAGGTGAAGGGGTGGAGTAATGAATGACCTTCATACTTCTGGGAGAAGAGAAACTGTAGGTCTGCTGAGCACTCAGCAAACGGTGGTGGTGCGGTTAACCTGCTCATCCTGAGTACATCTGAAACAGGTGCCCTTGAGCCTGAGTGCAAGCACGCACCAAGGACCCCAGGTCATGGAGAGGCAATTGTCTCAGAGGAAGGTAAGAGTTCAGTCGACAGAAGCCAGAAAGATGAAGAGTGAAAACAATGCAGAGTTGTCTCATCTCTCATGAGGACTTTTGGACAAGTGTCCCCAGTTACTCAACAATTACAAAGCCAGCGTGATGCTGTTGACATGAGTCTCATCCAGCCACCCAGCATGGACATTTACGACATGATGAGTGATAATAGTCTTCCTCCCTCAGATGAGCCAACCTCCAGAGCCAGCCGGGTCCCCTGGACCCTTCTTGGACACCCGAGGAGGCGCTGCCAACAAATCCATCTGCGTCACACCCTCTCTCGCAGCCAGGCACCAGCACATTGGTGGGCTGTAGATCAGCGGCTCAAATGGCACTGCACTGATGTGTGGTCACTGCACACTCACATAAGCTGGCAGAGGCAGAGAGTGCAGTGAGGGGGGAGCAGCTAGACGTAACATGACTTTCATTTCATCACTTCAATATATTGCTTTTGTGTGGCAACCATATTATGTTTTACTCTTTGCTTGCATCTCTGAAAAATATAGATCATGATTTTGTTGCAATTCCCGGAGTGTCCTTCCTGTTTTCCAGAGGTGCAGGCCTCATTCATTCCTTAGGACAGGCGGCAGAGGTTGTGAGGCAACATTGGGCTAGTGGCATTGTATTGTCAGAAATGCGTGTAAAGGAATGCCCTTGCATTCAGAGGGAGGCCTAGCCTTGGCAGATTCGCTGAGGGAGCATTGAATCAATGTCCGCCCCTGGTGTCCCTGCCTCCTCGAAGGTTCCTCATGTCTGCCTCTTCATCCTCACCCTGTGCCTGCCCGGGCTTGTCATCAGATCCTTCTATAGCATCTTCCTCTGAGGCTTGTGGAGCTGCCATGGTACCCACATCCTGCAGTGCCCCCCCACCCGCCCCCCGCCAGTGCCAGGTTGTACAGAGTGCAGCAGGTCACAAAGATAAACGACACTCACTCTGGTGGGTATTGCAGGACTGCCCCCCCCCCCTCCCCCACCCATCCGGAACAGTCCAGGCAACAGAATCTCATCTTCAGTAGCCCCATTGTCCTCTCATTGTGGAGGCATGACTCCAATTGTATCCCTTCCACCTCTATCTTAGGATGGTGGAGTGCATCAGGAGGCGCCTTTTCAATATAAACCCTTCTGTCACCCAGGAACCAACCATCCAGCAGAGTTGGAGTCACGAATGCCTGGGGTACTGTGGGCGTCACAGAAGGAATGCATCATGGGAGCTGCCTGGGCACCTTGCACGGATCAAAGAATCGGGGTCCCGTAATCACATACTTCCTGCATGTTCATTGAGCGGTAACCCTTCCTATTCACAGGGGCACCCGATGACCATGTGGCACACCGGATGTGACGGAAGCCTGAAATGGCTGCGAAGCCTCTCTAGCTTGGTGTGTCCGGTAATGTACGTATGTGTGGGCCTGTTTGAACAAAGTGTCAGTGATGACCTTAATGAAACTGTGGATAGCTGATTGGGACACTCCATGAGTCAGAATTAGGGGGCAAATAGAGAACCCAGTGGAGTGGTGTAACAACAACAATCTCTCCCTCAGTGTCAGCAAAACGAAAGAGTTGATCATTGACTTCAGGAAGCAAAGCATTGTACACACCCCTGTCAGCATCAATGGTGCCGAGGTGGAGATGGTTGCCAGCTTCAAATTCCCAAGTGTGCATGTGGTAGTCTGTGTAGAGGTATTACGGTACCTAGTAATGCTCGAACATCATTGGTAGATAATGTATGTTTCCCATTGGTCAAGCTGTATGGCAGCACCGCCCTGCTAGGCGGGGTATAAGAGCCCGTGCCGCCCCAGCAGCTTTCTTTCTGTACCTGAGCTGCTGGGGGAAACATCTAGCTTATTAAAGCCTTCAGTTGGACTACAACCTCGCTTTAGTAGTCATTGATCGTGCATCAATTTAATAAGCTAGATTTAAAGAATTGAGCTCCGAATCAAGCCGGAGTGTCTGCAACTCAGCCCCCAGTAAACTTGGTGGCGACTTTTAAGCACTGGCTGGCGTGCATCAACGGCTACCTCGGAATGGCAGAAAACACACCCACAGGAGAACAGAAACTGCAGATCCTGCACTCGAGGGTGAGCCCAGAAGTCTACACTCTCATCGAGGACACGGACGACTTCAATGCCGCGGTGGAGTTGCTGGAAGGACACTACATTCGCCCTGTAAATCAGGTCTACGCCCGGCATCTTCTAGCTACGAGGCGACAAATTCCTGGTGAGTCACTGGAAGAATTCTACCGTGCGCTCCTGGTGTTGGGGAGGAACTGCAGCTGCCCACAAATTTCAGCAAACGACCACACTGAACTGTTGATTCGGGACGCTTTCGTTGCGGGTATGCTGTCCTCTCAAATCTGCCAGCGTTTGCTGGAGAAAGAGATTCCAGGCCTCAAGGAGGCACGGGCCCTTACCGGCTCCCTGGATGTGGCCTCCAGAAACACCCACACCTACGCCCCCGACTGCGCGGCAGCCCCCTGGGCAGCGTGGAAACCCCCTGCAGCCGACTCCGAGGCATCCCACATCCCCCCACAATCTTGCACTGCCATACGGCCCGGCAACCCCAGGGGGCCGCGCTGCTATTTTTGTGGGCAAGCCACACACCCCCGACAGAGCTGCCCAGCCCGTTCATCCACATATAAAGGGTGCGGCAAAAAGGGCCATTTTGTGGCGGTATGCCAGGCCTGGGCGGTCGCTGCGGTCTCCGGAAATGAATGCGGGCCGCCACCACAACCCTCTCCATGGACCCCGTGCTGCCAGCGAGCATCGCCATCTTCCTCCCGCAGGGCCACGTGTGGCCTCCGGGCGCCGCCATCTTGTCCCGCTGATGCCACGTGTGATAGATGGGTGCCGCCATTTTGTGCACCCACAGCCATGTGCGACCTGTGGGCGCCGCCATCTTGGGTGGACTCCAAGGACCTCGGTGCCGATGACCACACACCGCCCGGCGAGAACACCCAGCTGCTGCCGCGATTAGCCTCGGTGACCCTGGATCAGTCCCGGCCTCGAACACTCTCAACTGCTACAACAACGGTACTAATCAATGGGCACGAGACGTCCTGCCTAATCGTCTCTGGGAGCACGGAGAGCTTCATACACCCCGACACGGTAAGACGCTGTTCTCTCCCCGTCAACCCCGTTAATCAAAAAATCTCCCTGGCCTCTGGTTCCCACTCAGTGGAGATAAAGGGGTTTTGTGGAGCAAACCTCACAGTCCAGGGAAGGGAGTTTAAAAATTACCGTCTCTACGTCCTTCCCCACCTCTGCGCGGCCACACACCTAGGGTTAGACTTCCAGTGCAACCTCCAAAGTCTAACCTTCAAATTCGGTGGCCCTCTACCCCCCTCACTGTCTGCGGCCTCACGACCCTCAAGGTCGACCCGCCTTCCCTGTTTGCGAACCTCACCCCGGATTGCAAACCCGTCGCCACCAGGAGCAGACGGTACACTGCCCAGGACCGGATCTTTATTAGGTCAGAGGTCCAACGGCTACTGAGGGAAGGAGTAATTGAAGCTAGCAACAGCCCCTAGAGAGCTCAAGTAGTGGTGGTAAAGACCGGGGAGAAGCATAGGATGGTCATCGATTACAGTCAGACCATCAACAGGTTTACGCAGCTGGACGCGTACCCTCTCCCCCTCATATCCGACCTGGTAAACAGGATCGCGCATTACAAGGTCTTTTCCACGGTGGATCTTAAGTCCGCCTACCACCAGCTCTCCATCTGCACTAGTGACCGCAAATACACTGCCTTCGAGGCATATGGGCGGCTCTATCACTTTTTGAGGGTTCCCTTCGGTGTTACTAACGGGGTCTCGGTCTTCCAACGCGAGATGGATCGAATGGTTGACCGGTATGGTTTACGGGCCACATTCCCGTACCTTGATAATGTCACCATCTGCGGCCACGACCAGCAGGACCAGGACACCAACCTCCGAAAATTCTCCCAGACCGCAAAAATCCATAACCTTACACACAACAAGGTTTTGCACTGACCGCCTAGCCATCCTCGGCTACGTAGTGCGAAATGGAGTTACAGGCCCCGACTCTGAACGCATGCGCCCCCTTATGGAGTTCCCCCTCCCTCACTGCTCCAAGGCCCTGAAGCTTTTTTTACTAGGCTTTTTTTCTTACTATGCCCAGTGGGTCCCCAACTATGCGGACAAGGCCCATCCCCTGATCCAATCCACAGTTTTTCCCCTGTCGATAGATGCCTGCCAGGCCTTCAGCCGCATCAAAGAAGACATTGCAAAGGCCACGATGCACGCCATCGACGAGTCCCTCCCAACTAGATCGAGAGCGACGCATCCGACGTAGCTCTGGCGGCCACCCTCAACCAAGCGGGCAGACCGTGGCCTTCTTCTCCCGTACCCTCCATGCTTCCGAAATCCACCACTCTTCAGTCGAAAAGGAGGCCCGGGCCATAGTAGGACCTGTGCAACATTGGAGGCATTACCTGGCCGGCAGGAGATTCACTCTCCTCACTGACCAATGGTCGGTTGCTTTCATGTTCGATAATGCACAGCGGGGCAAGATAAAAAACGATAAGATCTTGCGGTGGAGGATCGAACTCTCCACCTATCACTACGAGATCTTGTATCATCCCGGGAACATAGAAAATACAGCACAGAACAGGCCCTTTGGCCCACGATGTTGTGCCGAACCTTTGCCTTGATTAATCATAGATTATCATTGAATTTACAGTGCAGAAGGAGGCCATTCGGCCCTTTGAGTCTGCACTGGCTCTTGTAAAGAGCACCCTACACAAACTCAACACCTCCATCCAACACCAAGGGCAATTTTGGACACGAAGGGCAATTTATCATTGGCCAATTTGCCTAACCTGCACATCCTTGGACCGTGGGAGGAAACCGGAGCACCCGGAGGAAACCCACGCAGACACGGGGAGGATGTGCAGACGCCGCACAGACAGTGACCCAAGCCGGAATCGAACCTTGGACCCTGGAGCTGTGAAGCAATTGTGCTATCCACAATGCTACCGTGCTGCCCTTAAGAACAAATAAATCTACACTATATCATTTTACCGTAATCCATGTACCTATCCAATAGCTGCTTGAAGGTCCCTAATGTTTCCGACTCAACTACATCCACAGGAAGTGCATTCCATGCCCCTACTACTCTCTGGGTAAAGAACCTACCTCTGACATCCCTCCTATATCTTCCACCTTTCACCTTAAATTTATGTCCCCTTGTAATGGTTTGTTCCACCCGGGGAAAATGTCTCTGACTGTCTACTCTATCTATTCCCCTGATCATCTTATAAACCTCTATCAAGTCCCCCCTCATCCTTCTCCATTCTAATGAGAACCTAAACGAGAAGCTAAACAAGCCTCCTGATGCCCTGTCCTGCGGCACATGTGCCAACGCACAAGTGGACCGCCTCCGAGCCCTCCACGAGGACCTCTGCCACCCGGGGGTCACTCGCTTCTTCCATTTTATCAACACCCGCAACCTGCCCTACTCCATCGAGGAGGTCAGGACAGCCACCAGGAATTGCCGAATCTGCGCTGAGTGCAAACCGCACTTCTACAGGCCAGAGAAAGCGCACCTGATGAAGGCTTCCCGTCCCTTTGAACGCCTCAGTATGGACTTCAAAGGCATCCTCCCCTACACCGACCGCAATACGTACTTCCTGAACCTGATTGACGAGTACTCCCGATTCCCATTCGCCATCCCCTGCCCCAACATGACCGCAACCACCGTCATCATAGCCCTCTAGAGCATCTTTACGCTGTTCGGGTTCCCCGCTTACATACAGTGACAGGGAGTCCTCCTTTATGAGCGATGAACTGCGTCAATTCCTGCTCAGCAAGGGCATTGCCTCGAGCAGGACGACCAGTTACAACCCCCGGGGTAATGGACAGGTAGAGAGGGGGAACGGAATGGTCTGGAAGACCGTCCTACTGGCCCTACAGCCTAGTACCCGACGGTCCAGGAATCTCCCAGTCTCCCGCTGGCAGGAAGTCCTCCCGGATGCCCTCCACTCCATCTGGTCACTGCTGTGTACCATGACCAACCAAACACCTACTGAACGTCTCCTTGTCTTCCCCAGGAAGTCCTCCTCTGGGACCTTGCTCCCGACCTGGCTGGCAGCTCCCTGACCCATCCTGCTCCGAAAACACGTGCAGGCGTACAAGTCGGACCCGTTGGTCGAGAGGGTTCATCTTCTTCACGCTAACCCCCAGTACGCCTACGTGGTGTACCCCGACGGCCGACAAGATACGGTCTCCCTACGAGACCTGGCGCCCGCCCAATACCCACGCACACCCCAGCCACCAGTCCCACCCTCCCTCCCACCGGTGCACCTTACAGCCGCCCCCTTCCCAGGAGGATTGGTCCGTCCGCCGGCCCCGTCTAGGCCCCCCCGCCCACCGACACACCCCGCAGATGCTCCTTTCCGAGGTCAATCGGCTTCCCCACCAGCGCCGTCTAGGGGTGTTGAAGCTGCCACAGAGATCGAAACCAAGCTCCCGGAGTCACAGACGCCCAAACCTCACCGGCGTCACCACCAAAGCTTCGACGATCACAGAGGACGACCAGGGCCCCCGGTTGACTGATTGCTTCATTTTAAAGTGTATATAGTTAATTGTGAAATTGTAAATAGTTACAAAAATAAGACAAAACACAGTACGGAGGTATTACGGTACCTCCATAACTATAACTTGTACCACGTTACCATGTTGTAATACCAAGCCACCACCCCGCCTGACTCTTTTTTAACAGGGGGTGAATGTGATAGTCTGTGTAGAGGTATTAAGGTACCTAGTAATGCTGGAACACCATTGGTAGATAATATATGTTTCCCATTGGTCAAGCTGTATGGTAGCTCCGCCCTGCGAGGCGGGGTATAAGAGCCCGTGCCGCCCCAGCAGCTTTCTTTCTGTACCTGAGCTGCTGGGGGAAACATCTAGCTTATTAAAGCCTTCAGTTTGACTACTAAAGCGAGGATGTAGTCCTTGATTGTGCATCAGTGCACATCACCAAAAATCTGTCCTGGTCCGCCCACGTCGACGCTACGACCAAGAAAGCACAACAACGCTTAGGGTAAGGGAGAATGAGAGTATAGAGGTCAGGAGCACAGATTTGACGTTGCAGGAGGGGGCCAGTGTTCAGGTAGGTGGTTTGAAGTGTGTCTACTTCAATGCCAGGAGTATACGAAATAAGGTAGGGGAACTGGCAGCATGGGTTGGTACCTGGGACTTCGATGTTGTGGCCATTTTGGAGACATGGATAGAGCAGGGACAGGAATGGATGTTGCATGTTCCGGGGTTTAGGTGTTTTAGTAAGCTCAGAGAAGGAGGCAAAAGAGGGGGAGGTGTGGCGCTGCTAGTCAAGAGCAGTATTACGGTGGCGGAGAGGATGCTAGATGGGGGCTCATCTTCCGAGGTAGTATGGGCTGCGATTAGAAACATGAAAGGAGAGGTCACACTGTTGGGAGTCTTCTGTAGGCCTCCAAATAGTTCTAGGTATGTAGAGGAAAGGATGGCGAGGATGATCCTGGATAAGAGCGAAAGTAACAGGGTAGTTATTATGGGAGACTTGAACTTTCCAAACATTGACTGGAAAAGATATAGTTCGAGTACATTAGATGGGTCGTTTTTTGTACAGTGTGTGCAGGAGAGTTTCCTGACACAATATGTTGACAGGCCAACAAGAGGCGAGGCCACGTTGGATTTGGTTTTAAGTAATGAACCAGGCCAGGTGTTGGATTTGGAGGTAGGAGAGCACTTTGGGGACAGTGACCACAATTCGGTGACGTTTACGTTAATGATGGAAAGGGATAAGTATACACCGCAGGGCAAGAGTTATAGCTGGGGGAAGGGCAATTATGATGCCATTAGACGTGACTTGGGGGGGATAAGGTGGAGAAGTAGGCTGCAAGTGTTGGGCACACTGGATAAGTGGAGCTTGTTCAAGGATCAGCTACTGCGTGTTCTTGATAAGTATGTACCGGTCAGGCAGGGAGGAAGGCGTCAAGCGAGGGAACCGTGGTTTCCCAAAGAAGTGGAATCTCTTGTTAAGAGGAAGAAGGAGGCCTATGTGAAGATGAGGTGTGAAGTTTCAGTTGGGGCGATGGATAGTTACAAGGTAGCGAGGAAGGATCTAAAGAGAGAGCTAAGACGAGCAAGGAGGGGACATGAGAAGTATTTGGCAGGTAGGATCAAGGAAAACCCAAAAGCTTTCTATAGGTATGTCAGGAATAAGCGAATGACTAGGGAAAGAGTAGGACCAGTCAAGGACAGGGATGGGAAGTTGTGTGTGGAGTCTGAAGAGATAGGCGAGATACTAAATGAATATTTTTCGTCAGTATTCACTCAGGAAAAAGATAATGTTGTGGAGGAGAATGCTGAGACCCAGGCTAATAGAATAGATGGCATTGAGGTACGTAGGGAAGAGGTGTTGGCAATTCTGGACAGGCTGAAAATAGATAAGTCCCCGGGTCCTGATGGGATTTATCCTAGGATTCTCTGGGAGGCCAGGGAAGAGATTGCTGGACCTTTGGCTTTGATTTTTATGTCATCATTGGCTACAGGAATAGTGCCAGAGGACTGGAGGATAGCAAATGTGGTCCCTTTTTTCAAAAAGGGGAGCAGAGACAACCCCGGCAACTATAGACCGGTGAGCCTCACGTCTGTAGTGGGTAAAGTCTTGGAGGGGATTATAAGAGACAAGATTTATAATCATCTAGATAGGAATAATATGATCAGGGATAGTCAGCATGGCTTTGTGAAGGGTAGGTCATGCCTCACAAACCTTATCGAGTTCTTTGAGAAGGTGACTGAACAGGTAGACAAGGGTAGAGCAGTTGATGTGGTGTATATGGATTTCAGCAAAACGTTTGATAAGGTTCCCCACGGTAGGCTATTGCAGAAAATACGGAGGCTGGGGATTGAGGGTGATTTAGAGATGTGGATCAGAAATTGGCTAGCTGAAAGAAGACAGAGGGTGGTGGTTGATGGGAAATGTTCAGAATGGAGTTCAGTTACAAGTGGAGTACCACAAGGATCTGTTCTGGGGCCGTTGCTGTTTGTCATTTTTATCAATGACCTAGAGGAAGGCGCAGAAGGGTGGGTGAGTAAATTTGCAGACGATACTAAAGTCGGTGGTGTTGTCGATAGTGTGGAAGGAAGTAGCAGGTTACAGAGGGATATAGATAAGCTACAGAGCTGGGCTGAGAGGTGGCAAATGGAGTTTAATGTAAAGAAGTGTGAGGTGATTCACTTTGGAAGGAATAACAGGAATGCGGAATATTTGGCTCATGGTAAAGTTCTTGGAAGTGTGGATGAGCAGAGGGATCTAGGTGTCCATGTACATAGATCCCTGAAAGTTGCCACCCAGGTTGATAGGGTTGTGAAGAAGGCCTATGGAGTGTTGGCCTTTATTGGTAGAGGGATTGAGTTCCGGAGTCAGGAGGTCATGTTGCAGCTGTACAGAACTCTGGTACGGCCGCATTTGGAGTATTGCGTACAGTTCTGGTCACCGCATTATAGGAAGGACGTGGAGGCTTTGGAGCGGGTGCAGAGGAGATTTACCAGGATGTTGCCTGGTATGGAGGGAAAATCTTATGAGGAAAGGCTGATGGACTTGAGGTTGTTTTCGTTGGAGAGAAGAAGGTTAAGAGGAGACTTAATAGAGGCATACAAAATGATCAGGGGGTTAGATAGGGTGGACAGTGAGAGCCTTCTCCCGCGGATGGAAATGGCTGGCACGAGAGGACATAGCTTTAAACTGAGGGGTAATAGATATAGGACAGTGGTCAGAGGTAGGTTCTTTACGCAAAGAGTAGTGAGGCCGTGGAATGCCCTACCTGCTACAGTAGTGAACTCGCCAACATTGAGGGCATTTAAAAGTTTATTGGATAAACATATGAATGATAATGGCATAGTGTAGGTTAGATGGCTTTTGTTTCGGTGCAACATCGTGGGCCGAAGGGCCTGTACTGCGCTGTATCGTTCTAAAAAATAAAAAATAAAAAACGCCTATGCTTTCTCAAGAAACCGAGGAAATTCGTTAATTCAAACTAAGTTAATGTGCACATTAACTCTGACCAGCTTTTACAGATGCACCATAGAAAGCATCCTTTCTGGCTTCATCACAGCCTGGTATGGCAACTGCTCGGCCCAAGACCAGAAGAAACTACAAAGTCTCGTGAACACAGCCCAGTCCATCACACAAACCCGCTCCCATCCATTGACTCCATCTACATCTCTCGCTGCCTTGGGAAAGGGGGCAGTATAATCAAAGACCCCTCCCACCCGGCTTACTCACTCTTCCAACTTCTTCTATTGGGCAGGAGATACAAAAGTCTGAGAACACGCACAAACAGATTCAAAAATAGCTTCTTCCCCACTGTCACCAGACTCCTAAACAACCCTCTTATGAACTGATCCGATCTCTTCTTACATCTTCTCTACTGAGTAGTACTACACTCCTGTACGCTTTACCCGATGCCTGTGTCTGTGCATTTACATTATGTGTTTTATATTTTCCCTATTATGTATTTTCTTTTCATGTACGGAATGATCTGTCTGAACTGTACGCAGAACAATATTTTTCACTGTACCTTGGTACACGAGACAATAAACAAACCCAATCCAATCTAATCCAGGTGGTGACAAAATAATATTGTCATTGCACTAATAATCCAGAGGCCCAGGTTAATGCTCACAGGACCCTCAAATCACACCACGGCAGATGGTGCAATTTGAATTCAATAACATAAAATCTGGAATTAAAAATCTAATGATGACCATGAAACCATTGTCGATTTACCTATCTTGTTCACTAATGTCCTTCAGGGAAGGTATTCTGTCGTCCTTAGCAGGCCAAGCCTACATGTAACTCCAGACCCACAGCAATGTGGATGACTCTTAAATGCCGAAATGGCCGAATAAGCCACTAAACTCAAGTGCAATTAGGGATGGGCAACCAATGACCCAGCAATGCCCACATTCTGTAAATGAATGAAAAGTAAATCTCCCACTGACGCCTGGAATGATCCAGATGCATAAAAATTGAAGGTCACTGGCATTGGGAGCCTGGTCAGATAGTTGGAGGCAATCTCCGGCCCACTCATAAGGCACAATGGTATCATGATTTCCCTTGAGAGGCGGAGCTTCCTGTTTCGTCTGTGGCACCACCCGTCTTTCTCTCCCTGCTGGCTCTGCACCCGCGTTCCTACACTTCCTCTCCCATGGGTCTCTCCTTTGACGCTGAGTGTTGGAGGCCTCCCCCTTCTGCCCCTCTCTTCCTCTGCAGAGGAGATGCCGCCCCCAGCACAGTACACAATCCCAATCTGCTGAAATGCAGATGGCACTGCCCCGTGCACTGAAGGCTGCAATGGACAAAACGTCCCAACAGAGTTGACACAAAAAAAAGAGTCTCCAAAACAAACACTTCAAGAAAACTGAGGGAAAGGTCTGAAATCTCAAGACTAAAGCAACAGCAAACTCTCACCTGCTACGGGATTCTCCGTCTGCGGGATCATCTGCTTCACCGGCAGCTCACACCCGTGGGTTTCCCGACGGCGTGGGGGTGGCCACAATGGGAATCCCCTTTGGCCGGTTGTGGGAACGGAGAATCCCGCCCCTGAACTCCTCACAACTCACACAGCCAATGCTCCAGCCCCCTTTGTTCCTGTCCATGAATAAAACAAGTGAAAAATCGAGATTTCCACCTGCCATGTTAACCGTGCACAAACCTAAAAATTGCATGGGCAAGGTAGAAGTCAATTGCCCTTTTAACTGCCTTGACTAGCTGTCAGTGGTCACCCTTCGACCGAAATATCCCGCAAGTGCGCAATGACAATGGGACACATGCCCTACATCTTCTTGTGCGATTTCACATTTTTGGGGGCCAGAAGCGCATCTGAAAAAGCAGGTTAAACTCAGTCCATGAGCTCATCTGAATCTCTGCTTCCCCGTATCCTAACTCGCACCTTGTCCCACTCACTCATGGGTGTGTGCTCGCTGCTTTGCATCGGCACCCAGCTAAGCGATGCTTTGAGTTGAAAATTTTCATCCTGGTTTCTAAATTCCTCCATGATCTTGTCCCTCATTGTCTCCGCCATCTCCCCCAGCCCCACAAATCTCCATGGTATCTCTGATCTACCTGAAACATTAACACCCTACAGCGCTGGTGCAGTCTGAACCATATGCAAGAAGCAGAAACTTTACGAAACTCTTTCGACACAACTTCCAAACCCGTGAACTCTACCAACTGGAAGAATGTGAACAGCAAGTCCTTTGGAATCCCACCCCCTGCAACTTCCCCTCCAAAGCACATACCATCCTGACTTGGAAATATATCACCGTTCCATCACTGTCTCTGAATCAAAATCGTGGAACTCCCTTCCTTACAACACAGTGGGTGTAGCTGCACCACATGGACTGCAGAAACTCAAGAAGGCAGCTCAAGGGCAATTAGGGAAGGGCATTAAATGTTGACCTTTCCAGTGATGCTAGCATCCCACGAAAGAATAAAAAAGATCTGTGTTCCTCTCACCCTGGCCTCCTGAGGATCCTGATTTAATTGCTCACTATTAGCGTTCGTACCTACAGCTCCCTAGGCTCTCAGCTCTGGAATTCCTTCCCTAAATCTCTCCTACTCTCTCCGGCTCTCTGCCCTTTTGAGGCAGCCCTTAAAACCTATATCCCTGACCAGGTTTTCAGTCATCTGTCCTAATATATCCTTATGTGGCTCGGATTATTGCATGGAGATCTGGTGGTGCAGTGAACAGCATCTCTATCTCTGAGCCACAAGCTCTTGGTTTGAGTCTCACCCCAGGACTTGATGGCCAAGGGAGGCGAGTTCATAATGTGGCCAACGGGTATCGATTTGCAAAATCCTTCCGATGCGCCAATGGCAGGCAGTAAGATCAAGAAAGGGACCTGGTCAGCTATGTTTGGTGTGCATTGAAATGAAATGAAATGAAAAGCGCTTATTGTCACAAGTCGGCTTCAAATGAAGTTACTGTGAAAAGCCCCTAGTCGCCACATTCCGGCGCCTGTTCGGGGAGGCTGGTACGGGAATTGAACCGTGCTGCTGGCCTGCCTTGGTCTGCTTTCAAAGCCAGCGATTTAGCCCTGTGCCCCCCACTGAAGCTATAAACCTCTATCAACAGGGCAGCAACATCTTCCAGGTAAAACCCACCATAGGAACAGATGAAAGCCTGCCTTGTACAACACTCGGTGCGAGAAGAAAGAGACTCGGTTGATTTGAAGCATTGACTGCCAATTCTACTGTGTTGAGACGTTTTACGAGGTTAAAAGGTGCCATATAAATGCAAATTGTTGTTGTTTTACTGACCTATAAACCGATAACCCTCTTCAGTTTAATGCTTCAGCTGCTCAAGAGGACACGCTATACTCCTTGTTGAATGAACTATCTGAAGTTGATTTATTTTCATCAGTGGTTTATCCAGAAAGCATTGCAATGACTCAGAAAGGGGTTGGGTTGATATGATTTATATTCTACTATGGCATTGACTTGCAGTCTCAGGTCACCACATTAACCGGATATATATCTTATCCCATGGATCTTCATAATGTAACCTCTATGAAGCCTCTAATTCATTAAAACCGGTAAAGTAATCAGATATAAATAGATTCTCAACATCTTGACTGCATTAGCTTAATGGACTATCGGTAACCGCTTAGTCTAGAATAGACGACCAGGAAGATGAAATGTAAGCGAGATTGTTGTTAAAATGTCCTTTCGGGAAGAAAATTTGCCATCCTTTCTTTTCTAAAATTTAGAGTACCCAATTCATTTTTTCCAATTAAGGGGCAATTTAGCGTGGCCAATCCACCTACTCTGCACATTTTTGGGTTGTGGGGGTGAAACCCAGGCAGACACGGGGAGAATGTGCAAACTCCACACGGACAGTGACCCAGAGCTGGGATCGGACCTGGGACCTCGGTGTCGTGCGGCAGCAGGGCGAACCCACTGCGCCACGAAAATTTGCCATCCTGACCTCATCTGGTTTATATGTAGCTGCCGATCAACAAAACCTGGCTGACACTTTCCTCTGCTGCTGCTTGGAGCCACTCCTCCCAGGGGATCTGCGGCCAAGGTATGTCATACACGTGTCTTGCGCTGTCCACACACATCCACTGCAGCTCGTCTGCAAGCGCTCTCTGACATCGGCATCCCAAATAAAACCTCGGCCGATCCCTCTTTCTGCTGTCCACCAAAGAGATCTCTGTAGCTTTACCACTCTGATCACATGGCCAAAATACTGATGCTTTCTTTTTCAAGTTCCTTTTTGCTCTTGCGATTTCAAGCAGCTTGTCATTTGTCTCATGGTCTGCCTATGGAATTATAAGCAGACATCTTCGCATCCACATCTCGAAGGCCTCTGCTCCCTTCCAGCTTTCATTATTGCCCAGCTTTCTGAGGCTCACAGGCAAGTGGACAGAATGCAGCACCTTATGATTTATTTATTTGTTGCAAGCTTGAGTTGTATTAACACATCCTTCATCTTCACAAATTACTTCTTGTGATCTCCATCCTTCTGATTTCTGCTTCACATCGAACATCTTCTGTTCTCATTCATCCTAAATAGACAAGCTGTTCCAGTGTGATGCCATCCAGTTCAATCCTAGTTTCTTCGAATATATTCCTTCTGGCCACCATTGTTTTTGTCTTTTTGGTGTTCATACTCAACCCATATTCTAAACTTCTGGATTGCATTTGATCATTGAGATTTTGTAATGCCTCTGGAATTAGTGCTGTGTTGTCTGGGCACCGCAAGTTTGTTACATCCTTGCCTCCAATTGTTGCCCCTGGAAAACATCCAATTCTCTGAATATTTACTCAGTGTACACATTGAATAATTTTGGCCACAGTACGCAGCATTGTCGTACTCCTCTTTGCACGTGAAACGTATCTGATTGTCCATCTTCCAGACTGATGCTCACTATTTGGTTCCAATATGTGTTCTGGATAAATCTCACATCTTTACTGTTTCATTTCAGCAACACATCTATTAGGTTTTGGTGCTAATCATGATGGTAGACTCTTAATTGGGGTGACACGGTAGCTCAGTGGGTAGCACTGGGGCTTCACAGCACCAGGGTCCCAGGTTCGATTCCCGGCTTGGTTCACTATCTGTGCGGAGACTGCATGTTCTCCCTATGTCTACGTGGGTTTCCTCCTGGTGCTCCGGTTTCCTCCCACATGTCCTGGAAAGACACGCTGTTAGGTGAATTGGAAATTCTGAATTCTTCCTCAGTGTATGCGAACAAATGCCGGAATGTGGCAATTAGGGGATTTTCACAGTAACTTCATTGCAGTGTAAGTATGCCTTCTTGTGACAATAATTAAGATTATTAATATTATTGCCCTCCAAAATTATGTAAGTTGGGCCGAGTTACAAAGAATTTTGTGCCTTACACAGTTGTATACAAGATGGTGACTCCCCGACTTCCGGTGGCAGCCATGGAGGAGTAGGTCGCACATTGATAGCTCCCACCTTTGACGGACATTTGGACATTTTCCCCCCGTTTTTTTCCGGATTTTATGGGGTAAATCAGTGAAGAGTGAGACAGTAAGGAGAAATCCCCCTCCGGTGCATGGAGAATTGGACCAGAAGTGGCCGTATGAGAAGACACAGTCCTATAAGGAAGACGCGAGCAGAGCTGGTAATGCGGGAAAGCATGGCAGAGAAGCAGGACAGCGGGGAGATGGCATGGAGCAGCGGGTGAAGTTTTTCGAAGATTGCTTCGCCAAGCTGAAGAAGGACACGCTGGACCAGATTAAGGCTTCGATTGATCAAGTTGAGCAGAATCAAGAGACCCACGGGAGAATGATCCAGGAGGTGGAGAAAAAGGTATCCGAGCACGAGGAGTCCATAACCGTGCTGGAGACCGAGGTGGAGATGATGAATGACCGCCAGAAAAGAATGCAGGAGAATCTGGAGGACCTGGAGAACAGGTCCAGGAGGCAAAATCTTAGAATTATCGGCCTTCCTGAAGGCAGTGAGGGATCGGATGCGAGGACTTATGTGACGGACATGTTGGAGAAGCTGATGGGGGCTGAGGCGTTCCCTCGGCACCTGGAAGTGGATAGAGCACATAGAGCCCTTGCGAAGAAGCCCCGAGCGAACGAGCCGCCGAGGGCCATGGTGGTACGCTTTCACCGTTTCCTGGACAAGGAACATGCTCTGCGGTGGGCCAAGTAGGAACGGAGCAGCAAATGGGAGAACTGTGAGCTGCGCATTTATCAGGACCTGGGCGCGGATCTGGCCAAGGGTTTAATCAGGCAAAAACGGCCCTCTTTAAGAAGGGGTGAAGTTTGGGATGCTGTACCCAGTCCGTCTGTGGGTCACACAGGAGGAATGGGACTTCTACCTTGAAACACCAGACGAAGTATGGACTTTTATTTAAAAAAAGAGGCTGGAGGTGAATTAAAAGACACTGAAGCCCTGGAGAAGTACTGTGGCGGCGATTTGTTGTGCTGGGTTGTATAAATATCAGTATTGCTGTGAGTAATAAGGGGCTGTTTGGATGGCTAAACGGTAACTTTGTCATGCAAGGAGCTGGCTAGAGGGGGGATGGGCTTTGGGGTTGGTTCTGCTTTTTGGGTGATTATTTTTCTAAAGTGGCTGTATCTTCACTGTTTTTCTGATGTTTGTTTACTAGGGAATGTGATGCTTTTAAAATGTTTGTCCATGTGGGGGGAGAGGGGAGAGAACAATGGGGAGACAGACTGCTTGGTGCCAGGGGCGGGCACTATCAAGTCAGCATGGGTCAGCTGACTCACGGAAGCACAGTGGGGGGTGAGCAGGTGTTAAGCTGGAGCTTGATTTGGGGAGTTGGGTTTCTAGTGTTATTGCTAGGGGGTGGGGGGAGGAGAGGGGGGGAGCTGCTTTGCTGACAGGGGAGGAACTGTTAACAGGGGACAAATGGGAGGTTGGGAACGGTGACTGCCCGAGGGGGGGCTCGAGGAGGCGAGCTAGAGGCTGGCCTAAAAAGGGTGATGGCTAGTCAGCAGGGGGGGGGGGGGGGGGGGGGGGGGCGGGGAGCTGGAAGCCGCCCGACCAGGCTGATTACATGGAACGTCAGAGGGCTGAATGGGCCGGTCAAGAGGGCTCGCGTGTTTGCGCATGTGAGGGTGCTGAAGGCAGATGTGGCAATGCTACAAAGGACACACCTAAAGGTTACAAACCAGACGAGATTGAGAAAGGGGTGGGTCAGCTAAGTATTCCACTCAGGGCTGGACTCAAAGATCAGGGGGGTAGCGATCTTGATCAAGAAACGAGTGGCATTCGAGGCAGGTTGGAATATAAGGAAAGTAGGAAGGAACTGAAGCAAGGAGTCAGGAGGGCTAGAAGAGGTCACGAAAAGTCATTGGCAAATCGGGTTAAGGAAAATCCCAAGGCTTTTTACACATACATAAAAAGCAAGAGGGTGGCCAGGGAAAAGGTGGGCCCACTGAAGGATAGGCAAGGGAATCTATGTGTGGAGCCAGAGGAAATGGGCGAGGTACTAAATGAATACTTTGCATCAGTATTCACCAAAGAGAAGGAATTGGTGGATGTTGAGTCTGGAGAAGGGTGTGTAGATAGCCTGGGTCACATTGAGATCCAAAAAGACGAGGTGTTGGGCGTCTTGAAAAATATTAAGGTAGATAGGTCCCCAGGGCCAGATGGGATCTACCCCAGAATTCTGAAGGATGCTAGAGAGGAAATTTCTGAGGCCTTGACAGAAATCTTTGGATCCTCACTGTCTTCAGGTGATGTCCCGGAGGACTGGAGAATAGCCAATGTTGTTCCTTTGTTTAAGAAGGGTAGCAAGGATAATCCAGGGAACTACAGGCCGGTGAGCCTTACGCCAGTGGTAGGGAAATTACTGGAGAGAATTATTCGAGACAGGAACTATTCCCATTTGGAAGCAAATGAACGTATTCGTGAGAGGCAGCATGGTTTTGTGAAGGGGAGGTCGTGTCTCACTAACTTGATAGAGTTTTTCGAAGAGGTCACAAAGATGATTGATGCAGGTAGGGCAGTGGATGTTGTCCATATGGATTTCAGTAAGGCCTTTGACAAGGTCCCTCATGGTAGACTGCTACAAAAGGTGAAGTTACTTGGGATCAGGGGTGAGCTGGCAAGGTGGATACAGAACTGGCTAGGTCATAGAAGGCAGAGAGTAGCAATGGAAGGGTGCCTTTCTAATTGGAGGGCTGTGACTAGTGGTGTTCCGCAGGGATCAGTGCTGGGACCTTTGCTGTTCGTTGTATCTATAAATGATTTGGAGGAAAATGTAACTGGTCTGATTAGTAAGTTTGCAGATGACACAAAGGTTGGTGGAATTGCGGATAGCGATGAGGACAGTCAGAGGATGCAGCAGGATTTAGATCATTTGGAGACTTGGGCGGAGAGATGGCAGATGGAGTTTAATCCGGACAAATGTGAGGTAATACATTTTAGAAGGTCTAATGCAGGTAGGGAATATACAGTGAATGGTAGAACCCTCAAGAGTATTGAAAGTCAGAGAGATCTAGGCGTACAGGTCCACAGCTCACTGAATGAGGCAACACAGGTGGAGAAGGTAGTCAAGAAGGCATACGGCGTGCTTGCCTTCATTGGCCAGGGCATTGAGTATAAGAATTGGCAAGTCATGTTGCAGCTGTATAGAACCTGAGTTAGGCCACACTTGGAGTATAGTGTTCAATTCTGGTCGCCACACTACCAGAAGGATGTGGAGGCTTTAGAGAGGGTGCAGAAGAGATTTACCAGGATGTTGCCTGGTATGGAGGGCATTAGCTATGAGGAGCGGTTGAATAAACTCGGTTTGTTCTCACTGGAACGACGGAGGTTGAGGGGCGATCTGATAGAGGTCTACAAAATTATGAGGGGCATAGACAGAGTGGATAGTCAGAGGCTTTTCCCCAGGGTAGAGGGGTCAATTACTAGGGGGCATAGGATTAAGGTGCAAGGGGCAAGGTTTAGAGGAGATGTACGAGGCAAGTTTTTTACACAGAGGGTAATGGGTGCCTGAAACTCGCTGCCGGAGGAGGTGGTGGAAGCAGGGACGATAGTGACATTTAAGGGGCATCTTGACAAATACATGAATAGGATGGAAATAGAGGGATATGGACCTAGGAAGTGTAGAAGATTTTAGTTTAGACAGGCAGCATGGTCGGCACGGGCTTGGAGGGCCGAAGGGCCTGTTCCTGTGCTGTACTTTCCTTTGATGTGGAGATGCCGGCGTTGGTACTTTTCTTTGTTCTTTGTTTAATGTTCTTTGTAGAATCGTGTCAGACAAGGGGGGTAGGTACATAATGATGAGTGGGAAACTGGAGGGAGTGCGTGTGGTACTCGTGAACAATTATGCTCTGAATTGGGACGATGTGGAATTTAGGAGGCGGGTTTTAGGTAAGATCCCAGACTTAGAGTCACATAACCTGATCATGGGAGGAGACTTTAACACAGTCATTGATCCAGAATTGGACCGGTCAAAATCCAGGACACGGAGGAGGCCGGGTGCGGCAAAGGAATTGAAGGGGTTTATGGAACAGATGGGGGGAGTAGACCCATGGAGGTTTGCAAGGCCAAGGGCGAAGGAGTTTTCCTTTTTCTCACAAGTCCACAAGGTATACTCTCGCATCAACTTTTTTGTTCTGATGTGGAGATGCCGGCATTGGACTGGGGTGAGCACAGTAAGAAGTCTTACAACACCAGGTTAAAGTCCAACAGGTTTGTTTCGATGTCACGAGCTTTCGGAGCGCGACTCCTTCCTCAGGTGAAACTTTTTTGTTCTGAGCAGGGTGCTAATACCAGAGGTGGTGGATACTGAGTACTCTGCAATTGCAGTGTCGAATCATGCCCCGCATTGGGTGGATCTATGGGCAAGTGTAGAGAGAGAGCAACGCCTGCTGTGGGGACTGGGTGTGAGGTTGCTCGCGGGTGAAGCGATCTGTGGGCGGGTTAACAAGCCCATCCAGAACTCCCTGGAAACAAATGATACAGGGGAGTTCTCCGCAGCGACGATTTGGGAAGCTCTCAAGGCAGTGGTCAGAGGGGAATTAATCTCGATACAGGCCCACAGCGAAAAGGCGGAATGGGCTGAGAGTGATAGATTAGTGGAGGAGATAATCCAGGTGGACAGGAAATACTCGGAGGCCCCGGATGCAGGGCTACTGAGGGAGCGGCGGAGATTACAGGCAAAGTTTGGGCTGTTGACCATAGGGAAAGCGGTGGAACAATTGAGGAAGGCAAGGGGGCCAATTTATGAGTATGGGGAAAAGGCAGGCCGAATGTTCGCGCACCAGCTCAGTAAAAGGGAGGCAGCCAGGGAGATAGGTAAAGTAAAGAGTAGAGGCGGGAATACTGTCCTGGACCCAGCGGGGGTGAACGAGGTGCTTAAGGACTTCTGTAGTAAATTATATGAGTCGGAACCCCCGGCTGGGGTGGAGGGAATGAGGCAGTTTTTGGATCAGTTTAGGTTCCCGAGGGTAGATGAGGATCTGGTGGACGGGCTGGGAGCCCCAATTGAGAGTCAGGAAATAATCAAGGGGCTGGAGGGCATGCAGTAGGGCAAGGTCTCGCTTTACACAGATGACCTGCTCTTGTATATTTCAGACCCGTTGGAAGGGATGGGGAAGTAATGCAAAGTCTGGGGGAATTTGACAATTTTACAGGGTATAAATTGAACATGGAGAAAAGCGAGATGTTTGCGATCCAAGAGGACAGGAGAAGAAACTGGGAGAGCTGCCGCTTAGAATGCTTATGAAGAGCTTTTGATATCTGGGAATCCAGGTGGCCCAGGAATGGGAGGCACCGCACAAGCTAAACCTATCCCGGTTGGTAGAACAAATGGAAGGGGACTTTAAGAGATGGGACACGCTCCCGCTATCACTGGTGGGGAAGGTACAGACCGTGAAAATGACGGTCCTCCCCTGATTTCTGTTTGTCTTTCAGTGCCTCCCCAACTTCATCCCAAAGGCCTTTTTCAAGCGGGTGAATAAGGTTATTTTGGGCTTTGTGTGGGTGGATAAAATCCCACGAGTGAAGAAAGTGTTGCTGGAGCGCAGTCGGGGGGAGGGTGGGTCGGCGCTGCCGAACTTCTGCAAATACTACTGGGCGGCTAATATAGCCATGATTAGGAAGCGGGTAGTGTGGGCGGGGTCGGCATGCGAGCGGATGGAGGCGGCGCCATGCAAAGACACCAGTTTGGGAGCACTGATAATGGCACCTCTTCCGTTCGCGCCGGCGTGATACTCCACAAGTCCGGTGGTGGTGGCGGCTCTGAGAATCTGGGGGCAATGGAGGGGATACAGGAGAGTGGAGGGAGCACTGGTTTGGACCCCGATTTATAACAATCATTGGTTTGTACCGGGTGGTAGGCTAGATGGTGGGTTCCGGAGTTGGCAAAGAGCAGGAATTAGAAGGACGGGGGATCTATTTATAGATGGAATCTTTCCCAGCTTGAAAGCCTTGGAGGATAAATTTGAATTGCCAGTAGGGAATGGGTTTAGGTATTTGCAGGTGCAAGACCTCCTGAGAAAACAGGTGCCGACCTTTCCGCTGCTGCTGCCACGGGGGATACAGGATAGAGTAGTCTCCAGCACCTGGGTGGGAGAGGGGAACGTTTCAGATATTTACCAGGAACTTTCGGAGGCGGGGGAAACTCCGGCGGAGGAGCTTAAGGGCAAGTGGGAGGACGGGCTAGGAAGAGAGATAGAGGCGGGTCTATGGGCGGATGCCCTAAGCAGGGTTAATACCTCCTCATCATGTGCCAGGCTCAGCCTGATACAATTTAAAATAGTCCACCAGGCCCACCAGGCACACATAACAGCAGCTAGGATGAGCAGGTTTTTGGAGGTAGAAGATAGATGTGCGAGGTGCGCGGGAAGCCCAGCAAATCATGTCCACATGTTTTGGGCATGCCCGAAGCTTAGAGGGTTTTGGCAGGGTTTTGCTAAGGCAATGTCCACAGTGCTAAAAACACGGGTGGTGCCGAGTCCGGAGGTAGCGATCTTTGGAGTGTCAGAAGAGCCGGGAGTTCAGGGGGCGAAAGAGGCTGACGCCTTGGCCTTTGCCTCCCTGGTAGCCCGGAGACGGATCTTGTTAATGTGGAGGGACTCGAAACCCTCGATCGTAGAGACCTGGGTTAGTGACATGGCTGGCTTTCTCAGTCTCGAGAAAATAAAGTTTGCCTTAAGAGGGTGTGATGATTGATATCTGTATACACATGTATCTTTAACGCGTAGGCCCCTTTAAGACCTGCTTTGGAACCCTGGGGGACTCCGCCTCTGGCTCCGCCCCCAGGGAACTGTATATAAGGTTACGTTCAGTAGGCAGCGTGCAGTGAGCATACTTTTCGGCAGCTGTCTGGTTCTCTGGTAATTAAAGCCTTTAAATCATCAATTTTCTTTCCTGAGTCGTAATTGAGGGTATCTCAGAGGGTCAATGGTCGGGTTCACCCGGAGGTGGCAGCCGTTCGTCGACTTTCTTGGGGAAAATTAAAATGTTAGCAGGTGCAGTATTCTAAGTGGGGGGGGGGGGTGGGGGTGGGGAGGAGAGGGCCGGATTGTTGTTTTATGGTTGGGGTGTGTGAAGATTGAGACTGGGGGGGGGGAAATGTCTATTACACAATGTTGATGTCATTGTCTATGTTATTTTTATAAAAAATTTCAAATACTGAATATAAATATTTTTTTTAAAAGGTGACTCCCCACCATCTTCTTGAGAGCTATTAGGGTTGAGCAATAAATGTTGAATGTCTACTGACATGCACTTCCCATGAATGAATTAAAAAATACAAAGAGGCCTTTATAGATATATATATACATAAATAAACATCCATCAAAATTTCTCTCCAGAACCCAGTTCAGAATTTACTCTCTGAACTAAATCAAAAGTCATGGTTGTTTTATTTTTCCAGGTCAACATGTACCTTGTTGTACCCAATATTTTACTCCTGAAGGGGATCATTACCTTACACGTTCCTTCTGATGTTTGCTGAATAAAGCTTTGTTAGTTGGGGCCAGAGGTCTTTCTGCAGTAAAAGTTGCCAGGCCAACACCTCGGTGAATCTGGGAGATAAAGATCCAAAGCACCCTTAAGCTGGAAGGCTTTTGTGTTTCAAACATCCAAGAGGTAATTGTATCTCTTGGGTCATTTAAGTCTCCCGCATTGCATTGAAGACAGTACAAGAAGAATTTTCATCACTTGATGTTCCATACAGGCGCAGGCCTTCATGTATCACGTGACTTCCAGTTCATTCTTAGTTTGAGGTAAGGCTGCTGCAAATTGACATGATTTCGCTAACAGGGATCCAAAGGGAAGCAAGAGGCTAACAGCATTAGCAGAATAACAAGAGCCCATGCTGTCCATCCCACCTGTGCTGGCCCTTCAAAAGAGAAATTGGATTGGATTGGATTGGATTTGTTTATTGTCACGTGTACCGAGGTACAGTGAAAAGTATTTTTCTGCGAGCAGCTCAACAGATCATAAAGTACATGGGAAGAAAAGGAAATAAAAGACTACATAATAGGGCAAGACAAGGTACACAATGTAACTACATAAGCACCGGCATCGGATGAAGCATACAGGGGTGTAGTGTTAATGAGGTCCGTCCGTAAGAGGGTTATTTGGGAGTCTGGTGACAGTGGCGAAGAAGCTGTTTTTGAGTCTGTTCGTGCGTGGTCTCAGACTTCTGTATCTCCTGCCCGATGAAAGAAGTTGGAAGAGTGAGTAAGGTGGGTGGGAGGGGTCTTTGATTATGCTGCCCGCTTTCCCCAGGCAGCGGGAGGTGTAGATGGAGTCAATGGATGGGAGGCAGGTTTGTGTGATGGACTGGGCGGTGTTCACAACTCTTTGAAGTTTCTTGTGGTCCTGGGCCGAGCAGTTGCCATACCAGGCTGTGATGCAGCCAGATAGGATGCTTTCTATGGTGCATCTGTAAAAGTTGTTAAGCGTTAATGTGGACCTGCTGAATTTCCTTAGTTTCCTCAGGAAGTATAGGTGTCGACGTCGGCTGACCAGGACAGATTTTTGGAGATGTGCACCCCTGGGAATTTGAAACTGCTAACCATCTCCACCTCGGCCCCGTTGATGCTGACAGGAGTGTGTACAGTACTTTGCTTCCTGAAGTCAATGACCAGCTCTTTAGTTTTGCTGGCATTGAGGGAGAGATTGTTGTCGCTGCACCGCTCCACTAGGTTCTCAATCTCCCTCCTGTATTCTGACTCGTCGTTATTCGAGATCCGGCCCACTATGTTCAGATCGTCAGCAAACTTGTAGATGGAGTTGGAACCAAATTTTGCAACGCAGTCGTGTGTGTACAGGGAGTAGAGTAGGGGGCTAAGTATGCTGCCTTGCAGGGCCCTGGTATTGAGGACTATTGTGGAGTGTGACTAAATGCACTTAGTCACACTCCCTCACTCAGCTTTGGAGTTTCCTCATCACCTTTCTCCCCAAAGCCAGTCCACCATCTACAAGTACAACTCAAGGGTGTGATGGAACACACACCGTTTGTCTGGAGGAGTGCGGCTCCAACAACACTCAAGCCGCTCAAGCGCCCAGGGCAGACACAATGGGCGGATGGTCCTCTTTTTGTGCTGTAAAACTCTACCACTCTCTGACAAAGTAGCCCACTTGATCATTGCCTCATCCAGCGTTCACTCACTCTACCACACAATATGTGCCATCTACAAGGTGCAAGCAACCTGCCTAGCTCCTTCAACAGTGTAACTCTCCCTTAATGCTACATTGGAATGTCAGCTTAGCTTCTGTGCTCAAGTCTTTGGAGTCGGCAGTGAACCCACGACAGTCTGACTGAGTGGCGAGAGTGCTGTCATTGAGCCGCTGTTGACAGTAAAATAAGCTGGGCGTTTAAAAAATAATAATGTCACTGATACAAATGTTCCTGAAAGCCTGCAGAATGGAACAAGTCAGAAAAGAAATGCCACTAAAAGACTTAAAAACACTTATTTTAGTAATATTGGTCCAGATGTTCCTGTCGTACAATCCAATATGTGTGCCAGGATCCTGAGGAAGTCCCAGTATGCTGACCTCAGTGGAAATTTGTTAGGAAGTTTGAATTTCCAATGGGCCATTCAGCTGCTCCCTTGGAATCTTCCGAAATGTCTCAGGCTCCAGGTTCAAGTCAGAGAATTCAGACAGCTCTGAGTTGCTCATCCGGATAATTACCCAGGAAACATTAGACAGAAGAATCCTGGCCTCAACACTGGAAAGCCAACCACTGACCGGCCCTGCACCCAATTAGTCACATTGAGCCTTGACCCCCCCCACTCGACCCAATCTGACTACACAGCTGACCTCCCAACTCCCCTCCGACCTGCCCACAATCTGCCCCCAACACCCAACCACACCCTCGACTGACCTGACTAGTCCCCACCAAATCACAGCCCCTCCCAACCCTACCCAACGCAATCGGACTCACCTGCACACTCACCCATCTGCCACCCTATCTACCTGCCATGCTTTCACATCACCCACTTGCCACCCTACCAGGTCACCCACCTACCACTCTACCCACTTATCTATTCATCTCAAATACTGTACCGACTTACCCACTCAGCTCACCCAGCTACCCACATTACCACCCTTCCCATTCGCCCGCCCATCCCCTCACCTATTCTTGAACATTCATGCTGGATACTTAAACTCGCCTTACATCAGATAGTGCCGTAAAAAGGGAGCGCGTCTTCAGTGCCAATTTCCTTTACTGTTCTCTGCATGGATTCCTGCACTGAGGGAATTTTTCACCATGGTGGATTGGAAATCTAGCCTTGTCCAATGTGACTAGGTAAGTGAGCAATTAACCATCTGACCTGTATCGGACTCAATGGTTCTCACTCAGATTGGAAGATTTGGGCCATTGTATCAGTGCACCATTATTCTGAAAACAATCAGAGTGACTAACTCCATGTCAACTGGCAGATTGCGGATAGCCAAAATTTTCCATGCATTGTTTGGCACTGAGGAGACATGCCAGCTGTCGGCGCTCATGGGAAAAGGTGCCAGTTCGGCAACAATTGTCTGGTGCCTGGTCTGGTGCCTGGTGGAACGTTGTTGAGGATAAGGAGACAGGTGGGCTAGACAAATCTCCAGAGGGTCTGACAATGGGTTCAGTCAACTGTACACCCACATCTTTAATATTACACTCAATTCCTCTTGCAGACAAGGCTAACCTACCTGTTGCCTCGTTAATGCAGCTTCACCTGCATGTTAGTTCCAAATGACAAATCGACAAGGATGGCCATTAACAATCGAATGTGTCTGCTGCAGCTTCCTCCAGATATGTAGGGATGCCTCACTCACCCAGTCCTGAAACTGCATCTACAGTGTTCCTTGCCACTCATACATCTTGTTTAACTCCCCTTGAGTACTCAAGATTCCACTTACATCTCACATCAGGGAAACAGCAGCAAGAGCTGCGATGACTTTAATGATCTCATATTCAGAGCTCAGTTCCCAGTGAGCTGAAAGTGAGCTTGCACGATCAGTCACCGGGCTGCATACTCATGACTGATGGCCAGTGCTCAAATGATACACGCGTGGGGTTATTGAGTTAACACTGTGTTGAATATTTAGTTTCCGAGAAAAATAACCAACAGAATCACTGTGTTGATAATGTGAGTGAAGCGAAACTTTAGGAGTTCATTATTGGACTCTAATGGGGGCCCAGGTTCCACACCTTCAACACTGACCATTGAAGCAACAATCAGCAGGGTGGAATCCAGGTTGCTTCTAAACTGTGCATGTGAACATATATTTACAAGTGCCAAAACTTTAATCAGTGGTTATGCACTTGTTCCATGTGTGTGCCTTCAGAACTTCTTTATCTTTCTCTTTCTATTTCTATGTCTCGGTGCAGCCCCAACATCTGCAACTGAGGGGGAGACAGCCTGTTGACTCTGATGAATTTGGCAGACATCCTCTGGTGACCTGACATCTAGAGGGCTCTGGCCTAATAAGGGTCTCCTGCTCAGGTGCAGGTGCACCCTCCTGGGCCTGACCTGCTGGAGGCAATAGGGTCACGGGCGGAAGAGAGGTGGAATGTCAGGGCACCCTTGGAGTGTCCAGTGCCAATGCCCTGGGGTGCCTGGCTGGCACATCTCTTCCCTGTGGATGGTCAATGGAACCTCCCTTTCTCCTTGAAGAGAAGAGGCACCTGGAGAGGGGTCAAAGTGTCCTGCGCCATTCTCGCCCAGCCACTGATGACTGTATCCATGCCTAGAGCGATGGAGTGTAGATCCAAGCGCTTATCTGGCATTCTGCTGACCTGGGTCTCGAAGGCAGTCACCACCCTTTTCATGGAGGCAGCCAAGTGCTTGCATGCTGGAGCCACGACAACAGACAGAATATGGACACACTCGTCCAACCCTCAGTCCAGCCTTCACATTATCTCTGGCATCAACAATCTCTGCCAGAATGTTCCCCTGGTATCTCTCTGCGCCTTCATCAGGCCTCTTAGGGCCAAGTCCAGAGGTTCATCAGCTATAAGGGGCTTAGGAAGGGCTTGGTCTCTAGCAGTTATCAGAAAGTGTCATTGACCTCAGCTGTCACTCCCTCCACCAGCTATGGACCCGTATCAGCGATGTGCTCACCAAGAGCCTACTCTGGATGAGGGACCCACCGAGGTGAGTGTTTCTGCACTGGTGGAGGGCGCAGGTGCCCGCAATGATGGTGCACCCTCTGAGGCTTCTGGGGCATCCTCCTCAGGAGGTGGGTTTGGACATGGAGCGGTGGCTGGGCTGGATTGAATTCCTCCCCCTTTTCTTGTTGATATTTGGAATGGAGAAAAGAAAGATTTAGTGGATGTCTATTCTGGGCTCTTGCATTAAAAACCAATGTGTTAGTCTGTGGGTGCAGCTGACAATAGCAAACTGGAGACATCCTCACTAGCTTCCTGGGGGAGCACCATCTCACTTTCAGCATAGGCATGGTCCGGTTCCTTCCTGACTATCTTGACAGTCTGCTTCCCATACTGGGTGAGATCTTAAATGTCTGGAATGCCACCTGCAGTCGTCGCTCACGCCCGCTTATTGTGGCCGTTTTTGTTCGGCAGAAATACAGAAGGATTAAGTATTATGCTGATGGGTAAGTCTTGCAACTGATAGAAGATTGAGAGCATGAAGTGGCTGGCACACATTCAGTGCATAGATCATGTGTTGCTGAGTCTCCCTGTCTGATATCCCTGCACGCTCCCTGCACGCTCACATACTTACACTGCTGCCCTGGGGGCTCACCTCCACTACAACCTCCATTCAGTCCACCGCAGTCAGCTGGTATAGACTCCTCCACCTGCGCCCACAGGTGCTGAATGGCGGACATCATCCCCTCTTGTAGTCCCTGGGTCCTTGACTGCATCTGCACTGTGGTTGGGACTGGATATTCCAGAAGCCCGGGACCTGTCTGGGTGGCAGCTGGTTCCTGCGGCCGGCCTGCCCTCTGACCGTCCGGTCCCTCGGCTGCCCCTACCTCCACCTGCTGTACCGGATGCGATGTGTGGTGCGCACCAGATAGTGTCCCAGGACCCTCTTCACTAATGTGCCTAACCGAGGTGATAGTCTCTGGGATGGTGGAGGGTGTAGGAATCAGCTGTGACGGAACGTCTGTGTCCTCCTCCGACCCGAGCTCCAGGGTGTCGCGGCCTTCCCCTGGGGGACGGTGTGTGTGAAATGCAAACAGCACAACCGTTAGACGTTCTGACGCAAGCCGTGGCTGGGTAGCTGGTGGCCTCAGTGGCCAGGGCATCCGGCCATTGCAGCTGGCATGGGTGCTGGCATGTGGGGCAGGGTGTGGGTTCAGCCCCATGTGGGGTAGGGGAGGGTTGCAGTTGTGTGGGGGGGGGCGGGGTTGGTGCCAGGGGCACAGCGCTGCCTTCGCACCCTGGCCGCCCTGAGGAGGTTGTGCAGTTTCTTCCGGCACTGCATGCCAGCCTGGGCGATGTTGCCCACGGCGCTGACCGCCTCTGCCACCTGCGCCCAGGCACGGTGAACGGCGGCACCTGGCGGCCTTCCTCCCGAACTGGGGTACAGGACCATTCGCCTCTCCTCTGCGGCATCCATGAAGGTGTCCAGCTCAGCGTCCCTGAACCGTGGCGCTGCTCTCCTTCCAGCCATCCTGTTGACTGGGACGGTGTGTGTGGGGTGTTGGAGGGAATTAAAGCCGAGTTCTGGAGACTGTGTTTAGCTTCAAGGAAAATCTTTATTGTTTCACATGCATGTGGGAGACACAGAGAGCTCGGCCCTGAATGATGCAGCTTCCCCCGAGTCCGTGGTTCTCCCAGATTGTACATTGCAATGGTCAGTTATACTGTTCACTGTTCGTAAAGTTCCATATTGATATGGTAATTGTTTACTGAATACAGATAGTTTGAACATATTGACTTGTTTTCCTGAATGCCAGATGGTTCGCATAATTTTGTTAAGTACAGACATTGGGCGGGATTCTCCCCTACCCGGCGGGGCGGGAGGTCCCGGCGTAATGGAGTGGCGGGAACCACTCCGGCGTCGGGCCGCCCCAAAGGTGCGGAAATCTCCGCACCTTTCGGGGCCAAGCTCTCACCTTGAGGGGCTAGGCCCACGCCGGAGTGCTTTGCGCTCCGCCGGCTGGCGGGAAAGGCCTTTGGCGCCACGCCAGCCGGGGCCGAAAGGTCTTCGCCGGGCAACGTATGGGCACGAGTGTCAGCGGCTGCTGACGTCATCCCCGCGCATGCGCAGGGGAGCGGGTCTCTTCCGCCTCCGCCATAGTGAAGATCAATTCAAACACATATGACCAATATGGGCAGCACGACAGCACAGTGATTAGCACTATGGCTTCACAGCTCCAGGGTCCCAGGTTTGATTCCCGGCTTGGGTCACTGTCTGTGCGGAGTCTGCACATCCTCCCCGTGTCTGCGTGGGTTTCCTCCGGGTGCTCCGGTTTCCTCCCACAGTCCAAAAATGTGCAGGTTAGGTGGATTGGCCATGATAAATTGCCCTTAGTGTCCAAAAAGGTGAGGTGGGGTTATTGGGTTACGGGGATAGGGTGGAGGTGTGGGTTGAAGTAGGGTGAAGTAGAGCCGATGCAGACTCGACGGGCCGAATGGCCTCCTTCTGCACTGATTCTATGATTACCAGAATACGATAAAATACTTTTCCTTAAATGTCATCACTTGACAAAAAAATAATTAAGAGAACAACTCCTTTCTTCTTCCTCCATACATACTTTCAATTAATCTGTCTGTTTTTTTTCTTTCTGTCTGGGAATCTTCTTCCATTTCTATTAACTTGGCTCTGCTCTCTCAACAGTCAATGTTGAATGGATGTGCTGGAATGTTGTCTACTCACTGCGGAGCTGGCAAGAGCCCCATGACTACACTTTTATGGAAATTCCATCACATTAATGGCCACTCAGACACTTAACAGGACAGCAGTGGGCCTTCCATGGGGCCCAGGACCCTGGGGGCAGCAGTGCCACCTGCAGAGAGCAGCCGGTCAATTAAAGGCTGTTCAATTGAATGGCAGCATCGCCAGGGAGACAGTGGCTGCTTTCAGTATGAGAATTAATAAATTCTTTACCCGTCAGCCTGGCCTCAATAAAACTCGAGATGGATTTGTAGGCATAGCATTAGTTATTTTTATTTGACTTGTAAGTCTGACTCGTTTCACAAAAACCCAGGACGCAAGCGGCCTCCTGGGTCTCCAGAATCGAGTGATTCTGTAGAACAAAGAAGTCTCTACCAACACATTCAAATGGCATCAAGTTTCACATACACGATTCCCATAGGTCATCCTATACCCCTCCTGACCTGGCCATACATCCTAATTGGCTCACTTCTCATCCCTTCCCCTGTCCCCCTTATTACCCAGCATCCTTTTCTCCTCATACTTTAAACACCCCATCCCCCCCTCCTTTGCATGCTCTCTGAAATCCTTTGTCTGTGAGCTAACATGAATTAGACCGGCCTATATCTACATTACAGTAACTAATATCTTTAAAGTAACTATTTTATATCACATTCGTCAAGTGCAACACCCACCTGAGGTCGAGTATTGTTGCTGGATCTCATACCATAGGTGGGTGATCGTGGGAATGGGGATCGTGGGGTGGGGCTCACAGCTTAAGGGGGAGAGCGTGGTCAGCAACAAGGACGGCGTGGTTGCTCTTCGCGGGTCCCATTCCCTTCCCGATGTCATGTCCCTCGATCAGGTACTGAATGCCTTTGAACAAGGGCTCCTCCGTTCCCACCCTGGAGCCCACAAGCAACCCTGCAGAGGACATAAACGTTGGTGGAGTGGACAGATCGGTGGCAGATTAAGTTCAATGCGAAGAAGTATGAGGTGATTCATTTTGGTGGGAAAAGTATTAAGAGAGAATATAAAGTAAGGGGTACAACTCTAAAGATTGTGCAGGACCTCTGTGTATATGTGCAAAAATCATTAAAGGTGGCAGGAGAGCTGGAGGGAGCAGTTAATAAAACATATAGTATTCTGGGCTTTATTAATCGGGGTATAGAGAACAAGAGCAAGGAGGTTATGCTGTACTTATACAAGACATTAGTTAGACCAGCTGGAATATTGTGTACAATATTCTGCCACACTTTAGGAAGGATGTGAACACATTGGAGAATGTTCAGAAGAGGTTGACAAGAATGGTTCCAGGGGTGAGAATAGATCGGAGAAGTTGCGACTGTTCTCCTTGAAGAATAGAAGGCGGAGGGAAGATTTGACAAAGATGTTCAAAATCATGAGGGGCTGGACAGGGTAGAATTGTAGAAACTTTTCCCACCTGTGAAAGGATCAAGAATGAGAGGGCACAGAATTAAAGTGATTTGCAAAAGAAGCAAATGGGATGTGAGTAAAACATTTTTCACAAGGCGGGTGGGTGTTGTACTTGGTGTGGGTCTGGAATGTACTGCCTGGAAGTGTGTGGAGGCTAGTTCAATTGAGGCATTCAAGACGGCATTAAATGATTATTTGAATAGAAAAAATGTGCAGGATTACAGGGAACAGGCAGGAGAAAGGCACTAAATCATAATGTTCATTTGAAGAGCCGCCTTCTGCACCATAGCAATTCTGTGACCATGTGATTTCCCACTTTCAAGATATTGCTGTCCATTACCTTGGTTGCTTGGTTGTTTTCAGCTGGTTTGAGGGTCTTCTGATGGCCTCTCTCTCTGTAGAGCTGATTCTGTTTTAATCATAGGCAACAATCATGGTTGTCTACTCATGTGCCTTGTTACAGGTCCAAAGTCCTTTTCCAAATAAGGTGGTGGTCAGATTGATGTGTTCCATGTTCCTTTTGTCTATGATGAATCAGAAAGCTGGAAAACTTCAGTCCTTTTGCCGACGTTCCATCCTTAAACAAAAGGATGTGCAAATTTCTTGAGTGGCTGTGAAAGTGCATGCGTAATTAGCTATTTGCTCGAGTCTCAAGACTGTCTGGAGCCAGTAGTGCCAAAGGTCACATGATTGGCAGTAGCCATTTTAACTGCCTGCTTTTGTTCAACATTTTAAAGTATTGTCTGCAAGTTCATAGCATACTGGAACAAGGCACTTGGTGTATCATGCCTCATCTTCACTTTGATGTTATGGTGTCTTACTTTGCCACTGACATCAGGCTTAAGCGAAATAAACCTTGTCCTTAGAGCTAATTCAATCACCAACTTGTACGGTGAATAAACTGTTATCGACCGCGGGGTTTTTCTGTCAGAGAAGAGGACATTGTTCAGGCTGTGCTATGAAGATTTTGCCTAGATTATCACCTTGCAAATACTTCTGCAAAGACTACTTCACAATCTTCTCTCTGTCGCACCATCCGATATTGGGTGATATGATGGTTTTGGTGGCTGTTTGATTCTATTCTTCCTTGGAAATATTTCAAATTCTTCCGACATGAACAGTTTTTAAACAGTAAGAAGTCTTACAACACCAGGTTAAAGTCCAACAGGTTTGTTTCGATGTCACTAGCTTTCGGAGCGCTGCTCCTTCCTCAGGTGAATGAATAGGTGTGAAGAGGTTTTTTAACACTTAGAGAAAACCCGTCAGCTCTCTGTTACTAACAGTCACAGCACTCAGGGGGTTAATTGATTTGTTCTTTTTATGGACACACCTGTCTTCAGTCAGTCGTGGATTGAAAAAAAAAGGAAACCGTTCTTCCATCTCTCCCCTGTAATCAATATCTTACTTAGAGCCACAAAGCTCCCCCATCTCCTTCCACTTCTCTCTGTTTTATTGGCACAATACTAAATCGTCAGTATTCCTCTGATCCTCCCATGCTGCAAATACTCATCTTCCTCGCTGGATGCTCGCTTTGTTGAAAGTTCGATAGCCTCTCTCTTTGATCCACGCGTTCCCAGGACGTCAAAGCGATGAAATTCCTTGTCTTCCCAAGTTTGTCATTCCACCTGCCAGCTTCAGGCATTTGGAAATCTAATTATTGACGTAACCTAATTATTATCTTCTGACCTCACCTTCCCTTTTCCTCTTTCTCACAGCACTGGTGCAGTCCCACGCTGTGGATCCTGTGCCACCGCTTTGATTTCAATAAAACATTCGTATTTTTTTGCTAGATTTTGGGATCCAACCTACTCAGTGGAAATTGATGATCGTAATCTGTGCTAATGAGGTTCAACCGCGTTAAGTAGATGTTCAATCAGCTCCTCCACCACTGTAATTAAGGTTGATTTGTTCCTTCGCAATGGGTGTCCTTGTAGACCTTTGTCTTTTCCTCCGATAAAGTTTTCTTTATTATTTTCGCAGCTCGATGTAAAGTACACCAGGTTCAGAAGAAGATGGTAACTATGATGAAATACGGTCGCAGAGGCCCTCGGAAAAACAATTTCCTAATGGAGCATTAAGAGTATTCATTAAAAAAAAATTATAGTGTGTAATTAAATCCCCACAAAATACCATTATTGTTGCCCCATTAGGTTTGAGGTATTTGCACCTATAATGACGATTACAGGTTTAAATTGCTCAAAATAGATCTGGTGTTGGGAAGATAAATAATTTATTGGACCTTCCTCTGAAGAAAATGATTGGCCTTTAACCTTACACTGTCAAAGCAGCCAGGCCAATAGAGAGTAGCTGTTAAAATAAAAAAGAATTATTTTATTTATTTAAGTGAGATTTGGAGCATCTGGAGAAAAAAAAAACAATCACAGGACATCATTATAAGTCTAGCTTGTCTGTTCCTGGTGGTAAGTTGAATGACCTTTTCTTGTTCCACACACACCTCTAATGATATCAAGTCTGAACTGCTCCAACCTTGTCCATTTGATGTCTCTTGTTACAGACTCAAATCTGGCTGCTATTTGAAATTTAAAGGGCCAACATTTCAGTGATGATAGCGGCCAAGTTTAAATTTCATCGGATAGGATTAGGATCCGTCTCTTTCATAGATCATCATAGATCATAGATCTTACAGTGCAGAAGGAGGCCATTCAGCCCATCGTGTCTGCACCGGCTCTTGGAAAGAGCACCCTACCCAAGGTCAACACCTCCACCCTATCCCCATAACCCAGTAACCCCACCCAACACGAAGGGCAATTTTGGACACTAAGGGCAATTTTATCATGGCCAATCCACCTAACCTGCACATCCTTGGACCGTGGGAGGAAACCGGAGCACCCGGAGGAAACCCACGCACACACGGGGAGGATGTGCAGACTCCGCACAGACAGTGACCCAAGCCGGAATTGAACCTGGAACCCTGGAGCTGTGAAGCAATTGTGCTATCCACAATGCTACCGTGCTGCCCCATGAGGCAGGGCCTACAAATCACCTTTGAAAATAGAAATAGTTGATGGTTTTACCATTAAAGAATCAAATCAGGAGGGCAATTTAGCAACCGCATTACGCCCTGCGTGGGTCAGGGCAACACCGGGTGAATAGCGGGAGAGTACAATATCGAGATTTGCGGCGGGTGCGAACCATTTTGCGATTCACCTGATCCGACAGACAGATGCAGCCTGTCTGTCCAAACTCTTCCAGGACAGAGCCCTGCTGCAGCTTCTCTCCTGAAAGTCAATTTCACTCCCTTTGACTGAGCAGCCTCTAGCTTCACAACTGAAGGCTATTTGAAATGAGGAATTTACCTTGTTAGTTAGGAAAATACTTCACACTCCTGAACTCTCATGTGCCTCCTTGAAGGCACAGGTGCCATGCCTCAGAGGATGATTAGTGCACTGCATGTCCAGCAAGCTTTGATGCCTGAACAGTGTGCCTGAAATCTAGGAGTGTCAGCACCATTGAGGCAGCAGTCAAAATTCAAACACTAAAGAGCAGTACTTCACTACTGAGGACACTCTCGTGGTCAAAGGGTAAGAGCGTGGAGGGCGGCTGAGCATGGTCTTTCTACTGTTGCTGGCAGAAGCTTGGGTCTAGGAGTTCCTGATGTTGCCAGGAGTGAGTGTGCAGAGCAAGATTTTCCAGCACAGCTGGCTTGCTGGATGGCACTCTGAGAGAAGGCGGGACAGTCATGGGAAGGGCGGGGGAAAATTGGAGGATTTGAGGGTTCCGGGATGGAAGCCTGAACTGATTATTAACCGCCGCACATCCTGAAGACCTGGCCGCCCATCATGCTGAGAAGGGACACAGAAGGGGAGACCAGCGACAGCCAAGGGGTACAGATGTTGTTTGCCATTTCATGAGCTGACAGAGGGGTGCGTTTGGGAATTTAAGGTGTAACAGGCGGAACAGATGCCAGGAAAGAGGTGATAAATCACCCTTGCAGCTCGGTAGACATTGTTGATCTTCTTCCGACACTGTACGGTGGTCCTTCTGGTCATGTTGCCTACACTGACAGCCACTGCCACCCAGGCGGCATTGCTGACCCTGCTTCTGATCCTCTGACCCCCCCTCTCATCCACAGTGTTGAGAGGCCTAGTGAGGTTGCTATCCCCAAAGCAAGGAGCAGGTCAGGGCACTGCCGTGCTTTGTGTGTTGACTGGGAGTGAGTGGCGATGGAGCGTTTAAAAGCAGCTGCCCCTTGTTGGCAGCAAGCAGCTGAGGCATGAGTGGCGAATCAAACGGCGGGGGAGATAATAATGTCGAGGCTCTCATGGGGGCTTGTTTTTGGTACCAAGTGCCTTGAAAATAGGCCGCGATCTCGCCAACACGGCCGTCGGGAAACTCCCCGCCAAACATGTCCAAAACTGGATTTTAACTTTGGTTTGCTGAACCACACCTCAGATGTACAAATTCAAGGGGGCTCGATGTGCCAAATTCTGTTGCTGTTGTAGGATTTTACTGGTGTGCTGGGATGTTCTACAATTCTCTTGGTTTCTCTGTGAAAAATCCAAAGCCTGGGGGTATTCTCTAGAAAGATTTACTGCTCACTGTCTTTGCTTTGCAAAATCCTGTCAGAAAGGAAGAACGTTGGATACCTCACAAAGCATCCGTTTACATTAATTTAATTATTCATTTGCAGGATGTGGGATTCGCTGGCTGGGCCAGCATTCATTGCCTCTACGTCATTGTTCTTGAGAAGGTGGTGGTGAGCTGCCTTCCTGAGACACTGAAGTCCATATGCTGGAGGTACACCTACAGTGCTGTTAGAGAGTAAATTCCAGGGTTTTGCCCCAGCGACAGTGAAGGAACAGTGATATATTTCCAAGTCAGGGAAATGAGTGACTTGGACAGCAACTTCCAAGTGGTGGTGTTCCCAGGTATCTGCAGCCCTTGTCCTTCTAGATGGTAGCGGTCATGGGTTTGGAAGGTGCTGCCGAAGGAGCCTTTGTGAGTTCCTGCAGTGCACCTTGTAGATGGTGCACAATGCTGCCACCGTGCGTCGTTGGTGGAGGGAGTGATGTTTGTGAAAGGGGTATCAATCGAGTGCATTATTTTGTCCTGGGTGGTGTCGAGCTTCTTGACTGTTGTTGGAGCTGCATTCATCCAGGCAAGTGGAGAATATTCCATTACACTCCTGCCTTGTGCCTTGTAGATGGTGGACATCTGCTAAGTTTGCAGATGATACAAAGACCTGTAGAGGGGCAGGTAGTATTGAGGAAGCAGGGGGACTGCAGAAGGACTTGGACAGGCTAGGAGAGTGGGCAAAGAAGTGGCAAATGCAATACAATGTGGAAAAGTGTGAGGTTATGCACTTTGGAAAGAGAAATGGAGGCATAGACTATTTTCGAAATGGGAAGATGCTTAGGAAATCATGCTTAGAGGCACAAAGGGACTTGGGAGTCCTTGGTCATGATTCTCTTAAGGTTTACGTGAATGTTCAGTCGGCAGTTCGGAAGGCAAATGCAATGTTGGCATTCATGTCAAGCGGGCTAGAATACAAGACCAGGGGTGTACTTCTGAGGCTGTATAAGGCTCTGGTCAGACCTCATTTGGAGTATTGTGAGCAATTTTGGGCCCTGTATCTAAGGAAGGGTGTGCTGGCCTTGGAAAGGGTCCAGAGGAGGTTCACAAGAATGATCCCTGGAATGAAGAGCTTGTTGTATGAGGAACCGTTTGAGGACTCTGGGTCTGTACTCGTTGGAGTTTATAGGGATGAGTAGGGATCTTATTGAAACTTACACAATACTGCGAGGCCTGGATAGAGTGGCCGTGGAGAGGATTTTCCACTTGTAGGAAAAACTAGAAACAGAGGACACAATCTCAGACTAAAGGGACGATCCTTTAAAACAGAGATGAGGAGGAATTTCTTCAGCCAGAGCGTGGTGAATCTGTGGGACTCTTTGCCTCAGAAGGCTGTGGAGGCCAAATCACTGAGTGTCTTTAAGACAGAGATGAAAATGAAATGAAAATGAAAATCGCATATTGTCACGAGTAGGCTTCAATGAAGTTACTGTGAAAATCCCCTAGTCGCACAGTCCGGCGCCTGTTCGGGGAGGCTGGTACGGGAATTGAACCATGCTGCTGGCCTGCCTTGGTCTGCTTTAAAAGCCAGCGATTTAGCCGAGTGAGCTAAACCAGCCCCTGGATCAATAGGTTCTTGATTCATAAGGGGATCACGGATTATGGGGAGAAGGCAGGAGAATGGGGATGAGAAAATATCAGCCATGATTGAATGGCGGAGCAGACTCGATGGGCCAAGTGGCCTAATTCTGCTCCTATGTCTTATGGTCAGGCCTAGGGGGGGTGAATTACTCACCGGAGGATTCCTAGTCTCTGATCTACTATTGTGACCAGAATATTTATGTGGTTAGTCCATTCAGCTTCTGGTCAATGGTAATAGTGAATATAGAGAATCTAATTACAGCATATTGAGCAGTGGAGGTTTTGAATGCGGCCTGAGTGAAGTCTAGTCAAAAAGGACAGTGCTTTTTATTTTGAGTTATAACCTTGGACAGTCAGGAAAAGAAGATGCTGCCAACTTCAGAGACATTCAACTGATGGTTCTTTAATGAATTCTCTATCAACATTTAAAATAGTTTGATGATATCATAGTCCACCATCCTTGACTGGAGTCAAGCTGACCAATTCTTTCAGTGAACCAATGTATCCTATCTTCAATTAATATACAATCGTTCATTTCCAAATAAATTCCCTTGGTCATGGCAAAAACCATTAACCCTCGAAGATCAATCATTGCCGGAACCAAAGTTTATTTGGATGATTGTATTCCATTCTGAACAAACAAACAATCAATCAATCACCAATCAATTTTTCTTTCTCTCTGACGTCAATGAGTAGCTCTCATCGCAGTAGCAATATGATTAATTTCCCAGACATCTTGGTGTCAAGGTGAAAAGATCGACCACTGTGTTTCATGTTGCTTGTGGGCTCTTAATGTAGTGGGACTTCTCCAAAACTCTACAAAGGAATTGATACCCTGTGGGTCTAAATGAAGTGGCAGATATACTGCGAGGCCTGGATAGAGTGGCCGTGGATGTTCTTTGCGTACCGCAAAATAATTTGTTGTATATGAAGCAGCCTAATAGTGCAGAATGATGTGATAAAGTGCTGTACATGTGTTACACATGTTCGGTTTTGAATTACATATATCCTTCAAACTAAATGTAAAACGTGAATTTTATTATTACACAAAACAGCCTCGTTTGACAAATGTGCCCAGTAATATGGCTTTCTGACCTGCGTTTATTTATTTTTTCCAGGTAATCAACATTGACATGTCAGAAATGCTGCAGTCACACTTCACCCAGTCCTCATTATCTCATTACCTGCTCAGGAAGCAGAAAACAGATGAAATATTGCTTTTTCAGTACTGCCAAGGGGAGAAAACCAGAGCGGCAGTGAAAGGTTTTGTTGAAAAAGAAGAAATAAAGAAAGGGTAAGACATACATTTAAGATTTATATAGCGGGCAAAATTTTCTCTGTTTTGACGACGTGCCAACGTAAGGAAAGCGGTGTGTGGCCCGCTGGCTCCACTGCTGGCGATTCCCGCCATATTTTTTGGTAGATAAAACAAATCCTGGAGGCAGGTCTCATGATGTCACGCTGGCGGGGCAGGCTCTGACCTCTGACCTTGGCTCGAGACAGATCAGGAAAGACCCCACCCCGAATCTCCCCAACGTAAGCCCCTCCTGGCAGTGCCCGGGGGTGCTGGGGAACATGCCAGGGGGCATGAGCTGGTCTCAGTAATGGGGACTATGGAACTATTGTCAACTGTTGTAAAAACCCATTTGGTCCCTAATGTCCCTTAGGGGAGGAAATCTTCCATCCTTACCTGGTCTGGCCTACGTGTGACTCCAGACCCACAGTAATATGGTTGACTCTTAAGTTCCCCCTGAAATGGCCAAGCAAACCACTCGGTTCAAGGGCAATTAGGGATGGACCGCAAATGCTGGCCTTGTCAGTGATAGCCACATCCCATGAAAGAATAAGAAATGTACACATATATACACAGCTGTCCCATCTTCTTCTACGTCAGCAATCACTTCAGCTAATGAGTATGATTGTCCACCGAAGAAACTCTGGCCATGGGTTCTGTTGGTTCATGCCTGACTGATGAGCTCAATCCTGGAGGTGCACCTTCGGCCGCACACGTGGCAGGTGTTTCCGGGAGGTGCGATCGGTCCTTGGACTCTAGATTGCTGGCATTCCTTTCTCAGGCTCCTTTTCCAGCAGGTTCCCTTTGCCGTCTGGTGCCCAGACTACAATCTCACAGGATTGGCTCCTGGTGCTTTTGCCTCCAATAGAACAATCACGCGTGATTCAATTTAACACAACCTTTGGTTACATAAAAGGAGGAAGAAGGTAAATGATTGCAAACTATTTTTGAAGACGAGGTTGTATGGGTTACTGGGTCATCGGGACAGTTGACAGTATGAAGGCAACACCTGGAGAGCTGGGGTCCTCGCTGGAAACAGGCAGGGGTTTCATGAATGCAAAGCCCGGCTCAAATGGTGCAGTCAGGACCCCTAAGTGCCAACAATTTGTGCTGCCTTGACTCTGCCAGTTCCTGATCAACTCATTAACCACAAGTTGCACAGATTGGGAGGAGGTTACTTCCTCAGGAAATATTCAGTTGGAGTTTTGGAGGATATTTTGGTGGCAGGTGCTTGAGGGTTTGTTGCTTCAATGGAACTCAGGGCATTCTTGCTCTTGGATCTGCAAGCATGTTAGATATTTGATGCTCAAATAAGGAATTTGCAGTTGGATGATTAGAATCATAGAATCCCTAAAGTGCAGAAGAAAGTCATTCGGCCCATCGGGTCTGCACCGCACCTGAGAAAGAGCATCCTACCTCGGCCCACGCCACCCTATCCCAGTAACCCCACCTAACCTTTTAGACAGTAACGGGCAATTTAGCATTGCCAATCCATCTAACGTCCACATCTTTGGCCTGTGGGGGGAAACTGCAGCACCCAGAAGAAACTCATGCAGACATGGGGAGAATGTACAAACTCCACACAGTCACCCACGGTGGGAGTTGAACACAGGTCCCTGACACTGTGAGGCAGCGGTGCCAACCGCTGTGCTGCCCCACGGTTGATACTGGATGGGGGCTGGAAGGGTTGGTGCTTTGACTTATCGGGGTTGAAAAGTCAATTATATACACAGCGGTGTTGATGGTACGACTGTAAGTGTCATAGAGCAGAAAACAAAGGAAAAGTGGGATAAGCAGTTTCAATATGACACCAATTTGCTTTCAGTGTTGGGAAACTTGGTGCCAATGCATTATGTGAGAGTACCTTTAAGAAATGGGTGTTTATCAAATAGCTGCAGTGATGTCAGAGTGTGGGTGCAGCTGGGCTGTCTGTCTGTTTTTACTTTCGTTTATGAGCTGGCAGATACAGTGTGTGTTTAGTTTAGATTTGAGAGCTGCATCCAGCCCAACAAGGTGTAATTTTGATCTTTCTCTGCATGAAAAGAATGTCTTCAGATAACTTGCTAATTTAAACGTGATAACTGCTCTCAGTAGAGAATTTAAACCTGCTGTCTTTGTTAAAGAGGGTATTTGTCTTATGGATGTGGCCAGGAAAAATTAAGGGTTACTTATAGAGTACTGTATTCTTTGGGAGTAGTATTTGAGTTGATAGTTGTTAAGATGTTTATTGTGTGTTTATAAAATGTTAATTGGATTTATATAATAAACATTGTTTTGTTTTTAAAGTACTTTAGATCTCTGTTGCATCACACCTGTAGAGTGGGCCCTTGTGCTCCCCATAACCAAAATCTATTAAAAGTTGTGGGTCAGGTGAACTGCATGGTACACTTTGGGGTTCTCTAAACCCTGGCCCATAATAAATTGGGGGCTTGAGTGATAAAAGTCTATCTTTCATGATTGGATTGGCTTAGTGAACTTAAAGATAGTAAAGGGTGAGCATATTTGTGATTGCTTTTTAGGTGTGGCATATAAGTTTAAGTAGGGAGTTTGTTGTGGACAATGGCTCTTTCCGAGGCTCGGAAGTTTTTGGGGTTGGAGAAGGTCACAGGCAGCACCTTACGAACAGAGACTAAGAAAAGGCTTTTAGATTTGGCAAAAACATTGTAGTTAGCGTTATCTGACAGTACACGAAAAGAAGAGGTACTTACGGCATGAGCTGAGCATTTAAAATTGCCTGAGATACAGTCTGACTCATGAGAAATGGCAAAACTTCAGTTACAAATCAAACAATTTGAACATGAAAAAGAATTAAAGCAGCTTGAATACGAAGTGAGAGAAAGAGAGAGAGAAACGGCGAGACTGATCAGGGAAAAAGAAAAGGAGAGTGAAGAAAGAAATAAAGAAAGAATAACCCCAGCAGAACAAAAAGAAAACGACAGAGAGGAATGAGAAAAAGAGAGAGAAAGGGAGATATAGATCAGGGAAAAAGGAAAGGAGAGAGAAGAAAGAAACAAAGAAAGAGAAAGGGAGGAAAGGGAAAAAGAGAGAGAGTTTGAACTTCAGAAAATGGCCATGAAACATGACAGTCAGTTAAAATTGACGTAAAGGGAAATGTACAGTTGGAGGATAGTGATGAGGATAAAGAGAAAGAGATTCATAGTCGAAGGATTGGTGGGGATCTATTTAAGTATGTCCAAGCATTGCCAAGGTTTTATGAGAAGGAGGTAGAAACCTTTTTCATTTCATTTGAGAAGGTGGCTAAACAAATTAAATGGCCACCGGACATGTGGGTATTACTGATTCAAACAAAGCTGGTAGTAGGACCCGTGAAGTGTTTGCATCACTACCAGAGGAGGTATCTGGGACGTATGAGGAGGTGAAAAAATCCATCTTAGGTGCATATGAACTAGTGCCTGATGCCTACAGACAAAGGTTTAGAAACGTAAGGAAAGAACCTGGTCAAACATACATGGAGTTTGAAAGGATCAAACAGAGTAACTTTGATAGGTGGCTAAGGGCTTTGAAAATAGAGCAAACATATGAAGATCTCAGAGAAATTATACTTTTGGAGGAGTTTAAAAATTCAATTCCTGATGTAGTGAGAACTCATGTGGAAGATCAGAGGGTAAAAACTGCGAGGTTAGCAGCAGAAATGGCAGATGATTATGAATTAGTGAATAAATCAAAGATTGGTTTCCAACATCAGTTTCAGCCTATGAGGGATAGAAACGGGGAAAGAGAAATACTCAAGTGGTAAAGGTAAAGGTGATCTGATGGGAGATAATAAGAAGAGTGTACCTCAGATTAAAAAAGAAATCCAGGAGGGTAGAAGAGAAATGAAAAGTTTCAAATGTTTTCACTGTAATAAACTAGGCCATGTAAAGTCACAGTGTTGGTGGTTGAAGGAAAGCACGGGAAAGGCTGATGTGGTAAAACAGGATAAGACAGTGGGGTTTGTTAAAGTAGTAAAGGAAAGCCCAAGGGAAGCGAAGGAGGTGCAAAAGATTGTACAGCCTGATCAAGAAGGTGCCGTATCTCTTTAAAGAATTTACTTTTGTGGGTAAAGTTTACTCCTGTGTACCAGAAGGAGCAGGTAAAGAAGTCACAAGTTTAAGAGATACGGGAGCTAGTCAATCTTTAATGGTAAGAGATGAGGAGTTATGTAGTTTGGGAAGAATGTTGCCAGAAAAGGTGGTAATATGTGGAATTCAGGGTGAGAAACTATCTTGTCCAGGAAAAGAGTTTATCTTGGGTATTGATATAGCTGGATCGCAGGTGGGAGCGATGCCTTCTGTGGTTGATAAGCCAGTGGAAAATCAGTCAACGGAAGTGTTGAGGGACGAATATCCTGGGATTTTTACGGACTGTGGAATAACAAGGTCGTAAAGTCACAGGTTAAGACAAGAGGAGAAATCAAAGAGTGAAGATAAAGTTGAAGTTCAACTATCAGAAACGATTTTTGATCAGATGGTTGGAAAAGAACAAGAACAGGTGGCGGATGAGGTGGATATTTTTAATTCAGGAAAATTGGCGGAGTTACAACAGAAAGATATGGAAATAAAATGGATGCATCAGAAAGCATACATGGAAGAGGAATCTGAGTGTATACCAGAATGTTATTACCGTAAAAATGATGTCTTGATGAGAAAATGGAGACCTTTACATATGCAGGCGGATGAGAAGTGGACAGAAGTTCATCAAGTATTGCCAGTAGGGTATAGAAATAAGGTGTTGCGAGTAGCACATGAGGTACCAGTGGGAGGCCATTTGGGAGTAGGGAAAACTTAAGCTAAAATCCAAAACCATTTTAATTGGCCTGGACTACATAAAGATGTAGTTAAATTTGTCGATCATGTCACACATGTCAAGTGATCGGGAAACCTCAACAGTGATAAAACCAGTGCCCTAAATACCCATTCCAGCATTTGAGGAACCTTTTACAAGGGTCTTAATTGATTGCGTGGGACCGCTTCCTAAAACAAAAAGTGGGAATCAATATCTTTTGACTATAATGGATGTGTCTACTAGGTTTCCAGAGGCCATTCCAGTATGTAATATTACAGCTAAAAAGATTATGGAGGAGTTACTTAAATTCTTTACTACATATGGACTACCCACAGAAATACAAACGGATCAAGGATCAAATTTTACCTCAAAGTTATTCAAAGAAGTATAGGATAGCTCAGGAATAAAACAATTTAAATCAACTGTGTACCATCCAGAGTCGTAGGGAGTGTTAGAATGGTGGCATCAGACATTAAAGACAACGTTAAGTTCTTATTGTCATGATTATCCAGAGGATTGGGATAAAGGAATTCCATTCGTACTGTTTGCAATTAGGGATGCACCTGATGAGTCAACCAAATTCAATCCTTTTGAACTAATTTTTGGTCATGAGGTAAGAGGACCACTTAAATTAAGGAAAAATTGGTGAGTGAGCAGTCGGAATTTACATTATTGGATTACGTGTCAAATTTTAAGGAACGATTAAATAGAGCAGGGGAATTGGCGAGACAACATTTAAAAGTTGCACAAAATGTGATGAAACGAGTAGTGGACAAGAAGGCAAAAGTTCGTAGTTTTGCCAGTGGAGATAAAGTTTTAGTATTGTTACCAGTGGTCGGTGAACCTTTAAAAGCAAGGTTTTGTGGACCTTATCAGATTGAAAGGAAATTAAGTGAGGTGAATTATGTGGTAAGAACGCCAGATAGAAGGAAGACTCAACGAGTGTGTCATGTGAATATGTTTAAAAGGTACTTTGAAAGGGAAGGAGAGCAAAAGGAGGAGGTTTTCATGATTTTAACTCAAAGTGAAGAACCAAATCCATATAACTTTGAATTTGACATCCCTCAGATTAAATTGGAAAACGAGGATGTTCTTAAAAATTGGGGTTAATTGTTGAGTTACCTTCCAGAGGAAAAACTGACCTGAAAGAATTATTGATATCACATGGGCAAGTGTGTGGTGAAACGTTGGGAAGCACTAAAATGGCTATACATGATGTTCCAATTAAACAACATCCATATAGACTTAACCCTTTAAAATTGGCACAGGTTAACAAGGAAATTGAAAGTATGCTTAAAAATGGCACAATTGAAGTGGGTTGCAGCCAATGGAACTCCCCCATAGGGATGGTACCGAACCAGACGGTATCCAAGGGCTGTGCGTGGACTATAGAAAGGTTAATGCAGTTACAAGAATGGACTCTTATCCTATCCCACGTTTGGAGGATTGCATTGAGAAAGTGGGACAATCAGCTTTTGTTTCCAAACTGGATTTACTTAAAGGTTACTGGCAGGTACCTTTATCCGATAGGACAAAGGGAAATAATGCAATTTCTTGGCATGAGTTTGGTTGCTCCACTGATGGACTTGCTAAAGAAGCGTAGCAAATTTAAGTGGACAGCAGAGTGTCAACAGGCATTTGACTGCCTGAAGGCTGTGTTAACCATTGCTCCTGTGTTAGCCATCCCAAATTATACAAAACCATTCAAAGTGGCTGTTGATGCGAGTGATGTGGGCGTAGGTGCGGTGCTTTTAGAAGACGGCGACAAAGGACTAGAGCGGCCTATTGGTTATTTTTCGAAGAAATTAAATAAGCACCAGAAGAAGTATTCAACGATTGAGAAGGAGACTTTGAGCTTGGTGCTGGCTTTGCAACATTTGCACATTTATATGACCTGCAATCCGTCTGACACAATTATATATACTGATCATAATCCATTGTCATTTTTGGACCGATTTCGGAATAACAATGCAAGACTGATTTGATGGAGTTTATTGTTACAGCCATTTCATTTAAAAATAATACATGCGGCAGGATGAGAAAACGTGATAGCCGATGCTTTGTCACGAATGTGATGAAAAGAAGCAGGTTCGGTGGAGGAAGAACTAAAATGGACTATGTTATTGTCAATGTTTGCGTGTTTTGTTTTGTTAATAAAAAACGTATATTTACTGTCCATATTTCTTAAAAGAAAGAGAAAAGGTGAAAAATGAAATGATCTTGAAGTTGATGGTTTATTTGTTTTTTTCTTGGTGGGAGGTATCATGTGAGAGTACCTTTAAGAAATGGGTATTTGTCAAAAAGCTGTCATGGATGTACCTTTAAGAAATGGGTGTTTATCAAATAGCTGCAGTGATGTCAGAGTGTGGGTGAAGCTGGGCTGTCTGTCTGTTTTTACTTTAGTTTTTGAGCTGGCAGCTACAGTGTCTGTTTCGTTTTGTTTTCAGAGTTGGAGCTGCATCTAGCCAAACAAGGTATAATTTTGATCTCTCTGCATGAAAAGAATGTCTTCAGATCATTTGCTAATTTAAAATGATAACTGCTCTCAGTAGAGAATTTAAACCTGCTGTCGTTATTAAAGATTGTATTTGGCTTATGGATGTTGCTAGGAAAGATTAAGAATTACTTATAGAGTACTGTATTCTTTGGGGGAAATATTTGAGTTGATAGTTGCTAAGATGTTTATTGTCTGTTTATAACATGTTAACTGGATTCATATAATAAACATTGCTTTGTTATAAAAGTACTTTAGATCCCTGTTGCATCACACCTGTAGAGTGGGCCCTTGTGCTCCCCATAACCAAAATCTATTAAAAGTTGTGGGTCAGGTGAACTCCATGATACACCTTGGCGTTCTCTAAGCCCTGGCCCATAATAAATGTAACATGAACCTTCACAAAAGGAAGCAGCGTATGATTCTGTTTTTGACAGGAGTGCTGAAAAGCTACTGAAGATATCACACAAAACAGACCCAACATTTTCGAGCAAGCAACAAAAGAGCAAATGTGTAGAGAAATGTCTTTGTCCTTAGCTGCCAGGAATGCGGAACTCTTTATCACAAGTTATTGAGACGAATCGCAGATATAATGAAGTAGAAATACATATGAGAAAGAAGGAAAAAATATTATAAGGTTGTGCACTTTCATTTTAATGGCAATTCTATTTTGAACTGCAGATAGCTATGTTTCCTGAACCCGGATAGCTTAAAGAAGGTGAAAGGGGCTGAATCTTTTTCGCACTGCTTGTGGGTCAGGAGGAGCATCAGAGCTTTCTCCAAGCTCAATAGCTTAATTAACAATCCCCTCACTCCACCCTCGATCTATCAGCTTCTCTACCCCAGTCTTCATTAGACCCCTCCATCATTAGACCATCATCGTACTCCTCCACCTTTGCAATCAGGAAACCCCTGAACACTATCGGACTCCTCACAATGATGAGGATTCCCCGCGATTAGGGCCCTCTCTGCAATCTTGACCCACCTCACCGGCCTAGCAACCCCTTCCCCATGATTTTGAAACCCCCCCTCCTAGTGCAGTCCCCTCACCATCTCTCCCACGCTCCCAAATTCTTTTCTCAGACTCCAGCCTTGTGAAGCAGGCCGCTCATCCGACTGGTCTCAAACTGGCTAATGAGGATGGTCATAAACCTCACTCAGAGAAGTACGCAAATCAATTCAGCTTGACTCAGGAAATGGTTTCCCCATGTCACAACAGCTCCTGATGAACTCACCTCCAGGCTGAAACACCAGGCCCATGTAAGCATCACACGTGAATTTATGAGTTTGCAATAGCTAAAACAATTTTAGATTCTTAGGATTAATGAACTGATTACGTTTTATAATGGTACGACCCACAGCCCCCACTAAAGTTGTAATTCTGGTATTGATTTCAAACACTAGGCTATCTGCTCTGGTGCCTGGCAATGCTGCAGTGCAAATTGAACAGGACAGGCTCGTGAGGAACGAGTGGCCTTGTCCGAAAGCTAATTTCCGTGAAAAATGCAATAATTATAAGGTGCAGGTGCACAATCTTCCCTAAGCGCAGAATGCAGCTTTTATTAAAATAGAAATAGAAATGTAGGAGCAAATCAAGATCAATTTGTGTTGGTGACAAGGTCAATGAAACTTTCCCCACTGAAAGCATATTAATCTTCTTGCTGTGCATGTGTGAACAGACTGAGTGACCAAAGCAATGGTTGAATTTCAACAATTCAAAAAGTAATTGAACTGCTGGGACTGGAAAAATAAAAATGGAAAAGGTTTCATTATGCTTCAATTTACAAACGATATTGTGTCCCCCAATGGCTTGTTGCAACCTATACTAAATGGTGTGTCCTCGAACTGTATGGATTCGATGCCTGAAGTTACACTGATTTAATTTAGGCTGATTGTTAAGGGGTGCTATAAGTTAGCTTATTGCTTGATGGGCTGGAAAGTCAGCTCTGGCCCCTTGTTCCAATTGTTTATTCATAAGCGACTGTTAGAAACGTGTGTGCAGGAGAGGCTCAGTGGTGATGCCCCCATGATTAAGTAGAACTGCCCAGTAACACTCAACAGCTTCATTTGTCCTTTCTGGTAGAGCTGGGGGAGGGACTTATCTCCTGCTAACCTCGAGGCGGACTTACACTTTCGGGGTCCGCCACACTCTCCCTCTTTGCGGGGGCTTACAGAAGATGGTGCCGGAGCGAGGCGACTGTCTGCGAGCTCTCCCAACAGATCCACTTTTTACTTAACTTATACTCGTTCTAATCTTTTAAAATTTAATTCTAATACTAACATTTTTACAAACCGCTCTCTTTTATCTTTTCTTGCAGGCTTGAACATCCTCCGAGGCCCTTGGAGACCTTTTGACCCGACCCGACCTGACCCCCACGACCTGGAAGAAGATCGGGCCCAAACCGGAAGTGAAGCCCAACCTCGATTTGGAGCCGACCCAGACCTCGGAGCTCCCAACCCGGCCTAACTACCGACGGCAGCCCCCGGATCGCCCGGCCCAGTCCCCGGAGCTCCCAACCCGACCCCCGACGGCAAGACCCGGCCCAATTCGACCTTGAGAGACCCGCCCAGCGACCCGACCCGGATAGGCCCGCCCAACAACCCGACCTACCTGGTGATGGAAGAAAGAAAAATCCACGTGGAGGCCCAATCGGGCCTACTTCAAGATCCGACCCCAGGAGCACCCAGGGAGGAAACAGACCATGGGACCCAGCCCAACCTGTCTCATGAAGCCCCTGCCCATGACCCAGGACCCCCGAAATGGTGGAGAACCCGCGCGAGGACCCGAACGCACTGCAAAGTATTCCCGTGCCTGCAGAACGCCGGGACCCATCTGCATCGCAAACATGCCCCCCTACCAACTCCTCAACCTCAACCAGTGCCCAGGACCCTGCCAGATGCGACCCCGGAAATGTAACCAGCGCCCTGGTCCCCGCCAGCACCCTGGACCCTGCCAGACGAAAGCACCTATCTTCCACAAGGGCTGACGTCTCCCATTGCATTCCAGGATCATCCAGCCGCAGCAGCCGACCGAGGAAGCGAGGGAAATGCTGCGGTCTGCAGGTTAGATTGAAGCAACGCGGTTTCAAGACCCCTCTCCCCAGCATACTCCTGGCAAACGTCCAAGCGATCGAAAACAAGCTGGATGAACTTAACGCCAGACTTACCTCTCAGAGGGAAGTAAGAGACTGCTGTGTGCTCTGTTTCACAGAGACATGGCTCACCCCCGCCTCACCGAACTGTGCCATACAACCTGAAGGCTTCTCAATTCACCGGGCGGACCGCACCGTCATCAGGCAAAGCAAAGGGTGGAGGGGCGTGCCTGCTCATCAACTCCTCCTGATGCTTGGATGTGGTGACCCTGGCGACCTACTGCTCCTTAGACCTGGAATACCTGACCGTGAAGTGCCGCCCATACTATCTTCCATATGAGTTCACTTCAGCCATTATCACAGCGGTCTACATCGCCCCCCCAGGCGGAAGTGAGGAAGGCGCTGGATGAACTGTACACAGTTATAAACAACGACGAAACAGAACACCCGGAAGCTCTGTTCATCGTGGCCGGAGACTTCAACAAGGCCAACCTCAAGAGTGCACTGCCAAAATTCCACCAGCACATCTCCTGTCCCACCAGGGAAACAACACTCTTGACCACTGCCACTCAAAAATCAAAGGCGCCTCCTGTTCCATCCCCTGACTGCACTTTGGGAAATCAGACCATAAGACGGTGCTCCTTCTCCCAGCATACAAGCAGAAACTCAAGCGGGAGAATCCAGCTAAGAAGGTCGTGCAGTGCTGGTCAGAGGAGACGGAAGAGCTCTGATGTGACTGCTTAGAGACAGTGGACTGGTCCATATTTAAGAACTCAGCGACCAACTTAAATGAGTATGCCACCACCGTCACAGACGTCATCAGCAAATGTGTGGACGACTGCGTGCCAAAGAAAGGAATACGTACGTTCCCCAACCGGAAACCATGGCTCAATCGCGAGATTGACTCACTACTGAAGGACAGATCTGAGGCGTTCAAGTCGGACGACCCTGACCTAAACAGGAAATCCAGGAACGACCTCCGCAAAGCCATCCGAGATGCCAAGAGAGAATATCAAACCAAGCTAGAGTCACAGACAGACTCTCGGTGATTGTGGCAAGGACTAAACAACATAACGGGCTACAAAGCGAAGCCGAGCAGTATCCCCAGCACCACTGCACCCCTCCCCGAGGAACTCAATGCATTCTATGCTCGGTTCAAGCAGGTAACCAACAATCCGCTGTCGAGTGCCCCAGCAGCCCATAATTCACCATCACAACTTCCGAAGTCAGATTTGCCTTCCTGAAAGTTAACCCTCGGAAGGCGACGGGCCCGGACGGGATCCCTGGTCGTGCACTCAGAGCCTGCGTGGACCAGCTGGCAGAGGTGTTCGCGGACATCTTTAACCTGTCCCTACTCCACTCCGAGGTCCCCACCTGCTTCAAGAAGACCACCATCATACCGGTGCCAAAGAAGAACCAGGCAACGTGCCTCAATGACTACCGTCCGTTGGCCCTGACTTCAGTCGTAATGAAGTGCTTCGAGAGGTTGATCATGAAGCACATCACCTCCATACTCCCAGAATGCCTTGATCCACTGCAATTCGCATACCGCTGCAACCGGTCCACATCAGACACCATTTCCCTGGCCCTACACTCATCCCTAGAGCATCTCGACAACAAGGACTCCAACATCAGGCTCCTATTTATTGGCTACAGATCCTCCTTCAACACCATAATCCCAGCCAAGCTCATATCAAAGTTCCAAAACCTAGGACTTGGCTCCCCACTCTGCAACTGGATCCCCGATTTTCTGACCAACAGACCACAATCAGTAAGAATGAACAATAACACCTCCTCCACAATAGCCATCAATACCGGGGCCCCGCAAGGCTGCGTACCTACCCCCCTACTCTACTCCCTGTACACACATGACTGCGTGGTAAAATTTGCTTCCAACTCCATCTACAAGTTTGCTGACGATACGACCATAGTGGGCCGGATCTCGAATAACGATGAGTCAGACTACAGAAGGGAGATAGAGAACCTAGTGGAGTGGTGCAGCGACAACAATCTCTCACTCAATGCCAGCAAAACTAAAGAGCTGGTCATTGACTTCAGGAAGCAAAGTACTGTACGCACCCCTGTCAGCATCAACGGGGCCGAGGTGGAGATGGTTAGCAGTTTCAAATTCCCAGGAATGCACATCGCCAAAAATCTGTTCTGGTCCACCCACGTCGACGCTATCACCAAGAAAGCACAACAGCGCCTAAACTTCCTCAGGAAACTAAGGAAATTCGGCATGTCCACATTAACCCTTACCAACCTTTACAGATGCACCATAGAAAGCATCTTATCAGGCTGCATCACAGCCTGGTATGGCAACTGCTCGGCCCAGGACCGAAAGAAACTTCAGAGAGTCGTGAACACCGCCCAGTCCATCACACGAATCTGCCTCCCACCCATTGACTCCATCTACACCTCCCGCTGCCTGGGGAAAGCGTCTACATAATCAAAGATCCCTCCCACCCAGCTTACTCACTCTTCCAACTTCTTCCATCGGGCAGGAGATACAGGAGTCTGAGAACACGCACAAACAGACTCAAAAACAGCTTCTTCCCCACTGTCACCAGACTCCTAAATAAGACACAGGAGCGGAAGTAAGGCCATTCGGCCCATCGAGTCCACTCCACAAATGACCCTCTTATGGACTGACCTCATTAACACTACACCCTGGCGATGTGATGGCCCTGCAGGCGCTGGTTGCTGTTACCCTATTCCCCGAGACACGCCACCGGCCCTTGCTTGCCCTTTTTCGCATCTCCCGACTGCTGCTCTGCTCACCTCTCAGCTCTCGCTCGGGTGGCCAGGCCTCACCTGTACGTGCTCCTTGCATGCCCCCTGGCTGCGGCTGCTGGTTACCTGGTCTGGCCTCTGCTCTCTCTCGCCCTTGCCACCCAATCTGATTGCCACCCTGTCCACCAATCAGAGTCTGATGTTCTGTATTGCCTGCTGATAGGCTCACGAATGAGCCTACCAGCAAATATAGAGCTACCAAGGCCACCACAACGGTCACCTCTCCGTATGAGGCTCCCCCATTGGCTTGGACCCCCCGCTGCAGCGCTCTGTGCCTCATTGAAAGTCCACCTCTGTCCCACTGCCCGCTCAAACTCTTGGTTCCTGGGTCATGCATGGTGGGCTTCCGAGTGGTGCTGCAGGAGGACCACCACGGCCAAGTTAAAAATTTGGGGTCTTCAAAAGGTCTGACGCCTATTGTCGGTCAAAAGATTGAGTAAATTATGAGAGAGAAAAGGCCTCTTTCTCCATCTGGTCTACTTGCTCTGATCCAGAGTTGATCCAAAAGGCTTTAACTTGGGGGCTTGAGGGGTAGACAGGGGAAATATTGGCTGGGTCCTACTTTCCCATTATTTCCTGGTGACAGGCAGGGAAAGGGTGGCCAGCAACAAGTCCCGATGGACGTTATGCAGAGGGAGTGAAAAAAATGTTGAGGTATGAAGAGCATCAGTCATCATTTGCTGCTGGGCCATCGCTGCTTCTCCTCTGATCCTGTCACCGGTGCTTGCTAATGACCCACATCTTGGAGGTATCAGGTGCTCCCCCCACCCCACCGTCCTTGCCGGAATTCCGCTCCTTTCCCCCATCAATCCACATCCACCGCTGGCATTGAACACGCACAGGTTGACACTGCCGGGCATCACCGGCAGGTTGGTACTTCCAGGTTGGCACTGTGCTACGAATGTCCTCTCCGGGAACGACGCTTTCCTGTGTACCCCCAAGGGATTCCCTCAACCACCGCACCTCTGACCCAACCTGTTTTAAACCGCGCCGTGTGACAGGGAGTGGGATAGCTTGATCTTGGTTTCGGACAATGCTCGGCACAACATCGAGGGCCGAAGGGCCTGTTCTGTGCTGTACTGTTCTATGTTTTATGTTCTATAAGTCTAAATATTTAATGAGGGAGTATCATGTGACAGGGGGCACGTTAATAACATGTAAATTTATTGAAATGCATTATTATTAGGAGGTTCACATCTTTTGTGGGCCTGCATGTTGTGATATTGCCGGCAAGAGGTGGGGAAAATTGGGAAACGCAATCACTGGCGAGAATTGCGTTTCCCGATTCTCGCGGGACATTCCGCCACCGCCTCCAATTCCGCACTTGGCGAGTGTGGGCTCAGAATTGCTCCCACAAACTTAACTTCATCTAATCTCCTTTGGTCCATAACCCCAGTGTCTAATGTTTTGACAATGTTCTACTCTGTTAATGCGCCAGACAGATACACGTTGCTAATGCCCTTATCCAAAACCCACAGATATTAAAACATAAGAACTAGGAGCAAGAGTCAGCAATTCAGCGCCTCGAGCCCGCTCTGCCATTCAATACGATCTTTTTAGAATCTCCACCTCATCTCCACTTAATGCCTACTCCCCATAACTCTTCAGCCCGCTACTAATTAAAAATCTATTGATCTTCTCCTTAAATTTGTTTAATGTTCTGGTGTCCACTGCACTCTTGGGTGGAGAATTCCACAGATTGACGACCCTATGAATGAAGTAATTTCTCCTCAGTTCTGTTTTAGGTGAAGCAGAGTGGTCTGTGGAAGTATACCCACTCTGAGGTGGGCGAGAACAAAAGGATGAATCTAAATAGAATTTGTACCTTGACAACCGTGTTTAGTGGCAGAAAATCTTTGAGTGGTGCCATATGAACGTACTCAGCATATTTCAGGAGAGGGCTGAAGGAAATGAGCCATGTGTCTCTCTCTTCACAACGGCAGCCTTTTACACTGCTTCAACTTGACAGGACCCTTATTACCCGCTTTTATCATAAATCAGAGGTGAAGAGACACAACAGAGTGATATAATGTGCACTGGCAGACAGTCAAGAGGCATTAGGAAGAACAGGTGATGCTCTTCCCTCCAACTCAATCTGGCACTATGTTACAAACCTGTTTTGCACTTTAAGTACAACAGTTGACTCTGGTTAAATTGCAGTTCGGAACACTTGGAGCAAGAATTGCAGATGTTCTGTTAATAGTTGCGGACAAATGCAAATAGCAGCCCGGATACATGAAGAGGCGTTTATCGGCAGCCTTGGCAGAACAGGATCAACGACAGAGCCGTTTGAAGACTTCGATCCAGGGGGAATTAAAAAAATAGACAATGCTGTTAATGTATCACTTACCAAGCGAAAGAGAAAACATGAAATAAAATTTGGACCCTTTGTTTGATTGAGAGAGTGAAGGAAATAAAGGCTCCATTGTGCTGATTAGTAGAGGTGGAGACGGAGAGAGAAAACAAGAAAGTCAAGCAGTCAAGGAAGGCTATGCATCCATCCTATTTTAGACGCCCCCCCCCCCCCATCCCCCAAACCCCTTGCCGTAAACGCGCCCGATTGTGACACGTAAAATGCAGCCCATTGTTCCTTGATGTATCTCCCTCCCCAAGGATTAGCATTTGGTGAAAGGTGCTCGTAGGGAGAGATGAATGTGTGGACCGTTTTGTGGGGCAGTCTGTGTTAGAGATACATTTCAGTGAGAAGAAAAAACAAAAATGCAAGATGGCCGACCTCCCACAGAACCGGTCCTCCAGCCTTAGGAAATGCCAACTCAAGATAGACCATAAGATATAGAGCAAAATTAGGCCATTTGGCCCATCAAAGTCTGCTCCGCCATTCAATCATGGTTGGTATGTTCCTCATCCCCATTCTCCACATAACTCTGATCTCCATAATAATCAAGGAATCCGCTTATTAATCAAGAACACCAGATTTGTGCTTGAGGTGCTGTTACATGCAGACCAAGAGCTGGAAGATGAAATCAGACAGAATAGTTCTTTCTTAGCACGTCAGAACTAGGAGCAGGAGTAGGTAATTCAGCCTCTTGCGCCTACTCCGCCACTCAATACGATCATGGCTGATACATTATGACCTCAACTCCACTGTCCTGCCCGTTCTCCATAATCCTTCAACCAATACTAATTAAAGTAAAAAATCTTGGACTAGCTGACTAACTGGCTTGGTGTAGTCATGCAACTCTGCCATGAGGGTGCCATTTCCAGTGAGTTCAATGAAGGCTGTCACTGAGTCCACACTCAACAAGTACAGCTGGCTTATACATGAAACACGGTGCGTGCACCGAACTGTAGATATTTGAACGCTGGAAAAAGTCACGGAGAAGACCCTGAGAAACCAGGAAGGTTCAAATCTGCCCAAAAAAGCTGCTGAAAAGAACAAAGCAAAACAGGGAAAGATTGTAAGTGTGATACAGCTCAGAAAATCACACAGGAAAGTCCAAGTCTGGAAAAAATCTACTTAGAAAGAGGCAAAAGGGAAGCACACAGGCTACAGGGGAATTTACTGGCTGCCGAGAAAGGGACAATGGAAAAGCAGAGGCAAAAGGACAAAAGAAATGCAAATAAGGCCGGAAGAAAATTACTGAATAATAAAAAATTTAAAAAATGACTGAGTGAATAAAAAATAAAATTACCGAATGATGAAAAAATAAAGTTACTCAATGAATAAAGAAATAAAATTTCTTGAGTGAATAAAAATGACTGCAGCAAATATTCCAGCAAATGTTCCAATCCCATCTCCAGCATCATTGGATGGTAATACATGGCAAAAGTAGAAGCTTTTCCACTTTCAATGACAAAACTATGATATTTCAACAGATTTAATGACTGCAACATCCAATGGATCAATGGCCACCTTCTCCCCAGTTGCTCCCGCTCACTATTACTGTCTTTGTGAAACAGGGCACAGGCATACGGAATTGAGTGGTTAGGAGAGCAACCATGATAATAGTAGCACATGCAGAGTGTCAATAGCAGCAGGAGAAAGTTGAGAGGGAAGTTCAGTTTTGTTATTGGATACCGTTAGTAAGAAATAAGGCAGGTAGGCTTGTGTGTGCTGGGGCTACAGCTGATCTGGGGCTATGAAAGAGAAAGATCCGCTTGCATTTATATATGCCTTAAATAGCAGTCTGGGCACAGAAGTGACTCTATCAAAGCAAATTACTGCGGATGCTGGAATCTGAAACCAAAGAGAAAATGCTGGAAAATCTCAGCAGGTCTGGCAGCATCTGTAGGGAGAGAAAAGAGCTAATGTTTCGAGTCCAGATGACCCTTTTCTTTGGGGAGCTGACTGTTTTTTTTCAAAATAGAACGCTCGGGTCTTTTAGTCATATAATGATTATGGCACATATGAAAACCATTTGGCCCATCAAGTCTATGCCATCCCTCTGACAGGGTGGAGAGTCAGTTCAAGATTGCATCTGAAAGAAAACACCCCTCACAATGCAGCACCTCTCAACAGCACACAGGAATGATGTCAGTAGCCTCTTACCTTAACATCTTTATTGAGATCATTGAATTTCTTCCGCCACTGTCACCAGTTTCAGGGATCAATGCTTTCACCAGTTCTGACCACTTTTGCCGTTCAACATGCCCAAGCACAATTCTGTCACCACAATTCTGCTGCTACCTCCCCTCGGTGGGACTTCTTGTACCAGCACAGCAGCAGATGTTCAGAACATGTGATATTCAACTCCGCAGCCTGCCATTTTTCATTGTTCAAGGTTAAACCAGCCCACAGCAGTCGAAAGTCGCCTGCCGTTTAAGAGATGCAAGTTGCCTTACAGATGGCTAATTTTCTCTCTGTGCACAAATGGCAAATTAAAAGAAATTCAGGCCTTTCACGTTAAAATGAGACCCATGCTCCAAATTCACCGACCACGTCACTGAATGGGCTTTTTCAACCCATCACAGATTTATCCTTGTTTTCAGGCGCTCACCAAATTTTGAAGCCCTGTAGAATCCGGTCAAGCTGACGAAGGAGGTTTTTGCGGAATTGGAAATGGCTAAGACAGTGACAACTGTAGTTGCCATATTCACCCTGACGCTCCCCCACTGCGGAATCTCACGCTCTCGGGAACATTTTGACACATGCCCCAGTTCTCATTGGGGTCCTCACTGATTAAACCTGTGGAAGTTTGAGCTACATCAGCAGCCACCAATCCGACTGCAAATGAATTTACATAGAATTAAGAATGACATAGAATTTACAGTGCAGAAGGAGGCCATTCGGCCCATCGAGTCTGCACCGACTCTTGGAAAGAGCACCCTACCCAAGTCCACACCTCCACGCTATTCCCATAACCCAGTAACCCCACCCAGCACTTAGGGCAATTTTGGACACTAAGGGCAATTTAGCACGGCCAATCCACCTAACCTGCACATCTTTGGACTGTGGGAGGAAACCGGAGCACCCGGAGTAAACCCAGGCAGACATGGGGAGAACGTGCAGACTCCGCACAGACAGTGACCCAGCGGGGAATCGAACCTGGGACCCTGGAGCTGTGAAGCAATTGTGCTAACCACCATGCTACCGTGCTGAGCAATCCTATTATTCAAATGCAACATCGGCGTATCCAACACTGTAATAAGGTCAATTCTTGTCAAGGAACAAAGCTGTGATTATAAGATAATAATGCATTAGGTATCTCGTGATATTGAAGGGTAATGATGCCCTATGGTTATCTGCCGAACAGTAAATTAATATTTATGTAAAAATAAGAGACGAATTACAGCAAGTGAGCAATAGTAAATCCTATTTTGATGGCATACATCGTTGCTCCAGACCGTGAAATTCTGTGCCATTTGCATTGAAAAGACATGAGTGTTACGCTTCTAAAATAAGGCTCGAATCAGGGCATTTGCTTCCCTACTTCAAAGAGATTAGTTGCCTTTGTTCTTGGGAAACTAGATTAATTAATGAGGTTGATGTCCTAAGTGGAAGTGCCACATCCTGTCTTCTGCAGGGGGTGAATTTCTTCACTCGTAGCATGAGGCTTTTAAGCTTAAAGTGCGACCAAAGAACAACAACAAAGATTTGCATTTATACTGCGCCCGGAACAAATAACATCCCAGGATAGATAAGCAGACATTAGATCAGGAGAGCTGGAAATTTGGTCAAAGAGAACGCCTTGAAGAAGCATTTTAAAGAACACGAATGAGATGAAGAGGTTTAGGGCCCTGGCAATTAAAGACATGTTTGCCTTCAATTGACATTGAAGGCAATTGGTTGCGAATGCAGGTCCATTACAGTCAGAAGCCGGGGGAAATTATAATGGGAAACAAAGAGATAAGAATTGAACACACACATTGGTTATGTCATCACAAAAGAGAGCACAAATAAACTCCCAGAAATGTGAGGGTACAAAGAGTCTAGTGAAAGGGTGGATTTGAAGCAAATCAGCATTAGTAAGAAAATGGTGCTGGGAAAACTAATGGGGTTAAAGACGAATAAATCATGATGGCCTGATGATAATTCACATCCCAGAGTATTAAAGGAAGTGGCTCTGGAAATATTGGATGCGTTGGTGGCCATCTTCCTAAATTCTCTAGACCCAGGAGCAGTTCCTACAGATTGGAGGGTGGCAAATGTCACCTCAGTATTTAAAAAGAGAGGGAGGGAAAAAAGGCAGAATTACAGACCAGTTAGTCTGGTGTCAGGAGTGAGGAAGATGCTATTATAAAACACGTGGGAAGAGTCTATTATAAAACACGTGATACAGAACATTTCATAGAATCATAGAATTGACAGTGCAGAAGGAGGCCATTCGGGCCATCGAGTCTGCACCGGCTCTTGGGAAGGGCACCCTACTTAAGCCACCCTAGCCCCATAACTCAGTAACCCCACCTCACCTTTTTGGCCACGACAGGCAATTTATCATGGCCAATCCGCCTAACTTGCACATCTTTGGACTGCAGGAGGAAACCGAAGCACCCGGAGGAAACTCACGCAGACACGGGGAGAACGTGCAAACTCCGCAAAGACAGTGACCCAAGCCAGGAATTGAACCTGGGACCCTGGAGCTGTGAAGCAACTGTGCTAAGCACTGTGCTATCACACTGCCCTTGGAAAGCATCAATGGGATTGGACAAACAAAGCATGGGTTTATGAACGGCAAATCATGCTTAACAAATCTACTGGAGATTTTTGAGGATGTAATTAATAGAAAAGATAAGAGAGAACTAGTCGATGTAATGAATTTGGGCTTTCAGAAGGCTTTTGGTGAGGTCCTTCATGAGAGATCAGTGAGAAAAATTAAGGTACAAGGGATTGGGCTAATGTATTGGCATGGATCGAGAATTGGTTGACAGGAAACAGAATGGGAATAAATGGTTCTTTTTTCTCTGCAGGCAGTGACGTGTGGGGTACTGCAAAGGGATCTGGGTGTCCTTGTACACCAGTCATTGAAAATGGAGAGGCAAATGTGGCAAGCAATTAGGAAGACAAATGGTATGTGGCCTTCATTGCAAGAAAATTTGAGTTCTGAAGTAGAGAAATCTTACTGAAGTTATACAGGGCCTTGGTGAGACCACACCTGGGGTAGCGAGTGGAGCTTTGGTCTCCTGACCGAAGAAAGGATACACTTGCCAAAGAGGGAATGGAGGAGAGGTTCACTAGGCTGATACTGGGGTTACAGGGACTGCCCTCTGAGGAGAGACTGAGTCAACTGGGCCTGTATTCACGAGAATTTAGAAGGAAGAGAGTAGATCTGATTGAAACATGTAAAATTCTAACAGGGCTGGGCAGACTAGACACAGGAAGGATGTTTTCCCTGGTTGGGGAATATAGAACCATGGGACCCAGATATGGGACAGACCATACCATCCCGTACCAGCCTCCCCGAACAGGCACCGGAATGTGGCGACTAGGGGCTTGTCACAGTAACTTCATTTGAAGCCTACTCGTGACAATAAGAGATTTTCATTTCATTTCATTTCATATTGAATGGCGAAGCAGGGTCAAAGGGAGAAACATAAATTGAGGATGGACATGAGGCCTGAATTGTCGCTGTGCAGAGATATTGGAGGACTGCAGTGCTGGAGGAGATTACAGGAATAGGGAGGGTCAGGCCTTAAACAGAAGGGTGAACATTTTGAAGTGTTGGGTGCTCTGAGGTACAGACGAACTAACACGGTTGCGATTGGTACAACGCAGTTTTATTCCATTTAACTATTTATACATCTGACTTGGTACTCAGCACGTTGTGACAGTGTGAGTGTCTTGCAATGAGGTCCTGGCCCTGTGCTGTCTCCAGATGGACTGCCCAGGAAGTGTTGTGTTTCTTGTCTTATACTGTGTCTGCTCTTGTCTGTGATTGGCTGTCGTGTTATGTGTGCTAATTGGTCCGTTGGTCTGTCTATCATTATGTATGTGTTATGATGTATGTTTGAATATCATGACAGACATGAGGCCTGAATTGTCGCTGTGCAGAGATATTGGAGGACTGCAGTGCTGGAGGAGGTTACAGGTATAGGGAGGGTCAGGCCTTAAACAGAAGGGTTAACATTTTCAAATCGAGGCATTGCTAGATGAGGAGCCCATGTCCAGCAATGAATATGTGCATGATGGACAATGAGACTTGGTATGAATTAGGATATAGGGAATAGAATTTTTGGTAAGGTCTGTTTTGTTGGTGGGGGTGTTGAGGAGGTATGAGGAGACATTTGGAACAGCCAAGTCTAGAGGTAACAAAAGCATGGATGAGGGTTACAACAGCAGATGAGCTGATATGGGCAATATTAGGGAGTTGGAAGCTCAGTGAAAGAAAGGGTATGGCGTCTGCAGCTTGACTCAGTCCATGGATGATGAAGGCGGCAATTGTGTCTCAGTATTCTAAAAACAATCCCACTGGCCCAATCCTGCCTCATGGAGTATACTTTCCTCTGCTTCAATTAATTCTCTGATTTCCTCTTTAAAAGATGCAATATACTCTGGCTCAACCAGTGCAAAAATATGCAAAGCTTTATTAGTTCTGTATAGAAATAAACTTTGCCTAATAACTTCTCTCATTCAGCGAGAATTTTAAATGCTGACAACCCATGCTTGCTGATATGTTCTTTACCCTCTCCCATGCAAAATACCCGCTTTCAACCCATCGGTGTGAGAAATCTCACAAGGCATCAGTTTCTTGAAAGTCTGTTCATTCTAGAACTGAATCGATGACAGTGCAGATCACATGTGGTCATTTGAATCGCTTGATGAGACTGAACAAACCTTCCTGAAATCACCTTCCATACCGATTCAAGCCTTCACAGAACTGCATGCCGATGAAACCAATATTTAAACAGCTCTCTTGTGTGACCCGGACAATGCCAAATAATAGCAATATTCTTATTAGCAAATCAAATTTTTGATTGAACATTTTACTCTGCACATGGTTGGGCTCAACTACAAAACACTGAAGAATTTTACTACAGGATTCAGTCCCTACACCATGTTGCTAATTGTGTTCTCTCTTAATTTGGCTCTGTTTAATTACGTTTGCTCAAGAGTCGTCAGGTATCTTTCGATACCGCCACAAGGTTCAAAACCGAAGACTGATCAAAGACTCGATACACCAGTTAGTAAGTTCAAAAGCAATGCTCATTTATTTACACACAGTCAAATCTACTCATGCTTAAAACTCTCCAACCTAAACTATCACTATTACGAAAAGCCTATACTTAGCTTCGGGTGCCCACTCAGTCAGAGGAACAATGACCGTTGCTCGGTCCTGAGGCTGCTGAATGTGGTGAATGGAACTGCTGTTAATTCACCAGTGCCCTGTGATATCATGGTACTGCTGTATCGTGTTCCGTTATGTGTTTAACCCTGTGGGCTCCACCTATGGGCCATTGTATGATTTCACCCACAGGGGATTATGTCGGGACATGTACAGGCTCACCCATGGCTCCATCCCTTACAGGAAGTATAAAGGCAGCTGACCTGCGGGGCCGCATTCATTGTTGTACCGGTCACTGGCAGGCTCAGTTGTAAGCTGATTAAAACCACGGTTTACTTCTCAACGTGTCTCTCAGTGAATTGATGGTCGCATCAATTTAATCAGCTTAAAATACAACTATGGAATCAGCCCTCAAACCTGACAGACTGGAACTTGATCCACAGGCCACGGAGGCGAGAGAAATTTTTTCGCACTGGCTTCGATGCTTCAAGGCCTATCTCGCCGCGTCGTCTACGCCATCCGTCACGGACTAACAGAAACTGAGTCTTCTCCACGCACGGGTGAGCCATCGTATTTCTGTCCAGCTCGACGGCGCCGCTTCCTATACAGAAGCCCTCGCACTACTCGAACGCATATATGTACGGCCCGTGAACGAGGTCTACGCGCAACACATCTTCACCACTCGCCGCCAGCGCCCCGGGGAGTCGCTAGATGATTACCTACGCGACCTCAAAGCCCTCGCGCGCAACTGTAACTACCAGGCCGTTACGGCCCCTCAGCATATGGAGCTCGCTATCCGAGACGTTTACGTGGCAGGGGTCCAATCGAACTATGTAAGACAGCGCCTGCTCGAAAAAGGGGCCCAGGACCTGGAGGACACGGTAACACTAGCTACCTCTCTGGAGGTCGCGTTTCAGAGCCTTACTGCGTTCCCCGCCGACCACGTGACCCCCTCGTGGGCCCCAGACCAGAGACTACCCCAGGCCTGTGCCGCGTGGCCGCCCGCCCATCATGGGGGGCTATCCTGCTATTTTTGCGGCCAGTCCCAACACCCCCGACAGCACTGCCCGGCCCGCAACGCGAACTGTAGTAAATGCGGGTGAAAAGGACATTTCGCCAAGGTCTGCCTGGCCAGGTCTAAAAACTCGAACTCACAGACCCGACCCACAGACCCACAGGCCCGCAGACCCCGCAAGGTGGCAGCGTGTCTGCTGACTCCGCCTCTGCACAACACGTGCGACTCATGGGTGCCGCAACCTTGGCCATCCTCCCCCACGCGACTGGCCACGTGCGATTCATGGGGGCCGCCATCTTGGCCGCCATCATCCTCACCGTCCGCCACACTTGACCAACGGGGGCCGCCACCTTGGCCGCCATCTGCTACACCGCCCAAGATGTACGAACGACATGGACAACAGCCATCGCGTGGCCGCCCCAGCACCTCCGATCAGCTCAGCGCGATCACCCTGGACCAGTCGCGATCAAAGCACCTCTGGAGCTCCATGATGGCCGTCCGGGTAAACGGGTACGAGACACCTTGCCTTTTCAACTCTGGGAGCACAGAGAGCTTCATTCACCCGGACATGGTAAGAAGTTGTTCGCTCCCAATATTCCCGATGCGACAAACTATCTCCCTCGCCTCTGGGTCACACTCGGTGCAAATCCAAGGGTGCACTACTGCAACCCTAGTGATCCAGGGCGCTGAGTACGCTAATTTTGAACTATATGTGCTCCCAGACCTCTGCGCTCCTCTCCTCTTAGGACTCGATTTTCAGTGCAACCTCAGGAGCCTAACTCTTAAATTCGGGGGCCCCTGCCCCCACTGCAGCCTTGCGACCCTAAAAATCGACCCTCCCCCCCTCTTTGCGAATCTCACCGCCAATTGTAAGCCAATAGCCACCAGAAGCAGGCGGTATAGCATGCAGGACAGGACGTTCATTAGGTCCGAGGTCCAGCGTCTCTTGCGGGAGGGGGTCATAGAGGCCAGCAATAGCCCCTGGAGAGCTCAGGTGGTGGTCGCCAAGACCGGGGAAAAGTTCCGGATGGTGGTTGATTACAGCCAGACCATTACCCGCTTTACGCAACTCGATGCGTACCCCCTTCCCCGGATTGCAGACATGGTAAATCAGATCGCGCACTACCGCGTGTTCTCTACGGTAGATCTGAAGTCTGCATATCACCAGCTCCCAATCCGTCCGGAGGACCGACACTACACGCCGTTTGAGGCAGACGGGCGCCTTTTCCATTTCCTCCGGGTCCCCTTTGGCGTCACAAGTGGGGTTTCGGTGTTCCAACGAGCAATGAACCGAATGGTGGACCAGTACGGGCTGTGGGCCACGTTTCCGTACTTGGATAATGTCACCATCTGCAGCCATGATCAGCAGGACCACGACGCCAACCTCCACCGATTTCTCCAAACCGTCCAAAAACTCACCCTCACCGACAAGGAGAAATGCGTTTTCCGCACAACCAGGCAAGCCATCCTCGGCTACGTCGTGGAAAACGGGGTCCTAGGACCCGACCCTGACCGTATGCGCCCCCTCCTCCAATTCCCTCTTCCTCACTGCCCCAAGGCCCTGAAGAGGTGCCTTGGATTTTTCTCCTATTACGCCCAGTGGGTCCCCCAGTATGCGGACAAAGCCCGCCCACTATTTAAGGCCACCCTCGTTCCACTGGCAGCCGAGGCTCGCCAGGCCTTCAACTGCATCAAGGCGGACATCGCCAAAGCTGCAATGCGCACGGTGGATGAGTCCGCCCCCTTCCAGGTGGAGAGCGATACCTCAGAGGTCGCTCTCGCCGCCACTCGCAACCAAGCAGGCAGACCGGTAGCGTTCTTTTCCTGCACCCTCACCACCTCTGAAATTCGACACTCCTTGGTCGAAAAAGAAGCCCAAGCCATCGTGGAAGCCATACGGCACTGGAGGCACTACCTCGCTGGTAGGAGGTTTACCCTCAGCACCGACCAACAATCGGTTGCCTTCATGTTTGACAATACGCAGTGGGGCAAGATCAAGAATGGCAAGATCTTGAGGTGGAGGATCAAACTCTCCACCTATAACTATGATGTAGTATATCGTCCTGGGAAGCTCAACGAGCCCCCAGATGCCCTGTCCCGCGGCACGTGCGCCAGCGCACAAGATGACCGATTACGTGCTATCCACGATGACCTCTGCCACCCGGGGATCACCTGGCTCACCCACTACATCAAGGCCCGCAACCTGCCCTACTCCATTGAGGAGGTCAAAGCTGTAACCAGAGACTGCCAAATCTGTGCGGAGTGTAAACCGCACTTCTATCGACCAGATAAGGCCCACCTGGTAAAGGCATCCCGGCCCTTTGAACGCCTTAGTAGCGATTTCAAAGGGCCCCTCCCCTCCAATAATCGCAACACGTACTTCCTGAACATCATAGACGAGTTCTCCCGTTTTCCGTTCACCATTCCCTGCCCCGATATGACCACTCCCACAGTCATCAAAACCCTGCATAGTGTCTTCACCCTGTTCGGTTTCCCCAGCTTTGTCCACAGCGTCAGGGGCTCGTTGTTCATGAGCGACGATCTGCGTCAGTACCTGTTCAGTAAGGGCATCGCCTCGAGCAGGACTACCAGCTATAACCCCAGGGGAAACGGGCAGGTGGAGAGGGAGAACGCAACGGTCTGGAAGACCGTCCGACTGACCCTACGGTCCAGGAATCGCCCAGTTTCTCACTGGCAGGAGGTCCTCCCCGATGCGTTCCACTCTATTAGGTCCCTCCTTTGCAGGGCCACAAACCAGACCCCTCATCACCGCTTGTTTGTTTTCCCTAGGGGAGCTACCTCAGGGGCCTCGCTTCCACCCTGGCTGATGACACCGGATCCAGTCCTCCGAAAACATGTTTGGAGCCATAAGATCAACCCACTGGTAGAGAGGGTCCAGCTCCTGCACTCCAACCCACACTATGTGTATGTCAGACACCCCGATGGTCGGCAGGATACCGTCTCCCTCCGGGACCTGGCGCCCGCAGGCTCCGACACCACGACCACTACTGCATCCCCCACACTAGGTCCCGTCCAACCTCCCATGTTCAGCGCCCCTACCCCTATCCAACCTCACATGTTCAGCGCCCCTACCCCGATATGGTTCTCGCGCTCCCTCCCACCCGCCGCACCGGTCCACAGGAATGAAGCTCCGGAAGAGCCGCTCCAGGAGTCCACGCCTGTGCCTGCTCCGGGCCCAGCTCCACAGCCACCCGAAATGGCTGCAACACCAGTGCTTTGGTGGTCGCAACGTACGATCCGGGCACCAGACCGACTGAATCTGTAAACCCGTCACCCCCGCCGGACTTCATTTTTAAACAGGGGGTGAATGTGGTGAATGGAACTACTGTTAATTCACCAGTGCACTGTGATATCATGTTACTGCTGTATCATGTTATGTTATGTGTTTAACCCTGTGGGCTCCACCTATGGGCCATTGTACGGCTTCACCCACAGGGGGATATGTCGGGGCATGTACGGGCTCGCCCATGGCTCCACCCCTTACAGGAAGTATAAAGGCAACTGACCTGCGGGGCCGCATTCATTGTTGTACCGGTCACAGGCAGGCTCAGTTGTAAGCTGATTAAAACCACGGTTTACTTCTCAACATGTCTCTCAGTGAATTGATGGTCGCATCACTGGATTGAGCTGTGTACAGGATAGCAACTAGGAGCGTCTATCTCGTAGCGTACGTTGACTTGGAACTTACTTCGTCTGGCGTAGCTTTGGCAGGTCTCTCCTCGCTGAGAGCCAAGGCCAAGAGAGAGATCCTCTCTTGGGGAGTCCTTTTTATGCCCCAAAAGGGCTTTGCACTCTTTTGTGGGCGGGCCTTGAACTTGGCCCCAATTAATTGGGCCGTTTCCCAATTGACCTGATCGATTTTCCTCCAATAGAGGGGTGGGTTCCCTGGTTGCTGGGTGTGTCCTAGGTGGCCGTTGGCCTGCTTTGTTTTAGTCTCCTCTGGCGGCGGGATGTCTGGCTTAGCATTGTTTACCTAAATGTTGCCTCTTGTTCCCGGGGATGGCTCATTAGTATGTAGATTGCTTAGCAGTACCGGTCCTGTCTGAGAGCTAAGGCTCTAATCAACAGACAGACCTTGCACCTGCTTGCTTTTTCGGTAATGTCCAATTTTCCCTGCATTCTTTGCAAGTGTCCATTTTGTAATTGGGACGTAGCCATCCCAGATGGCTACAACCACCAGCACACAATGGCAGGAGTATGTATGAGGCCTGAGGATGGACTGCAGCACCTCACCAAACTATTTCAGCGGCAGCTCTCAGCACCAAGGATGCCAAACCCACTGAGAAGTACAAGAGGAGCAAAATCATGGAAATGTGCACGGTAGTGCAGTAGTTAGCACTGCTGCCTCACGCCGCTGAGGACCCGCATTCGATGCGGATCCTGGGTCACTGTCTGTGTGGAGTTTGCACATTCTCCCCGTGTTTGCATGGGTCTCACCCTCGCGACCCAAAAAGATGTGCGGGGTAGGTCAATTTGCGTTGCTGAAATTGCCCCTTCTTTGGAAAACAGAAAGAATTGGACACTCTAAATTGTTTTCATGACAATGGAATTCTCCTCTGATTCACACCAATCTGAGGTCAACATTTAAAAAAATTAATTTAAAGTACTCAATTCTTTTTTTTCCAATTAAGGGCCAATTTAGCATGGCCAATCCACCCACACTGCACATCTTTTGGGTTGTGGGGTGAGACCCACGCAGACACAGGGAGAATGTGTAAACTCCACACGGACAGTAACCCTGGGCTGGCATCGAATCTGGGTCCTCGGTGCTGTGAGGCAGTAGCGCTAACCACGTGCTACCATGCCGCCCCATTCTGATGAGGGCGGCATGGTAGCACTATTGCTTCACAGCGCTAGGGTCCCAGATTCGATTCCCCACTGGATCACTGTCTATGAGGAGTCTGCATGTTCTCCCCGTGTCTGCATGGGTTTCTTCCCGGTGCTCCGGTTTCCTCCCACAGTCCAAAGACATGCAGGTTAGGTGGATTGGCCATGCTAAATTGCCCTTAGTGTCCAAAATGGTTCAGAGGGGTTATTTCGTTACGGGGATAGGGTGGAAATGAAGGTTTAAGTGGGTCGGTGCAGACTCGATGGGCCGAATGGCCTCCTTCTGCACTGTATGTTCTATGATGTAAACATATTTCACCATTCCTTCATTGGTGCTGGTTACATCCTACCCAATAGTGGCATGAGAGCATCGTCACAACCAGGACTATTGTCATTCAACTACTACATGTGTACCAGCACCACGTTGTCGGGGCAATTAGGAGATGGGCAATAAGCTGGACTTTGCTAACATCAGCCGTAACTGAAGAACAAATGGAGAACAAAAAATCTCTGCGTTCATTTCAGCTCTTTACGAGAGTGGCTGCATTTCAAAGGTACTTAATTGGCTACGAAGAGCTTTGGGATGTCTTGAGGTCATGAAAGGTATGAGCATCCCTGATTTCAATCACTTCACCATTGGTAGCTGTGCCATCAGCTGTCTCGACCCAGGTACTGGAATTACCTCTCTAAATCTCTCCACCTACAACCTCACATTCTTCCTTCAAAACACTCCTTAAAACTTAACTCTTGAACCAAGACGTTGGCCATCTGTCCTGACATCTCCTTGCGCCACTCAAGTGTCCAATTTTGCCTAATAATACTCCTGTGAAGAGCTTTGGGATGTTTTATTATCTTAAAGATGATATATATGTACAAAGTGTTGTTGTTTTGTGATATAAATGAATGATTTTTATTTTGTATGTGGCAATGTACGTAGAGATTCCAGTAACGTGAAGTTTAAAAATACACAATATCAGAGTTCTGGGGATAATGGGCCTACTCCTGTTCCTATGTTCCGATCAAACCTGTTCCTTCCACTGATTTAGACTGAGGGGGTTTCGAATATTATCTGAATGGTCATAAATTAGGAGAGGGGAATGTGCAGTGAGACCTGGGTGTCCTCGTACACCAGTCACTGAAGTTAAGCATTCGGGTGCAGCAGGCGGTAAAGAAGGCAAATGGTATGCTGGCCTTCATAGCGAGAGGATTCGAGTTTCGGAGCAGGGATGTCTTGCCGCAATTATACAGGGTCTTGGTGAGGCATCCCAGAGAATATCGTGTGCAGTTTTGCTCTCCTTATCTGAGGAAGGGTGTTCTGGATATAGAGGGAGTGCAGCAAAGGTTTACCAGATTGATTCCTGAGGGGGCAGGACTGACATACGAGGAGAGATTAATTCTGTTACGATTGAATTTGCAGGAGTTCAGAAGAATGAGGGGCAATCTCATGGAAACCTATAAAGTTCCATCGGGACTGGACAGGGTAGATGGAGGAAGGATGTTCCTGATGTGGCTGTGTCTAGAAACAAGGTCACAGTCTGAGGATACGGGGTAGACTATTTAGGGCAGAGATGAGGAGAAATTTCTTCACCCAGAGAGTGGTGAGCCTGTGGAATTCGTTACCACAGGAAGTAGTTGAGTCCAAAACATTGGCAGCACGGTAGCACAGTGGTTAGCACAGTTGCTTCACAGCTCCAGGGTCCCAGGTTTGATTCCCGGCTTGAGGCTGCACATTCTCCCCGTGCCTGCGTGGGTTTCCTCCGGGTGCTCCGGTTTCCTCCCACAGTCCAAAGATGTACAGGTTAGGTGGATTAGCCATTCTAAATTGCCCTTAGTGTCCAAAAAGGTTGGGTGGACTTACTGGGTTACGGGGATAAAGGGGATAGGCGGCGTGGAGCTTGCGTAGGGTGCTTTTTCCAAGGGCCGGTGCAGACTCGATGGGCCGAATGGCCTCCATCTGCACTGTAAATTCTCTGATTGTATGGGTTCAAGAAGCAGTTTAATATAGCGCTTAGGGCGAAGGGGATCAAAGGATATGGGGGAAAACGGGATTAGGCAATTGAGTTGGTTGATCAGCCACGATCATAATGAATGGCGGAGTGGGCTTGAAGGGCCGAATGGCCTCCTCCTGCTCCTATTTTTTCTATGTTTCGATGATACAGCGGTATAGCTGAGGGTGGACACACATGTCGGCTGCCACAGCATTCAAGAAATGACCAACATCTGTTACACAGCCAAGTCCCTCAGGAGGGCATCAGGTTTTATTATTACATATGTCTCAGTGACATATTTAAAATCTTCAGAATATTTAAACCCATTGTCTATTGTCCCGGGGACACAGGCTCCTGTCGGCAGAGATAAGATGACACGCTGCACAGCCACTTTCCACTCACTGCACTCGAGGCTTGAGCACATGCATTTTAAATGGATCTGTGATAAGCTGGTAGTTAATGCATTGGCTGGTTGTTATTTTTATAGTCCAGCTGAGTTTACACAACAGTAACCAATGACCGTGAACAGCTGTGAGTTCCATTTCGAAGAGGTTCCTCACGTTGAATTGACTAAATAGAGACAGGAGGGTTTGACATTTCATTGTGTTGGAAACGGTAATGATTTCAGAGAAGTTGAAGCTGAGGTACCAAAAATAAATACGGTTTGTTAGCCATCACTTGACTTGATGCTGTCGTGTTAAACATCTGGACTGAATATCAAATTTGATTACGCATTTGCATAAAACACCCATTGAGGCGGGATGTAACTATTTTATTCCTGAATGCTGATTGTACAGATGGACAGCGAGAGACTGAGGGCTTTGAAATGAAATGAAAATGAAAATTATTCATTGTTACAAGTAGGCTTCAAATGAAGTTACAGCCACATTCTGGCGCCTGTTCGGGGAGGCTGGTCCGGGAATTGAACCGTGCTGCTGGCCTGCCTTGGTCTACTTTCAAAGCCAGTTATTTAGCCCTGTGCTAAACCAGCTCCGGGCTTTGTTCAACAAACCCTGTTGGGGAAAATAAATGGCAAATGTTTGGAAGTCAGCAGTAGACATTATGCACTGCAGTTCAGCTAGTATCTGGAAAAGAAAGATGGGCCTATGTTTCGATCACAACTCATGCTCATCTAGCATTACCCTTCACCTGCCCATCAACAGAACATTCCCACAATTGTTAGGGTGCAGAAGGAGGCCATTCGGCCCATGGTTCTGCACTCACTCTCCAAACGATCTCCCCTGCCTTTTCCCTGCACCTGTACCCTTGTCTTCATAACTGAATTTTCTCATCCCTGGAACCATTCATGTAAACATGTTCTGCACTCCCTCCAATGCCTTCACATCCTTCCAACAGAGTGACACCCAGGACTGCACATAAAATAGAGCTGGTTTAGCACAGGGCTAAAGAGCTGGCTTTTAAAGCAGACCAAGGCAGACCAGCAGCACGGTTCAATTCTTGTACCAGCCTCCCTAAACAGGTGCTGGAATGTGGCGACTGGGGGCTTTTCACAGTAACTTCATTTGAAGCCTACTTGTGACAATAAGTGATTTTCAATATGTCAGCTGACATTTAACTACAGTCTTGTGTAAGTACACCATTAACTCCTTGATCTTCCACTCTATGACCCTATTAAAAGAGCCCAGAATACTATATGCTTTATCAACTGCTCTCTCCACCTGTGCTGCACCCCCAGATCCCTCTGCTTTTGCTCCTGTCAACATTCCCCTGACAGAAAACCCTGTGGAGCTATGGGAAATGAGTGGGGGACTGTGCTCAGTTAGTTAGCTCTTACAAGAGGCAACATGGGTACTATAGGCCAATTCAATATCAATGCAGCTTACAGTCCCCTTCAGGTACAGATTAAACTGCTGTGCACTTCCAACATTTCACATCTCCATTGGAAACCAGAAATTCCGACAGGGGTGTCATCTTTCTCATTGTTGGTGACATTGGCACCTATGTCCTTTCCCAGATGCCCTGGCAATGTAGCGATGAGCCTCCTATTTAAACTGCTGTCAACCTGGTGCTGATGGTACTCGAGAATGATCCTCTAACATAGCTTCAGAAAATCCTGGACAATCTCAACAGGTCTGACAGCATCGGTGGACAGAGAAGGGAGCCAACCTTTCGAGTCGGGAGGAGCCTTTGTCAAAGCTGCCAGACTCGAAACATTAGCTCCCTTCTCCCTCCACAGATGCTGTCAGACCTGCTGAGATTGTCCAGCATTTTCTGTCTTTGTTTCAGATTCCAGCACCCGCAGTAATTTTCTTTTCTCGCAAACAGCTTGTTGTGTTTGAAGAAATGTAGGGGAAAAGTAGGCTAAGCAACTTTCAAAACTTGAAACGGTGAAATTTAATTGGACGATTTTACATTTGCCCTGTTAGATTCCATGGTAATATTGACTGAGAATCAATTAAATCACTGAAAAGGCTGACATGTTTATCTGAGGCAAAACGTTTGGAATATTCCAATTACAACTGGATGCTCGAATAGGAGAAGATGTACTTTGATGGACTAATTGAGCCTTTCTGATCTTTGATGTAACTTCTCCATATAAACAGAATGACAAAAAAGGTTTCATGTTTCGGGAGAGAGAACCTTCATCAGAATTGGAAGTTGAAAAGAAACAAAGCCCTTTACAAGACCGAACAAGGTAAAGAGAAAAGAGAACATAAAGTAAGATTAAATGATCCATTTACTAGTTTGTGTCAGAGAAGAAGTTAATGAGTCTAAAATCTATTAACATACTTTTGAAAAACATCACTGACTAATGTGCAAAGATTTCAGTCTAATCCCAGAACATTATTAGATGGAACATGGTGTGAAAATAGCTAAGTGAGAATCCGGTTGGTGAGCATGCCTTTAGTTACCTAGGCCTTAGGCTCAGGAATTACTTCCTTAAAATTTGCTTCCTCATCATCTCTCTCTGACTTTCAGGTGCCCCTCAAAACCTATCGTTTCGACCAAGCTTTTAATCACGTATCTGTGGTAGTCTGTGAAGAGGTATTACGGTACCTGGTAATGCTGGAACACCATTGGTAGATAGTGCATGTTTCCTATTGGTCAAGCTGTATGGTAGCTCCGCCCTGAAAGGCAGGGTATAAGAGCCCATGCCACCCCAGCAGCCTTCTTTTCTGTACCTGAGCTGCTGGGGGAAACATCAAGCTTATTAAAGCCTTCAGTTGGACTACAACCTCGCTTTAGTGGTCATTGATCGTGCATCAGTATCCTACAATCTCCTTATGTTGTTTGGTGTTAGGTTGTTGTATGTTTACACTCCTCTGGAGCACCATATCCTTAAAGTCACCATATAAATGCAATCCCAATAAATACAATCTCCACAATCTCCAGATCCATGTGAACATCATCACTTGGAATTCCCCCTCCATGTTACTCACCATCCTGACTTGGAAAAATATCGGCATTCCTTGACTGTCGCTGGGTCAAAATCCTGGAACACCCTCCTTAACAGCACAGTGGATGTACCTACATCTCAGGCACTGCAGTGGTTCAAGAAGGCAGCTCACCACCACCTTCTGAAGGGCAATTACAGATGGGTAATAAATGCTGGCATAGCCAGCGACGCCCACTTCTTGTAACAAAAGGAAGGGACTGCAGCCAATATTCTGACCAGAAGACTGAAGAGTTCTGAGGAAAAAGATAAGATATTGCTCACTTTGAGATTGATTAGTGTAGGGTAGGCGGCTAAAGCTGTCATGATCAGGCCAGCAATGGGAAGGTGAATTGAACTGTAAACTATGGGGACGTGATGCTCAACAGTCTGGTCAGCCAAACCTGGGTTTAGTCTTGCCAACATAAAGATGGCTCCATGAGCAGTGAATGCAATATGCCAGACTATAGGACCAAAGCGGGATTAGGCTTCTGAGTTGAATGATCAACCACGATCATAATGAATGGCGAAGCTAGCTCGAAGGGTCAAATGGCCTCCTCCTGCTGCTATTTTCTATGTTTCTGTGTTTGCAGTAATAATGCACCTTTCATTTTGTCCCCCAGCAGTTTGCTGCCAATAATCATTTATGTAGTCATTCGTGTGGCGTCGGAAACTTGGCAGCATATTTTCTCACAGTTGAGTTCCACAAACAGTGATGCGGCAGAGACCAGGGTCGGGGTTACTGTTCCAGTTTAAGTCCTGTGGCGGGGGGGGGGGGGGGGGGGGGGGGGCGTGGAGGCGGTGCTCTGTCGTCATATCTGAGCCTTATAAAAAAGACACCCGGACAGGTACCGCTTTATCACACTTTTCACTACAGACCAGGAAATGGAGTGCAGAAAACACCAGCACTCGGATTCAATGATGCTTTGCTGGAAGTGTTGCTGAATGTAGTGCAGGAGAGGAGGGATAGAAACATGGAAACATAGAAATTAAGAGCAGGAGGAGGCCATTTGGCTCTTCGAACTTTGCCATTCATTATGATCATTGGTTGATCATCCAACTCAATCGCCTAATCCCACTTCACCCCATATCCTTTGATCCCCTTCTCCCGAAATGCTATTTCTTTTTTTAAAAATAATTTTTATTAAAGTTTTCACAGAATATCAATAACAAAATGAAAAAGGAACCCAACAGGGTTAAATACAAAACACGGTCAAAAAACAACCCTCCATACCCCCCTCCCCCCTGTACATAAATAATAAATTAACACCCCAACTTAACACAAAGCCAATGTAGCAAATATATACACCCTCTCAGATCCCCCAGTGTAAATAAACAAAAACAAAAATAAAGTAACCCCCCCACCCCCCCTCCCCGAGTTGCTGCTGCCATTGACCAATGTCTATCGTTCTGCCAGGAAGTCTAAGAACGGTTGCCACCGCCTGAAGAACCCTTCCACCGACCCTCTCAAGGCGAATTTCACCCTCTCCAACTTAATAAACCCCGCCATATCGTTGATCCAGGATTCCATGCTTGGGGGCCTCGCGACCTTCCACGGAAGAAGAATCCTCCGCCAGGCTACCAGGGAAGCAAAGGCCAGAATACCGGCCTCTTTCGCCTCCTGCACTCCCGGCTCCTCTGCAACCCCAAATATTGCGAGCCCCCAGCCCGGTTTGACCCTGGATCCTACCACCCTCGACACCGTCCTCGCTACGCCCTTCCAAAATTCCTCCAGCGCTGGGCATGCCCAGAACATATGGTGTGGTTTGCTGGGCTCCCTGAGCACCTAACACACCTGTCCTCACCCCAAAAAAACCGGCTCATCTTTGTCCCGGTCATGTGTGCCCTGTGAAGCACCTTAAACTGTATGAGGCTGAGCCTCGTGTATGAAGATGAAGAGTTCACCCTCCCTAGGGCACATGCCCACATCCCTTCCTCGATCTCTTCCAACTCCTCCTCCCACTTACCTTTCACCTCCACCACCGAGGCCTCCTCCTCCTCCTGCATCACCTGGTAAGTCTCTGAGATTTCCCCACTCCCGCCCACCCCCCCGAGAGCACCCTGTCCTGTACTGTGCGTGGCAGCAGCCGTGGGAATTCCACCACCTGCCGCCTGGCAAATGCCCTTACCAGTATGTACCTGAAGGTGTTCCCCAGGGGGAGCCCATACTTCTCCTCCAACTCACCCAGGCTCGCGAGCTTCCCGTCCACAAACAGGTCTCCCAACCTTCGTATCCCTGCCCTGTGCCACCCCGAAAACCCTCCATCTGTTCTCCCTGGGACGAACCGGTGGTTCCCCCGTATTGGGGTCCACACCGAGGCCCCAACTTCCCCCCTGTGCCGCCTCCACTGCCCCCAGATTTTGAAGGCAGCCGCCACTACCGGGGTCGTGGTATACCTCCTTGGAGGGAGCGGCAGCAGCACCATTGCCAGCGCGCCCAGACTCGTACCCACACAAGACGCCGTCTCCAGCCTCTTCCATGCAGCCCCCTCCCGTCCATCACCCACTTGCGCATCATCGTCGCATTGGCGGCCCTGTAGTACCCACAGAGGTTGGGCAGCGCCAGCCCCCCCCCCATCTCTACCCCGCTCCAGGAACACCGTTCTCACCCTCGGAGTCCCTTGCGCCCACACAAACCCCATTATGCTCCTGTTAACCCTGCTAAAATAAGCCTTCGGGATAAACACGGGGAGGCACTGGAACAGGAACAAAAACCTTGGGAGCACCGTCATTTTGACTGACTGCACCCTACCAGCCAAGGACAGCGGCAACGCGTCCCACCTCTTGAACTCCTCCTCTATTTGCTCCACCAGCCTTGTGAAATTAAGCCTATGCAGGGCCCCCCAGCTCCTGGCCACCTGGACCCCCAAATACCTGAAGCTCCTCTCCGCCGTTTTTAGTGGGAACTCACCAATCCCCCTCTACTGGTCCCCTGGGTGAACCAAAAACAGCTCGCTCTTCCCCATGTTGAGCTTATACCCCGGGAAATCCCCGAATTCCCTAAGGATCCTCATTACCTCCGGCATTCCTCCCACCGGGTCCGCCACATATAACAGCAAGTCGTCCGCATAGAGCGACACCCTATGCTCCTCCCCACCCCGCACCAACCCCCTCCAGTTCCTCGACTCCCTCAGTGCCATAGCCAGGGGTTCAATCGCCAGTGCGAAGAGCAAGGGGGACAGGGGACACCCCTGCCTCGTCCCTCGGTGCAACCAAAAGTACTCAGACCTCCTCCTGTTCGTGGCCACACTCAGCATCGGGACCTCATACAACAGCCTGACCCACCTGACAAACCCCTCCCCAAACCTAAACCTCTTCAGCACCTCCCACAGGTACCCCCACTCTTCCCTATCGAAGGCTTTCTCAGCATCCATTGCCACCACAATCTCCGCCTCCCATTCCTTCGCCGGGATTATGATAACGTTCAGAAGCCTCCGCACATTCGCGTTCAACTGCCTCCCCTTCACGAACCGCCTCTGGTCTTCATGGATGATCTGCGGCACACAATCCTCAATCCTCGTGGCTAAGACCTTTGCCAGCACCTTGGCATCTACGTTTAGCAACAAAATCGGCCTGTAAGACCCACACTGCAGGGAATCCTTGTCCCGCTTCAGGATCAAGGAGATCATTGCCCGGGACATCGTCGGGGGAAAAGCCCCCCCTCCCTTGCCTCATTCAAGGTCCTAACTCGCAATGGGCCCAACAGGTCGATATATTTTTAATAAAATTCAACCGGAAAACCATCCGGCACCGGTGCCTTCCCCGCCTGCATGCTCCCTATCTCTTTGGTCAGCTCCTCCAGCCCAATTGGGGCCCCCAATCCCGCCACCAGTCCCTCATCCACCTTCGGAAACCTCAATTGGTCCAGAAGGCGGCCCTTCCCTCCCTCCTCCAGTGGGGGCTCGGACCGATACAATTCCTCATAAAGGTCCCTGAAGACCCCATTGATGCCATCCCCACTCAGTACCACACTCCCTCCCCTGTCCTTAACTCCCCTGATCTCCCTAGCTGCATCCCGCTTACGAAGTTGATGCGCCAGCATCCGGCTTGTCTTTTCCCCATACTCATAAATCGGCCCCTGGGCCTTCCTCCACTGCACCTCCGCCTTCCTGCTGCGCCTCTTCCTCAACAGTCCTTCCTCAGGCACCTCTGCATACCTCCTGTCTACCCTCACCATCTACCCCACCAGCCTCTCCCGCTCCCTCTGCTCCCTCCTCTCCTTATGGGCCCTAATGGAGATCAGCTCTCCCCTAAACACCGCCTTCAGCGCCTCCCAGACCATCCCCACTCGGACCTCCCTGTTATCGTTGGCCTCCAGGTACCTCTCTATGCTTCCTCGGACCCGCTCACTCACCTCCTCGTCCGCCAACAGCCCCACCTCCAAACGCCACAACGGGCGCTGGTCCCTCTCCTCCCCCAGCTCTAAGTCCACCGAATGCGGGGCGTGATCCGAAATGGCTATCGCCGAGTACTCAGTATCCTCTACTCTCGCTATCAGCGCCTTGCTCAAAATAAAAAAGTCAATCCGGGAATAAGCCTTATGGACATGTGAGAAGAATGAAAATTCCCTAGCCCCCGGTCTTGCAGTTCTCCAAGGGTCCACCCCTCCCATCTGGTCCATAAACCCCCTTAGCACCTTAGCCGCTGCTGGCTTCCTACCCACCCTAGACCTGGAGCGATCCAGTGCCGGATCCAACACCGTGTTAAAGTCTTCCCCCATTATCACGCCCCCCACTTCCGTATCTGGAATCCGACCCAAAGTGCGCCGCATAATTGGATTGGATTGGATTGGATTTGTTTATTGTCACGTGTACCGAGGTACAGTGAAAAGTATTTTTCTGCGAGCAGCTCAACAGATCATTAAGTACATGAGAAGAAAAGGGAATTTAAAAAAATACATAATAGGGCAACACAACATATACAATGTAACTACATAAGCACTGGCATCGAATGAAGCATACAGGGTGCAGTGTTAATGAGGTCAGTCCATTAGAGGGTCATTTAGGAGTCTGGTGACAGTGGGGAAGAAGCTGTTTTTGAGTCTGTTCGTGCGTGTTCTCAGACTTCTGTATCTCCTACCCGATGGAAGAAGTTGGAAGAGTGAGTAGGCCGGGTGGGAGGGATCTTTGATTATGCTGCCCGCTTTCCCCAGGCAGCGGGAGATGTAGATGGAGTCAATGGATGGGAGGCAGCTTCGTGTGATGGACTGGGCGGTGTTCACAACTCTGAAGCCCTCCTCTTCGCCACCTCCGCACTCCAGTCCTGGTATATGCGAACCTCCGCGTTCTCCCACCTGCTGCTCCTCTCCTTCTTGGCCCACCTGAGCACACACTCCCGATTGGCGAACCGATGAAACCGCACCAGCACCGCCCGCGGAGGCTCGTTAGCCTTGGGCCTCCTCGCCAGCACTCTATGGGCCCCTTCCAGCTCCAAGGCCCCCTGGAAGGACCCCGCTCCCATCAGCCAGTTCAACATGGTGACCACATAGGCCCCCACGTCCGGCCCCCCCAGCCCGTCCGGGAGACCCAGAATCCGCAAGTTCTTCCGCTTCGACCGATTCTCCATCTCCTTGAACCGCCTGCCATTTCTTGTGGAGCGTCTCATGCGCCTCCACCTTTACCGCCAGGCTTAAGATCTCGTCCTCATTGTCGGAGATCTTTTATCGGGCCTCGCGGATCGCCACCCCCTGGGCCGTCTGTGTCTCCAGCAGCTTATCGATAGAGGCCTTCATCGGCTCAAGCAGGTCTGCTTTAATCTCCCTAAAGCAGCGCTGGATACCCTCCTGTTGCTCCTGCGCCCACTGCATCCACGCTGCCTGGTCCCCGCCGCCGCCATTTTGTTCTTCTTCCCTCGCACCTTCCTCGGGTCCACCACCACGTTTTTAGTCGCCCTGCTCCTGGTAAAAGCCATATACTGTCGGGGAACTATTGTACTCTCCTTCCCACAGCGGGAAACGTCGAAAAAATTCCGTTGGGGGCCCTGAAAAGAGCCCAAAAGTCAGTTTTTTGCGGGAGCTGCCGAATGTGCGACTTAGCTCCGCATAGCCGCAACCGGAAGTCTTCGAAATGCTATTTCTGACTGCTTCTTGAACATATGCAATGTTTTGGCCTCAACTGCTTCCTGTGGTAATGAATTCCACAGGCTCACCGCTTTCTGAATGAAGACATTTCTCCTCATCTCAGTCCTAAATGGCCTACCCTGTATCCTCAGACTGCGACCCCTGGTTCTGGGCACACCCAGCATTGGGAAGATCCTTCCTGCATCTACCCTGTTAGAATTTTACAAATTTCTACGAGATCCCCCCTCATTCTTCTGAACTCCAGCGAATACAATCCTAACCAATTCAATTTGTGGGCGGCACAGTAGCACAGTGGTTAGCATTGTTGCTTCACAGCTCCAGGGACCCAGGTTCGATTCCGGCTTGGGTCACTGTCTGTGCGGAGTCTGCACATCCTCCCCGTGTGTGCGTGGGTTTCCTCCGGGTGCTCCGGTTTCCTCCCACAGTCCAAAGATGTGCAGGTTAGGTGGATTGGCCGTGTTAAATTGCCCTTATTATCCAAAAAGGTTAGGCGGGGTTACTGGATTACGGGGATAGGGTGGAGGTGTGGTCTTAAATGGGGCGCTCTTTCCAAGGGCCGGTGCAGAGTCAATGGGCCGAGTGGCCTCCTTCTGCTGTAAATTCTATGATTGTCTCCTCGTACATCAGTCCCGCCATCCCAGGAATCAGTCTGGTCAACCTTTGCTGCTCTCCCTCCAGAGCATGAACATCCTTCCTCAGATAAGGAGACCAAAACTATGCACAATAGTCCAGATGTGGCCTCACCAAGGCCCTGTGTAATTGCAGCAAGACATCCATGCTCCTGAAATCGAAATGTGTCCTCTACCCCATGTCTTCTACCCGAGGGATGGAAGGAGGAGGCCAGCCTGACTCACCAACTCTGCGCGGGAGGCAGTTACCAGGGTGGAGAGTGCCAACTGCATTCTTAAGGGGACAGCTCTGAAGAGCAGGAAAAGATGAATGACCCTCATCCATGCTGCCAGGTCAAATGAACCCTCTACTCCACAGTTGCTCATGGAATGGCAACTGGGACATGGGCCTCAGAGGCAGGGCCTCCACCTGTGCAGCCCGTGCATAAAATTACATCTCAATGTGATGCAGTGATGCCTCGTAGCCCCACTGCAGTCCATGCAGTTTGCAGATAGAGCGGTGGCTGGATCTTGGTCCATGCCACACCAAGAGTTCATATTGTGTGGAGGGAGTTGGCATGGTGAGCAGCAGCATTTGCTGGGTATGCCATACATCTGTCGACCTTATTCTGCTATCTGCATGAGCTCACCGTTCTGGAGTATGTTGCTGGAGAACCCTTAAGGACCAACTGCAGTGCATCTTTCAGTTGGCCCACAGGAGCCAGTGGTGAAGACTGGCATCATGCGAACGCTACCCGCAATCCAATTGCTATCATACCATCTTCTCTTCTTGCACAGGGCAAGTTAACACACAACAAACACGAGAGAGAGAGAGAGGGGAAGGGAAGGGGCAAGATTGAACCCCAGTCCCTCACACTGGGCTGGCGAGCTGGCAGGGCAGGCTCGGGACTGTTCATGTGCAGATGGTGAGGTCGACATCCAGCAGGGAACCGATGCTCATTGCCAGTGACGTAGAAATCTAAGGGCGATGACCAGCCCATGCAGTCACTCACCATCTCCTCTTTCGATTACAGGTACCAGCAAGAAGAGGGTGATGCCCGACCCGGAACCAGCGTTCAGCACCAACTCCAACCTGCAGCCAGGTGAGGAGGATGAGGACGATGCGGACAGTGCAGCTGTAGAGCCATCACTGTACCCTCCACAAGCCCAGAGACACACACCTCATTGGGCTCTAGATCTAGTTCCGGCAGGGTCTCACGCTTTGGTGGTCACCTCACTGACATGTGTCCACAGTAGGGGGTGGCACTGACAGCCTCAGATGATGAGCCGCTGGGCCAAGATGCTGGACATACAGTGAGAGACAGAGAAACATCAGGGAGAGGTGTCGGAGACCCTCAACAGAGTGGCATGCAAGGCGGAGAAGTCTGATCAAGTGGCAACGACATGTGTGTGCATCGAGGCCTGCATGAGGAGGATGACAAACGTTATGGAGAACCGGATCAAACATAATGTCCAGTTTTTCCCAAACATGTGCGCAGACCTGTATTCCATCGTGGTACAACATAGATCATAGACTTTACAGTGCAGAAGTAGGCCATTCAGCCCATGAAGTCTGCACCGGCCCTTGGAAAGAACACCCTGTTGTGTTGTGCTTCTTCATGTAGCATAAGCTGCTTCCTTGATGTATGCTCTGACAAAGGAAGGTTCAGACTTGGAGATAGGTTTAACACATTTATTGAACAGTTAACAATTTTCCTACTTGAGTTCGACTCTGCTGCTAATCTTGCTATAGTAATTCAGTCTAACTAACCAGTCTGCCCTAAGTCAATGCGGTGGGTGTGATGCTTCCGATCTGCCGCTGTGCTTCCTCTGTGAGTCGTCTGTGGAAAGAGAAAGAGCATGTGTGCCCTGTCCTTTTATATGGGTTGCCCCCTTGTGGTAGTGTCACCTCTGGGTGTCTTGACTGCCCATTGGTCGTGTCGTTTTCGATGTGTTCATTAGCTGTATGTCTGCATGTCATGACATCTCAGGTGCTCCCTCTAGTGTTTACTTAGTTGCAGTGTATTTACATTAACCCCTTGTGTATATACAGTGATGCATATCACCACACACCCTACCTAAGCCCATACCTCCACTCTATCCCCACACCTCCACTCTATCCCGTAACCCCTCCTAATCTTTTTTGGACACTAAGGGCAATTTAGCATAGCCAATCCATCTAACCTGCACATCTTTGGACTGTGGGAGGAAACCAGAGCACCCGGAGGAAACCCACGCAGACTCCACACAGGCAGTGACCCAGCAGGGAATCGAACCTGGGACCGGGGAGCTGTGAAACAACTGTGCTAACCACTATGCTACGTGCTGCCCTTAGGAACATAGTAATTAGGAGCAGAAATCGAGCTTGTTCCACCGATCAATCATATTATGGCTGATCTCTTCCTGGTCTTCATTCCACCTACCTACCTGTTCCCCATATCTCTTTAACCCATTTTTAGGATCAGAAATATGTCTATATCATTCTTGAAACCATTTAGCCATATGTAAGCTTTTGCAGTGACTTCCAAAGAGGTGTTGGGGCATCTCGACCTCCCAGCAAGTGCCCCTACCCTCAAGGTGTCAGGGTGCTCGGGCAACCAGAGGGAGGAGGAGTATCAGGCGGACAAGCTTGCACGTCCAGTCAGGACTCTTTGAGGGTGTGTGGCCGTTCAAATTCCCCTTTGTCTGGGATCCCACAAGTTCCCGCCTCTGGAACCACAGACGAAGCACCTGACCCAGAAACAGAGACCCAAACTAAGCTGGGGCACTTCAGGCCTCGAAATCCAAAGGACGGCCACCAGAAACATCAAAGAGAACAGGACACAGGCTGCCTCCAGCCCTGCTGAAGATGCCTGGTGAGAACAGCGGCAGCAAATGTACAATGAAGAAGCATTGATCATGATGGTGGCACGTGGCACTAACGTTGCTGATTGCTGATGTACACTTGTTAACGTATGTACAGATGCATGTTAAGGAGGTCTGCTGCCTTTTCATTGCATCTGTTCACTTTAATGCCTGTGCGCGATCCCGATATTGCAGAGGACAACCGTGCCTGCATCTGTGTCCTCTGCAATCGCAAGTGCTCAGAGAGGTACCGATCTTTGCCAAGCCCCTCTTTTCACGCTGCCCTTTTGTTCTTCACAGATTGTTCGATACAACTGCCTTTGCTGAGTCAGAACGGCATGTTGGGATTCGCCTTCAAGTTGTCCAGTTGACCTGGCCTGCAGCTTCATTCACCCACCTTTCGCCCAGCCACCCGAAAGCCTATCCCTGTCACTACTCCAATGCCCACCATTGTCCTTTCCACCCGAAGGATTCACATTTCACTTTGTACCCCCCTTCAAAGTCCTTAATTTTCCCATCATCCATCATTGCAGGATCCTCACCCTCCCACACTACTGCATACCATTGCCCTCTTCAACTATAAATATTCAATCACAACAAAAGTCACCTTGCTTTGACCCCAGGACAATTTAATTGACACCACAGAACTCTTCATCTGAACCACCCGAATCACACCCACCAAAACCCTCCACTGTCTGCCAATCAGATTCCACTTGTCCACCAGCACCAACCCAATTCATGGTTCCATTCTTCCCCACTGCCGTTCCATTTCTCGATAACACCTGCAGCATAACGTCAACGGTCTATCTTCCCACCTTACCTCCATTTTAGCTATCAAACCGACACTACTCCTTTGTCTCTCTCCTCCCATCTTTCCCCCCACTCTGCCAGAAAGACCCCCGTTGTGTAACAATACCTGCTACAGTTGTAAACCAGCTGCAGGAGGTGCCGCCAGATCGAGGCAACATGGGGTATGCAAGGGGCTACTGCAGCTGGTGCTACAACACTGAAAGGTGCCACCTCAAACTCCTGCTCCAACACTGAGAGACTCCACTTGCAGAAGCTGCTAAAACACTGAGAGACTCCACCTGGAGCTCCTACACCAACATTGAGAGACTCCACCTGGAGTTTCATGTGACATTACACAAACGTACAGCATGTGAAGGGTTAATGATATGTTAAGCCTAGCCACGAGACGGGGCTATGGGACAGTACTATGAATAGCACTGTCTCTTGGGCATCTGCGAGGAGAGTGGATTAGAACTGAAGGAGACAAGGTGTAAAGTGTATTGCGGAGTCTGCGTGTTCTCTCCATATCTGCGTGGGTTTCCTCCGGGTGCTCCGGTTTCCTCCCACAAGCCCTGAAGGACATGCTTGTTAGGTAATTTGGACATTCTGAATTCTCCCTCTGTGTACCCGAACAGGCGCCGGAAATTAGCGACGAGGGGCTTTACACAGTAACTTCATTGCAGTGTTAATGTAAGCCTACTTGGGACAATAAAGATTATTAATAAAAGATAATTAGAATAGGTGTTGCACTCAAATTTAGTAGTGTTAATAAAAATTAGTTTAGTTCTTCAAAAGAGCTTTGTGTGTCTTTATGATAATTATGCCTTCCATCCTGGAAACCCCTCACAAAGATCTCCGCCCATCAGTCCCAACATCGAGAGACTCCACCTGCAGCTCCGTCTCCAACATCGAGAGACTCCACCTGCAGCTCCGTCTCCAACATCGAGTGACTCCACCTGCAGCTCCGTCTCCAACATCGAGAGACTACACCTGCAGCTCCGTCTCCAACACCGAGAGTCTCCACCTGCAGCTCCGTCTACAACATCGAGAGACTCCACCTGCAGCTCCGTCTCCAACATCGAGAGTCTCCACCTGCAGCTCCGTCTCCAACATCGAGAGGCTCCACCTGCAGCTCCGTCTCCAACATCGAGAGGCTCCACCTGCAGCTCTGTCTCCAACATCGAGAGGCTCCACCTGCAGCTCCGTCTCCAACATCGAGAGGCTCCACCTGCAGCTCCGTCTCCAACATTGAGAGGCTCCACCTGCAGCTCCGTCTCCAACATCGAGAGACTCCACCTGCAGGTCCGTCTCCAACATCGAGAGGCTCCACCTGCAGCTCCGTCTCCAACATCGAGAGGCTCCACCTGCAGCTCCGTCTCCAACATCGAGAGACTCCACCTGCAGCTCCGTCTCCAACATCGAGAGACTCCACCTGCAGCTCCATAAGACCATAAGACATAGGAGTGGAAGTAAGGCCATTCGGCCCATCAAGTCCACTCCACCATTCAATCATGGCTGATTTCAACTCCATTTACCCGCTCTCTCTCCATAGCCCTTAATTCCTCGAGAAGTCAAGAATTTATCAACTTCTGACTTAAAGACACTCAACGTCCCGGCCTCCACCGCCCTCTGTGGCAATGAATTCCACAGACCCACCACTCACTGGCTAAAGAAATTTCTCCTCATCTCTGTTCTAAAGTGACTCCCTTTTATTCTAAGGCTGTGCCCCCGGGTCCTAGTCTCCCCTGCTAATGGAAACAACTTCCCTACATCCACCCTATCTAAGCCATTCATCATCTTGTAAGTTTCTATTAGATCTCCCCTCAACCTCCTAAACTCCAATGAATATAATCCCAGGATCCTCAGACGTTCATCGTATGTTAGGCCCACCATTCCTGGGATCATCCGTGTGAATCCCCGCTGGACCCACTCCAGTGCCAGTATGTCCTTCCTGAGGTGTGGGGCCCAAAATTGCTCACAGTATTCTAAATGGGGCCTAACTAATGCTTTATAAAGCTTCAGAAGTACATCCTTGCTTTTATATTCCAAGCCTCTTGAGATGAATGACAACATTGCATTTGCTTTCTTAATTACGGACTCAACCTGCAAGTTTACCTTTAGAGAATGCTGGACTAGGACTCCCAAGTCCCTTTGCACGTCAGCATTATGAATTTTGTCACCATTCAGAAAATAGTCCATGCCTCTATTCTTTTTTCCAAAGTGCAAGACCTCGCACTTGCCCACGTTGAATTTCATCAGCCATTTCTTGGACCACTCTCCTAAACTGTCTAAATCTTTCTGCAGCCTCCCCACCTCCTCCATACTACTTGCCCCTCCACCTATCTTTGTATCATCGGCAAACTTAGCCAGAATGCCCCCAGCCCCGTCATCTAGATCGTTAATATATAAAGAGAACAGCTGTGGCCCCAACACTGAACCCTGCGGGACACCACTCGTCACCGGTTGCCATTCCGAAAAAGAACCTTTTATCCCAACTCTCTGCCTTCTGCCTGACAGCCAGTCGTCAATCCATGTTAGTACCTTGCCTCGAATACCATGGGCCCTTATTTTACTCAGCAGTCTCCCGTGAGGCACCTTATCAAAGGCCATTTGGAAGTCAAGATAGATAACATCCATTGGCTCTCCTTGGTCTAACCTATTTGTTATCTCTTCAAAGAACTCTAACAGGTTTGTCAGGCACGACCTCCCCTTACTAAATCCATGCTGACTTGTCCTAATATGACCCTGCACATCCAAGAATTTAGAAATCTCATCCTTAACAATGGATTCTAGAATCTTGCCAACAACCGAGGTTAGGCTAATTGGCCTATAATTTTCCATCTTTTTCCTTGTTCCCTTCTTGAACAGGGGGGTTACAACAGCGATTTTCCAATCCTCTGGGACTTTCCCTGACTCCAGTGACTTTTGAAAGATCATAACTAATGCCTCCACTATTTCTTCAGCTATCTCCTTTAGAACTCGAGGATGTAGCCCATCTGGGCCTGGGGATTTATCAATTTTTAGACCTCTTAGTTTCTCTAGCACTTTCTCCTTTGTGATGGCTACCATATTCAACTCTGCCCCCTGACTCTCCTGAATTGTTGGGATATTACTCATGTCTTCTACTGTGAAGACTGACGCAAAGTACTTATTCAGTTCCTCAGATATTTCCTTGTCTCCCATCACAAAATTACCAGCGCCATTTTGGAGCAGCCTAATGTCAACTTTTGCCTCCCGTTTGTTTTTAATGTATTTAAAGAAACTTTTACTATCATTCCTAATGTTACTGGCTAGCCTACCTTCAAATTTGATCCTCTCTTTCCTTATTTCTCTCTTTGTTATCCTCTGTTTGTTTTTGTAGTCTTCCCAATCTTCTGACTTCCCACTACTCTTTGCCACATTATAGGCTTTCTCTTTTGCTTTAATGCATTCCCTAACTTACTTTGTCAGCCATGGCTGCCTAATCCCCCCTCTGATAACCTTTCTTTTCTTTGGGATGAACCTCTGTACTGTGTCCTTAATTACTCCCAGAAACTCCTGCCATTGCTGTTCTACTGTCTTTCCCACTAGGCTCTACTCCCAGTTGATTTTCGTCAGTTCCTCCCTCATGCCCCTGTAGTTACCTTTATTTAACTGTAACACCTTTACATCTGATTCTACCTTCTTTCTTTCAAATTGGAGATTGAATTCTACCATATTATGATCACTGCCTCCTAAGTGCTCCCTTACTTTAAGATCTTTAATCAAGTCTGGCCCATTACATAACACTAAGTCCAGAATGGCCTGTTCCCTCGTGGGCTCCATCACAAGCTGTTCCAAAAAGCCCTCCTGTAAGCATTCAATGAATTCCCTTTCCTTGGGTCCACTGGCAGCATTATTTACCCAGTCCAGCTGCATATTGAAGTCCCCCATGATCACTGTGACCTTGCCTTTCTGACATGCACTTTCTATTTCGTGGTGCATTTTGTGCCCCCGGTCCTGACCACTGTTAGGAGGCCTGTACATAACTCCCATTATGGTTTTTTTGCCTTTGTGGTTCCTCAACTCTACCCACACAGACTCCACATCATCTGACCCTATGTCGTTTAGTGCTCTTGATTTAATTTCATACCTAATTAACAAGGCAACCCCACCCCCTCTGCCCACCTCTCTGTCTTTTCGATAGGTTGTGAATCCCTGGATGTTTAAATGCCAGTCCTGAACCCCCTGCAACCATGTCTCTGTGATGCCTACCACATCATACCTGCCAGTCACAATCTGGGCCACAAGCTCATCTACCTTGTTCCGTACACTGCGCGCATTTAAATATAGCACCTTTAATTCTCTATTGACCGTCCCTTTTTGTTTTCTTAGTGTGGTGGACCTTGGTTTACTATGCCTTGCCATACACTGTGTCATATTTTGTGGGATGGGGACAATCGTAACCACTCTTGAGTTTTGTCTGTTCGTGCTTTTTTGTATTCCTAAGCAGCTACGCTCCCCGCTGATTACTTCACCTCTTGGTTCCCTGACTTTCCCTTCCCCCCAATCTTTAGTTTAAAGTCCTCCGTCCCCAACATCGAGAGACTCCACCTGCAGCTCCGTCTCCAACATCGAGAGACTCCACCTGCTGCTCCGTCTCCAACATCGAGAGACTCCACCGCAGTCGGTCTCCAACATCGAGAGACTCCACCTGCAGCTTTGTCTCCAACATCGAGAGACTCCACCTGCAGCACCATCTCCAACATCGAGAGGCTCCACCTGCAGCTCCATCTCCAACATCGAGAGGCTCCACCTGCAGCTCCGTCTCCAATATTGAGAGGCTCCACTTGCAGCTCCTGTTCCAACATCAAGAGGCTCCACCTGCAGCTCCGTCTCCAACATCGAGAGACTCCACCTGCAGCTCTGTCTCCAACATCGAGAGACTCCACCTGCAGCTCCATCTCCAACATCGAGTGACTCCATCTGCAGCTCCGTCTACAACATCGAGAGACTCCACCTGCAGCTCCGTCTCCAACATCGAGAGGCTCCACCTGCAGCTCCGTCTCCAACATCGAGAGACTCCACCTGCAGCTCCTGTTGCGACATCGAGAGGCTCCACCTTGAAGTTAAAATCTCACCACTATTCTCAGAATTCCCCCTATCCCAAAAAAAGGGTCGATATTCCAAATGGTGAACAGGAATTCTCACTCCCCGACTCCGATGCAAGCTTCAGTGGGTGCTATACAGGTCAAACCATATTTTCAAGTTATCCCCCGGTATAACCCATGCCTTCACCGAAGAATTTTACCTACTTACCCCTCAGGAGCATTGATAAGTAAGGTCCTGCATTGCTAAGTAAGTAAAGTAGGCTAATAACCACTGTTTCAGGTTAAACTTTTAAGTAATTTTATGATTATATATCTTTTTTTTCTTTTTAAAAGATGCAATCACTGTATTTACAGAAAAGTAAAAAGATCTTGCTTCTGGATCCTTCTGGTTGGTTGAAGGGACCTTCAGGCCCAACTTGACAATCAATCTTCTTTTTAAAATCTGGTCTTCTTTAGATGTATTCGCTGATGAGCTTGGTTGTTGTGTCCTATCTTTCCCATGTACCGAGCTGTGAGAGCTGGCTCTGCTGGCTGTCCCCTTTCTTCGGGTTTATATATTTTTCGAACAGTTATCTAGTTTTTATGACTTTATTGTATAGTAACTCTTGATTCTCTTTGATTGTATAAAGTATCTTTGATCTAAACATTCTAATCCAACTAAGTATTCATTTTGACATAACCTCATCTCATAGATCTGATTACATTGTGTCCTTTGTGATGTTCAAAATGCTTTGACTTCAAGAGGTGTTACTTTTAATTCCTGTCATTTCTATAGTTTTATTTTCCAATTGTGTCCTCAGCTCATAACTGACTTTGATTTTGGCTTTAAATTATGTTTCTCATCGACTGATAGTCTCCAGTTTTCTTTAATTTACCTGGTATTAGCAAATTTTCACACCTAGAATTCTCACCAAATTTACCTGAACCTCATCCATGCTTTTCCAGATGTTTACTAAGATAGTTACTTTCAATAAAGGTGTGAGCCATTGTTTTTGGCTTCATTCAAAATCCTGTTTGTCTTGTTTGCCTGCTTGACCAAGGATATCTGCATTTTACAATCCTTCCCTGGAAGCTGCTGTTAATCCTTTGTGGGATCTTGCCCTGTATTCTGTCATGTTTCTCTCAGACCAGATATTGCCAGACTTCCATGTTTCAAATGACACATCTTTCCATATTTTCCATAACACCCCGTCTTGACATTTGAAACATAACTATAACATTTGGTCAATTATCCCCCCATCTAATTGTATTGACTAACATTTATCCCCGATCTTTCTCATTTGTATGTACATGTTTTGTGATTTTAAATTGTGCACCGAAATCAATTCGTAAATGTATCCATATCACAGACCAGTGTCTTTTTTCGTTCTTTCCTCAAGTCCAATTAACGTGAACCATAGCCGCAGCTGCTCAGGAGGGTAACACAATAGCTATATCCGTGTGTTCCACTACCTCCAAAGCATTTTACTTCCTTGGGGTAGCAGCACCATAGAAGCTTCCTCATGTCCCTTAGAAACAGCACACAACTCAGTCCATCAGTAACCAAAAAGGTCTTTTGTTCATCACTGTTTCCTGTCCCATTTTTCTGTCATCCAAATTGCTTACCGTTTCTCATCGGAATGGTAAATTATGAGATCATGTACCACCCACTGATTCCCTCGCTTCATAAATTTAAAAGGTACAATCGATTCTGTTCTATCCCTGACTTCTCCACATTAATGTCTAACATTGTCCTGAACCATGTATGTCTGCCAGCCCCTGGTGTACATGAGAGAATATCTTTCTGACAAATTTCCTTCAAATCTCTTTCATCTGCTATCATTTCCCTTACAACATGAAAGTGTAGATTTTCCATTACAACATTTGCAATACAATATGCCCACAGTATTCGCAAAACCACATCGAACTGTCACTTTTTTTTTACAAATAAATTCTCCCTATTGTTAAATACACAGGAAAAAAAAATAAAGTCTTATCTTGACACATTACTCATCACCTAACCACACAGATAGACCATGTGTTACAACTTTACATATTTGCAACTGTTATCACAATTCCAATACTAAAAATAAAATACAATATCGACACATCCCTTCGTGGCTTTGGAACCAATAGTCATTACATACTAAATATGGCGTGTTAACAACATCAGTATTATTTGTGATGTCCTATTCAGTTAAATCAAGAAAACACACTAAACTACCACTATTCCCCCTCAATTAAAACCTTCACACAGTTTAGAAATGTTGATCAAGTTCTCGAACGGCACACATACCCCCATGATCAGACACACATAACAGTGCCTACCAATTTACATGACATTTCTTCCTTAATAATATTTACAGCTCGACAATGCAATATTGTTTGCTGCATTGGTAACAATTTTCCCACCGTGGCATCAAGCTACAAAAATTCTTAAACTTTTGTCATTTATCATATTGGGGTTCCTCGTTCGTCGCTGCTGTCTGCCGAGACCCTTAATAGGTAGTTTCACCGACACTTCCTCTCCTACTTGATAATTTCCAGATTCACTTGGGTCCCCTTGTCCCTGGGAGACAGAGGTTCCGAGATTACTATTAAGATCAAATACTATTCTCTCAATGTCTTTATCCCAGCCTTTATCATTCTGATTCTTTATTATCCAATCCTTTACTTTTCTTACAGACCTCTCAGCCATTCCATTACTCTCTGGCGCATATTTCACGGCCCAATTGATTGCTATTCCTCTGTCAGCACAAAAGTTAATAACGGTATTTTTTCTAAAGTGCGACGCATTGTCCATCCGGATAGATTCTGGCCTACCTCTTGAGGTCATCATTTCTGCCAATACCTTTTTGGTAGTGGCTCCATTTGCTTTGCTGGTTGCTCTGAGGTCAATTTCTCCCGTGCAGCTATCAGTTTTGACTAAAAAGTACAAATGACCTTTGCTGCTTCTAGGAAAAAGCGTTCCTGCATAATCTAATGACCATTCTTGCATTGGTTTTTCAGTTTTTATGCTCCCATATGTTTTATTCCCTCTCTGTCCTCCACAGGCCATACACCTTTCACATTTTCTCCTGACTGCCGTTAAGTGTTGTCTCCAATAGGCTATTTTAATTCCTAACTTTTTCAACTCGCTTGCGACTACAACATGACCTCCATGCCCTGTGACTTCATGTATTTGCTTAATTACCATTTGAAGGTCGGCCGCTGTGTTCCCAAGAGTCCCCAAGATTATCATTCTCTGTCTGGCTAATTCATCCACTTCCTGATTCCCCTTACACAGCTCCCCAGTTCCTTTTGTGTGTGCTTTTTGATGAATTGTCTGGATTTCCATATCTGCTAAAATGTTATCTATCTCTTCCCACTGTTTTTTCTGTTCCAGTAGTTTATTTCTACCGTTCGTCCAACCATTTAGTTTCAAAAACTTCAATTCTTTCTCCAATCCTTGCTGCACAAAAAAGCTATCGGTGACAACGGTTACTTCCTGCAGCTTTCTCTGCTGACACTCCTTTAACCCTTGCAATACTCCCTCTACCTCAGCTGTCTGAGCTGACCCAATGATTATTCCCTGTTCCTCCACTACTTTCTTTCCTGAATTTTTTAAAGTGAATGTCCATCTGGCTTGTTCGTCGTCCTCCTTGACTTTACTACCATCAGTATATAATACCCAAGCATTCACCACCTCCGTTTTTTCACTGGTTCGTCAAGTTTCTGTCCCTTTTTAATGTTATGAATAAACATGATGTCAGGGTTTAGAAGAATGGTTTCCCATCTTTCCCATCGAGCTGTATTTGCACCTTGCTGGCAAATCTGTCTCTTAGTGAGCTCTTTTAATTCCCAAAACTCAGTTGTGACATAAATTTTCTTACCAACCAACAAGTTTTCTATCTCTGCTATTCTTTTTGTTATAGCTGCCAGACATTTCTCGATGTCTGAAAATTTTTGTTCAGCTCTCGACCAGTTGCCTGTCAGACGTTTGATAGGTGTCTGATTGCTATGATTAGCGAGCACCATACCATATCCATTTTTATATATGTCTAATTTAATGCTTAAATCATCCTCTTCTTGCCTCCCAACTAATGGTCCCGATATTGCAACTGCTGTCTTTAACGGATCTAACCCTCTCTGGGCCTCGCTGGTCCAAATAAAATCCCCTTTCAACGTTTCATAAATGGGTTTAGCATAAAGACTGAAGTCCTTCACTACTGGCCTTAAATATCCCAATATTCCCATTATTTTTTTAACCCCTTTTCTCGAGACAGGCGCAGTAATTTCAGCTACCTTCTTCCTCATTTCAATACTGGCCTCCCTACCTTCCTTTGATACTGAATAACCTAAATAGTTGACTTCGCTTCTCCCAATTTGACATTTCTTTAGTCCTATTTTAAAGCCTGCTTCACTAAGTGTCTTAATAATCCTGGCCACTCTTTCCACATGTTTGTCCTGATTGTCATCTCCAATTAATACATCATCGATATATACTAAAGCCAAATCGTCTTTAATCAGTTCCCTGACTATTGCCTGAAAATGATTTGGAGAATTAACATTAGACTGTGGCAGTCTACAATATACGTAATGCTTAGTGCCGAAGGTGAATGCTGTTTTCTCCCTGCTGTCTGGGTCTAATGGAACACTCCAGAATCCATTCGCCAGATCTATACTAGTTAAGTAAGTTTTTCCTGCGACTTGCTCTAAGGTAGTTTGTGGATTTATCAAATATCTCTTATCCTTTCTCGTGACTTTATTTAGAGCTTTGTAGTTTGTTACCATCCTAAATGTACCATGTGATTTACTTACTACTTGAATTGGCCTATTGCCAAGACATATGTGACCTTTTGAATAATCCCCTGCTGCTCTAATTCCTTGATTGTTATCACCAGCTCGCTCTTAGCTCCTCAGGTCAAAGGATACTGTTTTTGTGATCTGTGTTGTCCTCCGTGTATTGTGTGTTGGAACCTCTTGCTAACTAAAGCTGTGTCATTCTTTCCTATCACTAGGTTTGCTCCCATTAATACTTCTTCCATCTTCTTCCAAGCCTCGTCATTTAAAATACTTTTTTCTTTCTGTTTCCTTATTTCCTCCATGTTATCAATTGGTTTTAATATCCTTATTTTTCCTGTATCTATTTTTATTAAATCTTTTCCTGCCATCAGATTCTCATTTTCTGATATTGCAAATAATTCTCCGAATCTAATTTCTGGTCTAATATCCTTATTCCCTAATGCTCCATCTACTATGTATTCTTTTTCTGTAAGATTTCCAGCTTCTTCCCTTATCATTGATACCTCAGCCCCTATGTCCACAATAAATCTCTTTCCGTTGTATTCTACTACTAATTCCTCTTTTTCTGTTTCTATTGTTTGATTTTGGATAGCCTGTTTAAGGGGAGAAGCCGAATCCGTTCAATTTATACCGGGGCCTCCTCTGCCTCTTCCTCGGAATCCCCCTCGCGAGGGTCCCGAGTACCACTCTGGTGGGTGATACCTACCTTGCTCAATCCTCCCCTGACCAGCTGCTCTTCTTCTCCTATCCTCAATGAATCTGTCTCTTTCCTCCCGACTGAGGGCTAGGAATTGTTCCCTTGGTAAGTAATTTAGATTTTGTGGTGGGGGTGGTCCTTGTGACCGCAGATTATACCCGTGTTGTGGCATTGCTGGTTGGGCTAGATTTTGTCCCGTTTTATCGGGTATCTGTCGATTCGGTGGTCTGATCTGAGCATTTTGTGTTGAAACATTATTTTGGGCAGCTGCTGCTCTTCTTTGTTCCCCTTTTGTTTGTTTATCCTTAATTGCTTTGCCTGCCAAATCAAATTTGACCAGTTCTCTTCCTATTTCTTTTCTCTGGGTTGTTAGCAGTATTGTTGAGAAGCTATTCCCTCCTGGAATCTTGGGTCCTAACTCCCTCAGGAATCTGACTACATCGGCCCCCTCTTCCTTAGTAACCTCATATATTCGGTCGACATATGTTGTGAGGTGTTCCCCTGCAGATGCTGCGTCTGTCATTTCTTTCATTAATTTAGCTCTCTTATTTCCCAAATCTAACTCATTTATTAAATCTGAGACTTCGCCTGTAACTATTTCTCCCACTGTATGTAAATCAATAAATTTGGTGGATTCTCCTGATACCCCCATTTTCTTCGCTAACTGTTTTACCCTCTGTGAATACTCAATTCTACTCTCCCCATCTTTCTTTGGGCCTGCTGTCTTCATTACTGCTGCTACTGTTTTATACGGCACCATACCTCCCTGTCCTTCCTCTGGACCTGGTGTAAATGCCTGAACTACTTTCTCACTTCTGGGGCACGGCGTTCTTAAAGGGGCCCTTCTATCTGGTTCCCTATATTCTGAGAAATGCATTTGTCGTTGTACCGGTTCTTCTTCAAGATAGGGGGTACCCTATTGTACAAAATCTTCCACCGGTTCTATATATTCATCGAACATTGCAATTGGTACTTGGCTATCCCGTGGAGCAAAAGATACCCTATCTATGGGAGTAGGTGCAGTTATTCGGGGTCTTGGGAGATTCTGTATCCTTTCTGGTCTTAAAGCTGCTATTATCTGGCCTTGTGTTTCTGTGCTGTTCCTTACTCTACTCATGGCTCTTCCGAAACTATCATACCCTTTGCTCATTTGTCAACTTTTAGCTTTGGGGGCAACGTTTGGTAATCCCAGTAATTTTGTAGAATCAATTTGTTGACTTCCTCCTAATATTTCTCCTATTTTAAATCCCCTAGATTTAACCTCTCTTTCCCATCCTTCCTGATCGCTGTGGTGTACCATTTTTGCCTTTGGATTATACATATAATATGGTAAATCCTTATTTATGGGTCGATAAGTGGAAGGTTGTTGTTGTTTCCAGTAATCGCTATAATCCCCTATTTCTAATGGTTTAGAATTTTTTCTATTCCCTTTTCTTCTCCTTGGTTTTAATATTTCCTCATTCTCTGATGAGGGTGAGGATTCTTCCTGTCCCAGCGCAGGAGGGGCAATAATCCCAACGAGGCTTTGTGCCTCTTCACTTTCTTGTGTTTCAAAAAAATAATCTATGAAAGCTCCTTCTTTACGTGTAGCAGATTGCCTAGGCCAATTTTCTTCCCGAAACGGACTTAAATCTGGGTATTGAGAATGGTATCCCTTTGGGAAATTTTCAACGAGGTCCGAATTCCTTTGGTTATCTGGGGCGTGTTTTTTCTGTCTCTGACAGGGGTGCAGGCACTTGGTTGAATTGAAATTCAGATTGCTGTCTTGTTGCTGCTGTGTCTAAAAGGAATTGTGGCCATTGCTCTCACCAAATCCTTATTATCTGACCTGCCCTAGCCGGAGGGGTTAATGCACATGTCTTTATTATCGCTCTCAGAGATTCCCTTGAGTTATTTTTCAATATTCCGTCTCCTAATAAAGCCAATTCAACATCTCTCCCTACACTATGTCTCAGGATTCCTTCCATGTTTGCTTGATTTACTTCTGTCTCATCCATCATACTATACTGCTGTCTGGAATTGTTTAGTGATACCACATGTATAATCTTTGTCCCATGGCTGAGTTGTGGTTCTAGCTATCCCTTCTTTAAATTCTCCCCTTAGAACTACCTCTTCATCCATTTTTAGCTGTAACTCCGGGTTGTATCTATGAGCCAATACCCCTGAAATTCCTGCCCCTAATTTCCCCTTTCTCTTGGAAGGATTAACTTGTATGTCCTTTTGGGCATTTGTAAAGTCTCCTTCCACTAAGTGGATCTGCTTTCCTCCTAGGTACAATTTTTTTATAAGTCTCGTCTGCTCCCATTCATCTTCGATTTTACCTGGCGCATTTGTGTGAAACCCTACTGTTTTCACTGTGCTATCTGATTCTAGGACGGATTCGTCGTCATTTTCCATTTCTAAAGCTTCATTTTTCTGCAGCTGTTTACTATATTCGTTTGCCACTTCAGACTTACTTTTGTGTTCACTAGGGACCTGGATTATTTCTTTCATGTTTTCTTTCATGTTTTCTTCGTCAATGATTTTAACCAGTTTAGAGCACTCTTTGCCCACCTGAGCAGCTGCATGCTTCTGTCTGTGTCCGAACAAAATTAGTGATTCAGCTTGCTTTTCAAATGCAAATTTACAAAGTGCTTTAAGAATCCCGACTGGATCTCTATATTGCAGGTCTTTAGGTACTCTAACAAAGAAGGAGATGTCTCCGTCTTGATCCGTCTCTTTATTCCAGGATTTTTAAAAACTCTTTTAATTTCTTCCATTCTTGTTTCATTGCTTCATCTCTCTTGACTGTATTCCAGGGCTAGAGAATTACCCTAATTGCCATTTTTCGGAATTCTAAGTTCTGTTCCTGCTTGTCCCTTTCAGGTGCAATCTGAAATTAAGGATAAGTACCCTTTCTGGGCCCTATCCAAGGCTAACTAAGGCACTATCTTCCTGTTTTAGTTAAGGGTCGATTGGTTATTGGTCTCTAAAGGTTTCGAGGCGCGCCCTATTTCTCTAGGATTCCTCACAATCTGCCTCACTCGAAGGATGATTTATCTTTTGGCCTCCTTATACCAGTAATGGATGCAAGATTTTTAGTGCTGTCACCAAGATGTCTTGCAGACTTTTTCTCAGGGTCAGTATCTTCTAGTCTACTGATTTTTACACCCAACCAGAGTTTTATGTCCCCTCGATCCACAGAATATCCTTACAAAAGTCAATCACACGTGACTTTCCAAACTAAACTCGGCAGGTAAATTTTGACTCACACACAGACTAGAAACTTCTAATATTCTAGCCTTTGTGACGGTTAGAAACTTCTAATATTTTAACCGTTGTTTGGGAACTAGAAACTTCTAATATCCTAGCCCCCACTTTGCTTAACTAGAAACTTCCAATATTCTAGCCTTGCTTTACCTAGAAACTTCTAATATTCTAGGCCCTACGCTGGTCGCCATCAAGTTAAAAACTCACCACTATTCTTAGAATTCTCCCCATACCGAAAAAAGGGTCGATATTCTAAATGGTGAACAGGAATTCTCACTCCCCGACTCCGATGCAGGCTTCAGTGGGTGCTACTCAGGTCAAACTATATTTTCAAGTTATCTCCCGGTCTCACCCATACCTTTACCGAAGAATTTTACCTACTTACCGCTCAGGAGCATTGATATCCTGACTCCTGCATTGCTAAATAAGTAAAGTAGGCTAATAACCACTGTTTCAGATTAAAACTTTAGAGTTATTTTATTATTATATATATATTTTTTTCCTTTTTAAAAGGTGCAATCACTGTCTTTACAGAAAAGTAAAAAGATCTTGCTTCTGGATCCTTCTGGTTGGTTGAAGGGACCTTCAGGCCCAACTTGACAATCAATTTTCTTTTTAAAATTTAGATGTATTCGCTGATGAGCTTGGTTGTTGTGTCCTATCTTTCCCATGTACCGAGCTATGAGAGCTGGCTCTGCTGGCTGTCCCCTTTCTTCGGGTTTATATATTTTTCGAACAGTTATCTAGTTTTTATGACTTCATTGTAAAGTAACTCTTGATTCTCTATGATTGTAAAAAGTATCTTTGATCTAAACATTCTAATCCAACTAAGTATTCATTTTGACATAACCTCATCTCATAGATCTGATTACATTGTGTCTTTTGTGATGTTCAAAATGCTTTGACTTCAAGAGGTGTTACTTTTAATTCCTGTCATTTCTCTAGTTTTTTTCCCAATTCTGTCCTCAGCTCATAATTTTGAATTTGATTTTGGCTTTAAATTATGTTTCTCGTAGTCTGATAGTCTCCAGTTTTCTTCAATTTACCTGGTATTAGCAAATTTTCACATCTAGAATTATCACCAAATTCACCTGAACCTCATCCATGCTTTTCCAGATGTATATAAGATAGACACTTTCAATGAAGGTGTGAACCATTGTGTTTGGCTTCATTCAAAATCCTGTTTGTCTTGTTAGCTGAGCCTGCTTGACCAAGGATATCAACATTTTACAATCCTTCCCTGGCAGCTGCTGTTAACCCTTTGTGGGATTTTGCCCTGAATTCTCTCATGTTTCTCTCAGACCAGATATTGCCAGACTTCCATCGTTCAAATGACACATCTTTTCATATTTTCAACAACAACCTGCAGCTCCATCTCCATTATCGAGAGACTCCACCTGCAGCTCCGTCTCCAACATCGAGAGGCTCCACCTGCAGCTCCGTCCCCAACATCGAGAGACACCACCTGCAGCTCCATCTTCAACATAGAGAGACTCCACCTGCAGCTCCGTCTCCAACATCGAGAGGCTCCACCTGCAGCTCCGTCCCCAACATCGAGAGACACCACCTGCAGCTCCATCTTCAACATAGAGAGACTCCACCTGCAGCTCCGCCTCCAACATCGAGAGACTCCACCTGCAGCTCCGTCTCCAACATCGAGAGGCTCCACCTGCAGCTCCGTCTCCAGCATCGAGAGACTCCACCTGCAGCTCCGTCTCCAACATCGAGAGACTCCACCTGCAGCTCCGCCTCCAACACTGAGAGGGTCAACCTGCAGCTCTGTCTACAACATCGAGGGACTACACCTGCAGCTCCGCCTCCAACATCGAGAGACTCCACCTGCAGCTCCGTCTCCAACATCGAGAGACTTCACCTGCAGGTCCGTTTCCAACATCGAGAGATTCCACCTGCAGCTCCGTCTCCAACTTTGAGAGACTCCACCTGCAGCTCCGTCTCCAACATCGAGAGATTCCACCTGCAGCTCCGTCTCCAACTTCGAGAGACTCCACCTGCAGCTCCGTCTCCAACATCGAGAGATTCCACCTGCAGCTCCGTCTCCAACATCGAGAGGCTCCACCTGCAGCTCCGTCTCCAACATCGAGAGACTTGACCTGCAGCTCAGTCTCCAACATCGAGAGACTCCACCTGCAGCTCCGTCTCCAACACTGAGAGGGTCAACCTGCAGCTCTGTCTACAACATCGAGGGACTCCACCTACAGCTCCGCCTCCAACATCGAGAGACTCCACCTGCAGCTCCGTCTCCAACATCGAGAGATTCCACCTGCAGCTCCGTCTCCAACTTCGAGAGACTCCACCTGCAGCTCCGCCTCCAACATCGAGAGATTCCACCTGCAGCTCCGTCTCCAACATCGAGAGGCTCCACCTGCAGCTCCGCCTCCAACATCGAGAGACTCCACCTGCAGCTCGGTCTCCAACATCGAGAGACTCCACCTGCAGCTCCGTCTCCAACACCGAGAGGCTCCACCTGCAGCTCCGTCTCCAACACCGAGGGGCTCCACCTGCAGCTCCGCCTCCAACATCGAGAGACTCCACCTGCAGCTCGGTCTCCAACATCGAGAGACTCCACCTGCAGCTCCGTCTCCAACAACGAGAGACTCCACCTGCAGCTCCGTCTCCAACATCGAGAGACTCCACCTGCAGCTCCGTCTCCAACATCGAGAGACTCCACCTGCAGCTCCGTCTCCAACATCGAGAGGCTCCACCTGCAGCTCCGTCTCCAACATCGAGAGACTCCACCTGCAGCTCCGTCTCCAACATCGAGAGACTCCACCTGCAGCTCCGTCTCCAACATCGAGAGGCTCCACCTGCAGCTCCGTCTCCAACATCGAGAGACTCCACCTGCAGCTCCGTCTCCAACATCGAGAGACTCCACCTGTAGCTCCATCTCCAACATCGGGAGGCTCCACCTGCAGCTCCGTCTCCAACATCGAGAGACTCCACCTGCAGCTCGGTCCCCAACATCGTGAGACTCCACCTGCAGCTCCGTCTCCAGCATCGAGAGACTCCACCTGCAGCTCCGTCTCCAACATCGAGAGACTCCACCTGCAGCTCCGTCTCCAACATCGAGAGGCTCCACCTGCAGCTCCGCCTCCAACATCGAGAGGCTCCACCTGCAGCTCCGTCTCCAACATCGAGAGACTCCACCTGCAGCTCCGTCTCCAACATCGAGAGACTCCACCTGCAGCCCGGTCTCCAACACCGAGAGGCTCCACCTGCAGCTCCGTCTCCGACATCAAGAGGCTCCACCTGCAGCTCGGTCCCCAACATCGATAGACTCCACCTGCAGATCCGTCACCAACATCGAGAGACTCCACCTGCAGCTCCGTCTCCAACAACGAGAGACTCCACCTGCAGCTCCGTCTCCAACATCGAAAGGCTCCACCTGCAGCTCCGTCTCCAACATAGAGAGACTCCACCTGCAGCTCCGTTTCCAACATCGAGATGATTCCACCGGCAGCTCCGTCTCCAACATCGAGAGGCTCCACCTGCAGCTCCGTCTCCAACATCGAGAGACTCCACCTGCAGCTCCGTCTCCAACATCGAGAGACTCCACCGGCAGCTCTGTCTCCAACATCGAGAGGCTCCACCTGCAGATCCATCTCCAACATCGGGAGGCTCCACCTTCAGCTCCGTCTCCAACATCGAGAGACTCCACCTGCAGCTCCGTCTCCAACATCGAGAGGCTCCACCTGCAGCCCGGTCTCCAACACCGAGAGGCTCCACCTGCAGCTCCGTCTCCGACATCAAGAGGCTCCACCTGCAGCTCCGTCCCCAACATCGAGAGACACCACCTGCAGCTCCATCTTCCACATAGAGAGACTCCACCTGCAGCTCCGTCTCCAACATCGAGAGGCTCCACCTGCAGCTCCGTCTCCAGCATCGAGAGACTCCACCTGCAGCTCCGTCTCCAACATCGAGAGGCTCCACCTGCAGCTCCGTCTCCAACATCGAGAGGCTCCACCTGCAGCTCCGTCTCCAACATCGAGAGACTCCACCTGCAGCTCCGCCTCCAACATCGAGAGACTCCACCTGCAGCTCCGTCTCCAACATCGAGAGGCTCCACCTGCAGCTCCGTCTCCAACATCGAGAGGCTCCACCTGCAGCTCCGTCTCCAACATCGAGATATTCCACCTGCAGCTCCATCTCCAACATCGAGAGACTCCACCTGCAGCTCCGTCTCCAACATAGAGAGACTCCACCTGCAGCTCCGTCTCCAACATCGAGAGGCTCCACCTGCAGCTCCGTCTCCAACATCGAGAGGCTCCACCTGCAGCTCCGTCTCCAACATCGAGAGACTCCATCTGCAGCTCCGTCTCCAACATCGAGAGAATCCACCTGCAGCTCCGTCTCCAATATCGAGAGGCTCCAGCTGCAGCTCCGCCTCCAACATCAAGAGACTCCACCTGCAGCCCCATCTCAAACATCGAGAGACTCCACCTGGAGCTCCGTCTCTAACATCGAGAGACTCCACCTGCAGCTCCGTCTCCATCATCGAGAGACACCACCTGCAGCTCCGTCTCCAACATCGAGAGACACTACCTGCAGTACCGTCTCCAACATCGAGAGGCTCAACCTGCAGCCCCATCTCCAACATCGAGAGACTCCACCTGCAGCTCCGTCTCCAACATCGAGAGACTCCACCTGCAGCTCCGTCTCCAACATCGAGAGACACCACCTTCAGCTCCGTCTCCAACATCGAGAGACTCCACCTGCAGCTCCGCCTCCAACATCGAGAGGCTCCACCAGCAGCTCCGTCTCCAACACCGAGAGACTCCACCTGCAGCTCCGTCTCCAACATCGAGAGACTCCACCTGCAGCTCCGTCTCCAACATCGAGAGACTCCACCTGCAGCTCCGTCTCCAACACTGAGAGGGTCAACCTGCAGCTCTGTCTACAATATCGAGGGACTACACCTGCAGCTCCGCCTCCAACATCGAGAGACTCCACCTGCAGCTCCGTCACCAACATCGAGAGACTTCACCTGCAGCTCCGTTTCCAACATCGAGAGATTCCACCTGCAGCTCCGTCTCCAACTTTGAGAGACTCCACCTGCAGCTCCGTCTCCAACATCGAGAGATTCCACCTGCAGCTCCGTTTCCAACATCGAGAGATTCCACCTGCAGCTCCGTCTCCAACATCGAGAGGCTCCACCTGCAGCTCCGTCTCCAACACCGAGAGACTCCACCTGCAGCTCCGTCTCCAACATCGAGAGACTTGACCTGCAGCTCAGTCTCCAACATCGAGAGACTCCACCTGCAGCTCCGTCTCCAACACTGAGAGGGTCAACCTGCAGCTCTGTCTACAACATCGAGGGACTCCACCTACAGCTCCGCCTCCAACATCGAGAGACTCCACCTGCAGCTCCGTCTCCAACATCGAGAGATTCCACCTGCAGCTCCGTCTCCAACTTCGAGAGACTCCACCTGCAGCTCCGTCTCCAACATCGAGAGATTCCACCTGCAGCTCTGTCTCCAACACCGAGAGGCTCCACCTGCACCTCCGTCTCCAACACCGAGAGGCTCCACCTGCAGCTCCGCCTCCAACATCGAGAGACTCCACCTGCAGCTCGGTCTCCAACATCGAGAGACTCCACCTGCAGCTCCGTCTCCAACAACGAGAGACTCCACCTGCAGCTCCGTCTCCAACATCGAGAGACTCCACCTGCAGCTCCGTCTCCAACATCGAGAGACTCCACCTGCAGCTCTGTCTCCAACATCGAGAGGCTCCACCTGCAGCTCCGTCTCCAACATCGAGAGACTCCACCTGCAGCTCCGTCTCCAACATCGAGAGACTCCACCTGCAGCTCCGTCTCCAACATCGAGAGGCTCCACCTGCAGCTCCGTCTCCAACATCGAGAGACTCCACCTGCAGCTCCGTCTCCAACATCGAGAGACTCCACCTGTAGCTCCATCTCCAACATCGGGAGGCTCCACCTGCAGCTCCGTCTCCAACATCGAGAGACACCACCTGCAACTCGGTCCCCAACATCGAGAGACTCCACCTGCAGCTCCGTCTCCAGCATCGAGAGACTCCACCTGCAGCTCCGTCTCCAACATCGAGAGACTCCACCTGCAGCTCCGTCTCCAACATCGAGAGGCTCCACCTGCAGCTCCGCCTCCAACATCGAGGGGCTCCACCTGCAGCTCCGTCTCCAACATCGAGAGACTCCACCTGCAGCTCCGTCTCCAACATCGAGAGACTCCACCTGCAGCCCGGTCTCCAACACCGAGAGGCTCCACATGCAGCTCCGTCTCCGACATCAAGAGGCTCCGCCTGCAGCTCGGTCCCCAACATCGATAGACTCCACCTGCAGATCCGTCACCAAAATCGAGAGACTGCACCTGCAGCTCCGTCTCCAACAACGAGAGACTCCACCTGCAGCTCCGTCTCCAACATCGAGAGGCTCCACCTGCAGCTCCGTCTCCAACATAGAGAGACTCCAACTGCAGCTCCGTTTCCAACATCGAGAGACTCCAGCTGCAGCTCCGTCTCCAACATCGAGAGGCTCCACCTGCAGCTCCGTCTCCAACATCGAGAGACTCTACCTGCAGCTCCGTCTCCAACATCGAGAGACTCCACCTGCAGCTCTGTCTCCAACATCGAGAGGCTCCACCTGCAGATCCATCTCCAACATCGGGAGGCTCCACCTGCAGCTCCGTCTCCAACATCGAGAGACTCCACCTGCAGCTCCGTCTCCAACATCGAGAGGCTCCACCTGCAGCCCGGTCTCCAACACCGAGAGGCTCCACCTGCAGCTCCGTCTCCGACATCAAGAGGCTCCACCTGCAGCTCGGTCCCCAACATCGATAGACTACACCTGCAGCTCCGTCACCAACATCGAGAGACTCCACCTGCAGCTCCGTTTCCAACAACGAGAGACTCCACCTGCAGCTCCGTCTCCAACATCGAAAGGCTCCACCTGCAGCTCCGTCTCCAACATAGAGAGACTCCACCTGCAGCTCCGTCTCCAACATCGAGAGACTCCACCTGCAGCTCCATCTCCAACATCGAGAGACTCCACCTGCAGCTCCGTCACCAACATCGAGAGTCTCCACCTGCAGCTCCGTCTCCAACATCGAGAGACTCCACCTGCAGCTCCGTCACTAACATCGGGAGGCTCCACCTGCAGCTCCGTCTCCAACATCGAGAGACTCCACCTGCAGCTCCGTCACCAACATCGAGAGTCTCCACCTGCAGCTCCGTCTCCAACATCGAGAGACTCCACCTGCAGCTCCGTCACCAACACCGAGAGGCTCCACCTGCAGCTCCGTCTCCAACATCGAGAGACACCACCTGCAGCTCCGTCTCCAACATCGAGAGACTCCACCTGCAGCTCCGTCACCAACATCGAGAGTCTCCACCTGCAGCTCCGTCTCCAACATCGAGAGACTCCACCTGCAGCTCCGTCTCCAACATCGAGAGGCTCCACCCGCAGCTCAGTCTCCAACATCGAGAGGCTCCACCTGCAGCTCCGTCTCCAACATCGAGAGACACCACCTGCAGTACCGTCTCCAACATCGAGAGGCTCAAACTGCAGCCCCATCTCCAACATCGAGAGACTCCACCTGCAGCTCCGTCTCCAACATCGAGAGACTCCACCTGCAGCTCCGTCTCCAACATCGAGAGACACCACCTTCAGCTCCGTCTCCAACATCGAGAGACTCCACCTGCAGCTCCGCCTCCAACATCGAGAGACTCCACCTGCAGCTCCGCCTCCAACATCGAGAGACTCCACCTGCAGCTCCGTCTCCAACACTGAGAGGGTCAACCTGCAGCTCTGTCTACAACATCGAGGGACTACACCTGCAGCTCCGCCTCCAACACTGAGAGGCTCCACCTGCAGCTCCGTCTCCAACACCGAGAGACTCCACCTGCAGCTCCGTCTCCAACATCGAGAGACTCCACCTGCAGCTCCGTCTCCAACATCGAGAGACTCCACCTGCAGCTCCGTCTCCAACACTGAGAGGGTCAACCTGCAGCTCCGTCTCCAACATCGAGAGGCTCCACCTGCAGCTCCGTCTCCAACACCGAGAGGCTCCACCTGCAGCTCCGCCTCCAACATCGAGAGACTCCACCTGCAGCTCGGTCTCCAACATCGAGAGACTCCACCTGCAGCTCCGTCTCCAACAACGAGAGACTCCACCTGCAGCTCCGTCTCCAACATCGAGAGACTCCACCTGCAGCTCCGTCTCCAACATCGAGAGACTCCACCTGCAGCTCTGTCTCCAACATCGAGAGGCTCCACCTGCAGCTCCGTCTCCAACATCGAGAGACTCCACCTGCAGCTCCGTCTCCAACATCGAGAGACTCCACCTGCAGCTCCGTCTCCAACATCGAGAGGCTCCACCTGCAGCTCCGTCTCCAACATCGAGAGACTCCACCTGCAGCTCCGTCTCCAACATCGAGAGACTCCACCTGTAGCTCCATCTCCAACATCGGGAGGCTCCACCTGCAGCTCCGTCTCCAACATCGAGAGACTCCACCTGCAGCTCGGTCCCCAACATCGAGAGACTCCACCTGCAGCTCCGTCTCCAGCATCGAGAGACTCCACCTGCAGCTCCGTCTCCAACATCGAGAGGCTCCACCTGCAGCTCCGCCTCCAACATCGAGGGGCTCCACCTGCAGCTCCGTCTCCAACATCGAGAGACTCCACCTGCAGCTCCGTCTCCAACATCGAGAGACTCCACCTGCAGCCCGGTCTCCAACACCGAGAGGCTCCACATGCAGCTCCGTCTCCGACATCAAGAGGCTCCACCTGCAGCTCGGTCCCCAACATCGATAGACTCCACCTGCAGATCCGTCACCAAAATCGAGAGACTCCACCTGCAGCTCCGTCTCCAACAACGAGAGACTCCACCTGCAGATCCGTCTCCAACATCGAGAGGCTCCACCTGCAGCTCCGTCTCCAACATAGAGAGACTCCACCTGCAGCTCCGTTTCCAACATCGAGAGACTCCACCTGCAGCTCCGTCTCCAACATCGAGAGGCTCCACCTGCAGCTCCGTCTCCAACATCGAGAGTCTCCACCTGCAGCTCCGTCTCCAACATCGAGAGACTCCACCTGCAGCTCTGTCTCCAACATCGAGAGGCTCCACCTGCAGATCCATCTCCAACATCGGGAGGCTCCACCTGCAGCTCCATCTCCAACATCGAGAGACTCCACCTGCAGCTCCGTCTCCAACATCGAGAGACTCCACCTGCAGCTCCGTCACCAACATCGAGAGACTCCACCTGCAGCTCCGTCTCCAACATCGAGAGGCTCCACCTGCATCCCGGTCTCCAACACCGAGAGGCTCCACCTGCAGATCCGTCTCCGACATCAAGAGGCTCCACCTGCAGCTCGGTCCCCAACATCGATAGACTACACCTGCAGCTCCGTCACCAACATCGAGAGACTCCACCTGCAGCTCCGTTTCCAACAACGAGAGACTCCACCTGCAGCTCCGTCTCCAACATCGAAAGGCTCCACCTGCAGCTCCGTCTCCAACATAGAGAGACTCCACCTGCCGCTCCGTTTCCAACATCGAGAGACTCCACCTGCAGCTCCGTCACCAACATCGAGAGACTCCACCTGCAGCTCCGTCACCAACATCGAGAGTCTCCACCTGCAGCTCCGTCTCCAACATCGAGAGACTCCAGCTGCAGCTCCGTCACCAACATCGGGAGGCTCCACCTGCAGCTCCGTCTCCAACATCGAGAGACTCCACCTGCAGCTCCGTCTCCAACATCGAGAGACTCCACCTGCAGCCCGGTCTCCAACACCGAGAGGCTCCACCTGCAGCTCCGTCTCCAACATCGAGAGACACCACCTGCAGCTCCGTCTCCAACATCGAGAGACACCACCTGCAGTACCGTCCCCAACATCGAGAGGCTCAACCTGCAGCCCCATCTCCAACATCGAGAGACTCCACCTGCAGCTCCGTCTCCAACATCGAGAGACTCCACCTGCAGCTCCGTCTCCAACATCGAGAGACACCACCTTCAGCTCCGTCTCCAACATCGAGAGACTCCACCTGCAGCTCCGCCTCCAACATCGAGAGGCTCCACCTGCAGCTCCGTCTCCAACACCGAGAGACTCCACCTGCAGCTCCGTCTCCAACATCGAGAGACTCCACCTGCAGCTCCGTCTCCAACACTGAGAGGGTCAACCTGCAGCTCTGTCTACAACATCGAGGGACTACACCTGCAGCTCCGCCTCCAACATCGAGAGACTCCACCTGCAGCTCCGTCTCCAACATCGAGAGACTTCACCTGCAGGTCCGTTTCCAACATAGAGAGATTCCACCTGCAGCTCCGTCTCCAACTTCGAGAGACTCCACCTGCAGCTCCGTCTCCAACATCGAGAGGCTCCACCTGCAGCTCCGTCTCCAACACCGAGAGACTCCACCTGCAGCTCCGTCTCCAACATCGAGAGACTTGACCTGCAGCTCAGTCTCCAACATCGAGAGACTCCACCTGCAGCTCCGTCTCCAACACTGAGAGGGTCAACCTGCAGCTCTGTCTACAACATCGAGAGGCTCCACCTACAGCTCCGCCTCCAGCATCGAGAGACTCCACCTGCAGCTCCGTCTCCAACATCGAGAGACTCCACCTGCAGCTCTGTCTACAACATCAAGAGGCTCCACCTGCAGCTCTGTCTCCAACACCGAGAGGCTCCACCTGCAGCTCCGTCTCCAACACCGAGAGGCTCCACCTGCAGCTCCGCCTCCAACATCGAGAGGCTCCACCTGCAGCTCGGTCTCCAACATCGAGAGACTCCACCTGCAGCTCCGTCTCCAACATCGAGAGACGCCACCTGCAGCTCCGTCTCCAACATCGAGAGACTCCACCTGCAGCTCCGTCTCCAACATCGAGAGACTCCACCTGCAGCTCCGTCTCCAACATCGAGAGACTCCACCTGCAGCTCCGTCTCCAACATCGAGAGGCTCCACCTGCAGCTCCGTCTCCAACATCGAGAGACTCCACCTGCAGCTCCGTCTCCAACATCGAGAGACTCCACCTGCAGCTCCGTCTCCAACATCGAGAGGCTCCACCTGCAGCTCCGTCTCCAACATCGAGAGACTCCACCTGCAGCTCCGTCTCCAACATCGAGAGACTCCACCTGTAGCTCCATCTCCAACATCGGGAGGCTCCACCTGCAGCTCCGTCTCCAACATCGAGAGACTCCACCTGCAGCTCGGTCCCCAACATCGAGAGACTCCACCTGCAGCTCCGTCTCCAGCATCGAGAGACTCCACCTGCAGCTCCGTCTCCAACATCGAGAGACTCCACCTGCAGCTCCGTCTCCAACATCGAGAGGCTCCACCTGCAGCTCCGCCTCCAACATCGAGGGGCTCCACCTGCAGCTCCGTCTCCAACATCGAGAGACTCCACCTGCAGCTCCGTCTCCAACATCGAGAGACTCCACCTGCAGCCCGGTCTCCAACACCGAGAGGCTCCACCTGCAGCTCCGTCTCCGACATCAAGAGGCTCCACCTGCAGCTCGGTCCCCAACATCGATAGACTCCACCTGCAGATCCGTCACCAACATCGAGAGACTCCACCTGCAGCTCCGTCTCCAACAACGAGAGACTCCACCTGCAGCTCCGTCTCCAACATCGAGAGGCTCCACCTGCAGCTCCGTCTCCAACATAGAGAGACTCCACCTGCAGCTCCGTTTCCAACATCGAGAGACTCCACCTGCAGCTCCGTCTCCAACATCGAGAGGCTCCACCTGCAGCTCCGTCTCCAACATCGAGAGACTCCACCTGCAGCTCCGTCTCCAACATCGAGAGACTCCACCTGCAGCTCTGTCTCCAACATCGAGAGGCTGCACCTGCAGATCCATCTCCAACATCGGGAGGCTCCACCTGCAGCTCCGTCTCCAACATCGAGAGACTCCACCTGCAGCTCCGTCTCCAACATCGAGAGGCTCCACCTGCAGCCCGGTCTCCAACACCGAGAGGCTCCACCTGCAGCTCCGTCTCCGACATCAAGAGGCTCCACCTGCAGCTCGGTCCCCAACATCGATAGATTACACCTGCAGCTCGGTCTCCAACATCGAGAGACTCCACCTGCAGCTCCGTCACCAACATCGGGAGGCTCCACCTGCAGCTCCGTCTCCAACACCGAGAGGCCCCACCTGCAGCTCAGTCTCCAACATCGAGAGGCTCCACCTGCAGCTCGGTCTCCAACATCGAGAGGCTCCACCGGCAGCTCCGTCTCCAACATCAAGAGACTCCACCTGCAGCTCTGTCTCCAACATCGAGAGGCTCCACCTGCAGCTCGGTCTCCAACATCGAGAGACTCCACCTGCAGCTCCTGCTCCAACATCGAGAGACTCCACCTGCAGCTCGGTCTCCAACATCGAGAGACCCCACCTGTAGCTCGGTCTCCAACATCGAGAGACTCCACCTGCAGCTCCGTCCCCAACATCGAGAGACTCCACCTGCAGCTCCTGCTCCAACATCGAGAGACTCCACCTGCAGCTCTGTCTCCAACATCGAGAGACCCCACCTGCAGCTCGGTCTCGAACATCGAGAGACTCCACCTGCAGCTCCGTCTCCAACACTGAGAGACTCCACCTGCAGGTCCGTCTCCAAGATCGAGAGGCTCCACCTGCAGCTCCGTCTCCAACATCGAGAGACTCCACCTGCAGCTCCGTCTCCAACATCGAGAGGCTCCACCTGCAGCTCCGTCTCCAACATCGAGAGACTCCACCTGCAGCTCCGTCTCCAACATCGAGAGGCTACACCTGCAGCTCCGTCTCCAACATCGAGAGGCTCCACCTGCAGCTCCGTCTCCAACATCGAGAGACTCCACCTGCAGCTCCGTCTCCAACATCGAGAGACTCCACTTGCAGCTCCGTCTCCAACATCGAGACACTCCACCTGCAGCCCGGTCTCCAACACCGAGAGGCTCCACCTGCAGCACCGTCTCCGACATCGAGAGGCTCCACCTGCAGCTCCATCACCAACATCGAGAGAGTCCACCTGCAGCTCCGTCTCCAACAACGAGAGACTCCACCTGCAGCTCCGTCTCCAACATCGAGAGGCTCCACCTGCAGCTCCGTCTCCAATATCGAGAGACTCCACCTGCAGCTCCGTCTCCAACATCGAGAGACTCCACCTGCAGCTCCGTCTCCAACATCGAGAGATTCCACCTGCAGCTCCGTCACCAACATCGAGAGACTCCACCTGCAGCTCGGTCTCCAACATCGAGAGATTCCACCTGCAGCTCCGACTCCAACATCGAGAGACTCCACCTGCAGCTCCGTCACCAACATCGAGAGGCTCCACCTGCAGCTCCGTCTCCAACATCGAGAGGCTCCACCTGCAGCTCCGTCTCCAACATCGAGAGGCTCCACCTGCAGCTCCGTCTCCAACATCGAGAGTCTCCACCTGCAGCTCCGTCTCCAACACCGAGAGGCTCCACCTGCAGCTCTGTCTCCAACATCGAGAGGCTCCACCTGCAGCTCGGTCTCCAACATCGAGAGACTCCACCTGCAGCTCCTGCTCCAACATCGAGAGACTCCACGTGCAGTTCGGTCTCCAATATCGAGAGACCCCACCTGCAGCTCGGTCTCCAACATCGAGAGACTCCACCTGCAGCTCCGTCTCCAACATCGAGAGACTCCACCTGCAGCTCCTGCTCCAACATCGAGAGACTCCACCTGCAGCTCGGTCTCGAAAATCCAGAGACCCCACCTGCAGCTCGGTCTCGAACATTGAGAGACTCCACCTGCAGCTCCGTCTCCAACACTGAGAGACTCCACCTGCAGCTCCGTCTCCAACATCGAGAGACTCCACCTGCAGCTCCGTCTCCAACATAGAGAGACTCCACCTGCAGCTCCGTCACCAACATCGAGAGACTCCACCTGCAGCTCCATTTCCAACATCGAGAGACTCCACCTGCAGCTCCGTCACCAACATCGAGAGACTCCACCTGCAGCTCCGTCACCAACATCGAGAGACTCCACCTGCAGCTCCGTCTCCAACACTGAGAGGCTCCACCCGCAGCTCAGTCTCCAACATCGAGAGGCTCCACCTGCAGCTCCGTCTCCAACATCGAGAGACTCCACCTGCAGCTCCATCTCCAACATCGAGAGGCTCCACCCGCAGCTCAGTCTCCAACATCGAGAGGCTCCACCTGCAGCTCCGTCTCCAACATCGAGAGGCTCCACCTGCAGCTCCGTCTCCAACTTCGAGAGACTCCACCTGCAGCTCCGTCTCCAACATCGAGAGACTCCACCTGCAGCTCCGTCTCCAACATCGAGAGGCTCCACCTGCAGCTCCATCTCCAACATCGAGAGGCTCCACCCGCAGCTCAGTCTCCAACATCGAGAGGCTCCACCTGCAGCTCCGTCTCCAACATCGAGAGACTCCACCTGCAGCTCCGTCTCCAACACCGAGAGGCTCCACCTGCAGTTCCGTCTCCAACATCGAGAGGCTCCACCTGCAGCTCCGTCTCCAACATCGAGAGACTCCACCTGCAGCTCCGTCTCCAACATCGAGAGGCTCCACCTGCAGCTCCGTCTCCAACATCGAGAGGCTCCACCTGCAGCTCCGTCTCCACCATCGAGAGACTCCACCTGCAGCTCCGTCTCCAACATCGAGAGACTCCACCTGCAGCTCCATCTCCAATATCGAGAGACTCCACTTGCAGCTCCGTCTCCAACATCGAGAGTCTCCACCTGCAGCTCCGTCTCCAACATCGATAGACTCCACCTGCAGCTCCGTCTCCAACATCGAGAGACTCCACCTGCAGCTCCGTCTCCAACATCGAGAGACTCCACCTGCAGCTCCGTCTCCAACATCGAGAGACTCCACCTGCAGCTCTGTTTCCAGCATCGAGAGACTCCACCTGCAGCTCCATCTCCAACATCGAGAGACTCCACCTGCAGCTCTGTTTCCAGCATCGAGAGACTCCACCTGCAGCTCCGTCTCCAACATCGAGAGACTCCACCTGCAGCTCCATCCCCAACATCGAGAGACTCCACCTGCAGCTCCGTCTCCAACATCGAGAGACTCCACCTGCAGCTCCGTCTCCAACATCGAGAGACTCCACCTGCAGCTCCGTCTCCAACATCGAGAGACTCCACCTGCAGCTCCGTGTCCAACATCAAGAGGCTCCACCTGCAGCTCCGTCTCCAACATCGAGAGACTCCACCTGCAGCTCCGTCTCCAACACCGAGAGACTCCACCTGCAGCACCGTCTCCAACATCGAGAGACTCCACCTGCAGCTCCGTCTCCATCATCGAGAGGCTCCACCTGCAGCTCCGTCTCCAACATCGAAAGACTCCACATGCAGCTCCGTCTACAACATCGAGAGACTCCACCTGCAGCTCCGTCTCCAACATCGAGAGACACCACCTGCAGCTCCGTCTCCAACATCGAGAGACTCCACCTGCAGCTCTGTTTCCAGCATCGAGAGACTCCACCTGCAGCTCCGTCTCCAACATCGAGAGACTCCACCTGCAGCTCCGTCTCCAACATCGAGAGACTCCACCTGCAGCTCCGTCTCCAACATCGAGAGACTCCGCCTGCAGCTCCGTCTCCAACATCGAGAGACTCCACCTGCAGCTCCGTCCCCAACATCGAGAGACTCCACCTGCAGCTCCGTCTCCAACATCGAGAGACTCCACCTGCAGCTCCGTCTCCAACATCGAGAGACTTCACCTGCAGCTCCGTGTCCAACATCAAGAGGCTCCACCTGCAGCTCCGTCTCCAACATCGAGAGACTCCACCTGCAGCTCCGTCTCCAACATCGAGAGACTCCACCTGCAGCTCCGTCTCCAACATCGAGAGACTCCACCTGCAGCTCCGTCTCCAACATCGAGAGACTCCGCCTGCAGCTCCGTCTCCAACATCGAGAGACTCCACCTGCAGCTCCGTCCCCAACATCGAGAGACTCCACCTGCAGCTCCGTCTCCAACATCGAGAGACTCCACCTGCAGCTCCGTCTCCAACATCAAGAGACTCCACCTGCAGCTCCGTCTCCAACATCGAGAGACTCCACCTGCAGCTCTGTTTCCAGCATCGAGAGACTCCACCTGCAGCTCCGTCACCAACATCGAGAGACTCCACCTGCAGCTCCGTCTCCAACATCGAGAGACTCCACCTGCAGCTCCGTCTACAACATCGAGAGACTCCACCTGCAGCTCCGTCTCCAACATCGAGAGACTCCACCTGCAGCTCCGTCTCCAACATCGAGAGACTCCACCTGCAGCTCCGTCTCCAACATCGAGAGACTCCGCCTGCAGCTCCGTCTCCAACATCGAGAGACTCCACCTGCAGCTCCGTATCCAACATCGAGAGACTCCACCTGCAGCTCCATCTGCAACATCGAGAGACTCCACCTGCAGCTCTGTTTCCAGCATCGAGAGACTCCACCTGCAGCTGTGGACCAGTGCAAAACGGTACCATGACGACGTCTCCTGGGCATAGGTTGTCTTTCCGGAGCCTTGGGAGAATCAGGCTTCGACATATTTAAATTAGCTCATGACAGAGAGCGTCTTTCAAGATTTCCGGCTTTGCCGCGTCTCCGAACTGGGCAAGGCAAGGAAGTTGTCGCCTCTGATTAGTGAGTTTGGGACGACACAAAAGTTGGTGGAATTGCGGATAGCGATGAGGACTGTCAGAGGATGCAGCAGGATTTAGATTGTTCGGAGACTTGGGCAGAGAGTAGGCAGGTGGAATTTAATCCGGACAAATGTGAGGTAATGCATTTTGGAAGGTCTAATACGGGTGGGGAGTATACAGCGAATGGTAGAACCCTCAAGAGTATTGACAGTGGGAGAGATCTTGGTGTACAGATCCACAGGTCACTGAAAGGGGCAACGCAGGTGGAGAAGGGATACGGCATGCTTGCCTTCATTGGCCGGGGCATTGAGTATGAAAATTGGCATGTCATGGAGTGACTCCAAGGCCACACTTGGAGTATTTTGTTCAATTCTGGTCGCCACACTACCAGAAGGATGTGGAGGCTTTAGAGAGGGTGCAGAAGAGATTTGCCAGAATGTTGCCTGGTATGGAGGGCATTAGCTATGAGCAGCGGTTGAATAAACTCGGTTCGTTCTCACTGGAACGACGAAGGTTGAGGGGCGACCTGATAGAGGTCAACAAAAGTATGAAGGGCATAGACAGAGTGGATAGTCAGAGGCTTTTTCCCCAAGGTAGAGGGGTCAATTACTAGGGGGCATAGGTTTAAGGTGCGAGGGGCAAGGTTTAGAGGAGATGTCCGTGGCAAGTTTTTTTACACAGAGGGTAGTGGGTGCCTGGAACTCGCTGCCGGAGGAGGTGGTGGAAGCAGGGACGATAGTGACATTTAAGGGGCATCTTGACAAATACATGAATAGGATGGGAATGGAGGGATACAGATCCCGGATTTTAGTTTAGACGGGCAGCATGGTCAGCGCAGGCTTGGAGGGTCGAAGGGCCTGTTCCTGTGCTGTACTTTTCATTGTTCTTTGTTCAACTGCTTTCTGTGGTAATGAAATCCACAGGCTCACCACTCTCTGGTTAGGTGGATTTGCCATCCTAAATTGCCCCTCTGTGTACAAAGATGTGCAGTTTAGCTGGATTAACTATGACAATGTATAGGGTTAGAAACATAGAGTCCCTTCAGTGCAGAAGGAGACCATTCGGCCCATCGAGTCTGCACCGACCCTTGCTCCGATAGAGCACCCTGCCTCGGCCCAATCCACCGCCCTTGCCCCGTAACACCACCTAACCTTTTGGGAAATTTTACCCTGGTCAATCCACCTAACCTGCACATCTTTGGCCTGTGGGAGGAAACCATAGCACCCGGAGGAAACCCACACAGACAGTCACCCGACATCGGAATTGAACCCGGGTGCCTGGAGCTGTGAAGCAGTAGTGCTAACCACTGTGCCACCCTTTCGGGGTAAGGACGGGGGAATGGGCATAGCTAGGGTGCCCTTTCAGAGAGTTGGTGCAGACTTGATGGGTCAAATTGCCTCCTCTTGCACTGTCGGGATTCTCTGGGTCTATGAATTCTGGGTGAAGAAATCTTCCCTGCCCAATATCTTCGGACAGTGATTCCTGGTTCTGGACTCTCCCGCCATCGGAAATATCCTTCCTGTGTCGAGTTATTTTTGATTTTCATAGATTTCTTTGAGATCCACCCACATTTTCTAAACTCCTGCGAATATAATCCTAATTATCTCAATCTCTCCTCCTAAATCAGTCCTGCCATCCCAGGATTGAGTCTGTTGAAACTTTGTTTCACTTACTCCATAGCAACAACTCCTTGCTCAGATAAGGAGACCAAAACTGCACACAATATTCCAGGTGTGGCCTCACCAAGGCGCTGTACAACTGCAGCCAGACATCCCTGCTCTGCACATGAACCCTTTTGCAATGAAGGTCAGCATACCATTTGCCTTCTTTACCTCCTGCTGCACCTGCGTGCTTATCTTCAGCGACTGGTGTATGTGGACACCCAGGTCTTGTTGCACATTCCCCTCTCTCAATCTATCGCCACTCAGATAATAATCTACCTTCCAGTTTTTGTATCCAAAGTGGATAACGTCACATTTATCCACATTATGCTGCATCTGCCATGCATTTGCCCACTCACCCAACATATCCAAATCAGCTGAAGCAACTCTACATCCTCCTCACAACTCACCCTCCCACCCAGTCATCTGCAAATCTGGAGATATTACATTTTGTTCCCTCATCTAAGTCAGATATGATGGGCTGATGGGCCTCTTTTCTGTGCTGTAAAGCTCTCTGACTCTGCAAAAGCCTTGGGCTAAAGCGTAGAGATTGACATTTACTGCTTTGTTTCTTTATTCTACTGGTTGCACTGCAAATAAGGCAACTTTGTTTTGTGAGGTGTGAGGAATAAGATTTTAAATGAAGGCTTGCATTTTTATAGAGCTGTTTACACAGTAAAGCACTTCAAGGCCAATTAATTAGTTTTGAAGTTGAATTACTATTGCTTGGTCTTAAACACAACAACCAATTTGTGCACAGCTGTGTCCCATGAACAGCAAATGAACAATGAATTTGCCTTTCCTTCACAAGATAATTGCCTGGGAGCTTTTAATCAGGTAAGTGATTGGCTGATGAGTATTTCTTTATCATTTACTTTGCAAAACTCAATAATTTATGAGTGATTGTAAAGTTTTGTTAGTGGCAGTCAGCTTTCCCAATAGTGGTAAAGCTACCAGTTGTAGTTGGTTTTATTGCTGCCTGGTATGGAGGGCATTAGCTATGAGGAGCGGTTGAATAAACTTGGTTTGTTCTCACTGGAACGAAGGAGGTTGAGGGGAGACCTGATAGAGGTCTACAAAATTATGAGGGGCATAGACAAAGTGGATAGTCAGAGGCTTTTCCCCAGGGTAGAGGGGTCAATTACTGGGGGGCATAGGTTTAAGGTGAGAGGGGCAAGGTTTAGAGTAGATGTACGAGGCAAGTTTTTTACGCAGAGGGTAGTGGGTGCCTGGAACTCGCTACCGGAGGAGGTGGTGGAAACAGGGACGATAGTGACATTTAAGGGGCATCTTGACAAATACATGAATAGGATGGGAATAGAGGGATACGGACCCAGGAAGTGTAGAAGATTGTAGTTTAGTCGGGCAGCATGGTCGGCATGGGCTTGGAGGGCCGAAGGGCCTGTTCCTGTGCTGTACATTTCTTTGTTGTTTGTTCTTTGTTATTAATTAGAATTAATTTAGAAAAATAAATGAATTCACAGGTAACAAATATGGCAAGGCAGGTGATGCGTTGCGACTGCAGAATGTGGGAGCTCCTGGACACCAGTGAGATCCAAGGCAAACATGTCTGCGGTAAGTGTTTGTGAATAGAGAAACTTTGGATCAGAGTCACTGAGCTGGAGGCTGAACTGCAGAAAGTGTGATCCATCAGGCAGCAGGAAAGCTACTTGGACAATTTATTCCAGGAGGCAGTCATACCTCTTACGACAGGTCTTTGGTCTGTGGTCCGGAGCAGGAGAGTGCAATTGCACATGAGGCAGTTAAGGCTGAATTAAAAAGCAGAACCTGAAAGTTAAAAAATCTCTGGATTATTACCTGAACCATGAGTGAATTGCCATCTGATTAAAGAGATGAATATGTGGCTCAAATAGATTTTCTTTTCTTTACTCTTTCATGGGATTTGGATGTCGCTGGCAAAGCCAGCAACTGTTATTCATCCCTAATTCTTCTTGGAACTGAACATTTTAGGGGGCAGACTCCCATTACTGTGAGTCTGGAGTCAAATGTAGGCCAGGCCGGGTATGGGTGGCAGATTTCCTTCCCTTGTTATGGGCAGGGTTTAGAGAACCCCAAAGTGTATCATGGAGTTCACCTGACCCCATCATAGAATTCATCTGGCCCACAACTTTTAATAGATTGTGGTATGGGGAGCACATGGCCCACTGTACAGGTGTGGTACAGCAGAAATGGAGAAGTATTTTTCAAAACAAAACAATGTTTATTCTATGAACTCAAATTAACCATTTTAAAACATACAGTGAACATCTGAGCAACCATCAATTCAAATACAACCCCCAAAGAATACATCACTAAGTAATCCTTGAGCTTTCCTTTTAACATCCATAAGACTTAAAAACACCTTTTTAACAGAAAGACATCAGGTTTAACTTCACTACTGAGAACAGTTACCACGTTGAAATCAGCAAATGGACATTCATACGCTTGCCGAGATTCACACACATCCTGCTGTGATTCTCCAAAACTAAAATGAAACCAAACCCACCCTGCAGCAAAAAGCCTAATGCGAAAGTAAAAAGCTGACAGACAGCCCAGCTCCACCCACTCTCTGACATCACTGCAGTAATAAACACCCATTTCTTAAAGGTACTCTCACTACAGATATTTATATACACACCCATTTATAAACAGCCATTTCTTAAAGGTACTCTCACTACAGATATTTATATACACACCCATTTATAAACACCCATATCTTAAAGGTACTCTCACATGTCACCCTAAAGGACATTAGTGAATCAGATGTGTGTTTTCCACAATTGATAGTTTCATGGTCACTGTTACTGAGACTAGCTTTATGTTGTAGATTTATTAATAGAATTTAATATGCCCAGCGCATTAGCCTGGGTCTCTGTATTATTAATCCAGTGACATTACCACGACACCATCAACTCCCCACTGGTACAGTAGTAATGAGTTTTGATTCATGGGGCACTGGGGAAAGTGCCATTGGGATGGTCTTTACCTGAACCCTGCTGGGGCCAGTACTCTGGTGAGTAGTATGACTAGAAATGACCACCATACGTGGTGCGAGCGATTCGCCAGCCCCATCCCGCGCAACCAAAGAGAACCCCGCTCTTTCCTCGGCCTGGTGAACTATTGTGAGATGTTCACACTCAGAACAGCTACGCTGCTCAATCCGCTCGACCAACTGCTGAACAAGGGGCAGAAGTGGAACTGGGGCCCCCCGCTCCAGAGGACGTTTCGTGATGTGAAGCAGTGGCTCTCATCAGAGGAAATACTGACCCGGACAAGCCTCTGCTTCTCCCATGCAATGCCTCACTATACGGCATGGGGACGGTGCTGGCACACCACATGCCTGCCGGCTCGGAGCCACCTGTAGCTTTTGCGTTCCGCACGCTGGCAGACCATCGAGCGGAACTACGCCTAGATAGAGAAGGAAGGCTTGACAGTGGTGGTCGCGGTGCAGATATTCCATCAGCACGTTTACGGGCGACAGTTCACTGTTGACACTGACCATAAGCTCCTGCTGGGGTTATTTAAAAAAGATCGGGTGATTCCGCCGATAACATTGCCCGTGCACAATAATTCCCCTGCACAATAATTCCGGACACGTTGGGCCGCCTACCTCTACCCACGAAGCCGCCGGCTCCCGCCCCAGCCGCGGAGATGATAGCTGCTCTCCATTTCATGGACACTTTGCCAGTAATAGAACATAGAACATAGAACATTACAGAGCAGTACAGGCCCTTCGGCCCTCGATGTTGCGCCGACCTGTGAAACCACTCTAAAGCCCATCTACACTATTCCCTTATCGTCCATGTGTCTATCCAATTACCATTTGAATGCCCTTAGTGTTGGCGAGTCCACTACTGTTGCAGGCAGGGCATTCCACGCCCTTACTACTCTCTGAGTAAAGAACCTTCCTCTGACACATGTCTTATATCTATCTCCCCTCAATTTAAAGCTATGTCCCCTCGTGCGAGACATCACCATCCGAGGAAAAAGGCTCTCACTGTCCACCCTATCCAATCCTCTGATCATCTTGTATGCCTCAATTAAGTCATCTCTTAACCTTCTTCTCTCTAACGAAAACAGCCTCAAGTCCCTCAGCCTTTCCTCATAAGATCTTCCCTCCATACCAGGCAACATTCTGGTAAATCTCCTCTGCACCCTTTCCAATGCTTCCACATCCTTCCTATAATGCGGCGACCAGAATTGCACGCAATACTCCAAATGTGGCCGCAGCAGAGTTTTGTACAGCTGCAACATGACCTCATGGCTCCGAAACTCAATCCCTCTACCAATAAAAGCAAACACACCGTACACCTTCTTAACAACCCTCTCAACCTGAGTGGCAACTTTCAGGGACCTATGTACATGGACACCGAGATCTCTCTGCTCATCCACACTGCCAAGAATCTTACCATTAGCCCAGTACTCTGTCTTCCTGTTATTCCTTCCAAAATGAATCACCTCACACTTTTCTGCATTAAACTCCATTTGACACCTCTCAGCCCAGCGCTGCAGCTTATCTATGTCCCTCTGTAACTTGTAACATCCTTCCGCACTGTCCACAACGCCACCGACTTTAGTGTCATCTGCAAATTTACTCACCCGTCCTTCTACGCCCTCCTCCAGGTCATTTATAAAAATGACAAACAGCAGTGGCCCCAAAACAGATCCTTGTGGTACACCACTAGTAACTGGACTCCAGTCTGAACACTTCCCATCAACCACCACCCTTTGTCTTCTTCCAGCTAGCCAATTTCCGATCCAAACTGCTAAATCTCCCTGAATCCCTTGCTTCCGCATTCATATCAGAGAATGGATGCAGACGACACTGAGTTGCCGAGGGTCAGATTTATGGTCGAATACGGGATCTGGCATTGGGCGCTACCAGATGGACTGAGGGCCCAAATACCCGAAATGAGCATCAAAGGAGGTGTCCTCCTGTGGGGGTGTGGGTGGGCATCCCCGAACGCGCCCCTGCTGAGAGACCTCCACAATGGGCACCCCGGGGAGGCCGAGATGAAAATGCAGGCCCACAGCTACGTTTAGTGGCCCGGACTGGATGCCGAGGTCGAGCGGGTTGCCCAGAATTGCGCCCTATGCCAGGAACACTAGAAGGCCCCACAGGTGGCCCGGATAAAACCCTGGGAGTGGCCTGGGAAGCCTTGGTCCCGTGTACATACTGACTTTGTCGGCCCGTTTCAGGGGATCACATCCCTTCTGTAGTGGACACCCAGTCAAAATGGTTGGAAGTACACCGGGTCCCCACGGCGACCACTCGAGCAACAACGGACCGGCTGAGGGCTATTTTTAGCACACATGGACTGCCCGAGGTCCTGGTGTCCGACCATGGGGGTCCTGGTGTCTGACAATGGGGTGGTGTTCCCAAGCCAGGAGCTTGCTTCGTTCATGGCCACAAATTGTATCAGGCATGTGCGGACGGCCCCGTATCACCCAGCCGAACGAGCGGTACAAACGTTCAAGAGAGCCATGAGAAAGATGACCTCAGGGTCGTGGGAAAGGCTGTTGGTGAGGTTTCTTTCCAGTTATCGGATGACGTCTCACACCGCAACCGGCAGAGTCACTCAATAGCCTCGCCCTCCCCAACATCAGGACATGGGTCTGTCAGCGGCAGGGCCGCTCAGAGATGTGTTCTCACCGATGCTGTGGGCGCGCACCCTCACGACGGGCGACGCGGTCTATGTGAAGAACTTCGGGACCTCGATTGGACCAGTGTACTACACGGTCCAGGTTCAGGGGGTAGAGACACACCGCCAGCTGGAACGCTTACGATAACCCTCGACAGGGACAGAGCTGTGTTAACAACTGCATCCCGACCTACACACCTGTCAATGGGTTACTCGAGTGACTCGGGGGTAGAGCTCCCTCCGACGTGGAGGAACTCCCCACAGAATATAAACCCCGACCTGGAAGGAGACCCTGCGGGGAGTGGAGAGGAATGATTATTGTGGCTTGTGTGGAATAAAGTGAGATGTACCCTGTCAGCTTGGCCTCTTGTGCAGTCTTTGCCCTGCGGTTACATCATTCTCTGGAATGTTCCTTCCTCTGTGTGACTGCTTTCAGTTTTGTTTTGGTCAGACACTGGAGGGTCACAGCGCTGATCACTCTCACTCTCTCTCTCTCTCTCGTCTAATGCATTCCTTCTGAACATCAGTCCAGGCTGAAGGCAGGGTCAGTGAAGCCATTAAAAAAAAATCTTGTGTGGGGAACTCTGTTCTGATCTCAGTAAGACTGTTAGTCATTCTGGTGGAGTTGGAAACAACTAAGAATTGCCTGAGGCTATTCCTTTCAGTGAAGGCCCAGGTTCGTCTCCAGAGGAAAACCTATTGTCTGGACATACTGATCGAATGGTGGCGCTGGAAGACCATCTCGAACCATATACCAGTGGCTTCGATCCTTAAACATTCCAGGACAGCCTGTTGCAACAACCTCGATATTGGAAGCAAGGACACTCATCTTTCATTTCAATTTTAATTCATATGATTTTTTTTTCATGCACTTCGTGTGTATGCATGGGTAGGATGGTAAAAGGGAAGTAGTATTCTATTGGAGTTATTGCATATTGTGTTACAAATAGACAGTCATTGTGTATATTGAGCAGTCAAGGAGCCACATATTCTGTAAACTTTGTATGAATTATTTGATAATTCACTTGTGTTGGGACTCGAGGGACTCTGGGACGGAAATCGACTGCGCACTACACTCCGGGGTCTGTGGGGCTGGAATCGACACCACACTACACTCCGGGGTCTGTGGGACTGGAATCGACACCACACTACACTCCGGGATCTGTGGGACTGGAATCGACTGCGCACTACACTCCGGGATCTGTGGGACTGGAATCGACTCCACACTACACTCCAGGGTCTGCGGGACTGGAATCGACTGCACACTACACTCCGGGGTCTGCGGGACTGGAATCGACTGCGCACTACACTCCGGGATCTGTGGGGCTGGAATCGACTCCACACTACACTCCGGGATCTGTGGGACTGGAATCGACTCCACACTACACTCCAGGGTCTGTGGGGCTGGAATCGACTCCACACTGCACTCCGGGATCTGTGGGCCTGGAATCGACTGCGCACTACACTCCGGGGTCTGCGGGACTGGAATCGACTGCGGACTACACTCCGGGGTCTGTGGGACTGGAATCGACTCCTCACTACACTCCGGGGTCTGCGGGACTGGAATCGACTGCGCTCTACACTCCAGGGTCTGTGGGACTGGAATCGACTGCGCACTACACTCAGGGGTCTGCGGGACTGGAATCGAATGCGCACTACACTCCGGGGTCTGTGGGAATGGAATCGACTGTGCACTACACTCCGGGGTCTGTGGGACTGGAATCGACTCCTCACTACACTCCGGGGTCTGTGGGACTGGAATCGAATACGCACTACACTCCGGGGTCTGCGGGACTGGAATCGACTGCTCCCTAAACTCCGGGATATGTGGGTCTGGAATCGACTGCGCACTACACTCCGGGGTCTGTGGGACTGGAATCGAATACGCACTACACTCCGGGGTCTGTGGGACTGGAATCGACTGCGCTCTACACTCCGGGGTCTGTGGGACTGGAATCGACTGCGCACTGCACTCCGGGATCTGTGGGTCTGGAATCGACTGCGCACTACACTCTGGGGTCTGTGGGACTGGAATCGACTCCTCACTACACTCCGGGGTCTGTGGGACTGGAATCGAATACGCACTACACTCCGGGGTCTGTGGGACTGGAATCGACTGCGCTCTACACTCCGGGGTCTGTGGGACTGGAATCGACTGCGCACTGCACTCCGGGATCTGTGGGTCTGGAATCGACTGCGCACTACACTCCGGGGTCTGTGGGACTGGAATCCACTGCGCACTACACTCCAGGGTCTGTGGGACTGGAATCGAATACGCACTACACTCCGGGGTCTGTGGGACTGGAATCAACTGCGCACTACACTCCGGGGTCTGTGGGACTGGAATCGAATACGCACTACACTCCGGGGTCTGTGGAACTGGAATCGACTGCGCTCTACACTCCGGGGTCTGTGGGACTGGAATCGACTGCGCACTGCACTCCGGGATCTGTGGGTCTGGAATCGACTGCGCTCTACACTCCGGGGTCTGTGGGACTGGAATCGACTCCTCACTACACTCCGGGGTCTGCGGGACTGGAATCGACTGCGCACTACACTCCGGGATCTGTGGGACTGGAATCGACTCCACAATACACTTCGGGGTCTGTGGGACCGGAATCGACTGCGCACTACACTCCAGGGTCTGTGGGACTGGAATCTACTCGCACTACACTCCGGGGTCTGCGGGACTGGAATCGACTCCACAATACACTTCGGGGTCTGTGGGACCGGAATCGACTGCGCACTACACTCCAGGGTCTGTGGGACTGGAATCTACTCGCACTACACTCCGGGGTCTGCGGGACTGGAATCGACTCCACAATACACTTCGGGGTCTGTGGGACCGGAATCGACTGCGCACTACACTCCGGGGTCTGTGGGACTGGAAGCGACTGCGCACTACACTCCGGGGTCTGTGGGACCGGAATCGACTGCGCACTACACTCCGGGGTCTGTGGGACTGGAATCGACTCCACACTACACTCCAGGGTCTGTGGGACGGGAATCAACTGCTCACTACACTCCGGGATCTGTGCGTCTGGAATCGACTGCGCACTACACTCTGGGGTCTGTGGGACAGGAATTGAATCCACACTACACTCTGGGATCTGTGGGTCTGGAATCGACACCGCACTGCTCTCCGGGATCTGTGGGTCTGGAATAGACTGCACACTACACTCCGGGATCTGTGGGACTAGATTTTGACAGCACACTACACTCCGGGGTCTGTGGGACTGGAATCGACTGCGCACTACACTCCGGGGTCTGTGGGACAGGAATCGAATCCGCACTACACTCCGGGGTCTGTGGGACTGGAATAGACTCCGCACTACACTCCGGGGTCTGTGGGACTGGAATCGACTGCGCACTACACTCCGGGTTCTGTGCGACCGGAATCCACTGCGCACTACACTCCGGGGTCTGTGGGACTGGAATCGACTGCGCACTACACTCCGGGGTCTGTGGGACTGGAATCGACTGCGCACTACACTCCGGGTTCTGTGCGACCGGAATCCACTGCGCACTACACTCCGGGGTCTGTGGGACAGGAATCGACTGCGCACTACACGCACGGTTCTGTGGGACTGGTGTCGACTGCGCACTACACTCCGGGGTCTGTGGGACTGGAATAGACTGCGCACTACACGCCCGGTTCTGTGGGACTAGAGTCGACTGCGCACTACATTCCGGGGTCTGTGGGACTGGAATCGAATCCACACTACACTCCGGGGTCTGTGGGACTGGAATCGACTGCGCACTACACTCCGGGGTCTGCGGGACTGGAATCGAATACGCACTACACTCCGGGGTCTGTGGGACTGGAATCGACTGCGCTCTACACTCCGGGGTCTGTGGGACTGGAATCGACTGCGCACTGCACTCCGGGATCTGTGGGTCTGGAATCGAATGCGCACTACACTCCGGGGTCTGTGGGACTGGAATCGACTCCTCACTACACTCCGGGGTCTGCGGGACTGGAATCGACTCCGCACTACACTCCGGGGTCTGTGGGACTGGAATCGACTCCTCACTACACTCCGGGGTCTCTGGGACTGGAATCGAATACGCACTACACTCCGGGGTCTGTGGGACTGGAATCCACTGCGCACTACACTCCAGGGTCTGTGGAACTGGAATCGACTGCGCTCTACACTCCGGGGTCTGTGGGACTGGAATCGACTGCACACTGCACTCCGGGATCTGTGGGTCTGGAATCGACTGCGCTCTACACTCCGGGGTCTGTGGGACTGGAATCGACTCCTCACTACACTCCGGGGTCTGCGGGACTGGAATCGACTGCGCACTACACTCCGGGATCTGTGGGACTGGAATCGACTCCACAATACACTTCGGGGTCTGTGGGACCGGAATCGACTGCGCACTACACTCCAGGGTCTGTGGGACTGGAATCTACTCGCACTACACTCCGGGGTATGCGGGACTGGAATCGACTCCACAATACACTTCCTGGTCTGTGGGACCGGAATCGACTGCGCACTACACTCCGGGGTCTGTGGGACTGGAAGCGACTGCGCACTACACTCCGGGGTCTGTGGGACCGGAATCGACTGCGCACTACACTCCGGGGTCTGTGGGACTGGAATCGACTCCACACTGCACTCCAGGGTCTGTGGGACGGGAATCGACTGCTCACTACACTCCGGGATCTGTGGGTCTGGAATCGACTGCGCACTACACTCCGGGGTCTGTGGGACAGGAATTGAATCCACACTACACTCTGGGATCTGTGGGTCTGGAATCGACACCGCACTGCTCTCCGGGATCTGTGGGTCTGGAATAGACTGCACACTACACTCCGGGATCTGTGGGACTAGATTTTGACAGCACACTACACTCCGGGGTCTGTGGGACTGGAATCGACTGCGCACTACACTCCGGGGTCTGTGGGACAGGAATCGAATCCGCACTACACTCCGGGGTCTGTGGGACTGGAATAGACTCCGCACTACACTCCGGGGTCTGTGGGACTGGAATCGACTGCGCACTACACTCCGGGTTCTGTGCGACCGGAATCGACTGCGCACTACACTCCGGGGTCTGTGGGACTGGAATCGACTGCGCACTACACTCCGGGGTCTGTGGGACTGGAATCGACTGCACACTACACTCCGGGTTCTGTGCGACCGGAATCCACTGCGCACTACACTCCGGGGTCTGTGGGACTGGAATCGACTGCGCACTACACGCACGGTTCTGTGGGACTGGTGTCGACTGCGCACTACACTCCGGGGTCTGTGGGACTGGAATAGACTGCGCACTACACGCCCGGTTCTGTGGGACTAGAGTCGACTGCGCACTACATTCCGGGGTCTGTGGGACTGGAATCGAATCCACACTACACTCCGGGGTCTGTGGGACTGGAATCGACTGCGCACTACACTCCGGGGTCTGCGGGACTGGAATCGAATACGCACTACACTCCGGGGTCTGCGGGACTGGAATCGACTGCGCACTACACTCCGGGGTCTGTGGGACTGGAATCGACTGCGCACTGCACTCCGGGATCTGTGGGTCTGGAATCGACTGCGCTCTACACTCCGGGGTCTGTGGGACTGGAATCGACTCCTCACTACACTCCGGGGTCTGCGGGACTGGAATCGACTGCGCACTACACTCCGGGATCTGTGGGACTGGAATCGACTCCACAATACACTTCGGGGTCTGTGGGACCGGAATCGACTGCGCACTACACTCCAGGGTCTGTGGGACTGGAATCTACTCGCACTACACTCCGGGGTCTGCGGGACTGGAATCGACTCCACAATACACTTCCTGGTCTGTGGGACCGGAATCGACTGCGCACTACACTCCGGGGTCTGTGGGACTGGAAGCGACTGCGCACTACACTCCGGGGTCTGTGGGACCGGAATCGACTGCGCACTACACTCCGGGGTCTGTGGGACTGGAATCGACTCCACACTACACTCCAGGGTCTGTGGGACGGGAATCGACTGCTCACTACACTCCGGGATCTGTGGGTCTGGAATCGACTGCGCACTACACTCCGGGATCTGTGGGACTAGATTTTGACAGCACACTACACTCCGGGGTCTGTGGGACTGGAATCGACTGCGCACTACACTCCGGGGTCTGTGGCCAGGAATCGAATCCGCACTACACTCCGGGGTCTGTGGGACTGGAATCGACTGCACACTACACTCCGGGTTCTGTGCGACCGGAATCCACTGCGCACTACACTCCGGGGTCTGTGGGACTGGAATCGACTGCGCACTACACGCACGGTTCTGTGGGACTGGTGTCGACTGCGCACTACACTCCGGGGTCTGTGGGACTGGAATAGACTGCGCACTACACGCCCGGTTCTGTGGGACTAGAGTCGACTGCGCACTACATTCCGGGGTCTGTGGGACTGGAATCGAATCCACACTACACTCCGGGGTCTGTGGGACTGGAATCGACTGCGCACTACACTCCGGGGTCTGCGGGACTGGAATCGAATACGCACTACACTCCGGGGTCTGCGGGACTGGAATCGACTGCGCACTACACTCCGGGGTCTGTGGGACTGGAATCGAATACGCACTACACTCCGGGGTCTGTGGGACTGGAATCGACTGCGCTCTACACTCCGGGGTCTGTGGGACTGGAATCGACTGCGCACTGCACTCCGGGATCTGTGGGTCTGGAATCGACTGCGCACTACACTCCGGGGTCTGTGGGACTGGAATCGACTCCTCACTACACTCCGGGGTCTGCGGGACTGGAATCGACTGCGCACTACACTCCAGGGTCTGTGGGACTGGAATCTACTCGCACTACACTCCGGGGTCTGCGGGACTGGAATCGACTCCACAATACACTTCAGGGTCTGTGGGACCGGAATCGACTGCGCACTACACTCCGGGGTCTGTGGGACTGGAAGCGACTGCGCACTACACTCCGGGGTCTGTGGGACCGGAATCGACTGCGCACTACACTCCGGGGCCTGTGGGACTGGAATAGACTGCGCACTACACGCCCGGTTCTGTGGGACTAGAGTCGACTGCGCACTACATTCCGGGGTCTGTGGGACTGGAATCGAATCCACACTACACTCTGGGTTCTGTGGGACCGGAATCCACTGTGCAGTACACTCCGTAGTCTGTGGGACTGGTATTGACTGCGCACTACACTCCGGGGTCTGTGCGACTGAAATCGACTGCGCACTACACTGCCGGTTATGTGGGACTCGAGTCGACGCCGCACTACACTCCGATGTGTGTGGGACTGGAATCGACTGCGCACTACCATCCGGGGTCTGTGGGACTGGAATCGACTGCGCACTGCACTCCGGGGTCTGTGGGACTGGAATCGACTCCGCATTCCACTCCGGGGTCTGTGGGACTGGAATCGACTGCGCACTGCACTCCGGGGTCTGTGGGACTGGAATCGGCTCCGCACTACACTCCGGGGTCTGTGGAACTGGAACCGACTGCGCACTGCACTCCGGGATCTGTGGGTCTGGAATCGTCTGCGCACTACATTCCGGGATCTGAGGGACGGGAATCAACTGCGCACTACACTCTTGGGTCTGGAATCTACTCCGCAATACACTCCGGGATCTGTGGGACCGGAATCCACTGCGCACTACACTCTGGGGTCTGTGGGACTGGAATCGACTCCACACTACACTCCTGGGTCTGTGGGACTGGAATGGACTGTTCCCTACAGTCCGGGGTCTGTGGGACTGGAATCGATTCCGCACTACACTCCGGGGTCTCTGGGACTGGAATCGACTGTGCACTACACTCCGGGGTCTGTGGGACTGGAATCGACTCCGCACTACACTCCGGGGTCTGTGGGACTGGAATCGACTGCGCACTGCCCTCCGGGATCTGTGGGTCTGGAATCGACTGCGCACTACACTCCGGGATCGGTGGGACGGCAATGAACTGCGCACTACACTCTTGGGTCTGGAATCTACTCCGCACTACACTCCGGGATCTGTTGGACCGCAATCCACTGCGCACTACTCTCCGGGGTCTGTGGGACCGGAAACGACTCCGCACTACATTCCGGGGTCTGTGGGCCTGGAATCGACGGCGCACTACACTCCGGGATCTGTTGGATGGGAATCAACTGCGCACTACACTCTTGGGTCTGGAATCTACTCCGCACTACCCTCCGGGATCTGTGGGACCGGAATCCACTGCGCACTACACTCCGGGGTCTGTGGGACTGGAATCGACTGCGCACTACACTCCGGGGTCTGTGGGACTGGAATCGACTCCGCACTACACTCCGGGTCTGTGGGATTAGAATCGACTGTGCACTACACTCCGGGTTCTGTGGTACTGGAATCGACTCCGCAGTACACTCCGGGGTCTGTCGGACTGGAATCGACTGCGCACTTCACGCCCGATTCTGTGGGACTTGAGTCGACTCCGCACTCCACTCCGGGGTCTGTGGGACTGGAATCGACTCCGCACTACACTCCGGGGTCTGTGGGACTGGAATCGACTGCGCACTGCACTCCGGGATCTGTGGGTCTGGAATCGACTGCACACTACACTCCGGGATCTGTGGGAAGGGAATCAACTGCGCACTACACTCTTGGGTCTGGAATCTACTCCGCACTACGCTCCGGGATCTGTGGGAACGGAATCCACTGCGCACTACACTCCGGGGTCTGTGGGACTGGAATCGACTCCGCACTACACTCCGGGGTCTGAAAGATGAGACACAGAAACCATGGGAAAAGAGTGCTAATAACCTCGGAAACCAAGGGAAGAGAGTGCTAATTGCAGTCCCCAGAGAGAATAAAATGTGTGCCAAGCCAAACAGCAGAGAAACTATAATCAGGGGGTAAACTGTGAGAGATGTAGATTTGGGGGAAGGGGGACATGGGTGGGAGAGAGGTAAAATGGGTGGGAGAGAAGGGGAAGCATAGTGGAGAAAATGTAAGGAAAGGGGGATAAGATAGGGGGGAAATATATATAAAGAAAGACAAGAAAGAAATAATAGGTAAAAGACAGTTTAGATGAAATTGGATTAAAACAAATTGCTCGAGCTGGGGTGGAGCTAATCATCTGAAGTTGTTGAACTCGATGTTGATACTCGAAGGCTGTAGCTTGCCTAACCGGAAGATGAGATATTGTTCCTCCAGTTTGCGTTGAGATTCACTGGAGCATTGCAGCAGACCAAGGACAGACATGTGGGCTTGGAAGCAGGGCCTTGTGTTGAAGTGGCAAGCAACGGGAAGGCCAGGGTCCTGAATGCACACAGACCGAACGTGCTCAGCGAAGCGATCACCCAGTCTGCGTTTGGTCTCTCCGATATAGAGGAGACCACATTGGGAGCAGCGAATGCAATCGACCAAATTGGAAGAGGTTCAAGTGAAACACTGCTTAGCCTGGAATGAGTGTTTTGGGCCTGGAATGTTAAGCATGGAAGAGGAACATTCCTTGTTCCAGGCCTACCCGGGTCCCCTCCGACAACTTCTTTACCGTTACTTTGATGACGATTTTGGTGCCGCTTTATGCTCTCATCCGGACCTGGAAAAATTCATGAACTTCGCTTCCAGTTTCCACCCCTCCATCACTTTCACCTGATCCATCTCCGCCGGCACTTCCCTTCCCTTCCTTGATTTTTCTGTCTCCATTTCCGGCAATAGACTATCGACTCATATCTATTACAAGCCCACTGATTCTCACAGCTGGCCTTTCACACCTTTTGTTCTATCTGGGGACTGCCATTAGCACTCTTTTCCATTGGATTCTGTGGCTATGACTCATCTTTCGGTCCCTTACTCTGCAGTATAAATATCTCCCACTTTCTATGTCTTTTAGCTTATAAAAGGGTCATCTGGACTCGAAACGTTAGCTCTTTTCTCTCTTTACAGATGGTACCAGACCTGCTGAGATTTTCCAGCATTTCCTCTTTTGGTTTCAGATTCCAGCATCTGCAGTAAATTGATTTTAACCAGAGAGCAGGCAAGTTTGGAACGATAGGAGTAGGAGTAGGCCGTTCAACCCGTCAAGCCTGCCCCACCATTCAATACGATCATGGCTGATTGGACACTTCAATGCTTTTTCCATCCACTATCCCCATAAACCTTTGTACTGTTAATCAGAAATCTATCAATCTCTGCCTTAAACATACACAATGACTGAGTTTCCACAGCCCTCTGGGGTAGAGAATTCCAAAGATTCACAACTTCTGTGTTAAGAAATTTTTCCTCATCTCAGTCTGCAGTGGCTTCCATGTTATTTTTAAATTGCGCCCCCTGGGTTTAGACTCCCCAACCAAAGGAAACAGCTTACCTACATCTACTCAGTCGATGTAGTATTTTGTCTTTTAAGTATTTTGTAGTTTTCAATGAGTTTGCCTCTCATTCTTTCACACCCGAGAGAATGCAGGCCCAGTGTGTCCAATGTCTCTCCGTAAGAGAGTCTCGCCATCCGTGGAACAGGTCCCGTGAACCTTCACTGAACTCCCTCTATGGCAATAGGTTCGTTTCTGAGGTAAGGGGACCAAAACTGCACACAGTACACCAGGTGTGGGCTAACCAGGTTCCGACACAGTTGAAGCAAGACCTCACTACTCCTGTACGAAAAGCCTCTTGGCAATAAAAGCTAACATTCCATTAGCCTTCCTAATAGTTTCCTGCATCTGCATGTTAGCGTCCAGTGACTTATGGGAAAGGGCACCCAGGTCCCTTTGTGCATCTACATTTTGTAATTTCTCCCCATTTAGGAAATGCTCTGCACATCTGTTCCTACTGCCAAATGGATTACCTCATATTTTTTCACATTATATTCCATCTTCCATGTTCTTGCCCACTCACTAGGTCTGTCCAACCCCTCCTGTAGCCTCTTTATATCTTCCCCACAACACACATTCCCGCCTAGCTTTGTATCGCCTGCGGACTTGGAAATATTACAAATGGTCCTCACATCCAAATCATTGAAATATATTATGGGACAGCTGGGAACCAAGTATCGATCCTTGTGATACCCCTCGAGCTACAGCATGCCAATGTGACAATGACTCATTTATTCCTGCTCTCTGTTTTCTGCCTGTTAGCCAATCCTCACCCATGGCAGTACACATGGGACAGGATTGATCTATAACCACATGGTACAGGAGCCTCCAGGTGACAACGATTGTATCATGGTTGAATTTCATGTTCTGTTTGGAGGTGAGAAGTGTGGGTCTAAGACCAGTGTTGTAATAATAATAATCTTTAGTGTCACACATAGGCTTACATTAACACTGCAATGAAGTTACTGTGAAAAGTCTCTCATCGCCACATTCCAGCACCTGTTCAGGTACACAGAAGGAGAATTCAGAATGTCTAAATTACCTCACAGCACATCTTTTGGAACTTGTGGGAGGAAACCAGAGCATCCGGAGGAAACCCATGCAGACACGGGGAGAACATGCAGACTCTGCACAGACAGTGACCCAAGTGGGAATCGAACCCGGGACCCTGGTTTTAAACCTGAATACAGGTAATTACAAGTGTATGTAGGCTAAATTGAACTTGGTAGCTAGGATAAAAGGCAGGACAGTAGAGATGCAGTGACAGAATTTGAAGGTTATCCATTGAATCCCTAAAATGCAGAAGGAGGCCATTCGGCCCATCAAGTGTCCACTGACCCTCTGAAGGAGCACCCTACGCACGCCCACACACCCCAGCCTATCCCCATAACTCCACCTAACCTGCACAACTTTAGATTGTGGGAACAAAACTCCAGCACCTGGAGGAAACCCATGCTGACACGGGGAGAACATGCAAACTCCACACAGATACCCAAAGCTGGAATTGAACCCTGGTCCCTGGCTCTGTGAGGCAGCAGCACTAGCCATTGTGTCACCATCGATGGATTGCTAACTCTCAGAAAAGATTTATCCCAGTGTGTCAAAGAATAACCTGTAGCAGGGATCAGATAGCCCAAGTGCGGTGGGGTGGGGAAGGGGGGGGGGGGGGGCAATTGGAGAGGGAAACGGATCAGTGGAAGAAATTAAAATGAATCGATAGAAATAAAAATGGGGTCAAGGTGGGGGGGGGAGAGTTCACAGTCAGAAGTTGTTGAACCCAATGTTAAGTCCGGAAGGCTGTAACGTGCCTAATCGAAAGATGAAGTGCTGTTATATTTCTTCCATTCTACACACTGCTCACCTTTGTTCTGTCATTCACACGTTCTAATCTCTTTATGTGCCACTAGCAGCAACTTTCTTCATCATTATCTGCACCATTTACATTACCTTTGTCAATCTCCACCTATCGCTGGCCTTGGATCGAGCCCCATTGCTCCATGTAGCCCCTTTCTCCCCCCCCCCCACCCCCACCATACTACCGTTTAAATCTGATCCTATTTCCAGTTCTCTCCAGCTTTGACGAAGAGTCACCCAGATTCGAAACGTTCGCTGACTTCTCTCTCCACAGATGCTGTCAGACCTGCTGAGATTGTCCAGCATTTTCTGTTTTTGGTTCAGATTCCAGCATCCACAGAACTTTGCTTTTATCTGACATAGATTGTTGTGTTTGAAGAAATGTAGGGGAAAAGTGGGCTTTCAAAACTTGAAACCATGAAATTTAATTGGAGTATTTTACATTTGCAGTGTTAGATCCCATGGGGTTATTGACTGGGAATCAATTAAATCATGGATTTGACAGAGATATGAGGTCGAATTTCTGCACTGAAGTGGGTGATAGGTTTATCTGAGGCAAAACATTTGGATAGTGTTTGAATCAACAATCCGAGAGTTTTTGCTACTAAGCCGAACTGACACTTTCTCCGAGTGTTACTAATGCACATTCTGATCGCAACATTAAACAGTTTCATTCTAATCGGCATCATTATTCTTTTTTCCTTCATTCATTTCTACGTGAAATATAAAACTTGGACTAAGTGTTGCCGTGGCAATGTGGTATGAAGAGTCCTTCCCGTTTATTCCTTTATTTTCCCTTCCTTTTATTTTTTTCTGTAAGTTTTGATAACGGATATTTAATGGATCTATCACTTGAAGACAAAGCAGCCTGTAAGTAGCATTTAATTCAAACAAGCAGTTTCCAGAAGGCGGTGCTGTTTTAGACCGATGATTGGAGATTGGCTGAGCCCAGTGATGACTGGGTTTTATTGATGTGGTTGTAAGCCAATCAATTGACCAAAAAGACTGCCCGGTAACAGGTGGCGATTGGATCTGATCCCATTGGAATGTCCTCAGAGCCAGGAGGTTCCATTTTAGTTTGACTTTTGATTTTGCAGTTTGGGTGAAGGATTCCAACTATTTCCCTCCCAAAAGATCCAGCTAAACTCTCTCCATACAGCCACTGTGAGGATTCTCCCTCTCCAGTAAGTCTGGATCTCAGTCTCTTGAAAGACTTGAAATCAAACCAAAAGTTGAAGGTAGGGTTTGATATGATTCTCAAGAAACAGTACAAAGTCTTACAACACCAGGTTAAAGTCCAACAGGTTTGTTTCGATGTCACTAACTTTCGGAGCACTGCTCCTTCCTCAGGTGAATGAAGAGGTATGTTCCAGAAACATATATATAGACAAATTCAAAGATGCCAGACAATGCTTGGAATGCGAGCATTAGCAGGTGATTAAATCTTTACAGATCAAGAGATGGGGTAACCCCAGGTTAAAGAGGTGTGAATTGTATCAAGCCAGGACAGTTGGTAGGATTTCGCAGGCCAGATGGTGGGGGACGAATGTAATGCGACATGAAACCCAGGTCCCGGTTGAGGCCGCACTCATGTGTGCGGAACTTGGCTATAATTTTCTGCTTGGTGATTCTGCGTTGTCGCCTTGGAGAACGCTTACCCGGAGATCGGAGGCTGAATGCCCTTGACTGCTGAAGTGTTCCCCGACTGGAAGGGAACGTTCCTGCCTGGTGATTGTCGCGCGATGTCCGTTCATTTGTTGTCGCAGCGTCTGCATGGTCTCGCCAATGTACCACGCTTCGGGACATCCTTTCCTGCAGCGTATGAGGTAGACAACGTTGGCCGAGTCGCACGAGTATGTACCGCGTACCTGGTGGGTGGTGTTCTCACGTGTAATAGTGGTATCCAAGGCGGCCTTCAGGACGCGCGACAACGCAGAATCGCCGAGCAGAAACTTATAGCCAGGTTCCGCACACATGAGTGTGGCCTCAACCGGGACCTGGGATTCATGTCGCATTACATTCATCCCCCACCATCTGGCCTGTGAAATCCTACCAACTGTCCTGGCTTGACACAATTCACACCTCTTTAACCTGGGGTTACCCCATCTCTGGATCTGTAAAGATTGAATCACCTGCTAATGGTCGCATTCCAAGCATTGTCTGGCATCTTTGAATTTGTCTATATATATGTTTCTGGAACAAACCTCTTCATGTTCTTGGAAGTGTGGATGAGCAGAGGGATCTAGGTGTCCATGTACATAGATCCCTGAAAGTTGCCACCCAGGTTGATAGGGTTGTGAAGAAGGCCTATGGAATGTTGGCCTTTATTGGTAGAGGGATTGAGTTCCGGAGTCAGGAGGTCATATTGCAGCTGTACAGAACTCTGGTACGGCCGCATTTGGAGTATTGCGTACAGTTCTGGTCACCGCATTATAGGAAGGACGTGGAGGCTTTGGAGCGGGTGCAGAGGAGATTTACCAGGATATTGCCTGGTATGGAGGGAAAATCTTATGAGGAAAGGCTGATGGACTTGAGGTTGTTTTCGTTGGAGAGAAGAGGGTTTAGAGGAGACTTAATAGAGGCATACAAAATGATCAGGGGGTTGGATAGGGTGGACAGTGAGAGCCTTCTCCCGCAGATGGAAATGGCTGGCACGAGGGGACATAGCTTTAAACTGAGGGGTAATAGATATAGGACAGAGCTCAGAGGTAGGTTCTTTACGCAAAGAGTAGTGAGGCCGTGGAATGCCCTACCTGCTACAGTAGTGAACTCGCCAACATTGAGGGTATTTAAAAGTTTATTGGATAACCATATGGATGATAATGGCATAGTGTAGGTTAGATGGCTTTTGTTTCGGTGCAACATCGTGGGACGAAGGGCCTGTACTGCGCTGTATCGTTCTATGTTCTATGTTCTATGTTCACCTGAGGAAGGAGCAGCGCTCCGAAAGCTAGTGACATCGAAACAAACCTGTTGGACTTTAACCTGGTGTTGTAAGACTTCGTACTATGCTCACCCCAGTCCAATGCCGGCATCTCCACACCATTCTCAAGAAAGAAAGAGGCCTGGAAATAAACCGTGGACTGAAAGCAGAGTCGGATGTGAAGCCAAAATGCCTCTCCAGGAAAAGCTGTGAGTAATACATTCTCTAAACTACAGCAAAGATCATTACAGACTGCAACCCAAGGATCAAAATCCACACGTATATTGTGAAGAAAGCATGCTGTGAACCACAAATTAAATTGAAGACTTTCTCCCTTCTTATTTAAAAAAATAATAATTTTACAGTAGCCAATTATTTTTCTTTTCCAATTAAGGGGCAATTTAGCATAGCCAATCCACCTAACCAGCACATCTTTGGGTTGTGGGGGTGACACCCACGCAGACATGGGGAGAATGTGCCAACTCCACACGGAAGTGATCCAGGGCCGGGATTTGAACCCGGGTCCTCAGCGTCCCAGGGCTAACCACTGCGCCACATGCCACCCCTCCCTTCTTATTTTCACTCCTTTTCCCCTCTCTGTGTTTGTCTGCCTTGTGTGTTTGGACAGAGGGTGGGACAGTTAAAGCGGGTAGTAGATATTAGCTTGTTATTACTCAGTTACATTTACTGCATATTTCCTCATTATCCTTGTTATTAATAAACAGTAATTATGTTTCAACTTACAAACCTGGCGACTAATTATCGGACAGCCAAGGGACAAAGGTTTCGGGGAGTTTTATAAAAATTATTGGTTAATTCACTTGTGTTGTTAGTTAGCACTGCTGCCTCATGGCGCAAAGGATCTGGGTTTGATCCTGGCCCTGAGTCACTATCCATGCGGAGTTTGCCTGGGCCTCACCCCCAAAGATTTGTAGGGTAGGTGGATTGGTGATGCTAAATTGTCCCTTAATTGAGAAAAAAAAGAATTGGGTACGCCACAACTTTTAATTTTAAAATAACTTCACTTGTGTTGTGACTCAGGGGTACTTGGGGCTGGAATTGACCGTGCATTAGCCCAGGGTGGTGTAACATATTTGCCTTTATTTCCAGTCATTGGTTTTAAAAGCACTCCGAATCAGGATCTACCAAGAAGATGAAGGCAGGTGTGCCCTCCAATTCCTCACACCTGAAGGTCCGAGGGTACCAGGTGAGGTTTCTTTGTCTCCTATGCCCGTGTGAAAAGTGCCACCTTACTTAGTTTAATTGGATCGGATCTGTGTTATCAGGCCACCTCGTTGAATTCAAAGTTAATTGGAACCCCTCCACATGTTTGTTATCAAAGCTTCGCCAAAGGCCTGATGTCTGTATGTTGAGATGCGAAGAGTCAAAAACGGGGTCAAGTTCTTCTCTTCATACTTTAGCAAGCGCCCCTCCCGAATCCTTCTCCCAGCTGTGGGCAGGGAGGGGGCATGGAGGGTGTGCTGAGGGAGAGGATATAAATCACGAACCCTATTTCAGATCACTTTAAGTATCGTTTTCTGACAAAGCAAGTCAAAGTAGACAATGACTGACATTTTTTTAAATGTTGAGAAGCACAACACTGAGAATTTAATGCTGGGAAGTTGAATTTTTAGTTAATTCAAACAAAGCAATTTTGAATTCAGAGCAATATATATTCAGCAGGAGGAGGCCGACGACCTCTGAGCTATATGTTCTGGGTATGTTCTACTTGATAGTCACAGAAGGTGCATTAACGGCATGGGCAAGTAGATTGAGTACCAACCTGTGAATCCTTCTGATATGGCAATGATAAAGAGCGGAAGCATTTCCTGGTTAGACATCTGCAGAAGGAGATGGAAAACCACTGCCGGATTGTGTTAGGCATAACCATTGGACCAGCACAGATTTCCATATTGCCAGTGCCTTTCAGGGCGTGGCACCTGAAGAGAGAGAGAGAGGGAGATAGTCAGCGCTTGGCGGCCTGGGACAAAATAAAATGGACAGTCGCAACCAAGAGATCAAAAGTTCAGAAGGCATTGCATAACGCCCCGCCTGAAGGGTTCAAACAAAATTCTAACTTTTCCTTCTGCTTTCGGTGCATACTGTGCATGTCAACATTTCCTGCTTTGATTGAATATTCAAGAAGCTTTTCAGCTCCTGATTGAAGAGAATCCCCATTAAAATATCAGTGAACATCTTGATTTACCTTAATTATATTGAAAGCCTTCCGAACATTGCTGCACACAGGAAGATGTATGTGAAAGCTGTTAATCCGACTTCCATTAGCGATCCTTGATACTATATCTCCTGTTTTAATGTAGTCTGTATGAATATAAAATAGGAATAAATATTAATTCAACCCAAGGGAACTAGGCACTAGCCATTGACCCGATTTGACTGACAGACATTAAAGCCTTTGCCAACATTTTTTCTGTTTTCCTCTCTCTATCAGAGCCCACCAGTCTGGATGACGATGTTCGATTCTCCCTCACTCTAATCCAATTCAAGTGCGTGTCAGACACATGAGGTGCGATTCAGCGACCGCGTTGCGCCCAGCGTGGATCCGAGTGTGCTGGGTGAATTGTGGGAGAGGGCAAAATCAAGATACGCACCAGGCGTGAACCATTTTGCAATTCACCCAGCCTGTTCCAAATGGCGAGTTCCGGATCTCACCCAAAAAAATGGCAACGCTATCATTGACCCAAATTTTCATTCATTTCAATCTCATTAATGAGATTGTAGTCAAATGCAACGGCCTCCTGGGAATTACCCAACAAGGTGAAAGCTGGCGCAATGGCTAATCGGGGAAGTGAGGGGGTGAGTAGCCCTTTCCATTTTCACCCCTGGGCCGGGGATGAGGGGCTTTGCATCTGTGAGGTCTTCAAGCCATCTTTAAATATTTGCGGAGACCCATAACAGGGGCAACCACAGCTGCAGCCTGCCTCTCCTACCAATCTCTTTCAGGACAGAACCCTGCTCTCATGAATGTCAATTTCATCCCTTTTGACTGTGAGCAGCCTCTAGTTTCACAGCTGAAGGTTATTTCAAATGAGGAATTTGTCTTGGTATTTGTCTGAGCGCCTCACACTCCTCAACTCTCAAGTGCCCCCTCGAAGGCATGGGTGCCATGTCTCGGAGGATGATTAGTGCACTGCATGTCAAGCAAACGTTGATGTGTGAACAGTGTGCCTGAATTCTAGGAGCACCATAGAGGCAGCTACCAACAACAAACCAGAAAGAGCAGGGCTTCACCACTGAGGATACTTTCGTGGCCAAAGGGTAAGTGTGTGAATGAGTGGCGGGCAGCTGAGCGCGGTCCTCCTAATCTTGCTGGCTGGGGTCTGGGATCTAGGGTCTCCTGTTGTGGCCGGCTGGCAGAGGTCCTGGACCTCGGGTCTCCTGTTGTGGCCGATGTGAATGTGCATGGCACGGTTTCCCAGCACAACTAGCTTGCTGGGTGGCACTGGATTGTCGGTCTCTCCTCTTCTCCAATTCCCTCCAGATAAAAAAAATTGGTTTGTTGGTGTGGATTCCGCGGAGGCTGCCCTCGATGCGCTTGAGATGGCCGAGGTGGGCACATATCATAGGAGACAGCAATGCTAACTCAGTTGGAGGCAGCACCACATGTACGGGGGCCCACTGCACACCCTGAATACCCAGTCACCCATCAGGCTGTGGATGGAGCCAGAAGGGGAAGTCAGCGATGGCCCAAAGTGTACACGCGTCGTTGGTGCTTCCATGAGCTGGTGGACAGCATAGGCTGCTGAAGACTGCATATCAGCAGGGGACTAGTGCAGCACCTGTGCCACAGCCTCGCAGACATGGCACACAATGGTGGAGGAAGAAACCTGCTTCCAGTGGCCGTAAAGGTCACTGTAGCCCTAAACCTTTCTGCCACCAGGTCATTCCAGGGCTCAAATAGGCACTTCCCAGTCTTCAGTGCACAGGTGCATTCCAGAGGTGCCGGATGCTCTGTATGCCCGGGCATCTGACTAGATCACCTTTTGAGTAAGGACACGCGCACCAAGTTGCCGTTGTGCCGTCTGCTCTTGAGATACGCTGTTGTCAGAAAGGGGCATTCGGAAGAACTGGAGACCGCCATAATCTCCTTGATGGCAGGCCCCGAGTTGGCCTCCAAAGTTCCCTCCTCCCTGACGATACCTCGAGGAACCTGGGATGTTCCATGTGTAATTGATAATATGGAAAGTTGTGTCATTTGAAACATAGAAGTCTGGCAATATCTGGTCTGAGAGAAACATGAGAGAATACAGGGCAAGATCCCACAAGGGTTAACAGCAGCTGCAAAGAGCAGGATTGTAAAATGCAGATAGCCTTTGTCAAGGAGGCTTCGCAAACAAAACTAACAGGATTTTTGTATGAAGGATTTTTGTGTGAAGCTAAAAACAATGGTTCACACCTTCATTGGAAGTAACTATCTCAGTAAGCATCTGGAAAAGCATGGATGAGGGTTTCAGTTGAATTAGATGATGAATGTTTAAAACAGGCAGGTCTTTCAAGTCATAACCAAGTGGATTTTAGCATGCAGCTAAAAGCAATGATTCACACCTTCATTGAAGTAAAATCAGCAGATAGAAAAGAATGACTTGGAAGACAAATATATAGATGTGAAGCTCTGCTGACATCAGGTAAATTAAAAGAAAATTGGAGACTATCAGCCTACGAGAAACATAATTTAAAGCTAAAATCAAAGTCAAAATTATGAGCTGAGGACACAATTGGAAAATAAAACTATAGAAATGACAGGAATTAAAAGTAACACCACTATTGAAACCGAAGCATTTTTGAATATCACATATCACAAAGGTACTTTGAACATCACAGAGGAAACAATGTAATCAGAGACCTGAGAGGTGAGGTCATGTCAAAATGACTACTTAGTCGTGTTCGAAAAATTTAGATTAAAGGTACCTTTTTCAATCCAAGTGAAATAAAAGTTACTTTACAATAAAGTCATAAAAACTTAATAACTGTTGGAAAGAGAATATAAACTCAGAGCAGGAACTACCAGAGCTCAGAGAGAAGCAGAGAGGCAGAGACGGAACAAGAGAAGCAAGCAGAGTCAGCTTACAGTCAGCTCGGTCATGGAAAAGGGACAGAGCCAAGTAGCCGAGCTAAAACAGATAATACATCTAAGGAAGACCAGAATTTAAAGAGTCAGCTCAGAGATAGTCAGCTCTCATAGCTCGGTACATGGGAAAGATAGGACATTGCAACCGAGCAGAACAGTGAATACATCTAAAGAAGACCAGATTTTAAAAAGAAGATTGATTGTCAAGTTGGGCCTGAAGGTCCCTTCAACCAACCAGAAGGATCCAGAAGCAAGATCTTTTTACTTTTCTGTAAAGAAATGTTGCTCGTTTTAGCCTTAGTTTACTTTATTCTTATTCTGTCACCTTTGCTCATGAGTCGCCAAGTATCTTTCTGATACCGCCACGTGGTTCAAGTCCAAGTAATGATTAATAATGCAACACACCGCTTAGTACGAGTTAAATCAACGCTCATTTATTATATACAGCAATTAATACTTATACAATAACCCTATTTCTAGACTACTACCTACCACTAAAGGCCAATACTTAACTTTGGAAATGGCCCACCAGGTCAGGGAAACGAATGGTCTTTCCAATTGGTTCTGAGCCTGCGGTATTCAAAAGCTGGTACAAGTCGATAGTCAGGAGTGCCTATCTGGTAGCGATCGCTGGAGTAAGACTTACAGTTTTCTTGTTGAAGGGTGTCGAAGGTTGCGAGCAGGAAGAGAAGGGTCGAGTTGAACTTGGCCCCTATTCTTATAGTCCCCAGGGGCTTCCCGCCTCTCAGGGCGGACCTCGTACCTGGTTCCAAGTGATTGGACTTGGTGAGATGAAGAGGCAGCTGCAGTGAGTTCCAGAAGCCTCTTAGTCATCTGGCTCTGCCAGTCCTGGCGGCTCCCTATTGTCTGCACCGTAGTATCAAAACCCCCAGTAATGGTTCTCAGTCACTGAGCCATGCTCTGCCATGCCTCGGCAATGTCCATCTGTATTTGGGACACATCCCTCACTGACTGAGAGATGATGTCGAGACCCTCAGCCACGGTCATCATGGACTGAGTCATGTCTTGGACACCATCACTCTAGTCATGGACATCCTGTTTTTCACTGTGATTGCCAGTCTAGCAGTGCTGGCCTTGGTGCCACCTATTGATGGCATCATCTCCTGCACCTGAAGGCTTTGGGGCTCATCCAAACGGCCTTGCAGTCACTCCAATGCCGCTGACACGCTCTCCTGAATGTCACAGCTGTGTCCTATCATCTGCACCACCTAAGGGAGAGCATTGCCCAAAGTCTCGCATCTGAGTCCTGGGATCCAGCAGACCTCCAACTACTGTCTCCCTTGGACATTCTTGCCTCCACCTGATGTGCATCAGCAGCTGGGTGGTGCTCATCCGATTGTCCAGCTGAAGCCTGTCCACTAATATCGCCCACCGAGGTGTGTGTCTCTCTGTTGGTGGAGAGTGTGGATGATAGCTGTGACGCATTGCTGGTGGTCTCCTCGTAGCTCTTCTCCGAGGTGTTCTCTTGAGTGACTGGGTGGGAGGGCACGACTCGGAAGGACCGGCCCCATCAGATGGAGATCCTGCAAGACAATTGGCCTGTGCTCAGTGAAAGGGAAAGGTTACTTTTGTGGTACATCAGCAAATCACTTGACTCAGGTGACCTGGATGAAGGAGCAGTGGATCCTCACCTCTCTGGTGCAGGCCAACCTCACTGTCGATGACTGTTCTCTCCTCGGGCAACCCCGTGCTCTCCAGGCCCTATTCCTCAGAGGGGCTGATAACTCGGATCTCTGGGACTCCTCTCCCTGTCTTCTCCCTTTACCATTTATTATGGGCTACCTTCTCCTGCGCTGACAAAAGATGACATTGTGAGCCGCACAATTGTTTGACCAGGGGATCTATAACAACAGGTGGCATGTGTGGGCACAGCACCTTGACATGAAGGGGTTGTGCTGGTTCATGCCAGGAGGTTCTGAGGAACAAGCTTGACAATCGGAGTGGGGACGGTGTGAGGTGTCAGCCAGTAATTTGGGGGGGTGGCGGGGGGGGGAGTGGGGGGAGTTGGAATTTGAGGGGTGGCAGGTGGAACTTATACCAGGAGAGGGATGGTAACTTACCCTTGCAGCTCGTTGGAGGTTATTTGTCTTCCTCTGACATTGGACGGAGGTCCTCCTGGTCATGCTACCCACACTCGCTGCAGCCGCGACTGCCTCTTAGGCAGCATTACTGATCCTGCTGTTGGTTCTCTGACCCCATCGGGACTATGGTGCCCCGTCTCTCATCCTCACGTCGAGAAGCCTGGTCAGGTTGGCATTGCGAGATCGCGGATCAGGTCTGCATGCTGCCATGCTTGCGTGTTGCGAGGGAGTGGGTGGTGAGGGAGCCAGGAATGGCACGATTAATTTGGGGTCTAAGTTTTGGCACGATAAGCCCCATTAATCTCGTCAATGGGGCCTTCGAGAAACAGAGACCAAAAGCGGACTTTAACTTTTCGCTGAATCGCGCACATTATCCTTCTATCATCTCCAATGTAAAGAGGACATAAGGAGGCTATAAAGGGTCACCGATTGAGTGAGTGGGCAAAACTCTGGCAATGTGGAAAAATGTGAAATTGTCGATTAAGGCAGGAAGAATAGAAAAGAAGCTTATTATGTAAATGGTGAAAGATTACAAAGCTCTTGAGATTCAAAGGGATCTGGGTGTTCTAATGCATGAATCACAAAGTTAGTATGCAGATTGCAGATACAGTAAGTCTTTTAGGAAAGTTAATAGAATGTTATTGTTTATTGTGAGAGGAATTGAATATAAAAGTAGAGAAGCATATCAGATCCTGAGGGGTCTTTACTGGATGGATGTGGAGAATTTGTTCCCTCTTATGGGAGCATTGGAACTAGAGGCACTGGACCTCACACATCTGGAGGTAGGAAGTTCTACTGTGGAAAAACAATGGTTTGTAGTATTTCCTCCAAGGCTCTGCCATCTCTGCCAATGTGGCGACTAGGGGCTTTTCACAGTAACTTCACTGAAGCCTACTTCAATGTGACAATAAGCTATTATTATAATCTGTTTCCCTGCTCTCGGTAGATCAACATGTCCTGCCTCCCCCTCCACTGTTCCTGGTCGCATGCACCGGCATGTCGATGTCGCTGTTCGATAGAAGTCAAAAGAATTGTCAGCTCGACTGGCTCCGTGATTCTCTCGAATCAAAAACTGAAAGGAAGGGAACATCCAAGTGAGGAATAAGGAGTCCTCATGATGCCCTGACCCTCGGGATCTGGGACATCCAGCCATGTGCATCCGCCTATGTGAGCACCTTTCCAGAGTCTCACTCCCTCCCTTGTCGCACAATAGCCACTTGTCTACAGTTGCCCCTCTCACTTCCACCTGAATGAACCGCTTCAACGCTTGAAAGCCTTAGCAAGTTGCGTAACTCCCCCATGGGTGAGGAGTGAGGGCAGTTGCGAGCATTCAGTGGAGATACCTTCGAGCCTCATGGGGAACAAGATGCTGCCCCGTCATTTCCTGAACAGAGAGACTGATGAGCGACGTCATCATAACGGCTTGTATTGGGGGCTACATCTGTAGCACCTCTCTACTATGTACACATGAGTATGAGCCCTGGAATTCAATGCTTGGGGGAAAGGCTTCCAACTATTTTGTATCAAACTAATGCAAACGAACTGAGGGACAAAATGAAAGGGGCAGCCCCTTAATGGGACACAGCCTTAAACGAAAACGAATCACAAATGAAACTTAAAACATCAAATTAAATGTGATTAAAGAGGTCGACAGAGCACCCCGGCCCCTGCAATGCTCGCCAGGCATGGAAGACCTCAATGGTACCCGTGGACACTGCATGCTCCCACTCAAGGGACATCCGGCCGCGAATGCAGCCGTGGTGGTGGAGCAGACAGTCGGGTCAGACAACCACTTGGATTTCCCATTGCATGTACCTGTAGATGGCAAGTTTGGCAGGGCCCTGGAACAAGGCCATCCTCCTTCTCCACACCGAGTGCCCATAGACCAGGAGCATGGGGCTGAAGTGAAAACTGTGACAGGAGGTTTTCTAAATAACTAAAAAGGGAGTGCAGTCTGAAGCAAGGTCCACGGACTCCACAAGGCCACAAAAAGGGCAGATATCTTGAACGTCCGTGAACTGATGCAGTCTAATGTTGTGCATGCAACCCCTTCCACCTCAGGTCCCCAATTTTAAGGGGGAGGACTCCTCTGTAGAGGGACCTCCACTGGATACCTCTGCCGTCGGACAGCAACATGGCACGCCAAGGCGTGTCTGGATGACGGATGGACACTAGGCTTCCAGCTACTTTGATCAACACAAATAACCACGTAAACTAAATCAATTAAACCGAGGGGCAAATTAAAGGGACAGTCCCTTAACGGGAAACTACTTTAACCAAAAAGCGAATTACAAATGAGACTTAAAGCATCAAACCAAAATATGATTTGAGGGGTCAATATGGAACTTGGACTATGTACAAGCGTCATGTCATGACGCTCAAACGCTTTCATCTGAGTTGCCTTCAGAAGCTTCTGAAGATCAGATGGCGGGACAAAATAGGAGAGACTGAGGTGCTCACCCGAGCTGGGATGCCAAGAATCCACATTGAGACAGTTATAACTGAGTTGGGCTGGGTCATGTAGCCAGAATCCCTGACACTTGCTTATCAAAGTGCATTTCTTATTGACTTTTGAGTCCTGGGAGAAGCTCGAGCAGCAATTTTGCATCTAGCTCAACCAAATAAAAAGTAATGGGGCCTCCTCCCGAAAGCAAGTGACTTTCTGAGGTAGAGAGAAAGAACCAAGGAGAGGAAACCCGATGCAGCAATTCATCCAAACTTCACTTCATGCTTAATGTTTTCATTTCTGTATGTGGTCCAGATCTTCTACTGCTTTCGCAATTTAAAAACAAAAAAAATCACATTGATTCTATCCATCTATTATTTTCTGCATTTATGATGTGACAATTGACCTAGTTACCTGGGATCTTCACACTCACCTGATATAAGAAACAAGGTTGAATTCTCTGCAAGCATTTTCAGCTGAAACTTGAATGGGACTAGAAAGCAGAATGGGACTAGAATTGAGTGTCAGTGTAGTGAACTCTGGGGTTGTGCATTTTTATAGTGAGAATAGGAAGGCACCTAGTCCTTGGAAAGTAGTAATTTAATTGGTGTCTATCATAATATCCACTCATGTATATAATGAGATGCAGACAGGCAATGATTGACACACAGGATGACCAGTAAGCACACAACACAGCACAGCCAATCACCAGACAGGATACTACCGCTGTAAAGCCAGAGGGCACTAGGTTTCCCGCTCTCTCTGGACCCAGCCACTGAGAGAGTCAGAGTCCACGAGCTAGCAAGTGCAAACACCATGCGGTAGCTAGTAAGCCTGGGCAGGCTATTACAAGGTCTCCAGTCAGTTCAGTATAGTGTCGACCCACAGCTGAATATGTATATCAGTTCTATCGTTGAATAAAACAGTGTTGGATCTTCTCCAGTGTTAGACATCTGTTTCTAGCTTCCCTGCATCGAGTGCAGTCCACATCGAACCTACCTGCCTAACACATCGGTGTCGGGTCGAAAGGGGTTCATTTAAAATCATCACATATCATTAAAGGTAACAATGTGTTGGAGTTAATTACGAAAGGAATAGAATTCAAATTCCGGAAAGCTATGTTAACCTTTGTTGAGCCTTGGTTAGGCCACACTCGGGACATGTTCAATCCTAGTCTCCATGTTACAAAAGTCTATGCAATCATTGCAAAAAGGTGCAAAGGAGGTTCACAAGTATAATACCAGAATCGAGAGGTTATGAATGTTTAGAAAGACTGAACTGACTGGGGATATTTTCTTTAGAAATCAGAAGAAAAAGTGGTGACCCAATAGAGGTGTTTAAAATTCTGAAAGTGTTTGACGGGGTAGTCATGGAGACGATGTTTCTATTTGAGGGGGAGCAAAAAACCATGTGCTATAAATATAAGATCGGCGAAAAAAAATTCAATGAGGAATTCAGAAGAAACTTCTTTATTGAGAGAATGGTGAGAATGTGGAACTTACTATCAAATACAGGGCAGGATCTTCCTGCGGGCTTCTGTTGCCTGCCGTCAGGCTTTATTGGGGCTCAGAAGTCAGTCACTCAATGAGATTCTCCCTGAAGTGGCCCAATTATCAGCCAGTGGATGGACTTGCTGCCCAATTAAGGACTAATCGAAGCCCTTCCAGCTTGAAAGAAACAGCAATGTGCCATGGCATGTGTTGTCTGTTGTATGTTCAGTAGGTCTCACAAAGAGGTTAGATGGTTGAACATTAAGTGTTGGTTGGTAACACTTAACTATGTACATATATCCAGGGTATAGCCCAAGTTATGAGTTAACTCCATGCTTGCTTCTACACGGGTCTGTTCCCAGACCACAACTGATCCTGATCTCAGGTCATGTGCCTCATTACATCACACTGTTTCCCAGTCCTACATTAACCTTTGCTCTGCCAGATACTACTGGATAAAAGAAAATTCCTGCGGATGCTGGAATCTGAAACCAAAAAGAAAATGCTGGAAAATCTCAGCAGGTCTGGCAGCATCTGTAGGGAGAGAAAAGAGCTGACGTTTCGAGTCCAGATGACCCTTTGTCAAAGCTAACAGACAGAGAAAGTGGGAATATTTATAATATGGAGTGAGAATGAAAGATGAGTCACAGCCACAGAAACCCAGGGAAACCGGGTGCTAATAGCCACAGAAAGCAAGGGGAAAGAGTGCTAATGGCAGTCCCCAGAGAGAACAAAAGATGTGAAAGGCCAAACTGCAGAGAAGCTAACATCAGAGGGTAAACTGTGAGAGATGTAGATGTGGGGTAAGGGGGAAGCAAACTGGAGAAAGGGTAACGAAAGGTGGATAAGACCGGGGAGGGGGGGGGGGGGGGGGGGTGAATATATATAACGAAAGACGAGAGACAGAAATGGTAAAAAAACAGTTAAAATGAAATGGGATGAAAACAAATGGGTCGAGGTGGGGTAGAGCTAATCATCTGAAGTTGTTGAATTCGGATGTTGAGACCGGAAGGCTGTAGCGTGCCTAACCGGAAGATGAGATGTTGTTCCTCCAGTTTGCGTTGCGCTTCACTGGAACATGGCAGCAGACCAAGGACAGACATGTGGGCATGGGAGCAGGGTTTTGTGTTAAAATGGCAAGCAATGGGAAGGTCAGGGTCCTGAATGTGTACAGACCGAAGGTGCCCAGCAAAGTGATCACCCAGTCTGCGTTTGGTCTCTCCGATATAGAGGAGACCACATTGGGAGCAGCGAATGCAATAGACCAAATTGGAAGAGCTGCAAGTGAAACGCTGCTTAACCTGGAATGAGTGTTTTGGGCCTGGAATGTTAAGCATGGAAGAGGTAAAGGAGCAGGTGTTACACCTGCGATTGCATGGGAAGGTCCCATGCGTGATGGGAGAGGTGTTAGGTATGGTGGAGGAGTGGACTAGATTATCTTGGAGGGAACGGTCTCTGCAATGTTCCAGTGAAGCTCCAGCAAACTGGCGGAACAACATCTCGTCTTCCGTTTTGTATTCTGAAAATGTGAAGAAAGTCCCAGTCTCAGCAGCATAGAATTTCAGCACAAGAGGAAGAGAGGAGCTAAACATGCAAGATTATAATTACACAATGAAATTTGTCGTACAGAACATTCTCCCCCAAAAAACCCATTTGGGAATACCCACAACTAAATACCTTCCAGGTAACACTCCCTTATAGATATTTAACAATAAAAATCCAGTAATATGTCGTTGGAGGGAGACCTCTCCGACCCTTCCACTTTGTGGTAGAAATCTAAGAATACACAGAAACAAAATCCAAGCCTTTCTGCCTTGACTTGATATTAATTCAGATTTCGTACCATCTCCCAGCAGAGAATTGTTCACAGCAGGTCTTCCCCACACAGCCAATCCAATTTAGCTCAACATCTTTCTTCAAGTATTTGTTTTCCCTTTTATCTTCAATTCCATTTTCATCATGCCTCTTTGAAATCAGCTTTTCCAAAATATTAAAATGTTTCATATTTTCCTATGGCCTCGCCTTTTGAGTCAAATAAAATATAATAACCTTTCCTTGTTTAAAAGAACGATACTGCCTTGAGTATGGTGGAGGAGTGGACTAGATTATTTCGGAGGGAACAGTCTCTGCAATGTTCCAGTGAAGCTCAACGCAAACTGGAGGAACAAAATCTCATCTTCTGTTTTTTTTTGTATTCTGGAACATCCAAGCCTGCGCCAACCATGGTACCTGCCAAAATAAAACCGGATGCACTTACGGAGTCGGTATTCTCCCATTCCCACCCTATTCATATATTTATATAGTGGCATTTGTCGAGATGCCGCTATAGTACATGCTCCCACCACCTCCCCAGGCAGCACGTTCCATATATTTACCACCCTCTGTGTGAAGAACCTGCCTCGCACATCTGATCAAAACTTTTTCCCATGCACTTTAAACCTATTACTTGACTCTCCTACCCGAGGAAAGAGCATCTGACTATCCACTCTGTCCATGCCACTCATGATTTTATCGACTTATGCAAGGAGTCAGGAGGGCTAGAAGGGGTCATTGGCAACTAGGGTTAAGGAAAATCCCAAGGCTTTTTACACGTACATAAAAAGCAAGAGGGTAGCCAGGGAAAGGGTTGGCCCACCGAAGGATAGGCAAGGGAATCTATGTGTGGAGCCAGAGGAAATGGCGAGGTGCTAAATGAATACTATGCATCAGTATTCACCAAAGAGAAGGGATTGGTAGATGTTGAGTCTGGAGAAAGGTGTGTAGATAGCCTGGGTCACATTGAGATCCAAAAAGACGAGGGGCGTCATTCTCCGCCGGCGGGAGTCTCCGTTTTGCCGGCGCCTGGGGGTTTCCCGACGGCGTGGGGCTGCCCCACAATGGGAAACCCCATTGACCAGCCGGTGTTACGGAGACTCCCGCCGGCCGGTCGGGGCAGAAATGTGGCGGGGCGGGTAGGAGAATTTTGCCCGAGGTGTTGGGCGTCTTGAAAAATACTAAGGTAGATAAGTCCCCAGGGCCTGATGGGATCTACCCCAGAATACTGAAGGAGGCTGGAGAGGAATTTGCTGAGGCCTTGACAGAAATCTTTGGATCCTCACTGTCTTCAGGTGATGTCCTGGAGGACTGGAGAATAGCCAATGTTGTTCCTCTGTTTAAGAAGGGTAGCAAGGATAATCCAGGGAACTACAGGCCGGTGAGCCTTACTTCAGTAGTAGGGAAATTACTGGAGAGAATTCTTCGAGACAGGATCTACTCCCATTTGGAAGCAAATGGACGTATTAGTGAGAGGCAGCATGGTTTTGTGAAGGGGAGGTTGTGTCTCACTAACTTGATAGAGTTTTTCTGCATCAAAGATGATTGATGCAGGTAGGGCAGTGGATGTTGTCTATATGGACTTCAGTAAGGCCTTGTGACAAGGTCCCTCATGGTAGACTAGTACAAAAGGTTAAGTCACACGGGATCAGGGGTGAGCTGGCAAGGTGCATACAGAACTGGCTAGGTCATTGAAGGCAGAGAGTAGCAATTGAAGAATGCTTTTCTAATTGGAGGGCTGTGACCAGTGGTGTTCCACAGGGATCAGTGCTGGGACCTTTGCTGTTTGTAGTATATATAAATGATTTGGAGGAAAATGTAACTGGTCTGATTAGTAAGTTTGCAGACGACACAAAGGTTGGTGGAATTGCGGATAGCGATGAGGACTGTCAGAGGATACAGCAGGATTTAGATTGTTTGGAGACTTGGGCGGAGAGATGGAAGATGGAGTTTAATCCGGACAAATGTGAGGTAATGCATTTTGGAAGGTCTAATGCAGGTAGGGAATATACAGTTAATGGTGGAACCCTCAAGAGTATTGAAAGTCAGAGAGATCTAGGAGTACAGGTCCACAGGTCACTGAAAGGGGCAACACAGGTGGAGAAGGTAGTCAAGAAGGCATACGGCATGCTTGCCTTCATTGGCCGGGGCATTGAGTATAAGAATTGGCAAGTCATGTTGCAGCTGTATAGAACCTTAGTTAGGCCACACTTGGAGTATAGTGTTCAATTCTGGTCGCCACACTACCAGAAGGATGTGGAGGCTTTAGAGAGGGTGCAGAAGAGATTTACCAGAATGTTGCCTGGTAAGGAGGGCATTAGCTATGAGGAGCGGTAGAATAAACTTGGTTTGTTCTCACTGGAACGACGGAGGTTGAGGGGCAACCTGATAGAGGTCTACAAAATTATGAGGGGCATAGACAGAGTGGATAGTCAGAGGCTTTTCCCCAGGGTAGAGGGGTCAATTACTCGGGGGCATAAGTTTAAGGTGAGAGGGGCAAGGTTTAGAGTAGATGTACGAGGCAAGTTTTTTACGCAGAGGGTAGTGGGTGCCTGGAACACGCTACCGGAGGAGGTGGTGGAAGCAGGGACAATAGTGACATTTAAGGGGCATCTTGACAAATACATGAATAGGATGGGAATAGAGGGATATGGACCCAGGAAGTGTAGAAGATTGTAGTTTCGTCGGGCAGCATGGTCGGCCCGGGCTTGGAGGGCCGAAGGGCCTGTTCCTGTGCTGTACATTTCTTTGTTCTTTGTTCTTTGACCCCTATCAGGTCGCCTCTCAACCTCCGTCGTTCCAGTGAGAACAGACTGAGTTTATCTAATCTCTCCGCATAGCTAATGCCCTCCATACTCCTTTCACCTCTCAATTCTCCCAGACAAGCTGCCTCCATTAATCTGACGCCAGCTTAATTACATCATCACACACAGACACACTCTTCTTTACAGAATGGGTGCGACCTAACCGTTTCTGTACACTCTCCAAAGCATCTACATCCTTCTGGTTGTGTGGTGACCAGGATTGTACACAATATTCCAAATGAGGCCTAACTAAGGTCCGGTACAGCTGCAACATGACTTGCCAAATTTATACTCAATGCCCCGACTGATGAAGGGCAGCATGCTGTATGCCTTCTTGACCACCTTATTCAAATGCATTGCCACTTCCAGTGATCGATGAACGTGCATGTCCAGATCTCTCTGCCTGTCAGTACTCGAAAGAGTTCTATCATTTACTTATGAAACTTTTGCAAACTGTGAAAGCCTTTTACTACCCTTTGAAATTTAACAGCTAAACAAAACAAGGCACTCTCTATCTCCTACTGCAAATTTCTAAACTTTACTTATTTACTTATAAATCCACTCATCATAGCTTCAATACAAATGCATGGATTTAGCATTACTACTCCTTTCATCTCTCAATTCTCCCAGACAAGCTGCCTCCATTAATCTGACCCCAGCTTAATTACATCATCACACACAGACACGCTCTTCTTTACAGAATGGGTGCGACCTAATGGCCTGCCGGGCTCTGTGCAAGCCGGTTAGATTGCGGGAGAGCTGAAAATCGGGATCCACACCAGGGTCTGATCGGTTTCCGATCCAATCGGCCCGCTTCTGTTTGCTGGACCTGGATCCTGCCTAGATGTGGTGAGAAACCAATAACCACCAATTGAGGCTAATCTCCAAATTCTTAATGGAGGGGGTCCCCTATTTAATGGCCTCCCGAGATCTAAGCAGCTCCCCAGCAAGCCGTCACGCAGGCCCCCTTAAGCATACTTATTTAAAACCGTGAAGCGAGCGCAGTGGCTGCTGTGGGGATTGGAGGTGAGTAGCCATCTTAAAAACCAGGCAATCGGCCCGGGGGCACTGGAGCTACTGCCCCAGTGCTTGGGGTGGGTGGCGGAGGTTGGGGGAGCCCCCAGTGGGGGACAACACGGGGCTGGTCGGGGGGGTCAGCCGCTCTTGGTGAGGGGTAGCCCCTGGGCTGGGGGGTGAGGGGCTCAGCATCTGCAGGTCTAATATGCCACCCCCTCAGATAGTGGAGACCCAGAACAGAGGCAATTTCAGCTGCTGCCTGCCTGTCCCACCAACACCCCCAGGACAGAGCCCGGTCCGTGGTCATTTTTAAAAAAATAAATGTTTTTTTATTGGGTTTTTGAACAAAGTATATTTACCGTTATGTACACAGGATAAGAAATATATATATATATACATATATAGAAGAGAAGGGCACACCCAAACATACCAAAGAAAATAAAATAATAAAAAAGAAAATAGAATAACTGGTAGGGTATTGTGCACCAGCTCAACAGCAGCAACTCTGTATACCTGGCAAAATTATTTACAACACATAAGTAGGCGACTGTTTGTGTGTGGGGGGGGGGGGTGCCGGAGAGAAAATTTCAGTGGGCAATACTCGAATGGGTTTGGTGTTATTGTGGCTTGCTTCTCCTGGACGGATCTTGCTGCTGTCTCGCACTCACCTCTGCTTCAGCCGTTCCTCCCATCTTTCGTCTGTGTTCTCCTTGTTCTCTGTTCCTGGAGATGTCAAGCCTTCCGGCTCTCATTTCCCTGCCTCTCCCCCGCGCGCCCCCCCCCCCACCCCTCCCCCCACCTCCCTGGTTCTGTCTGTGGTAATGAGGTGAAGGTCACTTTAACTCCCTCAGCCATGGTGACCTCTAGCCAACAGGGAATTGGCATTGTTAGTACATAAGCACTTCACAGCTCCCAAGTGGATTCCCGTGGTTAGGCATGCCATGTCGCAGGCGACTGTTACAGACCTGGACACTCTGCCTGAACACTGGAGGCACCGACACCACAGAGGAAGCAGCCAACAATCAAACTCCCAAGGGCTGGGCCGCAGCACTGGTGATATCCCTGCGACCAGAGGGTGCGGGTGTGGATCAGGGGTTGTTGCAAGGAGGGGGTTACCTGAGCCAATCGCAGTAATGTTTCCAACAGGTGTCTGGGCTCCAGGGTCTGGGGTCCGGTGCCCAGGGGCCTGTGCTGTGGCCGGGGGTGCATGTGCAGAGTGGGTCCCCCCAGCGCAACCGGTTCATTGAATAGCACCCTGAGAGATGGCAGGGAAAGTAAAGTTGGGGGCCGCTTCAGGGACCCGAGGCCCCAGGGTGGAAGCCGGGGTGGAAGCCTTAACTGATTGTCGGTCTCTCGCCCTCTTTAATTCCTTCCAGATGTCACATTATGTATGATATTGTAGACCGTGCAGCAGCTGCCCTCGCAGACACTGGAGAAGGCGGCGGTAGCCGTGTTGATGGAGGCTCGAGGCGGCAGCCAGCGTGTAGGAACCCACCACAAACCCTGAGGACCCCGCCGCCCATCAGGCCAGGGAGGGACCCAGAGATGGAGGCCGGTGATGGCCCAAGGTGTACAGGCGTTGCTGGTCATTAGAAGAGATGTCGGACAGCATGTGCCGCAGGGGGCTCTGTCTCAACATGGGGATGGTGTGACACTCGTGCCATGCCCTTGCCGAGTCCAAGGGTACCCACTCCAAATTTCCGGCACAGCAGGCCTGAACTTATGCGCTTCTGGTTCATTCCAGAGCTCGAGTGGGGGCTTGTATGGCATTTCCCAACCTACAGCCCACAAGTGCATTCGTAAAGTCATAGAAGCCCTGTTCGCCCGGGCAGCTGACTATATAAACTTTGATCTGGACCAAGTTCATCAAGATGCTCAGGCAGCAGGATTCTGTGCCATCGCCGGGATGGCATTGGTCAGTGGGAGAATAGATGTCAAGCAAGTCGCCTTGCACCCACTGGGCAGTCCAGCAGCAGCCTTCCACTCCGTGAACTTCCAACTTGTGTGCGACCACTAGCTCCGGATCATGCGGGAGTGTGCACGACAGCTACATCCTGGGGCAGTTGGAGATTCCCGCTATCTTCTCGGGACACCCCAGGATGAAGGTTTGGCTCTTGGGGGGGATAAAGGGTGCACTCTTAGGTCCACGCTAATGACGCCTGTACAGAGGCCGGAGACTGATATGGAGACCCGATATAACGAGGCCCATGTGGACACCCATGCTGTCATTGAGTGGTGCATTGGACTGCTTAAAATGTAGTTCCAATGCCTCGACCACTTGGTGGTGCACTGCAGGACACCCCACAGAGGGTCGCCCGCTTTATGGTGGTCTGCTGTGCCCTCCACAACCTGGCATAGCAGCAGGGTGATGTGCTTGAGGTGGGGGAACAGGAACATGCGCCCTCATCTGAGGAAGAGGGCAAGGAGTCAGACCAGGAGTGGCTGAACGATGAGCCTGGGGAGGACCCAAAGGATCACCCGGAGGATGGAGGGCAGGCGGCAACGAGGGTCCGGCATGCCCGGAGGACTGGGAGGCCCTTATCCTCGTCCGCTTCTCATAGGGCATGGCTTTGTCCGTCATCTCACCCCCTCCCCCCTTTCCATCCACCAACAGCCACCCCCCCCCCCCCCGAACAACCCACCTCTCCGTCCCTCGCAACCAACCCAACACCCACCCATTCTGTCCTCCCCCCCACATCCCAATCTCCCTGTCCCCCTCCAGGGTCTGTGTAAGACCACTCTAGAGTGACGAGCCTGTGTCGGCACTGTCAGCGGGTCAATATACAAGGCAGGAGCGTGATGATAGCCCGCTGTCAGCTGAGCTCTGGTGTTCTTCAAGAGCTGCTCCCCATTATTAGCAGAGAGCTGCCGGGCGTGGTCCAGGTGAATAAGCTGGTGGGACAGCCATTTCTGCCGTGAAGCCCAAGGGGCATTGTTACCAGCCCTAGTTGCTGGTAGATACTTGTCGCCGACTTGCCAGGTCGGCCGTCGGTAAGCACCTGACCATCCCTGCTCACTACCGCATTTCTCCTGTTAGATTGCGTCCAATATTCCCCCACAGTGTTTCTAAAAATAACATCTGTCATAATATCCACTCATGTATATAATAAGATGCAGACAGGCAGTGATTGACACACAGGATAACCAGTGAACACACGACACATAACAACCAATCACCAGACAGGACACCACCACTATAAAGCACACAGGGCATTAAGACTCTCCTCTCTCTCCAGGACACAGCTACTGAGACAGTAAGAGTGCACAAGTCAGTGAGCCCTATCACCATGAGGTAGAGAGTTAGTCTGGTCAAGCCAGTAGGAGGATATCAGTTAGATTGAAAGGAAAAAATGAAAATCGCTTATTGTCACAAGTAGGCTTCAAATGAAGTTACTGTGAGAAGCCCTTAGTCGCCACATTCCGACTCCTGTTCGGGGAGGCTGGTACGGGAATTGAACCGTGCTGCTGGCCTACCTTGGTCTGCTTTCAAAGCCAGCAATTTAGCCCAGTGTGCTAAACCAGATGGAAAAGGGGGGAGGGGGTGAGATGACGGATAGAGTGTCAATTCACAGCAGACTATGTACAGCAATCAGGAAGTTCAATGAAACAGTGTTGGACCATCTCCTGTGTCGGAAGCCTGTTTCTAGTTTCACAGTATCCAGTTGCAGTCAACGTTGAACCAATTTACTTAACACATCAATATCCACCCTCACATTGTTCACTGTTAATTTCACTGCATTCACCTCCTATTCACAATTCTTCCGGTGATGAAGTGAACTTGGAATCCAGAGCAGAACCTGACAGCATCCTGACTGGGCTGACAGCAGGGAGGTAACATTTGCAGCACATAAATACCAGGTAATTTTCATCTCAAACAAGAATCTCCTCCAGCGACACCTCAATTGCTAGGTTTCCACTATCACTGATTGGAAGCTGAACTCAAATAGCCGAACAAAAGCATAAGCACGGACTTCCGATGATGGCTTATAGACCAACAATCACCAGGCAGGAATGTTCCCTTCCAGTCGGGGAACACTTCAGCAGTCAAGGGCATTCAGCCTCTGATCTCCGGGTAAGCGTTCTCCAAGGCGGCCTTCAGGACCCGCGACAACGCAGAATCGCCGAGCAGAAACTTATAGCCAAGTTCCGCACACATGAGTGCGGCCTCAACCGGGACCTGGGATTCATGTCACATTACATTCATCCCCCACCATCTGGCCGGCGAAATCCTACCAACTGTCCTGGCTTGAGACAATTCACACCTCTTTAACCTGGGGTTACCCCATCTCTGGATCTGTAAAGATTTAATCACCTGCTAATGCTCGCATTCCTAGCATTGTTTGGCATCTTTGAATTTGTCTATATATGTGTTTCTGGAACAGACCTCTTCATTCACCTGAGGAAGGAGCAGCGCTCCGAAAGCTAGTGACATCGAAACAAACCTGTTGGACTTTAACCTGGTGTTGTAAGACTTCGTATTGGGCTTATAGAGAACAGTTGCACACAAGGTCAGTCCTTTGCTTGTGGCTCTTTCCCCCTGGTGTTTGGGGGTGGTTTGGGAGGAAACTTTATTGGTTCGATTGGATAAAGTTCCCACGTAAAAGGAATGCCCAACAAGTAGAAAACCAGGCAGCAGACAAGTAAAGAATCATCGTCAGACTCTGAAGTCTCTCGAGCCACGTTTGCTCTTGCTGCGAATTTGGCTACGCCACTGATGGCCGAGGTGCCCACAGGCATAATTGCTGCCTAATCTTTCATTTTATTTTCCAATTAAGGGGCAATTTAGTGTGGCCAATCCATCTACCCTGCACATCTTTGGGTTGTGGGGGCGAAACCCACGCAAACATGGGGAGAATGTGCAAACTCCACATGGACAGTGACCCAGAGCTGGGATCGAACCTGGGTTCTCGGTGTTGAGGCAACAGTGCTAACCACTGCGCCACATGCCGCCCCCTAATCTGTTATATTATTACTGGGCTGTGAACATTGAAAAGGATGGGGGTGAATTAAGGATCTGGATTTCATGTGGGGTAGAATGGAATTGAGCTCTTGTAGAGGGACTACTTTGAGAGCCTGGGATACGGCTCCCCTTCCATTTTTCCCACAAAATTTGCTTTGAGCCCGGTAGTGACGGCCACTCTGAGGACTTGGAGGCAGTTCAGGCAACATTCTGAGCTGGGCTCCATGTCGATGTTAGCCCCAACCTGCAGAAATCACCTCTTTGTGCCGGTGGGTTGGACTCGTCAGTCGGGTCATGGGGAAGGGAGGGGCTGGAGAGGTTTATAGAGAGGAGGTTCACCAGTTTTGAGGAGCTGTTGCATAAATTCCAACTCCCAAAGAATAACCTATTTAGGTTTTTTTCAGGTTAGCAACCTTTTGCACAAGAAGATTCCTTCCTTTTCCCTGACACCCTCATCCTCTCCTTTAGATAGGGTCCTTTTGATGACCATGTTGAAGGAAGGTAAGGTCTTGTATATTTATGGTTGGACCTTGTCGATGGAGCAGTCTCCATTGGATGAGGTAAAAAGGAAGTGGGAGGGGGAACAGGGTCCGGTTTTCGATGGTGTCGACGAGGCTCCTCACAGGGTCAACTCCACCTCCTCATCTGCTAGACTCAGCTTGGTTCAGTTCAAGATGGCGCATATGGCACATCTGACCCATGGATGAGTGGGTTTTCCCCAGGGGTGGAGGACCAGTGTGAGTGATGTTCCCAGGGGCCAACGAATCACACATACATCTGGTCATGTCCTAAACTTGTACACTTCTGAGTCTCCTTCTTCAACACCATGTAAGGGATTCTTGGGGTTGAGGTGGAGCCTTGTCTGCTGGTGGCCATTTTCGGGGTCTCGGACTCGCTGGAGCTGCAGACGGGGGTGAAGGCGGATGCCCTTGCCTTCACCTTGCTGATAGCCCAGAGGCAAGTTCCACTTGTACGGAGGACTCTGGTTCCACCCAGTGCTTCACCCTGGCTGAGTGACCTGATGGAGTTTTTGGACCTGGAGAAGGTCAAGTGCATCATGAGTGGGTCGGGAGAAGGGTTCTACTCGGGATGGCAGCCATTAATTTCCTATTTCCAGGAGTTAGTCACCGTCAAGTGTTAAAGGGTGGGGTTTTTAAGTTCTGTTTTTGTTTTGGTGTTGGGAGGATGGGTAAGTTTGGAGTTGTATTTGTTATGTGTTGTGGGTTTACTGTGTTATAACGAAAACATTTCTCAATAAAAATATTTTAAAAAAGGAAAGCTGGAGCACAAGGGCTGGGCATCACCCTGTGATGAGTGGTTCACTCTTGGCCATTGTTTCCATTTAATATTTAGTTGCTATGGGCAACCTGCGCTTTTTATCGTGTGTAGTTCCTTCCGTTTTTCTGTTGTGCGTCACGCATGCGTTATTCAACACCGAGCAAGGCCTCCACAAGGCTGCTGGGCTGTTGTATCTGATAGGGAACTGTTATAACCTGACAAGACCTACGGAGAGGGAGCAATCAACCTCCCCGTAAGCCTTGCGGAATATGAGCTCTTTGCAATGTGGGGCGGGGGCCCACCAGCGAGATAATTGTACAGAAAGAAGCCTAGGAAGAGAAGTCCCGGCTGGGACCTGGATTGCGACCTGTAAATAGTTTTCTTCAACAATAAATCCTTTTCTTTATCCTCTCGTGCCTGACTCCTCTGTGACCACAAAACTGGCGACAAGGGTAAAGTGGAGCTACAGTCGGCGCTGCTGAGCATTTGGAGCATGACCAGGTCCTCTCATCCTACCGGGATAAGGTTTGCTCCATTTCAAAAATGTTACTCTTTGGACGACTCAATGTGTTTGATGCAAGCGCGGATGTCTGGTCGCAATACACAGAGCATATGCGCTATTTCTTTAAGGTTAATGCTACAGTCAGAGATGAGCAATAGATGGTGATCCTTCTGACCGCCTGTGTGGCCCCCACTTTCAACGTTAGCAAAAACCTAATGTACGCCGCAGCCCCGGACCCCAAGACATTCGAAGAGCTGGTGACATTGGAACCACCACGACCCCAAGCCATGAGTTATAGTGCAGCGGTACCATTTCAATACGGCTGAGAGGACTGTTACTGAGTTCTTGATATGCTTGTGAAAATTAGCTGAATTTTGCGACTACAGACCGTTCCTTCTTGAGATGCTGCGAGACCGACTGGTATGCGGAGTGAACAACATGGTCACCCAAAGGACATTATTGGCTGAACTATTATTGAACCTTAATAGAGCTGTGAACATCTCCCTTTCAAGGGAAAATGCGGAGAAGGGAGTCCAGGAACTCCAGGGGACATCAAGCATGGAGATAACCAGCATGGCATGGTCACCATGCCAGCGACTGGTGCCCCCGGGATTCGAGCCTGGCCAGAGCACTGCCGAGGCCAGGTCGTGTGTCTAGGGCTGCGAAAGCCAGGCAGGACACCCTCCCCCAAATCAGTAGAGGGCGACACCCACTGGTGCAGCACTTGTGGTCGGAGCAGTCGCGGGCAAAGAAAACGCTATGGCAGCCGACCGATATGCCTTCCTGCCCGAGGCAGACACCAGTCCAGAGCCCAGCCTTCCCATGTGAGGGCTCCCTAGAGATGGAAAGGATGATGACTGCATGCAATTGAATGCATCGCGGCACCAAGAGTCACGCCATTCAGATCACCGTTTGAGTGAACAGACACCCCCTGGAGGTGGAGTTGGGAATGGGAGTTGCAGTTTCATCATTGGGAGATAAACGTTCAAGAAAATTAGGAATGGGGTGCAACGATTGTGTCTGCGGGACACAGAAGCAAAATTGACGACCTGAAAAGGGGAGGTCCTGGCTATGGCAGGGGCAACTATGATCCCGGTGACATATCGACAACAATCCATTCAGCTGCCGTTGATTATAGTGAAGGGCCCCAGGCTGAACTGACTGGGCCACGATTGGCTGCAACGCCTCCACCTGGACTGGCAACGGACCTTTACGATGTGCATCGGAGGTCGATACGAGGTGCTGTGTGTGGTTTCTCAAGCTGGCATGGGAAAGATCAAGGGAGTCATGGTGAAAATACAAATGGATCCTGAAGATGAGCCTGAATACTTCCGGGCCCACCTGGTCCCCTATGCACTGCTGGCGAAGGTCGAATCGGAACCCAACTGACTAGAGGGCTTTGGGATCATCCATCCGGTATGATTCGCTGATTGGGCAACTCTGATAGTCCCCCGTACTTACGACAGACAAAACAGTTTGAGTGTTAACCGTGAATTAGGCCTCCCGTTTGGACAGGTACCCAACGCCACTAATTGAAGATCAGTATATAATATTGGCTGGGAGCCATTCGTTTACTGAGCTCGACATGAGCGACGCATATCTCCAGCTGGAGCTGGACCCAGTATGACTATTGACACACACAGGGGCCTTTAGCAGTATACAAGGCTTGTCATTTGGAGGATCGTCGCCTTGTGCCATTTTTCAACGGGTTATGGCGAACATCCTGCGAGGGCTGCCACGTGGCAGTTCATTTGGACAATGTCTTGGTCACAGAGCCACTGAGCGAGAGCATCTGAGCTACCTCGAAGAGACCCTCCACTTATTTTCTGAAGAGGGCGTCCGCCTCAAGAGGGAGAAGTGTGTTTTCCACGCCAGAGAGTTTGTCTATTTGGGATACCATGTGGACCAGAATGGACTGCACTCTGTAGAGGAGAAGGTGTGAGCAATTCAATGAGCTCCCACTCTGCAAAAAGCAACTAAACTGTGCTTCTTTTTAGGACTCGTAAATTATTATGGGAACTTTATTCCTGGCCTGGTGACTGCACGCTTTCCCCTACCCCCCCAATCCCCCCCCTACATGCTTTGCTGAATAAAGAACCATGAGTGGGCATGGAGAGCACCTCAGGAGGAAGATTTTGCCCGGGTATAAAGACAGTTTACGTCGCCGGCCTGTTGATGCCTCGCCATATGGCATTGGTACTACGTTGTCACAACACGTGGACGTTGGTAGAGACCGGCCGATCTGATTCATGTCCAGGACACTGGCCGCGCTTCTGTGTCCCGCAGACAGTAATTACGCTCAAATTGAAAAGAAGGGTTTGGTGGTGGTGTTTGCGGTGAAAAAGTTCCACCAGTACGTACACAGATGTCATTTCACTATCGTGACCACAAGTTGTTACCGGTCCCTTTAAAGAAGCCAAGGCAATTCCACCAATAGCGTCCACCAGGACCCAAAGGTGGGCCCTGTAATTAGAGGTGGACGAATATACATTCGAGCAACGCCCAGGGGCGCAGATTGCAAATGCAGATGCGTTGAGCAGGCTACCGCTACGGCCCCCATCAGCTCCCAGAACTGGTAAAGTCGTCGCCACACTGAATTTCATGGGTTCCTTGACAGTCACCGCTAGATCTGCGATTGGACGCAAAAAGACTCCATATTGTCAAATGTCCGCCACATAGCTGCAGGATGGTCGGGACTGGGAACTAAATATGCTTGGTTATAACGTTTACAGAAGGGACAGAGAGTATGGCAGAGGGGTGGAGTAGCCTTACTGATCAGAAATACCATTAACTCAATGGTGAGGGAGGATATAATGAGTGGAAAGCATCCAGTGGAGGCCATACGGGTGGAACTGAGGAACAAAAAAGGATCTAAAACTGTAATGGGTGTTGCATATCGACCCCCTGGTAGCAGTTCTGAGATGTTAGATTGTATAAATGTAGAAATTAGGCAAAATGTAGCAAAATCAAAGTCGTTTTTGATTTAACCTACACATAGATTTTAACTTACACATAGATTGGGGGCAGCAGACAAGCACCTATCAGGAAGGTAGTGGATTTCAGGAATGTGTTTGGGATAGTTTCCTGTAGCAATATGTTGCAGATGCAACAGGGGGACAGGCAATATTAGATTTAGTTATGAGTAATGAGCCAAATTTAAGTAGTCTAACTGTAGGTGAACATTTATCAAATGGTGATCACAACATGATTGTTACATGGGGTTTGGAGGTGTTTCTGTGCCCGTCTGTTGCAGAGGGTTTGGAGGGCCTTTCTGCATGTTTGTTACTGGGGGTTTGGTGTGTGCTTATGTGTGTCAGTGGGCAGCATGGTAGCATAGTGGTTAGCACAATTGCTTCACAGATCCAGGGTCCCAGGTTCGATTCCCGACTTGGGTCACTGTCTGTGCTGAGTCTGCACGTTCTCCCCGCGTGTGCGTGGGTGTCCTCTGGGTGCTCCGGTTTCCTCCCACAGTCCAAAGATGTGTAGGTTAGGTGGATTGGCCATGCTAAATTGTCCTTAGTGTCCAAACTTTCCCTTGGTGTTGGATGGGGTAACTGGGTTATGGGGTTAGGATGAAAGTGTGGGCTTGGGTAGGGTGCTCTTTCCAAGACTCGATGGGCTGAATGGCCTCCTTCTGCACTGTAAATTCTATGCTGATGATTGAATTCAGTGTAGCGTTTGAAAGTGAAAAGCATGATTCAGATATTAGAATTTTAGACTTGGGTAAGGCTGATGTTAACGGGATGAGGCAGAGACTGTCCACGGTAAACTGGAAACATCTGTTAATGGGTGAAACTACTGAAGATCAGTGGGGAATATTTAAAGAAACATTTAAAAAGATACAGAGTGGGTATATACCCCTGAGAGGAAAAGGCTCCACTTCATGCATTTTGGAAGGTCTAATGCAGGTAGGGAGGATACAGTGAATGGTAGAACCCTCAAGTGTATTGAAAGTCAAAGAGATCTAGGAGTACAGGTCCACAGGTCATTGAAAGGGGCAACACAGGTGGAGAAGGTAGTCAAGAAGGCATACGGCATGCTTGCCTTCATTGGCCGGGGCATTGAGTATAAGAATTGGCAAGTCATGTTGCAGCTGTATAGAACCTTAGTTAGGCCACACTTGGAGTATAGTGTTCAATTCTGGTCGCCACACTACCAGAAGGATGTGGAGGCTTTAGAGAGGGTGCAGAAGAGATTTACCAGAATGTTGCCTGGTATGGAGGGCCTTAGCTATGAGGAGCGGTTGAATAAACCCGGTTTGTTCTCACTGGAACGAAGGAGGTTGAGGGGAGACCTGATAGAGGTCTTCAAAATTATGAGGGGCATAGACAGAGTGGATAGTCAGAGGCTTTTCCCCAGGGTAGAGGGGTCAATTACTAGGGGGCATAGGTTTAAGGTGTGAGGGGCAAGGTTTAGAGTAGATGTACGAGGCAAGTTTTTTACGCAGCGGGTAGTGGGTGCCTGGAACTCGTTACCGGAGGAGGTGGTGGAAGCAGGGACGATAGTGACATTTGAGGGGCATCTTGACAAATACATGAATAGGATGGGAATAGAGGGATACGGACCCAGGAAGTGTAGAAGATTGTAGTTTCGTCGGGCAGCATGGTCGGCACGGGCTTGGAGGGCCGAAGGGCCTGTTCCTGTGCTGTACATTTCTTTGTTCTTTGTTTGTTCACACAAAAACCACAGCCATGGACAACTAAAGAGGTTGGGGACAGCATAAAACTAAAGAAAGCGCTTACAAAAATGCAAAACATGGCAAAGATCCGGACGAATGCGATACAAAGGGTCACAAAGCAGCCTAAAAGAGCTACTAAAAGGGATTATGAAAGGAAACTTGCAAGGAACTTCAAAAGCAGTCAGAAGAAATGTTATAGTTACACAAAGGGAAAGCAATGTCGGCCAGTAAAAGCTGAAAATGGAGATATTAGCAGTGATAACGGGGTGATGGCAGACATGTTGAACAATTACTTTGCCTCAGTATTTACAGTTGAAAAGGAGGATAACTTGCCAAAGCTCTTGAAAAAATTAAAAGTCGATAGAGGACATGGACTTAATAAAATTAATGTAAGTACAGCATAATTAACGAGAACAAATGCCCAGGAGCTGCTGGTTTCTATTGAGGATGTTTAAGGAATTAGGGGAGCACATTGTAAATGCCCTAATTATAAACTTTCAGAGTTCCCTAGTTTCAAGAGTAGTCCCCTGGATTGGAAAATTGCACATATTACTCAATTTTTAAAGAATTTGATAAAGTCCCACACAAGAGACTGTGAACGAAGGTGGATGCCCACAGAGTTGAGGGCAAATTATTGACATGATTAGGAAATCGGTTGAGTGGCAGGCAACAGAGAGTGGGGATAATGGGCAATTACTCTAATTGGCAGGAGTGACTGGTGGTGTACCACAAGGATCTGTGTCGGGGCCTCAATTATTCACATTATTCATTAATGACTTGGATGACGGCACAGAAAGTCAATATCCAAATTTGTGGATGATACAAGTTAGGTGGCATTGTAGACAACCTAGATGATAGAATAAAATTGCAAGGAAATACTGACAGACTAGGTGAATGGGCAAAATTGTGACAGATGGAATTTAATGTAAGCAAGTGTGAGGTTATCCACTTTGGACCAAAAAAGGATAGAACAGAATACTTTCTAAATGGAACACGTTTAGGTGCAGTGGATACCCAAATAGAATTGGGGATTCAGGTGCATAGATCCTTAAAGTGCCACGAACAAGTGCAAAAAATTATCAAAAAGCCTAATAGAATGCGAGCCTTTATATCTAGAGGATTGGATTATAAAGACACAGACGTTATGCTGCAGCTATGCAAAACCCTGGTTAGACCCCACTTGGAGTCACTGTGAGCAGTTCTGGGCACCACACCTTACGAAGGATATTTTGACCTTGGAGGGAGTGCAATATAGGTTTACAAAAATGAAACCACGACTACAGGGGTTGAGTTACGAGGAGAGATTACACAAATTAGATCTGTTTTCACTCGAATTTAGAAGACTAAGGTGATCTGGTGAAGTATTCAAGATATTTACAGAAAAAGACGGGGTAGATAAACATCAACTATTTCAACTGGTTGGAGATTCTAACATAGGAGGCATGGTCTAAAAATTAGGGCCAGACCATTCAGGAGAGATGTTAGAAAGAACTTCTGCAATCAAAGGGTGGAAGATGTTTGGATCTCTCTCCCACAAACAGCAATTGAAGCTAGATCAATTGTTAATTTTAAATCTGAGATAGGTAGATTTTTGTTAAGCTATGGGCCAAAGGCAGGTATATGAATTTAGGTCACAGATCAGACATGATCTCATTTAATGGCAGGACAGGCTCGAGGGGCTGAATGGCGTACTCCCATTCCTAGGTTGTTACATGAAGATATGGGTTCAACGACAAGGAAAATTAGGAGAAAGGTTAAGAGGAAATATAACTTAGGAGAGGTTACTGATCGAGTGTTAAGATTCAGAACAGAGGTAAAAAAAGCCAACATAAGTGTACTTTACCTGAATGCTCGTAGTATTCGGAATAAGGTAAATGAGTTGATGGCACAAATCATCGTGAATGACTATGATTTAGTGGCCATTACTGAAACATGGTTAAAGGATGGTCATGACTGGGAGTTAAATATCCGAGGATATCAAACTATTCGGAAGGACAGAGTGGATGGTAAGGGAGGTGGTGTAGCTCTGTTATTTAAGGATGACATCCGACAAAAGTAAGGGATGACATCGATGCTATGGAGGATAAGGTTGAATCCATTTGGGTGGAAATCAGGAATAGTAAGGTGAAAAAGTCACTGATAGGAGTAGTCTATAGGCCACTAAATAGTAACATTATGGTGGGGCTTGCAATAAACAAAGAAATAACTGATGCATGTAGAAATGGTACAGCAGTTATCATGGGGGATTTTAATCTACATGTCGATTGGTTGAACCAGTTCGGTCAAGGCAGCCTTGAGGAAGAGTTTATAGAATGTATCCGCGATAGTTTCCTAGAACAGTATGTAATGGAACCTACGAGGGAACAAGCTGTCCTAGATCTGGCCCTATGTAATGAGACAGGATTGATTCAGGATCTCATAGTTAGGGATCCTCTCGGAAGGAGCAATCACAATATGGTGGAATTTAAAATACAGATGGAGGGTGAGAAGGTAAAATCAAGCACTAGTGTTTTGTGCTTAAACAAAGGAGATTACAATCGGATGCGAGATGTTGCTTGTTTTAGCCTTAGTTTAATTGCTCTTGTTCTATCACCTTTGCTCTTGAGTCGCCAGGTATCTTTCTGATACCGCCACGTGGTTCAAGTCCGAGTAATGATCAATAATCCAACACACTGCTTAGTAAGAGTTAAATCAACGCATATTTATTATATACAGTAATCAATACTTACACATTAATTCTACTTCTAAGCTACTTCCTACAACTAACAGGCCAATACTTAACTTTGGAAATGGCCCACCAGGTCAGAGAAACGAATGGCTTTTCGTATGGGTTCTGAGCCTGCGGGATTCAAAGCTGGTACAGGTCGATAGCCAGGAGCACTTATCTCGTAGCGAGCGTTGAAGTAAGACTTACGATTTTAGCGGCTGTTGCAGAAGGTCAGCAGAAGGCAGCAGGGGTTGCAGCAGGGTAAAGAAGGGTCGATTTGAACTTGGACTCTATTCTTATAGTCCCCAGGGGCTTCCTGCCTTTCGGGGCGGACCCTGTACCTGGTTCCAAGCGATTGGACTTCGTCCCAATCACTTGGTTCGATATTCTCCAATGCTGGAGCGATTCCTTGATCAATGGGCGGTTTTGGGGTGGTCATTCACCTCTCTTTGTGTAGGCTCCTGCTGGCGTCAAAAGGTCTGGGTTGGCTTTGTGTGTCTAATTTGTTGCACATTGTTCCCGGGGATTGCTACTTAATATTCAGATGGCTGGTGTGTTGTTATGCTGATGGCTGCAGGTATCGATTCTGTCTGGCCTCCCCAGAGGCGAATACACAGTTTTACCTGCAGCTGCCTGTTTGAGTCCTGTTGGCTGATTTTCCCATCAGCCTCTTCCGTTCGCCATTTTAAATCGGGGTTTGGCCATTCTAATCGGGAGTTAGCCATTTTAACTGGCTACAGAGAAGAACTAGCTAAGGTAGACGGGGAACAAAGACTTTATGGTGAAACAGTTGAGGAACAGTGGAGAACCTTCCAAGCGATTTTTCACAGTGCTCAGCAAAGGTTTATACCAACAAAAAGGAAGGACGGTAGAAAGAGGGAAAATCGACCGTGGATATCTAAGGAAATAAGGGAGAGTATCAAATTGAAGGAAAAAGCATACAAAGTAGCAAAGATTAGTGGGAGACGAGAGGACTGGGAAATCTTTATGGGGCAACAGAAAGCTACTAAAAAAGCTATAAAGAGTAAGATAGATTATGAGAGTAAACTTGCTCAGAATATAAAAACAGATAGTAAAAGTTTCGACAAATATATAAAACAAAAAAGAGTGGCTAAGGTAAATATTGGTCCTTTAGAGGATGAGAAGGGAGATTTAATAATGGGAGATAAGGAAATGGCTGAGGAACTGAACAGGTTTTTTGGGTCAGTCTTCACAGTGGAAGACACAAATAACATGCCAGTGACTAATGGAAATGAGGCTATGACAGGTGAGGACCTTGAGAGAATTGTTATCACCAAGGAGGTAGTGATGGGCAAGCTAAACGTGACACCACTGTTTAAAAAAGGTGGTCGGCAGAAAGCGGGTAATTATAGGCCGATAAGCTTAACTTTTGTTGTAGGGAAAATGCTGGAATCTTTCATTAAGGAGGAAATAGCGGGGCACCCGGAGGGAAATTGTCCCATTGGGCAGATTGGGCATGGGTTCATAAAGGGTAGGTCGTGCCTGACTAATTTGGTAGAATTTTTTGAGGATGTTACTAGTGCAGTAGATAACGGGGAGCCAATGGATGTGGTATATCTGGATTTCCAGAAAGCCTTTGACAAGGTGCCACACAAAAGGTTGCTGCATAAGATAAAGATGCATGGCATTAAGGGGAAGGTAGTAGCATGGATAGAGGATTTGTTAATTAATAGAAAGCAAAGAGTGGGGATTAATAGGTGTTTCTCTCGTTGGCAATCAGTAGCTAGTGGTATCCCTCAGGGATCAGTGTTGGGCCCAAAACTGTTCACAATTTACATAGATGATTTGGAGTTGGGGACCAAGGGCAATGTGTCCAAGTTTGCAGACGACACTAAGATGAGTGGGAAAGCAAAAAGTGCAGAGGATACTGGAAGTCTGCAGAGGGATTTGGATAGGCTAAATGAATGGGCTAGGGTCTGGCAGATGGAATACAATGTTGACAAATGTGAGGTTATCCATTATGGTAGGAATAACAGCAAAAGGGATTATTATTTAAATGATAAAATATTAAAACATGCTGCTGTGCAGAGAGACCTGGGTGTGCTAGTTCATGAGTCGCAAAAAATTGGTTTCCAGGTACAACAGGTGATTAAGAAGGCAAATGGAATTTTGTCCTTCATTGCTAGAGGGGTGGAGTTTAAGACTAGGGCGGTTATGCTGAAATTGTATAAAATGTTTGTGAGGCAACACCTGGAGTATTGTGTTCAATTTTGGTCTCCTTACTTGAGAAAGGACGTACTGGCACTGGAGGGTGTGCAGAGGAGATTCACTAGCTTAATCCCAGAGCTGAAGGGGTTGGATTACGAGGAGAGGTTGAGTAGACTGGGACTGTACTCGTTGGAATTCAGAAGGATGAGGGGGGATCTTAGAGAAACATATAAAATTATGAAGGGAATAGATAGGATAGATGCGGGCAGGTTGTTTCCACTGGCAGGTGAAAGCAGAACTGGGGGGCATAGCCTCAAAATAAGGGGAAGTAGATTTAGGACTGAGTTTAGGAGGAACTTTTTCACCCAAAGGGTTGTGAATCTATGGAATTCCTTGCCCAGTGAAGCAGTAGAGGCTCCTTCATTAAATGTTTTTAAGATAAAGATAGATAATTTTTTGAAGAATAAAGGGATTAAGGGTGTTCGGGCCGGAAAGTGGATCTGAGTCCACAAAAGATCAGCCATGATCTCATTGAGTGGTGGAGCAGGCTCGAGGGGCCAGATGGCCTACTCCTGCTTCTAGTTCTTATGTTCTTATGTTCTAAATGGTATTGTACAGAGATCAGCACCAAAAGCTGCGAGCCTTTGTGACCAAGATGTTGGAGCTCAGCGCTGAGGATGGCATTCTTCTGGGGTCCTGCGTTGTGGCTCCGGATCAGAGCCGAGATCCCATACTACGGGATCTACAAAACTGCCACCTGGGTATCTCAAAAATGAAAATGCTGGCCCGTAGCTATGTGCGGTGGGCAGGCCTGGATGGAGAAAATGAATTACTGGCACAGCAGTGCGACATCTGCCAAGAGCAACAAAAACTCCTGCCCGCATGCTACTTCACCCGTGGAAATGGCCGGGCCGGCCTTGGGTGCAGCTTCATCCCAACTTTGCCTGGACTTTCCAAGATCCTGCTTCTAGTAGATGCACATTCCAAGTGGCTGTAAGTCTACAAGATGTCCTCTCCCACATTGAGAACAGCAATCGAGAAGCTCTGGCTCTCTTTTATCACACATGGCATTCCGGAGGTGCTGGTCATGGATAATGGCGCCCCCTTTAACAGCGGAGAATTTGGGGCTTTTATGAGGGCGAATAGGATGCGCCACATGCGCACGACCCCATACCACCCAGCCTCAAATGGGCTGGGTGAAAGGGCGGTGCAGACTTTTGAAAGCGGCCTGAAGAAACAGACCTCGGAGCCCTTGGACACACGGATGGCTAGACTTCTATTTTGCTTTCGCACCATACCGCATGTTGCGACTAGCGTGGCACCGGCAGATCTGTTAAGGGACCGACGGCTCAGGACCCGCCTCAGCCTCACGTTCCCTGATATTGGTGGGAAAGTGCACGGAATCAGGAACGGCAGGGTAGTGGCCTAGATGGGCGAACACGGACCCGGCAGCTCAGACCAAGTGACGCGGTTTACATTCGGAACTTCGACGACAGCGTCAAGTGGGTTCCTGGGACGGTAATGTGGCCGGTAGGAATCGTTATGTGCCAAGTGCAGGTGTAAGAATGGACAATGAAGAAACATTTGGACCATTTCAGGGGCAGGCGGCCAGCCTTGTGCCATGCCGCTCCGGAGAAAGCAGCTCCTCAGGACCTCGCCCAGACCCAAACAAGCTTTGGGCATTCGACCCTTGGGGCCTCAGTGGGATAATTTACATGGACATAAAAGCCAGCCCAGGTAGGAGCCTCAGCAGAGATGTCCCGGTGGGGACTTGAATTGTGACCTGTAAATAGGTTGCTTTAACAATAAATCTTTTTCGTTATCCTCTCGTACCTGACTCCTCTGTCACCATAAAAAGACATTGCTCCTCACACTTCAATGTCTTTCCACAATCTAAAAGATCAAATCAGGAGTTCTGAAGGAAAGGTCATCATTTACCAAGATGGATGCAATGGCAACAACACTCAAGAATCGCGGATCCAGGGAAGAGCATTTATCTTCATTAGTGCCCCAACCAGCAGGTCCAATACCCATGCTCCACTGCTGACACTATGTTGCTCCAGTGCGAGTGATTAATGCAGTATTTGTCCAAATGTTCTCTTGACAGGCCCATCCGCACTCACATTCCCATGCTAAGAAGGACCAGAGCAGCAATGAATTGCAAAAGCCATCACCTGAAGTTACACACTGCCCTGACTTTGACATGTCTTGCCCTTCTTCATATCAGATGAGCATGCAATGAGTATATGAACAAGGAGCAGGAGGAGGCCATTCAGCCCCTCCAACCTGCTCCGCCATTTACGACAATCATGGCTGCTCTGAGAGTAACCTCAAATCAAAGGCTATGGGGAGAAAGCAGGATTAGGCTATTGAGTTGGATGATCAGCCATGATCGTGATAAATGGCGGAGCAGGCTCGAAGGGCCAAAAGGCCTCCTGCTCCTATCTTCCATGTATGTATCTATGTATGTATTACTTCAGCTGTAATAGTGTGAGAGAGGGTGGGATTTTCTGCCTCCATCGCGGCGTGTTTTCCAGCAGCCAATTTCAATGCGGTTCTGTGTTGGTCACCGGCCATGCCACCGGACAATCTGCCCCGGGGGGTTGCCATCAGTAGGACCAGAACATCATGTGGGAAGAGCTGGAAAATTCAGACAATAGAATCATACTGCGAATAGAACGGGGGGACGCACAGGACAGGGAAGAGGGGGAAAGGGCGGTGGGGGGGGAGGCTACTGGGAAAAGGGAGGTTGGAGGTCAGAAAGCCTAGAACATAGCACAAGGAAAGGAACTCCGCAAGGTAAGGCCGAAAACAGGGGGGGGAAAGGAGGGCACTGCCCAATTGTAAATAGCGGATAACTACCCATTGTATAGTGAAGGGCCCAGGAAAGGAACCTGAAACAATGAGTGAAGGGGGCTGGGGCAGGGGTGAGGTAACCAAGGGAGGGGGAGAGGGAAGGGGGGCCAGCACAAAGGAAATGGACATGTACCTTGTAATCGGCACAGTTATCCTTACTGCTTGTATAGTGTATAATATGTGAATACTTCAAAAAAGACATAAGACCGCAAGACATAGGAGCAGAATTAGGCCACTCGGCCCATCGAGTCTGCTCCGCCATTAAATCATGGCTGATATTTTCCTCTCCCCATAACCCCTGATCCCCTTATTAATCAAAAACCTATCTATCTCTGTCTTAAAGACGCTCAGTGATTTGGCCTCCACAGGCTTCTGTGGCAAAGCGTTCCACAGATTCACCACTCTCTGGCTGAAGAAATTCCTCTTCATCTCTGTTTTAAAGGATCGTCTCTTTAATCCGAGATGGTGTCCTCTGGTTCTAGTTTTTCCTACAAGTGGAAAATCCTCTCCACGGCCACTCTATCCAGGCCTCACAGTATCCTGCAAGTTTCAACAAGATCCCCACTCATCCTTCTGAACTCCAACGAGTACAGACCCAGAGTCCACAACTGTTCCTCATACGACAAGCTCTTCATTTCAAGTATCATTCTTGTGAACTTCCTCTGGACCCTCTCGAAGACCAAAAGAATAGAATCATACAGTACTGAAGGAGGCCATTTAGCCCATCAGCATGCTTTCAAAAATCTACTCACTTTCCCCACAGCGCTGCAAACTGATGATCTGAACACCTGCTTCCTCTGAGCACTCAGAAGCTGCAACCAATATGCAAGCTGTTGAGGCAACGTATGTCATGAGGTAAGTGGAAAATTCAAAAGTAAAAGTTGATTTGCGTAAAAATAAACAAAACATCCTGCATGTGCAGGTGTGTGTGGGTGGGAAGGGAATGATGAAAATCCACTGCATTGGCCTGAAGGGCACATTTAATGCAGCGATTTTCTGAATGTTGGAATATATTATGAAGGATTTTGAAAAGGTTTGCTCCGGTACCTTTGACGTACAACATCAAGACAAGCAGATTAAAGGAATGCCACCTGTAACCCAAGTTAATTTGAAATGCATTGATGTCTTTTAACACAAATGCCATATGTGCACACCAGATATCCTTGTTCAACATGACTTGGTCGCACTGGGTATTCATGTTAATGTAACATTTCCACATTGCTTTGATGCTTTATTAGATTAAGCACGTCAGTGAAAAATGTCAATATTTGAGAGTAAAATAATATATTTTTTAAAAACCTCAATGCCCTTTAATATTCACAAGCGAACTTCTGGTTCTCTCCACTTAGCACTGACGAATGTAAACAGACAGAGCTGTTGTCGGCAAGGCCTGGCCACTTGCAGGAAGATTTAAATGAGATCTGACGATGATGAACGTGAAATCATATTTTTAAACCACTTTGGAGCATAATGCTGTGAGATGGGAAGCGACAAGAATTGTGATCACCCTCTACTATTTAGCATCTTATTAATGCGACGGGATAAATGAGAATCTTGGAAAGGTATAACAGCGTTACATTGTTCACAATTTAAAAATACGCTCTTCTGTCTTTTAAGAGGGTCTGAAACATTTTAAGGAGGATGCTGTCATAATGGAACGCAGGCTTTCCATTTTATTTAGATATACAAACTACAAAGGATACAAAGGCACCATTGCATTGTTTTCATTTACATTGTCTGAAGTATTTGGAGGTTACACTCAACCAGCTGAACATTGCGCAGCTCGAGAGTGAACTCCATCCTGTCCTCAGCATTCAAGAGGGAGAAGGTTTCCTGGGGTAGATGCACGAGGGTGGTCATCCAAAGGTCGCGAAGACTAAAGAAGCTGCGAAGGGAGGATGGGTGCACCATCAGCAGGCAGAGAAGGGTGTGAAGATAGGAGATCATCTACAGAGTTAGGTTTTCCTAATGGGTGCACCCGTTTAGGTATCGGTTGTGTGTGTGTGTTACCGCTTACTCAGGGGGTTCAGGTTGCTGCAGCAACATGAATTTTTACATGCATGTTGTAATCTGGAGTTCTGGATAGTGATGTAGAAGCTCCAACTTTCTTTCTGTCGCAGAGTTGACCAGGAATCAACAGAAGACCACCTAACCTCTGGACGGAAGACTCCACAAGCAGCCAAATCTATATCTCCATTGAAAAGGCGGCAGCGGCTACAATTCTTCATGTAATAACCAATAGCAGCAGTTCGGCGCTTCTTCCGGGGCCACCAAGGGAATGGCGGGATCGATTGTTCCGCGACCCTCCCGACACCCGCTTACAACCCACCTGTGCGTCGCTCCCCTGAGTTTGAAAAATCTTGAGCTACATAAATCTGGACCACTTCCCCAAAAAGCTGTGGATGCTGAATTGATTGAAAATTCCAAGACAGAGCTGGAGAGATCGTTGCTGGGTAAAAGTATCAAATGATATGGAACAAAAGGAATTGAATGGAGTTGAAGTACCAATGAGACAGAATCTAATTGAATTGCAGAAAAGGCTTGAGGGCTGAATGGCCTACCCCTGCGCCTATGCTTGCATGCTATTGTGACCAAGATGAGACAGACCGTTTTAACTTTGCCTTCAAAAGCTCAGTGGGGAACAAAGGCGTACAGATCAAGCGGATCTGACCTCCGAGTGTGTTGTATTTGCTGATCTCAGTAGGTCAGTATTAAAGCACCACAAATGGGTTCTACACTCCTGGGGTTCATCAAAAAGATACAGAAACAATGAGGATTCCAGTTCCAGCTCTCTATTCAGTGAGTAGAACTGTTAGGTACGTCTTCGCCGACACTGGGTGAGTTACAGAATTAAGATCAGCTAAGATCCCTCTCTCACTCTCTGTTATAGGATCACCAACAATGAAAAATTACTTGTATATGATACAAGAGAGCTGCTAGAACCAGTAAGAAGTAACAATCCAAACCAGACTAAGTGTGGATTGTGTAAATCCAAAATGTCCTTTGTTCAAGTCACCTTTGAATCACAAAATATATTGCTGTTGTAAGAGTCACGAGGTGAACTGTGCAACATGTTACAAATGTGTAATTATGACATTGCAGATTTAAAGGACAACTATTTTAAAGGTACGTTTTTGTTTTCAAACCTAAATTCAGTTAATAAAGAAATAAATAAATTGAGTTCAAAAGACTTTCTTTTGAAAATGGAAGTATGGACAGATATCCTGGCATCTTACTGTGATTGTTGAAACCTTTTTTTTTTAGAATTTACAGTGCAGAAGGAGGCCATTCAGCCCATCGAGTCTGCACAGGCTCTTGGAAAGAGCACCCACCCAAGGTCAACACCTGCACCCTATCCCCATAGCCCCACCCAACACTAAGGACAATTTTGGACGCTAAGGGCAATTTATCATGGCCAATCCACCTAACCTGCACATCTTTGGACTGTGGGAGGAAACCGGAGCACCCGGAGGAAACCCACACACCCCGGAGGATGTGCAGACTCCGCACAGACAGTGACCCAAGCCGGAATCGAACCTGGGACCCTGGAGCTGTGAAGCAATTGTGCTATCCACAATGCTACCGTGCTGCCCTTTTTAGACTCTGATCTCTATGGCTGGCTATGAAGTCATCAAAGAGTCATTAAGAGTCCTCCAGGGATGTTCATTGAATCTTCCAAAAGGTGTAAACATTTCTTTGGCTTCTAAGGGAAGAGGAGACAGGAAGGGAATTCATAGTCCCCCAACTTGGGCGGCATGGTGGCACAGAGTTTAGCACTGCTGCCTCACAGCTCCAGGGACCCAGGTTCAATTCCAGCCTCGGGTTATTGTCTGCGTGGGTTTCCTCCGGGTGCTCCGGTTTCCTCCCACAGTCCAAAGATGTGCAGGTTAGGTGGATTGGCCGTGTTAAATTGCCCCTTAGTGCCAAAGGCTAGGTTGGGTGACTGGGTTGTGGGGATAGGGTGGAGGTGTGGGCTTAAGTCGGGTGCTCTTTTGAGGGCTGATGTAGACTCAATTGGCCGAATAGTCTCCTTCTGCACTGTAAATTCGATGATAATATAACTTCTTTGCTTATTTGAAACAATGGACTTCGCCGGGCGGCAGAAGTCCGCGCATGCGTGGGAGCATCAGCGGCTGCTGATGTCAACCCCGCGCATGCTCGGGGGGGGGGGTCTATTCCACGTCGGCCCTGGTGAAGACTGCCCGAGGCGGAGGGAAAAGAGTGCCCCCACGGCACAGGCCCGCCCGCGGATCGGTGGGCCCCAATCGCGGGCCAGGCCACCGTGGGGGCACCCCCCGGGGCCGGATTGCCTCAGGACCCCGGAGCCCACCCACATCGCCTAGTCCCGCCGGGAAGAGAGGTGGTTTGAACCTCGCGGCGGGTCGGAGAATCCCGCCCCTGGAGTGACTGAGGATGTAGGAATCATGGGAACTCACAGGGAACCATGCACACAAGTGCAGGATATGCTTGCAGTGGTCACACACCAACTGTCATTCCATTGATGGAATGGAAGCCCTTGCGGTTGCAGAGCAACATGAGTTGTTGCCAGTGGGCCCGGATAGCGTCATGGACACAGTCTATTGTTGCTGAACCCAAGGGAACACAGATATAGCTGCGGAGCCTATGAATCTCTAAGCCTGGCTACCCTCACCCAGAGAAAGGTTTACATAATGATGGGTCCTCCTGTAAAGGTCATTGGTCACCTCCTGAATGCAGCGATGCATTGCTGACTGTGAAATGGTGCCCAGGTCCCCAGTTCCTCTCTGGAAAGACCCAGAGGCAGAGAAATTGAGAGCTGCCATCACCTTTAGGGCTACTGGCAGGGGGAAATCTCCAACCCTACGTGGTGTCAGGTCTTCTCGGAGCAAGTGGCATAAATGGCAGACGAGATCTGTGGACAATTGCAGCCTTGCCCTGCACTGCCTCTCACTCATTTGTAGGCAGGACACAAGTCGATGATAGACCCTCGGTGTTGCCAGTCATCTCCACAATCGGGGTCTCTGCTCATCAGCCTCCTGTTGATGCTGACACTCCTCCTGGCCTTGTCCCCCATGCAGTGCCACCTGCTGGAGTTGTGCGCACAAACGCCTTTCCATCCTTCATCTCCTGCCTCAAATGAGGATTCACAGAATAAAGCTCCCGCCTTGAATCACTTTTGACTCCTATCTGAAAAGATAATTTGAAGACCGGAATGGTAAGCGGGTGCTTAAAACAAAGATGTGAATGAGGGAGCTCTGGAAGAAGTCGGGCAACTAAACTTTGACAGCTTAGATTGTATTCTCTTCATGCTCCCCTACCCCTTGGACTCTAGCACACATATAGTAGTGAAATGATTCCATTCCATAGATGTTACACCTGGAATCCTGTGGAGCAGGTGAGGATTCGTGAATTACCAGTGTGGCTCTGAACTTAATAACTTGGCATAACTGTGGGCCGGGATTCTCCAATCCCGCAGCCAAGTTCTGACGCCTGAGTGTAAAGCGGCTCCAACCACTCCAGCGTCAATGGTCTCCGATAATGAGGAATGCTCCCCTTCCTAGGGGCCTAGGAGGGGACTCCAGCCGGCATGGAAAGGCCGGTGCAGGTTCGCGCATGCGCGGATTGGCCGCCGTGATTCCGCGGATGCACGTGTGTTCCCGTCTCCACGCCGGCTCCTGGGCAATATGGCGGAGCCCTACAGGGGCCCGGCGCGGAGGAACATAGGCCTCCACGGAACTAGCCCTCCCACTGATCGGTAGGCCCCGATCGCGGGCCAGGCCACCGTGGAGGCCCCCCCCCGGGGTCGGATCTTCCCTCCCCCCTCCAGGACGGCCCCTGCAGACACACCTTCCAGGTCCCGCCATGTTGGACCTGAGTAACCCACGCCGGCGGGACTCGGCCAAACACGGCGGCCACTCGGCCCATCGGGGCCCAGAGAATCGCTGGGGGGGGGGTGCTTTCAACGGCCCCCGACTGGCGCGGTGGCGATCCCGTGGATTCCCGAAAATGGGAGCTGGAGAATCGGTAAGCCGGCGTCGGGACGGCAGGGTGCGATTCTCGCGTCCCCCCGGGGATTCCCCGATCCGGAGCGGGGTCGGATTATCCTGACCGTGATCTTTCAGTTGTTCATGGTGAATGAATGGAATCCATTTGGCAATTGGTGAGTCACATTAATTGTTAACCTGTGACTTTCCTTCACTAATGGGAAGGCAGAATTGATGCAACTGTGCCCCATTTCATTTTAGCCTTCGCTCTCCCAGGCTGCATTACTGTTTCTACTCTGTAACTTTTTATAGTTGTACCCGAGCCTCTTGAGTGGTACCGATCCCTTTCAAAGTGCGAAATTAGAAATCTGGCTTGCTTTTGCTTCCTGGGCAATGGACTCTGAGTCCTGTGTAGTTGACCTGGACCCTGTCCATTCCAGTTGCCTCAAATAGTGAGTATGAGTCCCAAGAAGGAGCTGGAGAGTCCAGATTAGCAACCCTCCCAGAATTCATCTTACTGCTCCCAGACATAACCAATCTTACTTTCAATTTTGGAAGACTCCACTTTACCTGTTAGTTGAGATGCTGGTGCTGGACCTCTATTGCAGGACGGAGTTCGACCTTCCCTCCTTCACTGCCTCCAATTTACCTGGAGCCTCATGATGTGGAAGTGCTGCTATTCTACAGCTCCCCCATTAATATTGTATCCTGTCATTGTGGTGATGGACATTGACACTGCCCCCCCCCTCCCCCACCTCCCGCCACCTCTGAGTCCATCACCTCCAAGATGCCAGTGTCTTCTGTGGACCTGCACGTACTCCTTCTGGAGGCTGTGTGCACCATCACTTACAGGGGATCCCTACCCCATGCCAGCTTCACATACTGTGCCCCCGCCTCCAATCCCTGGTATAATATATTCTCTATATACAAGCTAAGGATGCTCCCTGTGACCAAACCCTCTGCAGCCCAATACAGTGCCCACCACACCCAGGGACATCGATTGAAGAACTGCCCTGCACTCCAAATTGCACATTTTTCTTTTGAAACACACACCTTGCAAAGGTCCTGAAGTACAGGAATTATCAGGCAATTAAACCCAGACGATATTAAGATGAGTTGACAGTTCCTTCCATTCCATCTTCATAGAGGCTCTTGAAGATTCTTTTCCCATACTTTGTGATGGGGTCAATGAGGGTCTTCATGCATAGCTGGAAATTCTGCCTCCTGGAATTTTAGGCTCATGCTCTGCAATAACAATATTATTTGGTCTGGGCAGCGAACCAGGCATTTCTGCATGATTGTGCCAATGTTTTTAGGGCATTTCCCCACACAAACTTTTTTTCCTCCTTGCGAACACACAAAAGTGGAAGTAGCATGGGGGAAAATATCATCAGGCTCCCCTCCTGGAATTTGAGCACATATTCTTTTTCTGAAACCACATTGTGGTGCTGTATTGAAGGAGTTGGCACAATGCCAAAGTTGCCATCTTTCAGATCAGTTGGGCAACTGAGGACCCATCTGCTTTTTCTGGTGGCCTATTCAATGGTCACTATTGAAAAATAGCCTGGCAGTGCTGCCAGTGTCCTGGCAAACATTTATTCCTTCACCAACGCAGAGCCACACATGCCCTTGGCTGCCATGTTTCCCAATACCCGTGATGGCCTTCAAGTTACTTTCCTGGCTGAAAAGCACTTTGAGATATTTTTTGATTTAATGAAAGCTGTTCTATCCACGCAAATGCTTCTTCTTTATCTGGGACAGCATGGTGGCCCAGTGGTTAGCACTGCTGCCTCACAACGCCAGGGACCCAGGTTCAATTCCGACCTTAGGTGACTGTCTGTGTGGAGTTTTCACTTTCTCTCTGTGTCTGAGTGGGTTTCCTCCGGTTTCCTCCCACAGTCCAAAGTTGTGCACATTGGGTGGATTGGCCATGCTAAATTGCTCCTTCGTGTCCAAAATGTTAAGTGGGGTTACTGATTTACAGGGATAGGATCGGGGTGTGGGCTCAGGTAAGGGACTCTTTCCAAGGGCCGGTGCAGATTCGTTGGGCTGAATGGCCTCGTTCTGCACTGTGGAGATTCTATCACCATGCCACTCTTTCTACCATTTGGCACAAAGATGATAAGGGACCCTTCTGGGTCTTCTTCCTCGCTGAATAAAAATTGAAAATAAAAATAATTCCCTGCTTGAGTTCCTACTTTGAAAATTGCAAACCGAGAACAAATTTCATTCATTTTATCTTCTTAATTCGCAAGACAAAGCTCGGGGGCAGCTTCACACGTGCAACTGGGAATATTGGATCAACCAGGGTGAGCAAATTAAAATATGGGAGGAGGAATTAATACCTTAACAGAGCTCACTCAATTTCCCCGTGTCTCGGAAGTAGAGAATTGTGCCCCTTCCCCCGAAGGCCATTTGCCGATCGAACAATAGTCCTAATACTGAAATAGACGGGAATACGTCATAATTCTTGGGGGTGGGATACAGATCACCAAATTGTAGTGGATTGGATTGGATTTGTTTATTGTCACGTGTACCGAGGTACAGTGAAAAGTATTTTTCTGCGAGCAGCTCAACAGATCATTAAGTACATGAGAAGAAAAGGGAATAAAAGAAAATACATAATAGGGCAACACAACATATACAATGTAACTACATAAGCACTGGCATCGGATGAAGGATACAGGGTGTAGTGTTAATGAAGTCAGTCCATAAGAGGGTCATTTAGGAGTCTGGTGACAGTGGGGAAGAAGCTGTTTTTGAGTCTGTTCGTGCATGTTCTCAGACTTCTGTATCTCCTGCCCGATGGAAGAAGTTGGAAGAGTGAGTAAGCCGGGTGGGAGGGATCTTTGATTATACTGCCCGCTTTCCCCAGGCAGTGGGAGGTGTAGATGGAGTCAATGGATGGGAGGCTGGTTCGTGTGATGGACTGGGCGGTGTTCACAACTCTGAAGTTTCTTGCGGTCCTGGGCCGAGCAGTTGCCATACCAGGCTGTGATGCAGCCTGATAGGATGCTTTCTATGGTGCATCTGTAAAAGTTGGTAAGAGTCAATGTGGACATGCCGAATTTCCTTAGTTTCCTGAGGAAGTATAGGCGCTGGTAATGTTGAAAATAGCATTGAACAGGAATACAGATCTGTGTGAAGAAGGAACATCTGTGATTATAGGTGATTTTAATCTGCATATAGATTGGGTGAGTCAAATTAGTCACAGCACAATAGAGGAGGGATTTCTGGAGTGTGTACGCGATGGTTTTATGGACCAATACATTGAGGAACCAACAAGGGAGCAGACCATCTTGAATTGGGTGTTGTGCAATGAGAAAGCATCAGTTGGTAATCTAGTTGTGAGAGAACTCTTGGGGAAGAGTGACCATAATATCAAGGTGGATAGTGAGGTAATTGACACTGAGATGAGGGTCCTGAATATTAATAAAGTTAACTATGATGGCATGAAGCAGGAGTTGGCTATGATGGACTGGGAAACATTACTGAAAGGAAGGCATTCAAGGAACAAATAGGTGAATTCCAAAAGTAGTTTTTTCCTATTTGATGCAAGAGTGGAAAGGGAACCATGGCCAAACCATGGCTTACAAGGGAAATTAGAGATAGTATTAGATTCAAAGAAGTGACATACAAATTAGCAAGAAGAAGCAATCGACCTCAGGATTGGGAACAGTTTAAAATTCAGCAAAGGCAAACCAAGGGATTGATTAAGAAGGGGAAAATAGAGTATAAAAGTAAGCGGGCAACATAAACATTGATCGTATGGGTTTCTATAGGTATGTAAAGAGAAAAAAATTGACAAAAACAAATGTAGGCCCCTTACAGTCAGAAACGAGGGAATTCATAACAGGGAACAAAGAAATGGCTGAGGAACTAAATTCGTACTTTGCTTCAGTCTTCACAAAGGAAGACATGAATAATGTACCAGAAATTCTGAGAAGCACAAGTTTTTGTGAGGAGCTGAAGGATATTAGTATGAGTGAAGAAATGGTTTGGGGGAAATTATTGGGATTGGAGGCGGATAAATCTCCAGGGCCTGATAATCTTCATCCCAGAGTATTGAAGGCAGTGATCCGAGAAATAGTAGATCCATTCGTGGTGATTTTCCAAAATTCTTTGGACTCTGGAATGGTTCCTACAGATTGGATGTTAGCTAATGTAACCCGGCTATTCAAAAAGGGAGGTAGAGAGAAAACAGGGAACTATGGACCAGTGAGCCTTGGGTTGGTAGTGGGGAAGTTGCTGGAGTCCATTATCAAGGATTCCATAGAACCGCATTTGGAAAGCAGCGCTTAAATCAGGCAAAGTCAGCATGGATTTATGAATGGGAAATCATGCTTGACCAATCTACTGGAATTCTTTGAGGATGTAACCAGGGGAAAATCAGTGGATGTGGCATTACAATTCCAGACCAGATCCTAACAGTGACTAGGATACTGGACCGAAACCTCAATACTTCAGTTTATTTGTCAGACTGTGTGGCAGGAATGATTCACTCCAGGAGTGATTGCATGAAGAAAAGGGCTTTGGTATTTCTAAAACAAAACTTTATTAAGAACACAATATCAAACTTTTTAACTTCACCCGAAAAGAACAGCTCATAATTACCCCTTAACATCACTGCTCAGTTTCCCATTAAACAACAAGAAAATAAACATACAACTCTCAATCTATCTTGAAATTAGCATGGCATAGAGTAATACTTGCTTTATAAAACAGATTTGGCTTCTGCTAGAATCCCTTCAGACTCTGGCTGAATATTTTCAAAAAGCTGGTTCGCCTGGCGTGTTTCAGCTTCTTCTTCATTCCCATAAAGACTGCTCTGCTTTACAGAGTATTACGCTTTTTTAACGATCCTACATTGAGAGAATTATGGACTCAGCTTCAGGCAGATCAGAATTCACCTCTTCTCTCTCTCAAAGCTTCTCCAAAAATAGTCTCTCTGAATTCTTGGGCTCCACCAGGAAATGGCCTTCTCTCCCTAAGCTGTAAAACAAATGATCTCTGCAGGCTGAAAAGCACATTAGCACCCCAGGAACTTCCCCAGTCAAACCACATTCCTCTGGCCAATTTCATCTGCTGTTTCCTCGAAGTTCAGAGGCCTTTACAAAACAAAATCATTTTTGAGCACATGACCACTGCAATAAAACACACTATAACCCCAGGCTTTTAATCCTTAAATTGTCCCAATATTTAATAGCTAATATCCCTAAAATCCTCCATTCATCACAGTAGATTATTTAGATTTTCATATGGCCTTCAACAAGGTCTCACAAAGCAGATTACTATGTAAAGATAAAGCATATGGGATTGTGGGTAGTGTCTTGAGATGGATAGAAAGATGGTTAGCAGACAGGGAGCAAAAAGTTGGAATTAATGGGTCTTTTTCCGAATGGCAGGCAGTGACTAGTGGAGAACCACAGGGATCTGTGCTAGTACCCCAGCTGTTACATTATATATTTATGATTTGGAAACATGGAACTAAATGTATTGTCTCCAAATCTGCAGTTGAGCTGTAAGGAGGATGTAGAGATGCTTCAGCGGGATTTGGACAGGCTGAGTGAGTGGGCACATGCATGGCAGGTGCAGTATAATGTGGATAAATGTGAGGTTATCCGCTTCGGTAGAAAAAATAGGAAGGCAGATTATTACTTGAATGGGTGTAAATTGAGAGAGGTGGATTCTCAGCAAAACCTTGGTGTCCTGGTGCAGCAGTCGCTGAAAGTAAACACGCAAGTATAGCAGGCAGTAAAGAAGGCAAATGGTATGTTAGTCTTCATAGCAAGAGGATTAGAGTATATGAGTAGGGATGTTCCACTGCAATTGTACCGCGCGTTCGTAAGGCCACACCTGGAATACTGTGTGCAATATTGGTGTCCTTATCTGAGGAAGGATGTTCTTGCTATGGAGGAAGTGCAGCGAAGGTTTACCAGGCTGATTCCTGGGATGGCGGGACTGTTAAAAGAGGAGAGATTAAGTTGGCTAGGTTTATATTCATTGGAATTTAGAAGAATGCGAGGGGATCTCATTGAAACTTCTAAATATCTAACAGGATTAGACAGGGTAAAATCATAGAATTTACAGTGCAGAAGGGGGCCATTCAGCCCATCAAGTTTGCATTGGATCTTGGAAAGATCACCCCACTTAAGCCTTCCACCCTATCCCTGTAATCTTGTAACCCAGTAACCCAACCCAACCTTTTTGGACACTAAGGACAATTTATCATGGCCAATCCACCTAACCTGCACATCTTTGCATTGTGGGAGGAAACCGGAGTACCCGGTATTAAATAATGGTTTAAGAGACATTCCAATTAGTTGTCTCATTTATGTTAAGCATCCAATAATGGACACTGCTATGTAAAGGGGCTTCAGGTGGCCTTTGTGTCAGGTGATGTGATGTTAGAGTTTTGTGCAAAGTCTGTTGAAGTAAATTAAAGGTGTTTGTGGAAAAGGAGCAGAACCTTTGACTCTTTATACAACAGCAGCTAAACGTCTAACAAATGGTAGCAGAGAATGGTTGCTGGGCAAATGTGAAGGGTTGAAAGATACAACTTTTCCAGACCAAACCAAGGAGTGAGTGAGAAGAAAAAAAACCCGGGCAGCACGGTAGCATTGTGGATAGCACAAATGCTTCACAGCTCCAGGTTCGATTCCGGCTTGGGTCACTGTCTGTGCGGAGTCTGCACATCCTCCCCGTGTGTGCGTGGGTTTTCTCCGGGTGCTCCGGTTTCCTCCCACAGTCCAAAGATGTGCGGGTTAGGTGGATTGGCCATGCTAAATTGCCCATAGTGTCCAAAATTGCCCTTAGTGTTGGGTTGGGTTACTGGCTTGTGGGGATAGGGTGGAGGTGTGGACCTTGGGTGGGGTGCTCTTTCCAAGAGCCGGTGCAGACTCGATGGGCCGAATGGCCTCCTTCTGCACTGTAAATTCTATGAAACTATGGATGGTTGAACCTAGGATAAAGATGGCTGGATATGACTACCACCCCTTATTTTCTGAAAGGGGATCGTACAACCAATGGAGAAGTGCAGTAGTTATGTGGACTAAGGTAACTGCCTTGGGAAAGAGAAAACAAGGTATGGCATTGACTAAGTGTTTTCTGAGCTGGAATTGAAAGAGTTAGACTCAGAAGGTCTGCAGACTCTATTATGTTATTTGGATAAGATTTATAAGAAGGATGACTTGTTAAGTGCGTATGAAGCATGGTCGGAATTTGATAAGTTCCGGAAAATAGAGGATTTCTCCATGGAAGACTATATAATGGAATTTGGCAGACTATATAAAAGGCTGCAGAAACACAACCTGGAATTTCCACAGTCTGTGTTGGCCTTTAAATTACTTGATTGTGCTAGAGTGAGCAACATGGATAGGCTCCTGGTTTTGACAGGAGCTCTGTTTGCGAATAAGGATACCTTATTCGATCAGATGACAGAAGCTTTATAAAGGTTTCTGGGGAAACATTCGATTCCGATGGCTCTGATGACCCAAATAGGTCAGTCTGCAATAAAGCAGAATATGGAAGATACACTACTAACAGGATGGCGAAATCATACGGCTACAAACAGGTTCCAAGACTATAGAAGGAGATCGGGACCCGGAAATTATGAAGACAGAAACCTAGTTAGAACCTACAATGGGAAGATGTACCCCAGAAATGCATGGGGTATGATAAATCGATGTTTTCGATGTGACTCTCAATACCATTATGCTTTCAACTGTCCAACACGTTATAATAGAGTGTTTGAAGCGACACATGACACGGAAGAGTCAGAAGAGGAAATGATAGGGACCAGAAAGAAAGCATTGTCCTATTAACAAGCAGTTTTACGCCGGTAATGAGGGTGTTGGTTGCAGAATCCTTCAATTGTGCTGTATTGGACAGTGGCTGCACATCTACTGTGTGTGGAATTGACTGGTTAAAATGTTACCTGGCCTCCTTGAATGCTGAAAATCGTAACAGGGTTAAGGAATTTGAAAGTTCCACAAGTTTCAGGTTTGGTGATGATAATACTCTGAAGTCGCTGAAAAGAGTGGTGATCCCTTGCAATATTGCAGGAATAAATCATTTCATTAGCACGGATGGTGTATTAAGTGAGATACCTTTGCTTCTGAACAGACCGTCGATGAAGAAAGCACACATGAAACTGGATATGGAACAGGATAAGGCACCAGTTTTTGGAAAGATGGTGGACTTACAATTTACACAGTTGGGACACTATTGTATTCCATTACTGACAAATACTATTTCAAGGACAGTTGTTAAGGATGTGTTAATGGCAGCTGAAAATGGGACTTTAGCTGATAAAACGCTTGTTGTATTAAAACTGCAAGGGCAATTTGCGCATCCGTCCCCTCAGAGGCTGAAAGATTTATTAAAGAATGCAGGCGTAAGGGATGAAGACTATACTAAGCTAATAGAACAGGTTAGTGATCGCTGTGAAGTTTGTAGGAAGTACAGAAGGACACCAGCACGACCGATAGTAACCCTACCTTTGGCCAGGGATTTTAACGACATTGTGGCCATGGACCTTAAGATCTGGGATAAAGCCAATAATATATTTATTTTGCATTTTGTAGATTTAGCAACCAGATTTAGTCAATCAACGATTGTACGAAGTAAATAAAAGAGAGTAATTCTGGATCAAATTGTGGAAAATGGATAGGGACAGGAATGGGCCCAGCTGCAAAATTCTTTAAAGACAATGGGGGAGAATTTGCTCATGTTGAGTTTAGGGATATGTGTGAAAACGTGAATATCACAGTTCTGGATACGGCTGCAGAAAGCCCATTTAATAATGGTGTGCGTGAAAGAAACCATGCGGTAATAGATGACATGCTCTGGAAACTTTTGGCAGATAGACCAAACTGCAAGCTAAATTCTGCTTTAGCATGGGCGGTATATGCAAGAATTCATTGCAGATGGTTGGGGGCTATAGTCCCTATCAATTAGCGTTTGGTAGAAATCCTAAAATTCCATCCATTTTGGATGACCAGCCTCCAGTTTGGGAATTAACTCTGCCTTTGCTGAGGATTTAAATGCATTACTTAGCAGTAGTAAAGCTTTTTTGGAAGCAGAAGTCTCTGAAAGAATTCGCAGAGCTTTGAGGCATAATGCACGGCCAACAAATACCGTTTTTCAGCAAGAAGACATAGTATACTATAAGAGAGACAATTTTAATAAATGGAAAGGTCCAGGAAAGATCATAGGCATATATGGCAAAACAATTATTTTGCAACATGGCAATCAAACTGTTCGGGTACATTCATCAAGGATAATGGGTACAGATTACAAATTTTCACATTTAGACAGAGCAGACAGACATGACGAGGAACCAGGGTCAACTGGAACGCATGTGTTACAGAACTATGAGGACCAGTTAACTGATGTGGACAGGTTTCTGTAGAGGAACACAACACTTCGGATGATTTGGAACAGGCAATTTTTCTGACAGGACAACTGCCAAAAGTTGGTACAAAAGTGACATACTTGCCTGAAGGGTCTCGTCAATGGCAGGATGCAACTGTTATTAGTAGGGAAGGCCACTGGAAAGTATAAATATTGGTTGAATGTACAGCATTCAGGGGAGGGAGTCAAGACAATAGATTGGGAACACAAAGTTTAAAAATGGAGGGCACAGAAATGCAGTACAGTACAGATAGTACATAGGATAGTGTACAGGTCCGCAGGAAAAGGGTCAAGAACTATTGAAAGGATATCCCACAGCAGAAGGGAAAGATCAAGCAGTAGCAGTACAGAACAAGATACCAAGTGGGAGAGGGGACGTAGTTTATCAAGCTCTTGGAACATGAGTAAGACTACAAAGGCTAATACATGCACATTAAATTTTGGTGACTTCCAATAAGTTAGATGAAAAAGTTATCAAAGGTGCCAAACAGCAAGAACTGCATAGTTGGAGTGAATTTTGGGTATACACGGAAGTACCGGATAGGGGACAAAGAGCTCTATCTCACAGATGGATTTGCATGGAAAAGGTTCTTCCAGATGGAACTTATAAGGCAAAGGCCAGGCTTGTGGTGAGGGGATTTGAAGAAAACTTATAAGATCAGGATTTAAGGATAGATTCACCGACGACAGAAAAGGTTATTTTAAAGATCTTCTTGGCTCTATCAGCCACAAGGGCATGGGAATGCAAATCTATAGATATAAAAGCTGCCTTCTTGCAGGGGCATCAACTCCAGAGAGCCATTTTCCTCCGTCCTCCTAAAGAGGCAGCTAACACAGAAGTGGTACTCTGGATGTTGAACAAATGTGTATATGGATTAAATGATGTGCCTAGAGTCTGGTATTTTTCGGTAAGGTCAGTTTTGTTAAAGTTAGGCTGTTGCCAGTTGAAAGCAGATCCGGCAATGTTTTACTGGCAGGAAAAAGGAAATCTTTCTGGCATCTTTATGATGCTGTCGATGATTTTTCGTGGGGTGGGATTAGTGATTTCGAAGCTATTATAATCTCTGGTTAGAGGAAAGAATTCAGGGTTGGAAGTCAGGCTTCCGGGACATTTAAATATATCGGACTGGAAATCGGACAGACTAAGTTAGGGGCAACTTTAAGTCAGCAATCTTATTTGGAAAGCATCAGCCCAATTGCAATTAGCCGTGGCCGGGTTTCACAAAAAGACGCAATGGTTTCAAAGATGGCAAAACAGCAACTGCAAAGTTTAATTGGGCAACTGAATTAGTTAGGTCGACAGACTAGACTGGACATGAGTTTTGATGTCTGAGAGTTGAGTACAAAAATGAATGATCCCAAACTGGAAGACATAATAAGAGCAAATAAAGCATTGGTCAAACTAAAAATGCAGGAGTGTGTTTTGAAGTTCCCAGTTTTAGGTGATCTTAGGCACTTGAAACTCATAGTTTACAGTGATGTGTCCTATGCAAATTTATGTGATGGTGTTTCAAGTGCAGGAGGTTTTATAATTTTACTTTTGGGAACAATGGTAAATGTTGCCCTCTTGTGTGGGAAACAAAGAAAATAAGGAGAGTGGTCAAAAGCACTTTGGCTGCTGAGATGTTAAGCCTTGTAGAGGCGGTGGATATGGCCTTTTATATATCTCAGACATTGACAGAAATTTTTGGATTTGGGTAATATACCTAGTGAATGTCACATTGACAATAAATCCCTGTGGGAAAATGTGCACTCTACAAAAAGTGTCAATGAAAATAGTTTAAGAAGACATCGCAAGTTTGAAGCAGATGTTTGACAGGGGTGAAATAGCAAAAATTAAATGGGTTGACAGTAGCTATCAATTGTCAGACTGTTTTACAAAAGGAGGGGATGGCTCACAGAAACTTTTGGATATTGTTAATGAAGGGCGCCTGTTTCTGTGACTTTTCTTTCTTCCAAAATGAAAAAAAAAGAAGGGGGGAAATTGCGCGTGTGTTTTTTAGTTTGTTGTAATTCTGTTTTCACCTAATTATTTTTTTCTCCAAGGAAGGGGGACTGTTAAGTAATGGGTTAAGAGACATTCAAATTAGTTGTCAATAATTGACACTGATATGTAAAGGGGCTTCAGGTGGCCTTTGTGTCAGGTGAGGTGATGTTAGGGTTTTGTTGAAGTAAATTAAAGGTGTTCGTGGAAAAGGAGCAGAACCTTTGACTCTTTATACAACAGCAGCTAAATGTAAAACACCTGGAGGAAATCCATGCATATACGGGGAGAACGTACAGACGCCGCATAGACAGTGACCCAAGCCGGAATCGAACCTGGGACCTTGGAGCTGTGAAGCAACTGTGCTAACCATTGTGCTACCGTGATGCCCTGGTAGATGCAGAAAGGATGTTCCCAATGGTGGTGGTGGTGGGGGGGGGGGGGGTCAGGATAAGGGGTAATCCTTTTAGGACTGAGGTAAGGAGAAATTTCTTCACTCAGAGAGTGGCTAATCTGTGGAATTCACTACCACAGAAAGTGGTTGATGCCGAAACGATGTGTAATTTCAAGAAGGAATTAGATATAGCTCTTGGGGCTAAAAGGATCAAGAGATATGGGGGTAGGTGGGATCAGCGTACTGAACTTGATGATCAGCTATGATCAAAACAAATGATGGAGCTGCCTCGAAGGGCCGAATGGCCTCCTCCTGCTCCTATTTTCTATGCATATTTCTGTGCATTTATTTCCCTTCAGTCTGAAAACAACCCACTGTCTAGGAATTTAGGTTGAGGAGGCATTGACTAATATTTCCAGCCACATCTTTCAGCAGCTAAATTATGAAAAATATGAAAATATAAAACAGTTGAAACTCCCTTCCGCTTGATAATGTGTTCATTTTAAATCTGGATTGGCAGGGTTTTTTTCTACACAAAGGTACTAAGAACTCTGGTGCAAAGGCAGGTAGATGGGAGTGTGGTTACATAGCTATGTCTCATTGAATGGTGGATGGAACAGTCTGGAAGGACTAAATGGTCGATTTCTATTCCCATGTTCTTACAGTCATTTACCTCTGCTCCCTGACTTCTGTCCCTGAGCTAATTTTATGTCTATGTTGCTGCTGTTCCTTTAATCCCATGGGCTTCAATTTTGCTAACAAGTCTCTTATAAGGCACTTTATCAGAGGAGAGGGGAAACTCCCTGAGGGTAAATATATGCTGTGATAACAACGAATTGCATTGACATATGCACTCATATTCAGTATAACTTTAATTTATGGTTACTTTTCTCTAATGTTTCCTGGTGTCATCCTTTACATTTTCTCATCTCCAATGGTATCTAAGCAATTTATACCTTGGAGAGATACACTTATTTAACAAGGGCGAGGATAGACAAATTTGAGCTTGCCCTACAGCCAGAAGCTACTCAATAATGACAATCCCTGATAATCAGCAGAGCATAATTAGAAAGTCTGAGGTGGAGAAGGAACACGGAATGAGTACAAAACTGTGCCGTATGCAAGTGATGGAGTGAATTGCCCGACAATGTCTTGTATTAATTAAAGCAATTTTTTCTGAGCAGTTTGACAAATGCGAGGAATAACTGAACATGAATAATGTGTGTGATCTAGCATATCTTGGTTACAAATAATTGGAAGGCACTGTCCTCTATCCAATCAATAGCTATACTTTCCTCAACCAGCCATGTAATCTTGGCTATAGGATGATTAGTAAATAATTTGGCCTGAAGCACGATGGTAAATTGCGATGTCTCTTCCTCAAAGTGCTGATATATGAGCTGGATGGCGAAATGGGAGACAATTAAAACACGGAGAAAGGTCAACTGGACCTGATAATAATCTGCACTGCATCCAGAATGATCATCCTGGGATCACTGACCTTTTAATTCCAACGTTTATCACTGATGAACCCCAAAACTATTATTCAAAATGCTTCAAAGTCACAATTAATTTAAAAAAAAATACTTTTCATTTATTTAGCAACTTTCACGGCAGCCAGTGAAATGCTTTTGAAGTGTAGTCACTGTTGTCATGTGGGAACTGGGGCAGCCAATCTGAGCACAGCACAATCCCACAAAAGAATCATCGGAACATAAGAAATAGAAGCAGGAGTAGGCCATTCAGCCCTTTGATCTGCTCCGCCCTTACATGATCCAATGACCAGGTAATCCATTCTTCATTTGGTTAATTGAGCAGGATTCAAAGGATAACTCCCCTTATTTTCTTTGAAATAGTCCCATGGGATGTTTTTCTTCCACCTGTGAGAGTAGACAATAATCTTGGTTTCGAACAGAGGGACAGAGGAACAAGAGTTTGCCATTTGATCCCATGAACATGTTCTGCCATTCAATGTGATCAGGGGTGATCTTCAATCTAACTTTCCTTTTCCCCAAATCCCCCAACACCCTTGGTTAATAAACATCCGCCAATCCCAGTTTTAAAATTAATAATTGATCTAACATCAATTGCTATTTGCGGAAGAGCGCTGCATACTTCTACCATTCTGGGTGTAGAAATACCTTCTAACTTCACCCCTGAAAGGGGTGGCTCCTGGACTATCCCTAGACTGCCTAACCAGTGGAAACAGACTCCCTCTATTCTCACCTCTGCACCACCACCCCCTTGATATCTTGAAAATCATAGAAACCCGACAGTGCAGAAGAAGGCAATTCGGCCCATCGAGCCTGCACCAACCCTCTGAAAGAGGGGGCCCAATGCCCCACCCGATCCCTGTAACCCCACTGATGGACAATCCACTTAACCTGTACATCTTTGAACTGTGGGAGGAAACCGGAGCACCCGGAGGAAACCCACACAGACACGGGGAGAATGTGCAAACTCCACACCGACATTTGCCCGAGGTCAGAATCTAACCCGGGTCCTTATCTCTGTGAGGCAGCAGTGCTAACTGCTGTGCCACCATGCTGCCCCAATCAAATAACCTACTCCCGAACTTCCAAACTCCAGGGAATGCATAGATCGGATCATCTTTGAGTCTGGAAGTTATCGAATCAAAAGTTCGATACCCTTCCATGCTGAGTAACCCATTTCAGACTCTGTGTAGAACTGATTAACCTTTTAGTATCAATGCAATATATGAAACTGCTCAGAAAACACCCATTCTTACAACCCATAAAATTGTCAAGCAGAGTATTAAAATATCAATAACAGAAGCTTTAGCACTTGACACCTCATTAGCTCATGCAAATAAACTTTGAGATAGTAACAAAAGTGATCATTAAAAAAACTTATTATAGCCTCACAGAGATGTCAATCAACAAAAATAATGGAGGGTATAAGTGACAATTGGATTTGGTGGGTGAGGGAATGAGTTGACATTTAGTTAGTTTGTGGGCTACAAGGGACCATGGAGGTGGATAGACACATGGGTTGGCATTGAGTTGGCATGGAGGAGGTATGGGGGGATATGAGAAAGACATTTTGAATTTACCTTTCCAAAACGTTTCCGAATCCAGTCTATGGTTCACGACCATTCTGAGCGTCCGCAAACCATGAGTCACGGAGAAGCTGGTCGGATCGAGGGTTTATGGGAAGAAGGCAGGAGAATGAGGTTGAGAAACATATCAACCATGATTGAATAGTAGAGCAGACCCGATGGGCCGAATGGCCTAATTCTGCTCCTATTTCTTATGGTCCTTTGGACTCCACAAAACCCACGTGAGTGGCAGGGGGTATGGTGGAGGCTAGCAGATGCCTACCCGGCAATGGAGCTAGTCAGGCCAGGATTTTAGGATGCGGGATTGCTATCTGAACACTTGATCAGTGCCAGCAAAAGTTGGTAGTGCCAGAAATTTGGGGGTGGGGGGTGGATCCCTGGAATTGTGTCTGCCAAATTTAAATTGTTCTGGAGTCCTTGTGACTCACCCGAAACTGGCCAGTCCAGAAAAAAAATAAACAAAATAATTTTATAATAATCTTCACTCCGACCATTTTCTGCTTTGCAGTGTCCTGCACTATGGATCCTGGCCATTCAATTAGGGTTCCCTGTTAATAAAAAATACAGAATAAATGGCTGATGCTGGATCATGAATTCCTTACTTCAGTTTTAACACTCAGGATTACTTTCTGGTTCAGTGATTAAGTGCAAAAGTCAAGGTTGCCCAAGGTTTGGAGCAAATGAAAGGCATTTCTTTATTTGCATGGCATACAAATGATTTGCAAAGTATACAATCAGCCAAAGCTTTAATATATACATTATGTTACAATTTGCATTCAACGGGAATACGCAGCAATGTGAATGAATTAGAATCACCCGAGGTCACAATAGGCGAAGAGAAGTATGTTGTCTGGGTTCCTGATGATAGAGGGTCTGAAATGAAAACAGAATTCACTTCATAATTAATTTACAATTTCTGATACGCGCTTTTCTCTCGGGCAGTTGCTTTCTGGGTTTCATGCAGCTTTTGATGCATCCATTCTGAAATTCAAAGGAGTTTGCGTTTGAAAAATCAACCCTACCCTTAAATTTCACAGTAAATATGGAGAGACTTTGTTTCCAATGGCAGGCAGGTTGGGAGCCAAAGGACACAGATTTAAAGTAATTGGGTGAGGGAGAGATGGGAAGATTTTTATTTTACACAGCAAGTTGTTATAATCTGGATTGCACTTCCTGACTAGTTGGTGGAAGCATTTTTTTTATTATTCATTCAAGGGATGTTGGAATAAGCTATAGGAGCAGGATTAGGCCATTTGGCCCATCGAGTCTGCTCCACCATTCGATCATGTCTGACCCCGCTTCTTCCCCACTGTTACCAGTCTCCTAATCGACCCTCTTATGGACTGACCTGATTAACACTACACCCCTGTATGCTTCACCTGATGCCAGTGTTATGTAGTTACATTGTGTACCTTGTGTTGCCCTATTATGTATTTTATTTTATTTCCTTTTCTTTTCAAGTACTTAATGATCTGTTCAGCTGCTCACAGAAAAATACTTTTCACTGTACCTTGGTACACGTGACAATAAACAAAATCCAAATCCAAAACCCATCCTGGCCTTAACTCCACCAACCTGTCCATTCTCTATAACCCTTCAACCCATTACCAATTAAAAACCTGTCCATCTCCTTAAATTCACTCACTGTCCCAGCAACCACCACACTCAGGGGTAGCGAATTCCACAGATTCACAACCCTTTGGGAGAAGTAATTTCTCCTCAATCACTGCCTTTAGGCCAGCATTTATTGCCTTTCCCCAATTGCCCTTCAGAAGGTGGTGGTGAACTGCCTCCTTGAACTGTTGCAGTTCTTGTGAAGAGACAATAATATATTTCCAAGCTAGGATGGTGTGTGACTTGGAGGGGACCTTCCAGGTGCTGCCGTTTCCCACGTATCTGCTGCCTTTGTCCTTCTGGGTGGGCAGAGGTTGCAGCTTTGGAAGGTGCTGTTGAAGGAGCCTTAATGACTTGCTCCGGTACATCTTGTACATGGTTCCCACTGCTTAATTGGGCATCGGTGGTGGAGGGATGAATGTTGAAGCGGGCTGCTTTCTCCTGGATGGTGTTGAGCTTTGTGAGTGTTGGTGGAGCTCCACTCACCCAGGCAAGCAGAGAGTAATTGAGCACACTCCTGACTTGTGCTTTGTAGATGGTGAACAGGCTTTGGGGAGCCAGGAGGTGAGTTACTTATCACAGAATTCCAAGCCATTGCCCTGCACTTGGAGACATAAACTCCACATGGCTGGGCCACTTCAGTTCCTGGTTAATGGTAATTCCCAGGTGTTGATAGTAGGGATTCCGTGATGATAATGCCATTGAGTGCAAAGGGAAGATGTTTAGATTGTCGGAGATGGTCATTGCCTAGGTGATGCAGTAGATTTCAGTAGAGAATTGGAATACATTTTTAGGGCTATTGGGTAATTCTTTCAAATTCCTAACACCGGCACATAACTAACCTCCCAATTCTGATGAACAAACAAACTTATAAATGTACAAATTAAGAGCAGGACAATGCCATTTAGCCCCTTGTACCTGCTCTGCCATTTTATAAAATAATGGCTGATCTGATTATGGCTTCAACTCTAAATTCCTTCCCATCCCCCTATACTGTTTGATCTCCTTCTCAGTCAAGATTCTATCTTACTTAGCATCACAATTATTTAATAACACTGCCTCCACTGCTCGCTGTCTTAATGGAAGAACCATTATTTTTAAACTGTGTCTCCGTTCTAGTCTCTCCCACACAGCGAGACAACTTTTCAGAATCCACCCCAGCAAGTCCCATCAGGATCTTATATGTTTTAATCAAATTGCCTCTCAACCTTCTAAACTCCAATGGATACGGGCTCAGCCTGTCCAACCTTTCCTCACAATATAACCCCTCATCCCAGGAATCAGTCAAGTAAATCTTCTCTGAACTGCTTTTAATGCTATTCTATCCTCTCTCAAATAAGGAGACCAAAACTGTAGCAAAACTTTCCTTCTTTTGTATCCATTCCTCTCACATCTGTTACGAACAGTCCCTGGGCAAGGTCCTCCAATTTGTTATGATTCAAGACGGGATATCCCAAATAGTTATGCACCGGGTGAGGAGGGATGAACTGGCTCCCTTTCTTTAGTCAACACCCTTGGTTGGTCACAACGAGACTAATTTCAAAAGCATCCATTCCCTCATGGATACCTTTTCCCAGTCTAAATATATTTATATTTTAAGAGTAGCCAATTTAAGCATGATTTCTTGAGTTTATCGATGGAGTTGAGATTATCGATGTAGTTAACGGTGAAATGTTGTGGCCGTAATGGCGGGTGATTCCAGTAGTGCTGACTTTGGCAGTTGAGCAATTAGTTTGGAGATTCTTGGTTCTGCAGATTAGATAAAAGTAGTTGTCTTGCCTAACGCATTCTTCCTCCCTTTCATTTTGGCAAGGACTTGAAACATTTGGCGGGAACCAGCCAAAGTAAAACCGAATCCATTCTGGGTGGGATTAACTGGGTCATTCCTGCCGCTTGTAGCTCACTCAGTCTGCATTTCTTGCCCATCCCTAATTGCCCTTGAGAAGGTGGTGGTGACCTGCTGTCCAGAACTACTGCAGCCCATATGGGGAGGTGATGGCATAGTGGTAGTCTGTAGTCCAGAGACCCTAGCATAATGCTCTGGGAACTTGGGTTCAGATCCCGCTATGGCAGATTGTGAAATTGGATTTCCATAAAAATCTGGAATTAAAAGTCTAATGATGACCATTGTCATAAAAGCCCATCTGGTTCACGAATCCCCTTAAGGAAAGAAAATCTGCCATCCTTGCGTAGCCTGGCGTACATGTGACTCCAGACATACAGCAATGTGGTTGACTCTTAAATGACCGAGCAAGTCATTCAGTTTAAGGGGGTAGTTAGGGATGGTGTAACATCCCTCACGCGGACCGACGGGAATAACTTACCGATCTCTCCGCAGAGCTCGTGGAGTATGAGGTCACATGGTAATGGGTGGAGGTCTGCCCTGCTGGGACTCATTACCCAACTCTGGATGCCCAGACCCAGACTGGAAGTTCCGTTAGTCCGGGACTAGAGCACTTGGGGAGGCTGTTACGAGGTTTTACTTTTGAGTTCAGAAAAAATCTGTTTAAACCTTCCTCTTCTGTGTCTCCTGGATTACCACAGATATATAATAAATGCTGGCCCAGCCAGCGACAACCACATCCCATTAATTCATTTTTTAAAATCTGGTGTATGTACACCCACAGTGCTGTCAGGGAGATCGTACCAGGATTCTGACCCTGTGAAGGAACAGGTGGTGCTGTTCCCATGTGTCTGCTGCCCTTATTCTTCTATATGGTAATGCTTGTTAGTTCCCGTCGAAAACAAAGCCTGGTCTCAGATTTCCCTGCCACTGGGCCAAGACCTCACTCAGGCGGGACTGTGTTGGCGGAGTGCAACAACCACCCCACGTTAAAAGAATACATGCACAGGCATCTTCCACCCTAACCCTACCCTCCAAAATGAACTTTGCGACCTGGAGTTTCAGGGCTCTTATGGACAACATCAAAAGCAACAGACCTTAATATTGCACCACCATCATAGCCCGGGAACCGTCGCACCACAACATTGACATTGCCACCCTGAGACAAACGTGACTGGCAGGAAAAGGCCGGCTTGAAGATCAAGGTGCCGGATACATCTTCTGGAAAGGAAAACCAGAAAAAGAATATTGTCTCTATGGCGTCGGCTTCGCAGGTAGTGGAACATTGGTCGGAGATCTCAACAAACCCCCTGCGGGGTGAGTGAATGCCTCCTGACCCTCTGCTCACCCTGACCCAGAAGAAGCATCAGTGCCTACGCCCCAACCCTAGATGCAACGGACGAGGCAAAAGAGGCATTCTATTCCAGCCTCGACCAATCGCCAAAGTCATCCTCGACCCTGAGGGACAGCCCAAGAAGTAGACGGGTTGTGGTCATGGGTCTGGAAGGTGCTGCCTAAAGAGCCTTGGGGAGTTGCTGCAGTGCATCTTGTAGCTGATACACACGGCGTGTACTGTGGTACTACGCGTCGGTGGTGGGGAGAGTGAATGTTTGTGGAAAGGATGCCAATGGAGCGGGCTGCTTTATCCTGGATAGTGTTGAGGTTCTTGAGTGCTGTTGGAGCTGCACTCCTCCAGGTATTTCATCACACTCCTCACTTGTGGCCATGTGGACAGGCTTCAGGAAGTCAGGAAGTGAGTTACAGGCCAGAGGATTCTGACCTTCAGAACGGGAGAATCGTCACATTCGACTTGAATTATCAACTCTGCCAATCATGAATACATGTTCAATCCTTTCCCTCGGGATGAAATGGGTGTGGTAGAGCCCATGATGGAAATTGATTGTATCTGGCCAATGTGCATCTTAGGTTTGATTGGTTGAGTAGCCTGTTTTGATTCTCTCCCCTCTTGTGTTTTTAATTTGCCACTTTCTCTGCAGTTCAGTTTGCAGAAAGCAAAACCATGAGAAGGAGCATTAGACGTAATCATGCAAATGAAGCAGCTTAACTACAAGAAAATGAGCCTCTTGACCTTTGTTAATGAGTCAAGCATTATTCCTGCTGTTGATAACAGAATCAAAGAGGCCGCGCAGAATCCGACTAAAGTGCAAGGCACTTTTTAAAGTGCTTGGCGTAAATATTCGGAAGAGTTTGCTGAAAGGAATGCTCGAACTCGTCACTGGAAAGCTTAGATTTTCCTCATGAGGCAGTGTTCCTTTTTGAAGCAATTGTCTGTACACCGTGTATGCCATTGCGCTGCCTCATCCGAGCTGCTCAGTTGAGGGGGAGGTGATTGTTAGTGTATCAGGACAAAATTTCAGTGCTATTAGTGCGAATCGTGGAGAGCTCCCTGGGGCAGACTTCTTGCACGGAGCATCAGCTTAATAGGGCAGCCCATCAAATATAAAACAAATACCATGCAGACAATGCCTAAAGAAGAATGATTGACAATGCTGGTTGGGTAGATCGTTGACCTACTTTGTTTTGACCTAGTGACGATGTAGGAACAGTGATATAGTTCCAAGTCAGGATGATTAGCGGCTTGGAGGGGAATTTGCAGGTTGTGCTGTTAGGTCATAAGATATAGGAGCAGAATTAGGCCATTCGGCCCATTGAATCTGCTCCACCATTCGATCATGGCTGATGTGGTCCTCATCCTCATTCTCCTGCCTTTTCCCTGTAACTCCTGATCCCCTAATTAATCAAGAACCTATCTATCTCTGTCTTAAAGACACTCAGTGACTTAGTCGGCACAGCCTTCTGTGGCAAAGAATTCCACAGATTCACCACCCTCTGGCTGAAGAAATTCCTCCTCATCTCTGTTTTGAAGGATCTTCCCTTCAGCCTGAGGCTGTGCCCTCAGGTTCTAGTTTCTCCTACTAGTGGAAACATTCTCTCCACATCCACTCTATCTAGGTCTCGCAGTATTCCTTAAGTTTCCTTCTGAACTCCATCGACTATAGGCCCAGAGTCCTCACATGACAAGTCCTTCATTCCTGGGATCATTCTTGTGAACCTCATCGGCACCCCCTCCAAGGCCAGCACATCCTTAGATACGGGGCCCAAAGCTGCTCACAATATTTCAAATGGGGTCTGACCAGAGCCTTGTACAGCCTCAGCAGTACATCCCTGGTCTTGTGTTCTAGCCCTATTGACAAGAATGCTAACATTGCATTTGCTTTCTAACTGCTGACTGAACCTGCATGTTAACCTGAAGGGGATCCTGAACTAGAATGCATAAGTCCCTTTGTGCTTCAGATTTCCAAAGCCTTTCCCGATTTAGAAAACTGTCTGTACCTCTAATCTTCCAACCAAAGTACTGTTCTCATGCACCTGATGCTCTTGTCCTTCTCAATGGTAGAGATCATGGGTATGGAAGATTTTATCAAAGGAGACTTAGCAAGTTGCTGCAGTGCATCTTGTATATGTTACATACTGCTGCCACTGTGCGCCAGTGGTCAAGGGCACTATTGTTTGGGGTGCAGAATGACCTGTCTAATCAAGCAGGCTACTGTGTACTGATGGGTGTTAAGATTTTTGAGTGTTGTTCGGACAATTGGGATGTTTTCCACACTCCTGACTTTTCCCTTGTCGATGGTCGACAGACTTTGAGGATTGCGGATTTGAGTTACTCATTGCATTTAGGACAAAGCAACCCGCTTGATTGGCACTCCCTCCACCACCGATGCACAGTGGCAGCCGTGTATACTATCTACAAGATGCACTGCAGGAACTCACCAAGGTTCCTTGGTCAGCACCTTCCAAAGCCATGACCACTACCATCTAGAAGGACAAGGGCAGCAGATACATGTGAACACCACCAAATTGATGTTACCTTCCAAGTCACTGACCATCCTGACTTGGAAATATATCGCCGTTCCTTCACTGTCGCTGGGTCAAAATCCTGGAACTCCCTCCCTGATAGCACAGTATGTGTACCTACACCACATGGATTGCAGTGGTTCAAGAAGGCAACTCACCACCACCTTCTCAGGGGCAACTAGGGATGGGCAACAAATGCTGGCCTAGCCAGCGAAGCCCACATCCCTTAAAAATGAATTAAAAAATAATCCTGGCCTCTGAACTGTTCTTGCAGCCACAGTATTTATATGGTTGGTTCAGTTGGGTTCCTGGGCAATGATGACAACCTAGGATGTTGATGGATGGGGATTTAGTGTCACCGCCCATGCTGGCATGGGGGCTCTGCCCTATCCCCCCTCACACACTGGAGGAGGGTTACTCCCCCTCCCAGAGCCCTCTTTGCACTTTCCCCTCCATTTGCCCCTTGTCACTTCCTCTTGGCACTGCCAGGGCACTACCAGGGTGCCAGGGGACAGCCTTGTCCCTCAGCTCCGGGGTCTCCAGGCATTTCCACACCCCGGCTTGCTGATCACACCTGTTTTCCGCTTTTGAAAACCAGTCGGGATTTGTGGTAGCACAAATTGGGGGGAAGGGTGGGGGGGAGGGTGGAAAGGAGGAGGGGGGGAGGGGAGGGAGGAGGGGGATGTATGTCCTGGACAGATGCTATAATGTTTAATTGTATTAAAATCAATTCCATACTCCCAGAATGCCTAGATCCAATTTGCATACCGCCACAACCAGTCCATAGTAGACGCCATCTGCCTGGTCCTACTCTCATCCCTGGAGCATCTCGACAACAAGGACTCCTACATCAGACTCCTATGCATTGACTACAGCTCCGCCTTCAACACCATAATCCCAGCCAAACCCATATCAAAGCTCTAAAGCCTAGGACTTGGCTCCTCACTCTGCAACTGGTTCTTCAATTTTCTGACCCATGGACCACAATCAGTAAGAATAAACAACAACACCTCCTCTACGATAGTCCTCAATACCGGGACCCCGCAAGGCTACGTACTTAGCCCCCTACTATACTCCACGTACACATATGACTGCAAGGCAAAATTTGGTTCCAACTCCATCTACAATTTTGCTGACGATACGACCATAGTGGGTTGGATCTCGAATAACAACGAGTCAGAATACAGGAGGGAGATTGAGAACCTAGTGGAGTGGTGTAACAACAACAATCTCTCCCTCCATGCCAGCAAAACTAAAGAGCTGGTCATTGACTTCAGGAAGCAATATACTGCACACACCCTTGTCTGCATCAGAGGGGTCGAGGTGGAGGTGGTTGATAGCTTCAAATTCCTAGGTGTGGACATCACCAAAAATCTGTCCTGGTCCACCCACGTCGACGCTACCACCAAGAAAGCACAACAGCACCTATTCTTCCTCAGGAAACTAAGGAAATTTGGCATGTCCACATTAACTCTGACCAACTTTTACTGATGCACCATAGAAAACATCCTATCTAGCTGCATCACAGTCTGGTATGGCAATTGCTCGGCCCAAGTCCCGCAAGTAACTTCAGAGTCGTGGACACAGCCCAGTCCATCACGCGAACCCGCCTCTCATCCAATGACTCTGTCTACACCTCCTGCTGCCTTGGCAAAGCTGGCAGCATAATCAAAGACCGCTCCCACCCGGTTATTCACTCTTCCAACTTATTCCATCAGGCAGGAGATACAAAAGTCTGAGAACACGCATGAACAGATTCAAAAACAGCTTCTTCCCTCCTGTTACCAGACTCCTAAACGACCTTCTTAAGGACTGACCTGATTAATACTACACTCCTGTATGCTTCACCCGATGCCGGTGTCTAAGCATTCACATAGTGTACCTTGTGTTGCCCTATTACGTACTTTCTTTTCTTTTCATGTTCTAAATGATCTATTTGAGCAGCACGCAGAAAAATACTTTTCACTGCACCTCGGTACACATGACAATAAACAAATCCAAATCCAATCCAATAAATTAAAATTCATGGAAATCAGGTTCACCCCTCCCCATAATGAGATTTGTGCCCAGAATGAACGAGGCCGCTAGATCTTGCTCCTTATTTTCAAACTGTGTCCACTAGCTCTCGACACTCTTACACGGGGAAACATCCTTTCCATATCCACCCTGTCATGTCTCCTCAGGATCTAATATGTTTTAATAAGATCACCTCTCAATCTTCTAAACTCCAATGGTTACAGACCCAACCTTTCTTTAATAAAGACACAGGGAGTCAACACCGAGTAAGAATAAAGAACTTTGGTTTTTTTACACTTACGTTATACACAACTCCCGTTAAATCCCTACTGGGTCTCGTCACAATCGGTGCCTCACTGACTGACCTTTTGCACATTAGCTGAATGGAGTCCCCCTGTCCCTTAGTAGGGGAGCTCGTATTCAACGAGAATCATGGAGAAGTTAATCATTCCCACCCCGTCAGTCCAGTACGGGATATGACACTTTCCTCATAAGATGCCAGGTATCAGTTGAGTGAACCTTCTTAATACATTGGTATCCTTTCTTAAATAAGGAGACCAAAACTGTACACAATGCTCCAGTGTGGTGTCACCAATTCCCTGTACATCTGTAGTTAATCTGCCGATTTTTATATTCCATCCCCTTTGCAATAAACAAAGGGCGGAATTCTCCGGCCATGTTCGCCCGCCGACCAGAGAATCCCGCCCTAGGTCAATGGAGTTTTTCATTCTATCCGGCTCGCCCATGGCCTTCTTGCGGCAGGCAGGGTGGGAGAATCCAGCCCATCTACATTCCTTTTGCTTTCCTAATCACCTGCTGATCTGTGTACTCACTTTTTGTCATTCATGTACCAGGACACCTAGGTCCCTCTGTATCTCAGAGTTCTGCAATCTCTCTCCGTTTAAATAGAATACTGCTTTCTATTATTGCTGCCAAAGTGGACAAGTTCACAATTTCCCACATTAGGGGCTGTTTAGCACAGGGCTAAATCGCTGGCTTTGAAAGCAGACCAAGGCAGGCCAGCAGCACGGTTCGATTCCCGTAACAGCCTCCCCGAACAGGTGCCGGAATGTGGCGACTAGGGGCTTTTCACAGTAACTTCATTGAAGCCTACTTGTGACAATAAGCCATTTTCATTTCATTTCATTATACTCCCAGAACAGGCGGCGGAATGTGGCGACTAGGGGCTTTTCACAGGAACTTCATTGAAGCCTACTTGTGACAATAAGCGATCATTATTATTATTATCTGCCAATTTTGTGCCCATTTACTGAACCTATTGATATCTCTTTGCAGGCTCCTTGTGTGGAACATTCTGGCCCGTCATGGTGGGGGTGGGGATGGAAACTGGGGTGACCCGTTCAAAAGTCCAATGACTTTTTTCGGGACTGTAAAATCCTGTTGGCGGTAGGGACCATAAAACTACACCCCTTATGGCCTCTTCACAACTTACTTTCCTGCGACATCAGCAAATATAGAACCATACATGCACTCCATCCAGTCAGCCAAGTCATTGATGTAAATTGTAAACAGTTGAGGCCCCAGCACTGATTCCTGAGGAACTTTACATCCTGTTACATCCTGCCAAGTCAACAATGATCCTTATTCTCTGTTTCCTGTCAGCTAACTAATCCTCCATCTTTGCTGATATGTTACCCCTATACCATGAGTTCTTATTTTGTGTGACACTGTTGATGCGACATCTGATCAGATATCATTTTGGAAATCCAAGTACATCACATCCACCAGTTCCCCTCTAACTGGTCTCCAATTTAAGACAAAGATAAGGAGGAATTTCTTCTCTCGGAAGGTAGTGAATCTGTGGAATTCTTTACAGCAGGGAGCAGAGGCTGGGTTGTTAATTTGTTTGGGACTGAGGTAGGCGGATTTTTAATCGATAAGGGAATCAAGGGCCATGGGGTTAAGGCGGAAAGTGGAGTTGAGGATCATCAAATCATATCAGTCATGATCTCTTTGAATGGCGGAGCAGACTTGATGGGCCGAATGGCCTACGTCTGCTCCTATGTCTTTTGGTCAGATCCACCTTGCTTGTTACTTCCTCAAAGAACTCTAATAAATTAGTCAAACATGCTTTCCCTTTCACAGATTGCATTAAGATTTTCTAAGTGCCCTGCTACGACCTCCTTAATGATAAATTCTAGCATTTTCCCTTTGACAGATGTTAGGCAAACTGGCATAGAGATTGTTGTTTTCAGTCTCTCTTTTTTCTTGAACAGAGGAGTTACATTTGCTATTTTATAAGTTGATGGGATCTTTTCAGCATCAGGGGAATTTTAGAAAATTAAAACCAATGCATCTACTGATGCGGCGGCCACTTTTAAAATTCCATGATGAAATCCACCAGGACCTGTGGGCTTGTCAGCCTTTGGTTCGAACAAGTTTCTCAGGACCCTTTCCCTGATGACTGTCATTGTTTTAAGTTCCTCCCTCCCTTCCACCTCATGATTTACGATTATTTCTGAGATGTTACTTACAACGTCTACAAGTGATGACAGACACAAGAAATCTGTTCGATGCTATTTCCTTATTTACCATCTAGACGCACTCTCTCGAGGACCAACACTCACGTTAGATACTCCTTTTCTCTTTAAATAGGCATCAAAATTCTTATTATCTTTTTTTTTAAATTGAGAGTACCCAATTAATTTTTCTCCAATTGAGGGGCAATTTGGCATGGTCAATCCACCTAACCTGCAGATCTTTGGGTTGTGGGGGTGAAACCCACACAGACATGGGGAGAATGTGCAGACTCCACACGGACAGTGACCCAGGGTCGGGATTCAAACCTGGGTTCTCAGCGCTGCAGTCCCAAGGCTAACCACTGCGCCACATGCCACCCTCGAAATTCTTACTATCTTGATCTATGGACAGGATTATCCAGCCCTTCCCACTGGTGGGATCTTCCAAGTCTTGCTGAAGGCAACCCCCCTTCCCTATGGTAGGTTCCCTGACGGCCGATCTATGAAAAACGCTGCAGGCATCGATGTGACCGGAAGATCCTACCATGGCCAATGGCATCCCACCTCCACCCACAGAAAACATGCCACAGGAGCTGGAAGACTCCACCCTATATTTCGAGTTAGCTTTCTCTCATACACTAATTTCTCCCTCCTTATTAATTTGTAGTTATTCTTTGCTAGATTTTACATTCTGTCCAATTCCCTGACATGCCACTAATCTTCATGGAATTGAACATTTTTCTTTTAATTAAATACTATCTTTAACTTCCTTAGTTGACCAGGAATGATGCATCTCCTTCCTGGAATTTATCACTCTCACTGGCATGTACCTTTAATGAGCGTTATGACATGGCTTCTTAAATGTCTTCCACTGCACCTCGAATGACCTACTCCCTGTGGTAGTCTGTGTTAGAAAGATTACGGTACCTGGTAATGCCGGAATACCATTGGTGGAGAATGTACTTGTTCCCATTGGTTAAGCCTATATTTTAGCTCCGCCCTGCAAGGCGGGGTATAAGAGTCCGTGCCGCCCCAGCAGCTTTCTTCTGTACCTGCGCTGCTGGGAGAAACATCTAGCGTATTAAAGCCTTCAATTGTCTCCAACCTCGCTTCTGGAGTTATTGATCGTGCAACAATTTAATACGCTAGTTTTTAAAGAATGGAGCTCCGAATAAAGCCAGAGTATCTGCAACTCAGCCCCCATGCGGCAAACTCAGCGGCAACCTTCAAGCACTGGCTGGCGTGTTTCAACGGATATCTCGAGACGGCCGAAAACACACCCACGGGAGAACAGAAACTACAAATTCTGCACTTGAGAGTGAGCTCAGAAATCTACACCCTCATCGAGGATGCGGACGATTTTGATGCCGCAATGGAGCTGCTGAAAGGACATTGTATTCTCCCTGTTAACCAGGTCTACGCCCGACATCTACTCGCGACGAGGCGACAAATCCCTGGGGAATCACTGGAAGAATTCTACCGTGCGCTCCTGGTGTTGGGGAGAAACTGCAGCTGCCCGCAAGTTTCAGCAAACGACCACACACAACTTTTGATTCGCGACGCTTTCGTTGCAGGTAATCAGTCCTCCCAAATCCCCCAGCGATTGGTGGAGAAAGGGACACTAGGCCTCAAGGAGGCATGGGCCTTGCCGGCTCCCTGGATGTGGCCTCCCGAAACGCCCGCGCTTACGTCCCCTACCGTGCGGCAGCTCCCTGGGCAGTGTGGAACACTCCCGTGGCCGACCCCGAGGCATCTCCCATCCCCCCATAAGCTGTGCTGCGAGAAGGCCTGACAACCCCGGGGGGCCCCGCTGCTATTTTTGCGGGCAAGCCAAGCACCCCCGACCACGCTGTCCGGCCATTTCATCCATCTGCAAGGGATGTGGCAAAAAGGGCCACTTTGTGGCGGTATGCCAGGCCCGGGCGGTCGCTGCGGTCTCTGGAGGCGAATACGGACCGCCACCAAAACCCTCTCTACGGAACCCGTGCGGCCAGCGGGTGCTGCCATCTGCCTCCTCCAGGGCCACGTGTGGCCTCCGGGCACCGCCATCTTGTCCCGCGGATGCCACGTGCGATGGATGGGCGCCGCCATTTTGTGCACCCCAGCCATGTGCGACCAGTGGGCGCCGCCATCTTGGATGGATTCTCAGGACCCCAGTTCAGCTGACCACACACCGCCCAAAGAGAACATCCAACTGCTGCCACGATTAGCCTCGGTGACCCTGGACCAGTCTCGGCCCCGAACACTCTCGACTGCTACAATGATGGTGCTTATCAATGGGCATGAAACATCCTGCCTAATCGACTCTGGGAGCACGGAGAGCTTCATACACCCCGATACGGTAAGGCGCTGTTCTCTCCCCGTCCACCCAGTTAATCAAAAAATCTCCCTGGCCTCCGGATCTCACACAGTAGAGATCAAGAATTTTTTTGTAGCTAACCTCGCGGTCCAGGGAAGGGAGTTCAAAAACTACCGACTCCACGTCCTTCCCCACCTCTGCGTGGCCACACTCCTAGGGTTGGACTTTCAGTGCAACCTCCAAAGTCTAACTTTCAAATTTGGCGGCCCTGTACCCCCCTCACTGTCTGCAGCCTCGCGAGCCTCAAGGTCGATTCGCCTTCCCTGTTTGCGACCCTCACCCCGGATTGCAAACCAGTCACCACCAGGAGCAGACGGTACCATGCCCAGGACCGGATCTTTATTAGGTCAGAGGTCCAACGGTTACTGAGGGAAGGTGTCATTGAGGCGAGCAACAGCCCCTGGAGAACTCAAGTAGTGGTTGTAAAGACCGGGGAGAAGCATAGGATGGTCATCGACTACAGTCAGACCATCAACAGGTTTACGCAGCTGGACGCGTACCCTCTCCCCCGCATATCTGACCTGGTCAACAGGATCACGCAATACAAGGTCTTTTCTACGGTGGATCTTAAGTCCGCCTACCACCAGCTCCCCATCCGCACTAGTGACCGCTTATACAGTGCTTTCGAAGCAGATGGGCGGCTCCACCACTTTTTAAGGGTTCCCTTCGGTGTCACTAATGGGGTCTCGGTCTTGCAACGAGAGATGGACCGAATGGTTGACCCGTACGGTTTACGGGCCACATTGCCGTACCTCGATAATGTCACCATCTGCGGCCACAACCAGCAGGACCACGACACCAACCTCCGAAAATTCCTCCAGACCGCAAAAATCCTTAACCTCACGTATAACAAGGATAAATGCGTGTTCAGCACCGACCGCCTAGCCATACTCGGCTACCTAGTGCGTAATGGAGTTATAGGCCCCAACCCTGAACGCATGCGCCCCCTTATGGAGTTCCCCCTCCCGCACTGCTCCAAGGCCCTGAAGCGCTGCCTAGGTTTTTTTTCCTACTATGCTCAGTGGGTCCCCAACTATGCGGACAAGGCCCGTCCACTGATCCAATCCACAGTTCTTCTCCTGTCGATTGAGGTCCGCCAGGCCTTCGGCCGCATCAAAGCAGACATTGCAAAGGCCACGATGCACGCCATCGATGAGCCCCTCCCCTTCCAGGTGTTGCTAACTTTTGGTTGGCTCTTAATTTGGCTCTCTTTAATCACGTTTTCTCAAGAGTCGCCAGCTATCTTCCGACACCGCCACAAGGCTCAGAACCGAATACTGATCAATGACTCGATACACCAGTTAGTAAGTTCAAAAGCAATGCTCACTTATTTACACACAGTCAAATCTACTCATGCATAAACTCTACAAACTAAACTACCACTATTACTAAGGCCTATACTTAGCTTCGGGTGCCCACTCAGTCAGAGGAACAATGGCCATTGCTCGGTTCTGAGGCTGCTGGGTTGAGCTGTTTACAGGGTAGCAACTAGGAGCGTCTATCTCGTAGCATGCGTTGACTTGGAACTTACTTGGTCTGCTGTAGCTGCTAGGCTGGTCTCTCTCTTCGCTTAGAGCCAAAGCCAAAGGAGAAAGATTCTCCCTTGGGTGATACCTCTTATACTGCAAAGGGCTTAGCGCTCTTTTGGACGGGCCTTGAACTTGGCCTCAACTAATTGGGTCTTTCCCAATCATCAGTATCGATTTTCCTCCAATAGAGGGGTAGTTCCCTGATCGCTGGGCGTGTCCTGGTGACTGTCAGTCAGCTTTGTCTTGGCTTCTTCTGGCACCGAGGAGTCTATCCTAACATTGTGTATCTAAATGTTTCCCTTTTGTCCCCGGAGATTGCTCATTAGTATGTAAATCGTTTGGTAGTTTCTGTCCTGTCTGAGCGTTTAAGGTTCTAATCAATAAACAGAGCTTACACCTGCTTGTTTCTTCGCATTGTCCAATTTTCCCTGCAGTCTTTGCAAGTGTCCATTTTGTAATCGGGACGTGGCCATCCCAGATGGCTGCAGCCCTCCTTGTGATCTTCAACGCGAAGCGTGAAGGATCACATTACCATGGCGTCTTCATCCTCTGGATTCCGGGGCACCCATGCTTATGCTCTACACTGTCCTATCCTATGCAACACAATTTTACCTAAACCATTTTAATACATTCATTATCAAAAAATTCTACAGGCCGCTATGACATTAATACATGCATTACAGAAAAATAAAAAACTGGAACCTCTAACTAGTCTCAATAAACTATCCTCATTTAAACAATCCAAAAATACAAACAATCCGAAAATAATCTATATATCTTAAACTGTACAAAATAACAGCACACAAATTTCTCTGGCCTGGCAGCCAGGCACAGAGGTTTACATCTCTTTATTCCATAGAATACATGAAACAAAATGGATGCTCTTTAATCTGTCCCAATGGGTTCAGGGGTCTGGTGAAATCCGAAAATGGGGGACCTAAATCTGTATACCGGGGTGCGAGAGCGATATGCTCACTTTCACCATTTCCTGACTCTAAACGTTTGCACGACACTGCAAAGTATCGCCAGTACTAAGAGTGCTTCGACTACGTATGAGAGTGAGTACCAGGTGATAGACTTATCACACCAGGTCGCGGTATTGCTAGCTGTCGCTGGGCTAGTTATCTCGGGGTTCCGTGTATTGCAGGGGTGAGAGTCATTTATGGTTTGTGTGGTAGGGGTCAGGGGGGTAGCGTCCGCACGCAACTGAAGGGATCCCGCTAAGATCCATGTGAACACGAAGGCTGTCTTCATCTTTGTCGGACTTCTTTGTCTTCCTCTGTGGTTCCTGGGTTTCTGGAGTTCTGTGAACACAAGCATAATTTCTGTTATTATCTTGCTTAAAATCTCATATGCCTGTCTGTCTGTCCTTTACTGCCAATTTCCCTTTATAATTGGTCACCATCTGTGACTCCCTCATTTTTTTTCAAAAACCGAATATTTGGACAAGACATCGAAGAAAATACTGCCGTACTGCGAGCTGTCTCGCAGCCGGTTTAATTTACCATCCCAGTGTTTGAGGATGTAAATAGCACAGGGAAGCAACCTAAGGGTTGCCAAAACCAAACAAAAGAATTTTGAACGTAACGAGCCAAAATGGGGTGCGTATGGGCCGCGGAGGGTAAGAAATGGGTGGAATCCACGGGTAGGACGGTGATCAATGCCTTATGTGCTCTACCCGAGCGTAGCTGACCAGAGGGGGTCCTCAGACAGGGCGGGGCCCAATGCCGTTTCTCCACTGCCTGAGCAACCGGCAAGAACGGGTAAGAATGTGGTCGTAGTGGGGGCTACCTCTCGAATTAGGAGAGCAACTATGAGTCAGGTTCTGTCGACAAACTAGTTCCTCTGAACTATTGTCGGGGACAAACTTGTACCTTTAACAAGGTTCTGTCGACAAACTAGTTCCTCTGAACTATTGTCTGGGACAAACTTGTTCCATTAACAATTTTCTGGGGACAAACTAGATCCTCTATCAGCCATTGGCCGTCAAAGGGGGTGGTGACGTGGGGCCGTGAAAAAACTTTCCGAGTTTACACACAACACTTAATGATAACACTAACGAACAAACATTCAACAAACATGGTGCAGGTTCCATCAGAAAGGACACCGTATCTCTCCATCGGTTCCTTTTTTCTCCATCATCTGGACACCTCACTGCTCAATAGCGAACAGGGTCTCAAAGGGATTTGTTTGGTGGGAGTCAGACTCTAAGTCATCACCTTCTCCTGGCTGCCAAACTCTTGTCTGTAGTAACCATGCTAAAGCTGCTTGGGGTGAATTGGGGTCCATTTCATCATTCCGGATGAGCCTGAAGTGTTGTGTGTAAACTCGGAAAGTTTTTTCACGGCCCCACGTCACCACCCCCTTTGACAGCCAATGGCTGTTAGAGGATCTAGTTTGTCCCCAGAAAATTGTAATGGAACAAATTGTCTCGGTGCCAGAATCGTGTGTTGAGGTTGGAGCTACTATGCTTCAATCCGTAATCGTCGGGCGGTGGGTCTGGGTCAGGGACTTTGATATAAGTGATCTCAAATGGGTCGGTAGAATCATGCTCAGATTCACTGGGAGTGGGGCCTGGTGCAGGGATGTAGTCGTAACGTGGTGTGCTGTGGCTATCGTCATCTTGATCGCTATCACTGTCGCTGTCGCTGCTGGTTGAGGGAAGGGGAAGTGGAGTTGTGCCTCTGGGGGCGGAGTTGAAGTCGTGTCTGAGGGCGGACTGGAGTTGTTGGGGGAGGGTAGGAATACGTCATCTGTGGGCGGGGCGTGATCGTCTGCTGCTGCGAGCAGGATGTGGTGTGTGTGGTTATTCTGTGAGCCGTAAACCTCGAGCTGGTTTATATGAAACCACGCAGACTTGCCATTGGGATAGGTTATTTTGTATACTGAGGGGCTGACTTTGTCCGAAATGGAGTACGGTCCGGAAAATTTTGCCGTTGTAAAGGGAAAGCATAACTTGTTGCCCTACTATAAACTCAGTGGCATGTACTGTTTTGTCGAAACAGGCCTTGCTCTGTTTCTTCCTGGTTCCAAGTCTCACTGCTGCGGCGAGTTGGGCTGCCTTTATGTTCTGTACTCGTTGTGTAACCGCATTTTCATACGTGAGGGCTGTGACTGCGGGGCTGGCCAAATCCAGTCCTGGTAAATACTCAGTGCCTTTCATGAGGCGTCCGGTCATGAGGGTGTGGGGGGTGTATCCTGTGGATGTAGATACTGTGTTTCCTAAAAACATCAAAGCAAATGGGAGTACTGAATCCCAGGTGCTATTATTTTGCTGTACCATTTTCTTGAGGGTGGCTTTCCATGTCCTATTCATTCGTTCTACAATACCACCTGACTGGGGGTGGTATACGATATGGAACTTTTGTGTTATTCCAAAAATCGTGAGGACGTTTTTCATTACACGTCCGGTGAAATGGGAGCCTTGATCGGACTCTATACTGCGTGGGAGGCCCCACCTTGGAAAGATGTGGTGTGTTAATATTTGAGCCGTCGTCTTGGCCATCTTAGTTCGTGATGGAAATGCTTCCACCCATTTTGTGAAGGTGTCTATGACCACCAACACATACATGTAACCATTTCTACAGATTTGTCCAGGGTCCATTAACGGGGCGGGTATGGCTAAGTTGAGCCTTTTTCGCATATCTGTCCGGATTGTTCTGTGCACAGATTAAACAATTCTCTATGTAGTGTGTGACATCGGTTTTTAAATCAGGCCACCAGCAAAGCGGTCTGAGGAGGGCTAGGGTGGGTTCAATTCCTTGATGTCCATGATTGTCATGGAACTGACAAATGATCTGGTTCCTGTCGTGGCTGGGAACTATATAAATGTCATCCTTTAAAATCACACCGTCGTGTGTGGTTATTGAGTTTTTAAACTTGTCGTACGGGGCTGGGAAGGTTCCCTTTAAAACTTCCCTGAGGTTCTCGTCCTCTTTCTGGGCCTTCGCTAAATCCTGAATATTGGTCTGTGAGACCTGAACTGCGTGTACTGGGGTACTTTCGGGGGGGTTCCAAAAATAACCATGCCTGGAGCCTGCCTTCGCTAGGGGTCTGCTTTAACATTACCGGGGGGGGGAAGAACGGTGATCACTGCAAACCTTAATTATGCCGTATTTCCTATCCTTCGCTGTCTCTAAGGTATGGCGGAGTAATGGGGCTGAGGGTAGGGGTTTACCATCCGCGGAAACAAATCCTCTTGTTTCCCAGAGTGGTAGGAACTCTGCAAACTATTGCAGACATACAAGCTGTCTGAATAGATGTCTGCTGGGGTCGGGAACGAATCTGGGTAGTCTACAATATATGCAATTGCTGCCAGCTCTGCTGCCTGCGAGCCTAAGTGTCCTGGCAACTTCAAGGAAATTTCATCTAGGGGGCGTCCCTGTGCGTCCTCTACATATATACCACAACCGGTAATTCTCTTTCCGTTTAACACTGTGGATGAGCCATCTACATAAATCCTTAGGGGTGCGCACGTGTCTGTGGGCTGGGGTCTCTGTGGTGTACTACCTGTTTTCTTGGGGGGTGGTTTGGGAATAAATGGACCTGTGTTGTGTTTCGTGGTGATGATCTCACATTCATGAGGGGTGCCTGCATACTGCAGATTATCGGCAAGGAATGTGTGGGTTTTGGTTCTCTTTACCGTGATGTCCCGTCCCTGCTAAAGAAGGGTCCAACGGGCTGCACAGATTTGGCTGACTGTGCCATCTTTAAGTCGGCCGTCTAACAATAGTTGTGTCGGTGTGTGTTCTGTGAGGATGGTGATAGGGTTGAGTCCTGTAATGTAGGCGAAGTATTGCATTGCCCAGAAAACTGCGAGCAGGTGCCTTTCACAGGCAGAAGATCCTTGCTGTACGGGGTCTAACATGCGTGAGGCGTATGCTACGGGGCGTAACTGGTCATGGCGTTCCTGGAGGAGCACGGCCGAAAGGGTTCGGTCGGTGCTTGCTACTTCGATAGCATATGGGGAATGTGGATCTGGGACCTGTAGTGCGGGGGCTGTGCTGCGTGCTCTTTTTAAAGCGTCCATGGCATCTGTGTGCTGTGGAAGCCATTCCCAAGGTGCCTGCTTCTTGAGAAGTTCGGAAAGGGGTGCTGCTTTAGTGGCAACCGTCAATATGGTTTCGGCAGTAACCAACTAGTCCTAAAAATGACCGGAGGGCTGAGACATTGTGGGGAAGAGGCTCGATCTTGCGTTTACCGTGAGTGATCTCTGTTCCCAAGTAAATCACTTTTTCTTTCAGAATCTGGGACTTCTTGGGGTTGACTTTACAACTAATTTCTTTTAGGAGTGCTAGGAGTTTGGCGAGAAGTGAAATGTGCTCTACCTTTGTGCCTGTCTGTAGTAACAAGTCGTCTACTACTGGACCAGACAATCGGGGCGGGAAAATTTTGAGAATCCATTTGCCAGCTGTCGGTGGAAAATGGAGGGGGAGTTGTGGAAGCCTTGTGTAAGCCACGTCCACATATATTGTTGCCCTTGGAATGTAAAGGCGAATTTGTACTGGCACACTTTAGCCAATGGAATGGACCAGAAGCCATTACTAATGTCCAAAACCGAAAAAAAAATTGACTGGAGTCCCTGTTTGAGCATGGTCTCGGGACTCGTGGCTACGGTGGGGGCTGCTGCTGGGGTTACTTTGTTCAGTTCCCGGTAATCAATGGTCACTCGCCATGATCCATCCGGTTTCCTGATGAGCCAAATTGGTACGTTGTTTGTGGAGGCTACTGGTCTGAGTAAGCCTTGATCCAACAAACTCTCTATTATTTTGGAGATTTCTCCCTCTGCTTCCTGGGGAAATCCATACTGCTTCTGGGGTTTAGGGTCGGGACCTGTAAGGTTCACAAAGCCAGACAAACTGCCACAGTCGTGCTTGTGCTGTGCAAATGCTGCTTTATGTTCCTGCAGGACTGCCCTAACCTATTTGTCTGCACTAATGGCTCGAGGGTCGAACCAGAAGTCTCCTACTGAGCTAATCCTATTTACGTATTCTCCTACTGTGAGTGTGGCGCGGGCTCGTGCTGCCTTTGCCATTTTCCATACACACTTGTTCACTGGGTCGAAAGAAAGGTTATGGGAGTTCATGAAATCGATCCCAAGGATATGTTCTGCTGTCTGGGGCAGATCAACTAAAACTACAGGGTGCTTGGTTGCTATAGGGGCTGTGATGTTTCCCTGTAAATGGCCTGTAAAGTCGCTGAATGTAATGGTGTCTGTTGTGGGCCACGTGTCTCGCTGGAATATCGTGGAGGAATTGAGTGTGGTGCGGGACCCTCCAAAGAAATTCCACGGGTTGTCCCCGAACTTTGCCTGCTACTACCGTTCTACCGGACTTGTCCCAAAGAGTGTTGCAGACCCAAGTTGGGGAGCCCGAACACCGTCAGTCGGTGCCGTTCATGTCTGTACTCTCTGAACGGGCGCTAACGCTATGGATCGGCTTTGCCCTATTCTTGTTTAGGGTGTCTGTCTGTTGGTTTCTCTGCTGCTTCTGGGGCGCGTTGCACTCTCGTGCAAAGTGTCCTAGCTGTCCACAATTATAACATTCCTGAGCTTTGGGCTGGGGTTGGCTGTTCCTGCCCTCATTTACCCGTGCCTTAACTGGGTTCATTTCTAACTGCTCTTCATCGGGTGTTATAAATGCCGTTTCACCTGCAATTGATTGCTCCCAAGTGCGGGACAATCTCTTCTAAACCCATTTTTCATTGTGGGCCTCGTCTGAGGGGGTCATAATTTGCGCAAGCTTTTCGTCCTGCTTCTGTGGCGTGGGAGACTAGAATTCGGGTCCATTTGGCCATATTATTTGGGGACAAATGGGCACGGGCTAACTCTCCAAAAGCTGCGGTAAAGTGAATCCACAAACGTCCAGCAAACGCTGTGGGGTGCTCTGTCTTCTTTTGCCGACACTTATTGAGGCCTTCTATGGAGTCTCCTCTGTTAAAGCCGATCGCATCAAGGATTGCTGTGTGCATCTCTTGGAGTGTGCCTCCTCCTACATTCTGTGGGTCAGGAAGGGCTGCTACGACTGAAGGGTCAAGGCTTAAAACTGTGAGCTTCACTTGCTCTTTTTCATCCAGACCGTACATGGTTGCCTGTTGTCTGACTTCGGCGAAAAATTGGTGGGGGTCGGATGTGGGAAGGAACGGTGTAACTTTTCCACACGCATCCCGTAATTGGGTCACGGTTAACGGGGTTGTGTAAAGGAAGTCTGCTTCTCCTTCTCCTGCGGCCCTGCGGTGTGTGGCCACAGGATTCATGGGGGGGTGTTCTGCCTGTTCGGTTGGGGGTTGGGGCCCTTTCCTTTTATGGGGTTTTTCCTGCGTACATGTCCCACGTACGTATCCATGGGCAGTCTCGTTCAATTCCTGCCAATCGGGGCCATTTTCTTGATCTAATTGGGGTCCGAATGTACTCTGAAAGCCATTTTGCACGGACAGCAGAGATTGCAATTCTGCAATTTGCTTCCGGCACTTTGCATGGACGACAGAGCTCTGCCTTTGTTCCGTTGTGGAAGTATGGAGTGCTCATAGGGCTGTTTTAAATCATTGTACTGCTTCTACAATTTCTCAACTTGCTGTTCTGTTTCTTGTCTTACCAAGACTGCACGTTGCATGTCCTGGGAGGCCTTATCGTATTGGGTCTGAAAACTGTTCAAATGCTCGAGACAAGACTGATGTGCCCACTTGGCATCATCCACCTCTCTGACTCTTGCTGCTAACTGCTCTTTCAGATCTCGATTCTCTTTCTCTACTTCACTCACATCTACCTCCCTACTTCTGTCTCTCTCTATCTCTCTACGGAGCGTCATAACGACCTCCTCTGTGCCTCGCAATTGTGCCAAACAGGACACGATTGCCATCGGCTTGCGAGCTTTTCCCAAGCTCTTTTTGTAGATCTCTGACAAGTTCTCCCACCAAGTATGTCCTATACTCCCGGGTCCTGTTTCCTCATTATCACAGAATTCACTGCAAAGCGGCCATCCTTTCCCTTTGAGATATTTCCTGATCTCTTCTTCCCAAACGAGACACTGTCCTACTCTACTGGTCGCTGCGACCTCAAATTCCTGGGGTTCATAACGTGTTCCATTGCCTTCATTGCCATTCTCTCTACTAGGATCTCGAACGAATTTGGAACAGGGGGTGATAAAGTGGTGATGTAAACACGGGTACGGCATACGCTAATTTCCAGCCTACAAAACTCCCAACAGTTTTTCGCAACAAAATCTCTCCGGTTTACCTTATATCCCTGTTAGTACTCATGCATTAACACACTTCCGAATCTCAGAGGCTTGATCAGTATTGTTTTGACGCTTGTGGTTTTTCTTTCTGTTCCCAATTGGATTCTCAATTCAAATTTTGGGTTCTCTTGGGGTGGTTAGGCCACTTCTAAATCGAGTCCCGTCAGATGTCGCCAGTAAATGTTGCTAACTTTTGGTTGGCTCTTAATTTGGCTCTATTTAATCACGTTTGCTCACGAGTCACCAGGTATCTTTCGACACTGCCACAAGGCTCAGAACCGAATACTGATCAATGACTCGATACACCAGTTAGTAAGTTCAAAAGCAATGCTCATTTATTTCCAGACAGTCAAATCGACTCATGCAGAAATTCTACAAACTAAACTACCACTATTACTAAGGCCTACACTTAGCTTCGGGCGCCCACTCAGTCAGAGGAACAATGGCCGTTGCTCGGTTCTGAGGCTGCTGGGTTGAGCTGTTTACAGGGTAGCAACTCAGAGCATCAATCTCGTAGCGTGCGTTGACTTGGAACCTTCTTGGTCTGCTATAGCTGCTAGGCTGGTCTCTCTCTTCGCTGAGAGCCAAAGCCAAAGCTCTTTTGGGCGGGCCTTGAACTTGGCCTCAACTAATTGGGTCTTTCCCAATCATCGGTATCGATTTTCCTCCAATAGACGGGTGGTTCCCTGATCGCTGGGCATGTCCTGGTGACTGTTAGTCTGCTTTGTCTTGGCTTCTTCTGGCGCTGGGGAGTCTGTCCTAACATTGTGTATCTAAATGTTTTCCTTTTGTCCCCGGAGATGGCTCATTAGTATGTAAATCGTTTGGTAGTTTCTGTCCTATCTGAGCGTTTAAGGTTCTAATCAACAGACAGAGCTTGCACCTGCTTGTTTCTTCACATTGTCCAATTTTCCCTGCAGTCTTTGCAAGTGCCCATTTTGTAATCGGGACGTGGCCATCCCAGATGGCTACACAGGTCAAAAGCGACGTGTCTGACGTAGCTCTGGCGGCCACCCTCAACCAAGCGGGCAGACCCGTGGCCTGCTTCTCACGCACCTCCACGCTTCCGAAATCCGCCATTCCTCAGTAGAAAAGGAGGCCCAGGACATAGTAGAAGCTGTGCGACATTGGAGGCATTACCTGGCCGGCAGGAGACTCACTCTCCTCACTGACCAACGGTCGGTTGTGTTCATGTTCGATAATGCACAGCGGGGCAAGATAATAAACGACAAGATCTTACGGTGGAGGATCGACCTCTCCACCTACAACTATGAGATCTTGTATCGTCCCGGGAAGCTAAACGAGCCTCCTGATGCCCTATCCCATGGCACATGTGCCAATGCACAAGTGGGCCGCCTCCGTGCCCTCCATGAGGACCTCTGCCACCCGGGGGTCTCTCGATTTTTCCATTTCATCAAGACCCGCAACCTGCCCTACTCCATCGAGGAGGTCAGGACAGCCACCAGGAATGGCCAAATCTGCACGGAGTGCAAGCCGCACTTCTACAGGCCTGAGAAAGCACACCTGATAAAGGCTTCACGTCCCTTTGAACGCCTCAGTATGGATTTCAAAGGCCCCCTCCCCTCCACCGACCGCAACATGTACTTCCTGAACGTGATTGACGAATACTCCCGGTTCCCATCCGCCATCCCCTGCCCCAACATGACCGCAACCACCGTCATCAAGGCCCTCCAGGGTATCTTTACACTGTTCGGTTTCCCCGCTTACACACACAGTGATAGGGGGTCCTCCTTTATGAGCGATGAGCTGCATCAATTACTGCTCAGCAAGAGCATTGCCTCGAGCAGGACGACCAGTTACAACCCCCGGGGAAACGGACAGGTGGAGAGGGAGAACGGAATGGTCTGGAAGACCGTCCTACTGGCCCTGCGGTCCAGGAATCTCCCAGTCTCCCACTGGCAGGAAGTCCTCCCGGATGCCCTCCACTCCATCCGGTCACTGCTCTGTACCACGACCAACCAAACACCTCATGAATGTCTCCTTGTCTTCCCCAGGAAGTCCTCCTCTGGGCCCTCGCTCCCGACCTGGCTGGCAGCTCCCGGACCCATCCTGCCCCCAAAACACGTGCGGGCGCACAAATCGGACCCATTAGTCGAGAGGGTCCATCTCCTCCACGCTAACCCTCAGTACGCCTACGTGGCGTATCCCAATGGCCGACAGGATACGGTCTCCCTATGGGACCTGGCGCCCGCTGGATCCCCACACACACCCCCGCCACCAGTCCCTCCCCTCCCACCGGCGCACCCCACAGCCGCCCCCTTCCCAGGTGGATCGGTTCTTCCATCGGCCCCGTCTAAGCCCTCCCGCCCACCGGCGCACCCCACAGCCGCCCCCTTCCCCGGTCAGTCGGTCCATCCACCGGCCCCGTCTAGGGGTGATGAAGTTGCCACAGAAGCCGAAACCACGCTCCCTGAGTCACAGATGCCCAAATCTCCACCGGCATCACCACCAAAGCTACGACGATCGCAGAAGACGACCAGGGCCCCCGATCGACTAATTGCTTCATTTTGAAATGTACATTACTGTTGTAAATAGTTAAGATGTAATAAGGCAAAACACTGTACAGAGGTATTATGGTACCTTCATAACTGTAACTTCCACCACTTTACCACGTTGTGATACGAAGCCACCACCCCCGCCGGACTCTTTTTTAACAGGGGGTGAATGTGGTAGTCTGTGTTAGAAGGATTACGGTACCTGGTAATGCCGGAATACCATTGGTGGAGAATGTACTTGTTCCCATTGGTTAAGCCTGTATGTTACCTCCACCCTGCAAGTCGGGGTATAAGAGTCCGTGCCGCCCCAGCAGCTTTCTTCTGTACCTGCGCTGCTGGGGGAAACATCTAGCGCATTAAAGCCTTCAATTGTCTCCAACCTCGCTTCTGGAGTTATTGACCATGCATCACTCCCTAACCAAATTTTCCAGTTTACTTCATCCAGCTACCTTCATATTCATATAAATGTCTCTATTTACGTTTGCCAACACTGTGTGAAATTCTCCATTTGGGATTCTCCGGCCACACTGCACCGGAAAAGCAACTCGGTGCCTCGAAAATCGGGGCGCCATTTAAAAAATGCATCCCGATGTCTCGCTACAACAGAGCTTTTTGCAGCCTCAGCCGCGCGTTTCCCGTTCAGGCCCTTTATTCAAAGCGAATCACGTTGAATATCTATGTGTTTCTCGACACTGCAAGTGCCATGAAACACGCAGCTAAACGCACTCAATTGGGGGCTTTGTTTCCTTTTGAGAAGATCGCGCCCTGTGTCCTCCTGCCGGAGCTTAATTGTGTCTGATTTGCCCTCCCGCTGGGTGCAATTCCCAATTATTCACCATTCAGATTTATGCATAGCGAAGATTGCGAGGAATTTCCGAAGGAATCCCGCTATCATGCCGCCATTTTGAGCAGGCGGCCCTACAGCAACGTCCCACAGCTGGCCACCCACCCTGCATCAGGATTCAGTGCGCCCCTCCCCTTCCAACCCATGGATTTTCTGGATCCTCTTCCCAGTACAGGAGTAAACCGCCCCCCCCCCCCCCCTCACAGAGACCCCCAAAATAAGAGACCCCCTCCAGAGACTGCATTGTTGATAAACATCAAGCTTTGATTAAAGCTCCTGGACCACTTCAAACAGTTAGCTGACTGACCACTTCAAAATCACTCGGGAGGTGGTTGGAAAGCAGTTAGTTCTGTTTGAAGTGGTCCAAGAGCTGTCAATCAAACCTTGATATTTATAAACATTGGATTGAGCACTTCAGAGTTACTCAACCGTGAAGGAAGATGAATGGAACAGTGCTGACAACTGGGGAGTGTAGAAGCTGTCAATCACAGTCTAGTTAAATCAATATCAAAGAGAAATGAATGAATGAATGGCTTGCAGCCAATGATCTAAGGGGGTTAAACACAGCTGCCTGGGATCATTAATCAATCCTATCATTTGCACATTGCCAGATCCAGAATTGTCTCTGGTTGGTGCTAGAATATGCTACTCTAAGTAATTTGTCCCCAATACATTCTATGAACTTATCTTCCAGGCCATCTTTGACAATTTGATTTCTCCTATCCATATCTAGAATAAAATCACTCATTATTATCGCTGTACCTGTTTCACAAGCCCCCATTATTTCTTCTGGTATATACCGTTCAACAGTGTAGCTATAGTTAGGGAATTATAAACTACTCCCTCTTACATTTGCTCTTTCTTATCTGTACCCAAACTGATTCTACATTTCAACCTTCAGAATCAGGATAACCTTTACTATTGTCCAGGGCAGCACGGTGGCGCAGTGGGTTAGCACTGCAGTCCCACGGCGCCGAGGTCCCAGGTTCGATCCCGCCTCTGGGTCACTGTCCGTGTGGAGTTTGCACATTCTCCCCGTGTTTGCATGGATTTCGCCCCCACAACCCAAAAGATGTGCAAGATAGGTGGATTGAACACGACAAATTGCCCCTTAATCAGAAAAAATTAATTGGGTACTTTAAATTTATTTTAAAAAAATCTTTACTATTGTCTGAATGACACCCTTATCACGTTTTCCTAGCTTTCTGTCCTTCTGAAATGTCATACACCCTTGAACATTCAGGTCACCATGTGTCGCAGGCCCAGTCTGGCAGTTGTATCCTTGAGAAATTGGCCTCCCCAGACAGTTGTGGAGCTACTGAGTCACTCTTGGTGATGGACATTGAGAAGCCCCACCCAGAGTACATTCTTGTTACTCTCAGTTTCTCTTCCAATTGAGGAGAAATGCAAAGGAATTCTATTTCATCAGTTAAGAAAGGGAGGGTAACATATGATAAGCAGAAGATTTACTTACGATCTTTGATCTGTTAGGAGACTTCATAGGATCCAAACACAAGGTTGAGGGCTCCGAGGGCCACAGTATACCATTGTGCCCCCACCTCTCGGGATGGTGATAAGGGAATCTGGGCTATTGTCTGTAAGGTATGATTCAGTGAGTTTGACTGTGTAAGGCTTTTGCTTGAAGAGTCTGTGAGACAGTTCTCCCAATTTTGGCACAAGTTTCCAGTTGTTAGTAAGGAGGACTTTACAGGACCGAATGGACAAGGGTAGGTCTTTGTCATTTCATCATTTCTGGTGTCTGGGTCGATACAGGTGGTCTATCTTACATTTATTTCATGTTTTTGTAGTGGTGTAATACAACTAAGTGGCATGCCTTTCAGAGGACATTTAAGATTGGATTGGTTTATTGTCACATGTACCGAGGTGCAGTGAAAAGTATTGTTCTGCGTGCAGATCAAACAGATCATTCCGTACATGTAATGATAATACATAATAGGGCAAACCTCAAACACACAATGTAAATATGTAGACACAGGCATCGAGTGAAGCATACAGGGGTGTAATACTACTCAGTAGGGAAGATGTGTGAAGAGATCAGATCAGTCCATAAGTCCATCAGTACATAAGAGGGTGGTTTAGGAATCTGTTAACAGTGGGGAACAAGCTGTAATTGAATCTGTTCATGCGTGTTCTCAGACTTTTGTATCCCCTGCCCGATGGGAGAAGTTGGAAGAGTGAGTAAGCTGGGTGCGAGGGGTCTTTGATTATGCTGCCGCTTTCCCAAGGCAGTGGGACGTGTAGACAAAGTCAGTGGATGGGAGGCAGGTTTGTGTGATGGACTGGGCTCCCTGGACACGACTCTCTGTAATTTTGTCTGGTCTTGGGCCGAGCAGTTGCCATACCAGGCTGTGATGCAGCCAGATAGGATGCTTTCTATGGTGCATCTGTAAAAGTTGGTAGGAGTCAATGTTGACATGCCGAATTTCCTTAGTTTCCTGAGGAAGTACAGGCGCTGTTGTGCTTTCTTGGCCGTAGCGTCGACGTGTGTGGACCAGGACAGATTTTTGGTGATGTGCACACCTAGGAATTTCAAACTGTCGACCATCTTCACCTCAACCACAGTGCTGACGTTTGTAGTCACCTGTAGGCCAGGCCAGATATGAACAATCAATTTCCTTCTCTAAAGGACATTAGTTTCATGGTCACAGTTGCTGGGGATGGCTTTCTATTGCGCATCTATTTAAGTAATTAAATCTAAATTCCCCCCACCCCAGCGTCCATGTCACGATTTGAAATCATGGGCGTCATTCTCCGAACCCCCCCCGGGTCGGAGAATGGCCGTTGGCCGCCGTGAATCCCGCCCCCGCCGAAGTCTCCGGTACCGGAGATTGGGCGGGGGCGGGAATCAGGCCGCGCTGGTTGGCGGGACCCCCCGCTCAATTCTCCGGCCCGGATGGGCCGAAGTCCCGCCCAGAAATTGCCTGTCCCGCCGGCGTAAATCAAAGCTGGTATTTACCGGCGGGACCAGGCGGCGTGGGCGGGCTCCGGAGTCTATGCCTGAATTCCTCCTTCCAAAGTGCATAACCTCGCACTTTTCCACATTGTATTTCATTTGCCACTTCTTTGCCCACTCTCCTAGCTTGTCCAAATCCTTCTGCAGCCCGCCTGCTTCCTCAATACGACCTGCCCCTCTACAGATCTTTGTATCATTTGCAAACCTAGCGACAGTGCCTTCAGTCCCTTCTTCCAGATCATTAATGTATATTGTGAAAAGTTGTGGTCCCAGCACAGACCCCTGAGGCACACCACTAGTCACCAGCTGCAATCCTGAAAAAGACCCTTTTATCCCCACTCTCTGCCTTCTCCCAGTCAGCCAATCCTCTATCCATGCCAGGATCTTACCCTTAACACCATGGGCTCTTAACTTATTTAACAGTCTCCTATGCGGCTCCTTGTCAAAGGCCTTATGGAAATCTAAATAAATCACGTCCACTGGTTCGCCTTTGTCTAACTTCCTTGCTACCTCCTCAAAGAACTCTAACAGATTTGTCAGACATGACCTCCCTTTGACAAAGCTGTGCTGACTCAGTCCTATTTTACCATGCACTTCCAAGTACTCTGCGATCTCATCTTTAATAACAGACTCTAAAATCTTACCAATGACCGAAGTCAGGCTAACCGGCCTATAATTTCCCGTCTTCTGCCTTCCTCCTTTCTTAAACAGGGGTTTAAATAATATTAAGTCTTTGAATATTATTAAGGTGGAGCTCAGTAGATTCTCGATTAACAAGGAGGTTTAAGGTTATTGGGGGATAGGTTGGGGTTACAATCAGATCAGCAATGATCTTATTGATTGCCAGAGCAGGCTCGAGGGGCCGAGTGGCCTACTCCTGCTCCTGATTCATAAGTTTGTGTCTGTAACATGTCTGTAACTGGGTGGACTATGCAGTAAATGGGCTAAAGGAATTAAAATCTGTATCTGCCCTCTGCTTGCGAATCAGTCTCTTCAATAGCACAAGTATCGAGGTCATGATCATCCAAAACAAACTCCACTGGGCCGTCAATATGCTTAGGATGTCAGAGTCCCAAATGCCAAGGACAATCTTCTTCACCCAGTTCAAGGAAGGATCCTGAAGAAGAGAAGGACAAAGGAAGCTCTTTAAAGACACCTTGTTGGCTTACCTCAAGAAATGGAACATAGATGTCAATGCCTGGGAGATCTTTGCTCAGAAGAGACCTAATTGGAGGAAACTCCTGATTGAAGGGTCACAATTCTTCAAGAACACTCAACGGCAAGAGGAGGCCTGGAAAAGGAACCTGAGAAAGGAATACCCGCGACTTAGCATCCAGGGACCGATGCCACCTTTTCGAAACTCCTGCCAAGTGAGTGAAGATGCGACTCTAGGATCGGGCTATTCAGCCAATCAAGAACCCCAGAACCCGTGGCCAGTAACACGGAGTATCTTAGATGGGCAATCATACCTGTTAATGAGTGATGACCATATTCTACCCATTATAGTCCTTCAATGGAATTAAAATCCTCAAGACAAAGCAGTTTTTAAAAAAAATTCCTTCATCTTCTGTGACTTCAAATTCACTTTATGCAGTAAAGTGCCCTTTTAACAGCCTCATGACAAAACGTTTTAACTAAATGGAAACAAAGTCCCATAGCAAGTGGTTTAGCTGCATGTTTCCCAGCACTCGCAGCTCCGAAAAACACAATCTATAAAACGCGACTCACTTTTGATAAGATACCTCAATGGGGAAGGTGCGGCCGAGGCCTCACACAGACCCATTTTGTACACTGAGGAGCATTTAAAAATGGCATCCTGATCTATGAGGCCCCCGCAATGATCCCCAATCCTTCTCAAACCCCAATGCACTAAGGGAGGCTCCCCCCACCCCCTTTCCCCCCGGCACCCCCCAACACTCGCGCAGAGCACCCAAAGCCCAATTGCACCCATACAAAAAGATGCCAGCTTGCCACCCTGACAGTGCCCTGGCCAGCTGGAAGTGCCACCTAGGCACCTTGGGAGTGCCAGTCTGGTACCCACATGGCACTGCCAGGGTGCTTCTGCCAGGGTGCCCTGGTGGCACCAGCAGTGCCAGGGTACCACCCTGCCCAAAAGGCATGCACATGGGGGCCTCCAATCACCTGGGAGACCCTCAAGAGTTCCATTCCATCTGGTACCCGCTTGTGGAGACGAGCACTGAACTGACATGAGGCGCTTACCCAATGTCTCCGAGCCAAGGGAAATTGATCTCACATCTCAGATACCTGGGGTATCAGCACATTAAAGTGAGACTTGCTCTAATATGTAGATTTGCTAATAGGTGATCCTACCCCCAATGAGCGGGATTCACATTGCGCCGTTTCCCGAGATTGCGTTAAATCTCATGCGGTTTTGCAAGCCGGGAAGGCACAGCGTGGCCATGAAATTGTGCCCTATATCTTCCTTTCATTTTATTTGCATTTTAAACATATGAATAAACGCTAAACACGAATGATATAAAACATTTATCCTACCAGGAATATGTCTGATGTCTCCTGCCTCGGCTAAAAAAATGTCCCTGTAAATGAAAAGGTGTAAACTCACCAAATATCTGAGTAAGTGGCCCCAGTTAGCGCTGCAGCTGGATTTTTCAGTTTGAACGGCGCACGCATGCCTGAACACCCGCACTTCCGGGTCATCACACCACTCATGCGCAGCGCAGCAGCGACTTAGAGTCGCGAATCCTCCAGGAGGTTACGGGCCACTGTGTTTAATGAGATTATTTAGTGTAGATCTGGATTAGTGAGATAGCAGGGCCAAATGGATTTTATGAGAGCGAGTGGAGGAATCACTGGAGGGGATCATATTGAGTGAGTAGATCTGAGGTGATCACATTCAGGAAATAAACAGGAAAGACCAACTCCATGTTTGCTCACCTTGCGTCACAGCATTTACTATCTTTTCCATCATTCAGACCAGAGATAAGCTTGGCTTTGAACAAGCCAATTCTTCATACAGACATGTTTTTACACGTGAAGAAGCACTGATCACCTTGTGAGTTTTCATCGCTTCGCCCTTCTCGTCCTGGGGCAGGGAGGCTCCAAAAACAAAGCTGAGCCCCAGGGCCCCACTAACTGAAAATCCAGCACTGCATTCTATGCAGCCATCTCCCTTCCTTAAAACCTGTCTCTTTGAGAAAACTTTAGGTCACCTTTCCTAATGTCCCTCGTCTGCGTCCCGGAGTCGCATCTTATTTGATAACAATCCTGTGAACCGCTTTGGGATGTTTTGAAATAAGGTGCTATGATAAATGCTAATTTTTGCTTCCTATTAACTTGAAAAAGATCACCTCAGTCGGGGAACTATAATGGGAATAGTTTTATTTGTGTTGAATGGTTTAGCTCAATTGGTGAGACAGCTGGTTTGTGATGCAGAGTGAGGGCAGCAGTGCAGGTTCGATTCCCGTACCGGCTGAGGTTATTCATTCTCAACCTTGCCTGTTGCCTGAGGTGTGGTGACCCTCAGGTTAAATCCCCACCAGTCAGCTCTCCCCCTGATAGGCGAAAGCAGCCGATGGTCATCTGGTGACGATGGTGACTTTGACTTATTACAGAAATGCAAGTTGTTGTTGAAGCCAAGGATACACCAGGCTAGAATATCTGCCTTTCCCTGATTCTGAATTGATAATTACTATGGAAGCAGGTGCATGGTGACAGATGGCACAAGTGAACTTACTCTTTACATAAATGAGTTATAAAGACTAATTGAAAATTAAAATTCTTCTATAAAGATCAAAACAAGCGCTTAAAGATAACAAGGCAACTTTTCCTGAAACAATAGCTTTAGTTCCTGGTGACAATGCAGCGATAGTTATTCCTGCTGCTTGGCTACAGACTATAATCTGGTTAATAGTTACAATGTAAATGGGCTGGCTCCCAACCAAATGAAATTACAATGATTAAACTGATGTCGTTGAAACAAACCCCCCAAAAAATCACAATGGCAGTCTTGACCTGATTCCTCGCACATCAGCTTTTCCTGCTGTGCCTTTAAGTTTATTTTTACGATTAGCGGTTAACTCTTTCTCGTCTTAATGTTGCTTGACACCGTAATTAAAATCGCTGAGCTCACCCTGTCAGACACTCAGCAGTTGGAATTGCTTTCAATGTTTCACACTGAATTGAATGAGTACCTGCAGAAAGAGTTTGCTTTTAGGATACCCCACAGCTAATTAAGTACCTTTCAAGTGTAGTCAATGTTGCAACATATCCAACAAAGTGGCACACAGCAAGGCCTCACAGATAGAAATGAGACACTTCATTAGATAACATACCTCTGCGATGTTGAGTAATAAATATTGGCTACCACATTGAGGAAACACCCCTGCGTTTGCTTTTTAATATCAAGCGGGTATTGCTTCACCCACGCATACGCAAGTGAATAGTGTAAAACAGGAATTTCAATCCCAGTGTGCTGTCAGGAATGTCGACCATACATCGCAATGATTGCCAGATTATATCAAACGGCATTCCTCTTTGGCTGTTTGCATAGGTAGAGTACTGACTATCCTCAACCAGCCCGCATTTGCAAAACTCAGAACATAATGTCTAACGGTAAATCTGATTCCGCAATTGGACAGCCCTTCTAGACATTGCCAAGTAGGCTTGGGAATCCCCATCCAATCCCCATCCACCACCACTCTCCTCCGTCTGCCTGAACTTGTCCTCTCACTGAACAATTTCTCCTTTCAACTTGTCTCACTTCCTTCAAACCATACGTGACTATGGGTACCCGTATGGGTGCCAGTTTTGCCGATCTCTTTATGGGGCACATTTCCTGTCCATTCCCACTCAGGCCCCATCCTATATATGGGGCTAGTTTAGCACAGTGTGCTAAACAGTTGGCTTGTAATGCAGAAAAATGTCAGTAGCGCGTGTTCAATTCCCGGACCGGCTTCCCCAAACAGGCACTGGAACGTGGCGACTCGGGGCTTTTCACAGTAACTTCATTGAAGCCTACTTGTGACAATAAGCGATTATTATTTTGCGGCTGCAGCTAATTTGCCTCCTGAGTGTCAATTCAGTAACAAAGAAAGAACAAAGAAAAAATAAAAATTACAGCACAGGAACAGGCCCTTCGGCCCTCCAAGCCTGCGCCGATGCAGGTCCTCTATCTAAAAATGTCGCCTGTTTTCTGGGCAACACGGTAGCATTGTGGATAGCACAATTGCTTCACAGCTCCAGGGCCCCAGGTTCGATTCTGGCTTGGGTCACTGTCTGTGCGGAGTCTGCACATCCTCCCTGTGTGTGCGGGAGTTTCCTCCGGGTGCTCCGGTTTCCTCCCACAGTCCAAAGATGTGCAGGTTAGGTGGATTGGCCATGATAAATTGCCCTAAGTGTCCAAAATTGCCCTTAGTGTTGGGTGGGGTTACTGGGTTGGGTGGGGTTACTGGGTTATGGGGATAGGGTGGAGGTGTGGACCTTGGGTAGGGTGCTCTTTCCAAGAGCCGGTGCAGACTTGATGGGCTGAATGGCCTCCTTCTGCACTGTTAAAAATTCTACCCCATAACTCTTTTATCGGTACATCACCTCTCTATCTCCATTTCTGGGGATAGACTGCCCACTAGTATCCATTACAAGCCCAATGATTCCCCACAGCTACCTCAACTACAGCTCTTCAGACCCCACATTCTGTAAGGACTCCATCCCATTCTCCCAGTTCCTTCTCGTCTGTCCCATCTGTTCCAATGATACTGCTTTCCAAAATGGTGCTGCTGACATGTCTTCATTCTTCCTTAATCGTGGTTTCCCACCCATTCTCATTGACAAGGCTCTCCACCAAATCTGACCCATCTCCCACACCTCTGCTCTCACACCATCTCCCCCCTCCCAGAACCAGGATAGGGCACCCTTGTCCTCACTTTTCACTCCACTGGCCTCCGCATTCAAAGGACCATTCTCCGCCAGTTCTGCCAACACAGACTAGGCAGTGCTTCATGTGCACCTCCTTCAATCCGGTCTACTGCATCCCCTGCTCCCAATGTTTAATTTACATTGGAGACACTAAACGCAGTCTGGGTGACCGCTTTGCAGAATGTCATCGGTCCGTCCGCAAGCAGGACTCAAACCTTCCTGTCACTGCCATTTCACCTCACCCTCCTGCTCTCTGTCCACATGTCCGTCCTTGGCCTGCTGCAATGTTCCAGTGAAGCCCAGCGCAAACTGGAGGAACAGCAGCTCATCGTCCGGTTAGGCACGTTACAGACTTTCAGACTTAATACTGAGTTCAACAACTTCAGTCTGTGAACCCTCTCTTCCACATTCACCCCTTTTTTATTTCTATCAATTTATTTTCATTTTTTCCATCGATCTGTTTTCCCCTCACCATTGTTCCCCCTACCCCACCTCACCCCACGTGGGCCACCTGTTCCTAGTTGTCCTTTGACACACTGCTTGCCTTTGTTCTTCCATTAATACATTCTGATCTCTCACTGTGCCATGATCAGCACCCTTCTTAGTCATGATCACCACCATTTAAATTCCCTTTCTCTTTTTGTCCACTAAATCTCTGTCAATCTCTGCGTCGCTAGCCCTCTATCCAGCCCCACTGCTTAACGCCCACTCCCCCCCACAACAGATCATAGAATTTACAGTGCAGAAGGAGGCCATTCGGCCCATCGAGTCTGCACCGGCTCTTGGAAAGAGCACCCTACCCAAGGTCAACACCTCCACCCGATCCCCATAACCCAGTAACCCCACCCAACACTAAGGGCAATTTTGGACACGAAGGGCAATTTATCACGGCCAATCCACCTAACCTGCCCATCTTTGGACTGTGGGAGGAGAGTGGGAGGAGAACAGTATAACTCTCATCCTATTTCTCGTTTTTGCAAAGAGTCATCAGACTCAAAATCTTAGCTCCATCTCTCTCAACAGATGATGTCAGACAAGGTGAGATTTCTGGCATTTTTTGTTTTTGTTTCAGATTCCAGCATCCACTGTAATTTGCTTTTATATAATATCTTCAGCTTTATTAAAAGGAGTATTGAATTCAAGAGTAAGGAGGGTATATTGGAATTGCACAAGGCATCAGTTACGCCTCATCTGGAGTATTGTGTCCAGTTCTGGACAGCATACTTGATGCAGGATGTGAAGACATTGGCGTGATTACAGAGGAAATTCACAAGAATGATTCCTGGGATAAAGAACTGTAAGCATGAGGATACCTTGGAGAGGTTGGGAGTGTTTTCCTTGGAGAAATAAAGGTTGAGAGGAGAGTTGATAGAGGCATTCAAGATCCTGAGGGGTTCGGATAGAGGAAATAGCAAGAAACTATGTTAAGCACTTTCCATTCATCTCCCTTCCTGCTTGAGTGACTTTGAAGTAGTCAGCAGTGAAACTAACAGAAAGAACTTAACTCTGTTTGATGTGGTCCAGGAGCTGTTACTCAAAGCTTGATGTTTATAAACATTGCCCTTAGTTTCACAGCTGTCCACTTCAAAGTCACTCACCCATGAAGGGAGATGAATGGAACAATGCTGACAGCTGGGTGTGTGTGGAAGCTGTCAATTAGAGCCTACTGAAATAACATCAAAGAGAAGTGAACCAATGGCTTTCAGATCAAAGATCTGAGGGGGGTTTAAACCCAGTTGACCGGTGTTATCTTTCCATGAATTGACAGGTGCCGCTGCCTCGGTCTGATCCAGCAGGTGTATTGCCCAGGTGAGTTTTAAAGCAGTGATTTTTTTCATTGCCTTTGTCTGGACTGCTCATCGCTTCCATGCAGGGGTGCCTCTTCTCTGGGGCTTCCAAACCAAGCTCTCTCTAAGCTGGGGGGCTTCCTGACAGGGGTCTTCTAAGGGGCTTCCTAACACGGGTCTCTCTTCTAAGAGGTCTCTGGGGGTTTCTTTAATCCGGGGGTTTCTGTGGGAGTCTCTTTATTTAGAGGTTCTTGGGGGGTCTCTTTATTTATTGGGTCTTTGGGGGTCTCTTTATTTAGGTGGTCTTTGTGGGGGATATCTTTTTTTAGGGGGCCTCTGGTGGGGATCTTTAATTAGAGGGTCTCTCGGGGGTCACTTTAATTAGTGGGTCTCAGGTGTGGGGATTAGTGGGGGGGGATCTGGTGGGGGTGGGTGGGAAGGTCTTGCATTGTGCGCGGGAAGGTGGACCTCCAATGGACTTTTGGCGCAACTCCCTTAAAGTCCGGACACCAGCGGGGGACCGGAGCATCGGAAACAATCCCGTTTTGTCCCAGGCGCTGGATTCTCCGCCACATCGAGAACTCCACTACTGGTGGCACACAGTGGAAAATCCAACCCACTGTCCAGAGGAATCAGATTCCTCACCCTCACCGCATACGAGCATTAATGTTGCGGGAAATAATGTTTTTGTCAAATTGTACCTCAAAGTTGATTTCCCACTGAGACTACTATCCACTGTTGTATGGTCGACCATGGTCTCCACTGGCCCCTCACACCTTGGGCCAAATTCTCCGACCCCCCGCCGGGTCGGAGAATCGCCGGAGGCTGGCTTGAATCCCGCCCCCGCCGGTTGCCAAAGTCTCCGGCACTGGATATTCGGCGGGGGCGGGAATCGCGCCGCGCCGGTTGGCGGGCCCCCCCACTCGATTCTCCGGCCCGCATGGGCCGAATTCCCGCCGCTAAAATGCCTGTCCCGCCGGCGTAAATTAAATCACCTACCTTACCGGCGGGACAAGGCGGCTCGGGCGGGTTCCGGGATCCTAGGGGGGTCGCGGGGCGATCTGGCCCCGGGGGGTGCCCCCACGGTGGCCTGGCCTGCGATATGGGCCCACCGATCTGCGGGCGGGCCTGTGCCGTGGGGGCACTCTTTCCCTTCCGCCTCCGCCACGGTCTCCACCATGGCGGAGGCGGAAGAGACTCCCTCCACTGCGCATGTGCGGGAATGCTGTCAGCGGCCGCTGACGCTCCCGCGCATGCGCCGCCCGGAGATGTCATTTCCGCGCCAGCTGGCGGGGCACCAAAGGCCTTTTCCGCCAGCTGGCGGGGCGGAAATTCGTCCGGCGCCGGCCTAGCCCCTCAATGTTGGGGCTCGGCCCCCAAAGATGCGGAGCATTCTGCACCTTTGGGGCGGCGCGATGCCCGTCTGATTTGCGCCGTTTTGGGCGCCAGTCGGCGGATATCGCGCCGTTTCCGGAGAATTTCGCCCCTTAAGGCTGAGCTCTTGTTACATGACTCCATGCACCTAAGTAACAATGCGATACATGCGTGCCTTACCAGTACTGACTCCAGCCTGTGAAGAAACGAAGCACAGGATAGTTTGTTGTGATTCAGCCAATCTCCTGTCAGTTCCCTTTCCACTCTTCATTGCTTCCTCAATATAATAGGCCAGAATGTTCTGTCAAAATAATAGTGAGGCGAATGACACTCGCTGTTCAAACAGAATGGTTACAGCACAGAAGGACACACATCGGGCGGGATTCTCCCAGCTCTGGGCCGGGCCGGAGAGTCCCCGCGACCGGGTCACGCCGCCCTGACGCCGGTACGTGATTCTCCGCAGAGCGGAGAATTGGCGCCACTGGCGCCAGCGTGGTTGGCGCGGCACCGGCCGTGGGCTGCTCTATACGGCCGGCCCGCCGATTTTCCGGCCCGGATGGGCCGAGCGGCCGTAAGAAAAAAAACGAGTCCCGCTGGTGCCATTCTAACCTGCTCTGAGCTGGCGGGACCTCGGCGTTGAAGGGTCGGGTGGCAGCCTGTGGGGGTGGAGGGGTTTGGATCCCGGGGGGGGGGTGGGGCCTCTGATGTGGCCTGGTCGCGATCAGGGCCCACCAATCGGCGGGCCGGCCTCTCTGGTTGGGGGCCTCCTTTCCTACACGCCGGACCCTGTAGTCCTGCGCCATGTTGCGTCAGGGCCGGCGCGTTGAAGAAGATCATTGTGCATGCGTGCGTTGGTGCCGGCGTCACTGCGCATGCGCGGATCCCGCGGCGCACAGTTCGCACCGGGATTGGCAGCTGGAGCGGAGCGAACCGCTCAAGCGCGGTGCTGGCCCCCTGGAGGGGCCAGAATTAGTCCTGGCAGTGGCCCGTTCACCCGTCATAAAACGCGACAGCATTTACGAGGGCGTGGGCACTCTGCTGCGGGATTAGAGAATCCCATCCATCATGTCTGCACTGACTCTCCAAAGGATAAATTTACCTTGTACCATTCCTCAGCCTTTTCCTGGCAGCCCTACACATTCTTCCTTTTCAGATCACAATCCAATTTCTTCTTTAACGCTTCAATAAGGGTCCACCACACCCTCGGGCAATTACTCACCCAGATCCCAATTACTCACTGCATGAAAAATGTTTCTCTTCATGGGCGAAATTCTCCTACCCGCCCCGCCACATTTCTGCCCCGACCGGCCGGCGGGAGTCTCCGTTACACCGGCCGGTCAATGGGGTTTCCCATTGTGAGGGAGCCCCACGCCGTCGGGAAACCCCCGGGCGCCGGCAAAACGGAGACTCCCGCCGGCGGAGAATGACGCCCCATGTCTCTATTGCTTTTTGCGAATTACCTTAAATCTGTGCCCTCTTGTTTTCACTTCTTCAGCTAATTACCAATGAGGAGAGGTTGAATAAACTCGGTTTGTTCTCACTGGAACGAAGGAGGGGCGACCTGATAGAGGTCTACAAAATTATGAGGGGCATAGACAGAGTGGATAGTCAGAGGCTTTTCCCCAGAGTAGAGGGGTCAATTACTAGGGGGCATAGGTTTAAGGTGCGAGGGGCAAGGATTAGAGGAGGTGTACGAGGCAAGTTTTTTACTCAGAGGCTAGTGGGTGCCTGGAACTCGCTGCCGGAGGAGGTGGTGGAAGCAGGGACGATAGTGACGTTTAAGGGGCATCTTGACAAATACATGAATAGGATGGGAATGGAGGGATACTGAAGTGTAGAAGATTTTAGTTTAGACGGGCAGCATGGTCGGCACGGGCTTGGAGGGCTGAAGGGCCTGTTCCTGTGCTGTACTTTTCTTTGTTCTTTGTTCAATTGGAACAGTTTTTCCACATCTAGTCTGTTCAAGCCCATTGTAATTTTGAATATCTCTATCAAAACACCTCTCAACATTCTCCTCTCGAAGGAAACAATGCAAATTTTCCAATCTCTTGAGGTAACTGAAGATCCCCATCCATGGAACCATTTCTGTGAATCCCTTCTGCACTCTCTCTAATCCCTTTACCTCTTTCCTCAAGTCTGGTGCCCAGATCTGGACACAATACCCCAGTTGAGTCTGAATCAATGTTTTGTACATAAGTTTAACATAACCTCCTTGCTTCTGTACTCTATTAATAAAGCCCAGGATACGCTATACTTTATTAGCCATTCTCTCAAACTGTCCTGCCACCTTCAATTATTTATGCACATCTGAACCCAGCACTCCCTTCAGAATTGTACCCTTTATTTTATATTGTCTCTCTGCATTCTTCTGACCAAAATGAATCATTTCATACTTCCCTGCATTAAATCTAATCTTCTACTTGTTCGCCCATTCCACCAACCTGTTTATGTCCTTTTGAAGCTCTGCACTATCCTCCTAAATATTCACAATGCTTCCAAGTTTTGTATCATCCACAGATTTTAAAATTGTGTCCTTGTGCATCAAAGGTCTAGTCATGAATATATAACAAGAAGAGCAAGGGGCCTAACACTGATCTCTGAGTAACTCCACCACAAACCTTCCTCCAGCACGAGAAACATTCAGTAACCACTCCTATAAGACCATAAGGCATAGGAGCAGAAATAGGCCACTCGGCCCATCGAGTCTGCTCCGCCATTCAATCATGGCTGGTATTTTTCTCATCCCCATTCTTTTGCCTTCCCCCCCCCCCCCCCCCCCCCCCACTAACCCCTGATCCCCTTATTAATCAAGAACCTATCTATCTCTGTCTTAAAGACACTCAGTGAATTGGCCTCCACAACCTTCTGCGGCAAAGAGTTCCACAGATTCACCACCCTCTGGCTGAAGAAATTCCTCCTCATCTCTGTTTTAAAGGATCGTCCCTTTAGTCTGAGATGGTGTCCTCTGGTTCTAGTTTTTCCTCCAAGTGGAATCATCCTCTCCACGTCCACTCTATACTGGCCTCACAGTATCCTGTAAGTTTCAATACGATCCCCCCCCCATCCTTCTAAACTCCAACGAGTACAGACCCGGTGGCCTCAACCATTCCTCATATGACAAGCTCTTCATTCTAGGGATCATTCTTGTGAACCTCTTCTGGACCCTCCCCAAGGCCAGCATATCGTTCCTTAGATATGGGGCCCAAAACTGCTCACAATACTCCAAATGGGGTCTGACCAGAGTCTTTTACAGCCTCAGAAGTACATCCATGGTCTTGTATTCTAGTCTTCTTGACATGAATGCTAACATTGCATTTGCTTTCTTAACTGCCGATTGAACCTGCACGTTAACCTTAAGAGAATCGTGAACAAGGACTCCCAAGTCCCTTTGTGCTTCTGATTTCCTAAGCATTTTCCCATTTAGAAAATAGTCTATGTCTAAATTCCTCCTTCTAAAGTGCATAACCTCACACTTTTCCACATTGTAATTCATTTGCCACTTCACTGCACACTCTCCTAACTCTGCAGCCCCCTTGCTTCCTCAATACTACCTGTCCCTCTACAGATCTTTGTATCATCTGTAAACTTAGCAACAGTGCCTTCAGTTCCTTCTTCCAGGTCATTAGTGTATATTGTGAAAAGTTGTGGTCCCAGCGCAGACCCCTGAGGCACACCTCTCTGATTCCTGTCACTCAGCCAATTTTGTATCCATATCACTACTATCTCATTTATTCCACGGCTCTTCATCAAACACCTTTTGGAAGTCCATGTGCACCACAGCATCGCCCTAATCAAAAAACTCCAGCACGTTAAATACGATTTGACCTTCACAAATCTTTGCTGGCTTTCCTTAATTAACCCACATTCATTCAAGTGGTGATTAATTTTGTGCGGCATTATCCTTTCTATAAGCTTCCCCGTCCCTGATGTTAAACATATTGGTCTGTAGTTGCTGGACTTACCTCCACGCCTTTTTGTGAAGTAATTATCTGATAGTGACATGTTGATGGCACAGCTACTTCAGCTGAGAGGCAGATGCTGTTTCACTGTTAGCTTTGTGAAATCAGCCTGTTGCTGTCTGTTTCACCATTAACGTGCCATGAAGTTGCTGTGTTCATACAATGGACATGAACGAAGCCCAATGCAATTGTCAAGAGTTCGTAACTATCAATGTGAGTACCTTTTCAATGATGTGATAAATACCAATGACTGCCAATGGATATTGCAAGTACCAAAAATTAACCATTCTAAACGAATAGTCTATTTCCTTTAAATCGTTTAAAATGGTTTTAAAAAGTGTGATTATTTTAAGTTTTCATTTTATTCTCACTCCCTTAATTCAGCCTTTCTTTTCCACTTTTTATTTGTCTATCTCACCCTGATATGCTATTCAATGCACTCCCCCTAATTCACTCTACTTCTTGGTCCTTCTGCTGTTTATTTTCCAATCCTGGGTAAGACAGGTAGAATGGGACTCCGTAGAATGCTCTTTCAGAGAGCTAGTGCAGACTCGATGGGCTGAATGGTCTCCTTCTGCACTGTTAGGATTCTGTGGATCCTCAAATCTCATTGGTGGAAGAGCAAGCCCGTTGACTAAGCTGCTCACTCAGGTCTCAGGTGCACCTACTTTCTTCGCTGGCACTTCCAGAAACTTAATAGGCTAATTTATTTTGAGCAGGAAGTTGCAGAGGCAAATTTAACTGATGGCTAACTCCATTTCATTTCTTCCATCACCTTCCTGACTTAACCTTGAGTTTAACAGCTTCAGACGGTGAACTCTCTCCTCCATCTTCACCCCATTTTTATTTCTGCCAATTTATTTTAATTTCTTCCATTGATCTGTTTTTCCCTCACCATTGTCCGCCCCCACCCCTCCCCCCCTCTCCCCCCTCCCCCCCTCTCCCCCACCCCACTTGGGCCATCCCTCCCTGTTCTTTGGAGCCCATTGAAACACTGCTTAACTTTGTTTTGCCTTTAACACATTCTTATCTTTCTATGTGCCACTATCAGCACCCTTCTTAGCCTTAATCACCTCCATTTACATTCCCTTTGTCTTTCTGTCCACAACATCTTTTTCAATCTCCACCTATCGCTGGACCCCTATCCAGCCCCAAGCTCCCCGCTCCCTCCCCCCTGTGGTGATATGCATCACTGTAAATACACAAGGGGTTAATGTAAATACACTACTACTAAGTCAACATTAGAGGGAGCACCAGAGACGTTATGACATGCAGACATACAGCTAATGAACACATAGAATAGGACACGACCAATGGGCAGTCAAGACACCCAGAGGTGACACAACCACAAGGGGGCATTACACAACACATATATAAGGACAGGGCACACATGCTCTGTCTCTTTCCACAAGAGAGTAGGACAGGGGCAGATCAGAAGCACCACACCCACCACGTGGCTTGGAGCAGACTGGTTAGTTAGACTGAGTTACTAGAGCAAGATTAGCAGGAGAGTCGTACTAATAGAGAACTGTGCTAATGGTTCAATAAATCACACTGAACTTACTTCAAAGTCTGGAGTATCTTTTGGTCAAAGCTGCATCGAGTTGCAGCCTGTGTTATCCCAGAGTACATAATACAACACCCACCACAACAGTATAAATCTGACCCCACTTCCAGTTCTTTCTAGCTTTGACAAAGAGTCATCCAGACTCGAGACGTTAGCTCCCTTCTCTCTCCACAGGTGCTGTCACACCTGCTGAGATTGTCCAGTATTTTCTGTTTCTGTTTCAGATTGTCATCCGCAGTAATTTGCTTTTATCTTCATGCTTATGACATCCACTATCTCTGCAGCTACTTCCTTTAATATCATAGGATTCAACCCATCAGGCCCAGTGGACTTAGAGGCCTTTAGCCCCATTAGTTTCCCGAGTACATTTTCTCTTGTGATAGTTATTATATTTATTTCCTCCCCCTGCATTTGCCCCTTGATTATTTAGTATTTTTGGAATGTTAATAGTGTCTTCTACCACAAAGTATTTATTTAACTTCTGCCATCTCCTGTTTCCACATTATATAGATTTCAGCACGCATAAATGAGCCACACTGCGAGCTAACTGCTAAACTTGTCCGCGTGATCTTAACACACTCAACATTGTTCAGCAATTTGCTCAATCGCAGAAAAACATCTAATGTTGAAAATGAAATAGGGGTAAATATTCGAGTCCCACCCACCGCAGGACTCGTCACAGAGGGAATGAACTATTTAAACATCTGTTGACTGAGGACAGGAATTCCGGGTCTTGGGAGCGGATGTGACAGGAAAAACCCTGCTCTTTGTTTTGAGTTTTGAAAGCATGGGCTTGTTGGGTACAGTCAATATCTTGCCTGTTGCGAACATCAAAGCCGGAATGCTGTTTAATACAATCTACCAGTTATTGGTACGTATGGCCTACAGATCTGGCATCACACTGATATTGAAATTCATACACCGCATTACTCATTTATATGATAGATAGAACATCCTTTGGACTTGTTGACAGCATCCTGTTGTGGCGAACACCACTTGTATTGCTACTTCACAGCGAACTGAGGTGATCTGAAAGTTGTGGGCCATGGGTCCATTCATGCACTTTTGCGATAACCAGTGAGCAATGATCGAATCAGTGTTTATGAGAATTTTAGGAAAATTAGATTATAAATACTTTGGGTATTTTGAGGGGTAAAAGCTTGGAGCTGGAGATTGAATGATTGCAGTGGTCATGTTTTTAAAAAGGATTCTGTTTTGCAGGGCCTGGGAGCTTTGGCTCGCTGATCCCTGGCACTGTGAGACAGCAGTGCTAACCATTATGCCACCTTGCTGCCTTGTGTTACCTCTTGTAACACCTTGTAACAACATGCGTTACTCTTCCATAAGTCCAACAAGCATTTTTGTAACTTGCTTTCAAGCAGGCCTGTATGGTCATGTTGAGTGGCAGGTCCAATGGACATGAATTTGGGCCCAAACGTGTATTTGTTGAGGATGACTATTCTGTTATATTACATTGTGTAATATCTTGTTACTCATTTGCGTTCTGCCAAAATGGTCATATGAGTGATGTTCAGTAACAGTCGAAGTCTTCAAATAAAGCAAATACTGTCTATTGAGTAACAATAATTTGTTACTCACTTTGATAATCCCTTTGATAATCCCTTTGTTGAGTTTACAGATGTGTATGTCTGGGTTGGCCTTGATTTAGACCCAAGATTTAGAACCAGCGACAGTGAAGGAACAGCAATATATTTCCAAGAAAGGATGGTGATTGACTTGGAGGATTGGATTGGATTGGATTTGTTTATTGTCACGTGTACCGAGATACAGTGAAAAATATTTTTCTGCGAGCAGCTCAACAGATCAGTAAGTACATGGGAAGAAAGGGGAATAAAAGAAATACATAATAGGGCAACACAAGGTATCCAACTTCCAAGTGGTGGTGTTCCCATGTATCTTCTACCCTTGTCCTTCTAAATGGTCATGGCCATGGGTTTGGAAGGTACTGCCTAAGGAGCCTGGCTACTTGGTGCAGTGCATCTCGTAGAGATACACACGGCTGTTACTGTGCGTTGGTGGTGGATGGAATGAATGTTTGTGGAAGGGGTGTCAATCTTGCTTTGTCCTGGATGGTGCCGAGGTTCTTGAATGTTGTTGGAGCAGCACTCATCCAGGCAAGTAGAGTATTCCATCACATTCCTGACTTGTGCTCGACGTGTTTTCAAGGATTCAGCAAATTCAGTGGACACTACAGATTTCTAGCGGGATAGTTGGGAGTGGAGGAGTTTGAACACAGCAAACGCCTCTTCCCATTTGATGTGGGAGAAAGGCACACCAAAACGCAAACCGTTCACAAGAACAAACTCCTCACTTTCAGAGAGTTGATGGTCAATGAGACTTACGACATGTTTGGTGGCATTATTAACTGTGCTGTCAAACTGAATCTCTTTAAGTGAGTTTACAGTGCGAGCATATTTCAAAGATGCATTGTTTATGGTATGGTTATCTCATGAGGAAATACAGTGACAGAAATAGATCAAATCTAAAAATGAAAGAAATTGGAGAGAATTTGAAAGGAATAAAACAGTTGGTCATCTGTTAACTGGTGCATTTTCTGTGACAGAGCCTCTACCAGTCAGAGTACAGAGGTGGGGAGGTGATAACGTGAGGAGGTATTATCACTGGACCAGGGTAACGCTCTGGGTACCTGTGTTCGGATCCCACGAAGGCAGTTGCTAACATTTAAATTCAATAAAACCTGGAATTAAACGTTGAACAATGACCATGAAACTATTGTCAATTGTCGTAAAAACCCATCTTGTTCACTAATGCCCTTTAGGGAAGGAAATCTGCTGTCACAGCATCTGGCTCCAGACCCACAGCAATGTGATTGATTCCTAAATGACGTGGCCAGCCACGCAGTTGCAACAACTGTTAAAAAGCCTAAAAGGAGTGAAATCGGATGGACCAATTTGGCAATGGAAAAGAAAATGGCAAACGCAGCGTTGTTGAACCTGCAAAGTCCTCCTCACCAACTTCTGGAGGCTTGTGCCAAAATTGGGAGAGCAGTCTCACAGACTAGTTAAGCAACAGCTTGACATGGAATCATAGAATTTACAGTGAAGGAGGGTGGGGGACTTAAGTATACATTTGGCCCATTGAGTCTGCACCAGCCCTTGGAAAGAGCACCCTACTTAAGCTCACGCCTCAACACTATCCCCGTAACCCAGAACCCTACCTAACCTTTTGGACACTAAGGGACAATTTAGCATGGCCAATCCATCTAACGTGCACATCTTTTGACTGTGGGAGGAAAACGGAGCACCCGGGGAAAACCCACGTAGTCACAGGGAGAAAGTGGAAACTCCACACAGACAGTCACCCAAGGCCAGAATTGAACCCAGGTCCCTGGAGCTGTGAGGCAGCAGTGCTAACTACTGTGCCACCGTGCCGCCCAAGCTCATACTCACGGAATGATACCAAACAGACAACGTCCCAAACACCACAATCACCATCCCTGGTATGTGCTGTCCCACTGGCAGGGCAGACCCAGCAGAGGTGGTGACACAGTGGTATATAATGGGAAGGGAGTCGCCCTGGGATGTTAAGTAATTGCTTAAGAGACATTGCAATTAGTTGTCTCATTTATGTTAAGTATCCATTAATTGACACTGATATGTAAAGGGGCTTCAGGTGGCCTCTGGCAGGTGATGTGTAGTTAGAGTTTTGTGCAAAGTCTGTTGGAATGAAATAAATGTGTGTTGGTGAAAAAGGAACAGAACTTTAGACTCTTCATATCACAGCAACTAAAACATCTGACAATTGGTAGCAGAGGATGGTTGCTGTGTAAATGTGAAGGTTTGAAAGATACAACATTTCCAGATCAAACCAAGGAGTGAGTGAGAAAAGAAAAAAAGGGATATATGGCTGAACCGAGAATAAAGATGGCCGGATATGACGATCCTCCCTTATTTTCTGAAAGGGAATCGTATGACCAATGGAGAAATGCAGTAGTTATGTGGACTAAGGTAACTGCTTTAGGAAAGAGAAAACAAGGTATGGCATTGGCTCTTTCTTTACCATATGGCAGTAAAATCCGAAACAAAGTGCTTTCTGAGCTGGAATTGGAAGAGTTAGACTCAGAAGAAGGTCTGGAGACTTTATTACATTGTATGAATAAGATTTATACGAAAGTTGACTTGTTAAGTGCGTATGAAGCATGGTCGGATTTTGATAAGTTCCGGAAAATGGAGGATATCTCCATGGAAGACTACATAAGATAAAGATAGATAGTTTTTTGAAGAATAAAGGGATTAAGGGTTATGGTGTTCAGGCCGGAAAGTGGAGCTAAATCCACAAAAGATCAGCCATGATCTCATTGAATGGTGGAGCAGGCTCGAGGGGCCAGATGGCCTACTCCTGCTTCTAGATCTTATGTTCTTATGTATAATGGAATTTGGCAGACTATATAAAAGGCTGCAGAAACACAACCTGGAATTTCCACATTCTGTGTTGGCCTTTAAATTACTTGACTGTGCTCGAGTGAGCAACATGGATAGACTCCTGGTTTTGACAGGAGTTCAGTTTACTGATAAGGATACCTTATTCGAACAGATAATTAAAGCTTTACAAAAGTTTCTGGGGAAACATGCGATTCCGATGGCTCTGATGACCCAAATAGGTCAGCCTGCAATAAGGCAGAATATGGAAGATACACTACTAACAGGATGGCAAAATCATATGGTTACGAACAGGGCTCAAGACTATAGAAGGAGACTGAGACAAGGAAATTATGAAGACAGAAACTCAGTTAGAACCTACAATAGGAAGATAAACCCCAGAAATGCAAGGGGCATGATAAATCGATGTTTTCGATGTGACTCTCAATACCATTATGCTTTCAACTGTCCAACTCGTTATGATAGAGTGTTTGAAGCGACACATGACACGGAAGAGTCAGAAGAGGAAAAAGATAGTGACCAGAAAGAAGGCATTGTCCTATTAACAAGCAGTTTTACGCTGGTAATGAAGGTGTTGGTTGCAGAATCCTTCAACTGTGCTGTATTGGACAGTGGCTGCACACCTACTGTGTGTGGAATTGACTGGTTAAAATGTTATCTGGACTCCTTGAATGCTGAAAATCGTAACAAGGTTAAGGAATTTGAAAGTTTCACAAGTTTCAGGTTTGGGGATGATAATACTCTGAAGTTGCTGAAAAGAGTGGTGATCCCTTGCAATATTGCCGGAGTGAATCATTTCATTAGCACTGATGTTGTATCAAGTAAAATACCTTTGCTTCTGAGCAGACCGTCGATGAAGAAAGCACACATGAACTGGATATGGAACAGGATAAGGCAACAGTTTTTGGAAAGACGGTGGACTTACAATTTACACAGTCGGGACACTATTGTATTCCATTACTGACAAATAATATTTCAAGTAGAATGGTTAAGGATGTGTTAATGGCAGTTGAAAATGGGACTTCAGCTGATAAAAAGCTTGTGGTATTAAAACTGCATAGGCAATTTGCACCTCTGTCTCCTCGGAGGCTGAAAAATTTATTAAAGGATGCAGGGGTAAGGGATGACGACTATACTAAACTGATAGAACAGGTTAGTGACCGCTGTAAAGTTTGTAGGAAGTACAAAAGGACACCAGCACGACCGATAGCAACCCTACCTTTGGCCAGGGATTTTAACAACATTGTGGCCATGGACCTTAAGATCTGGGATAAAGCAAATAATATATTTATTTTGCATTTTGTAGATTTAGCTTCCAGATTTAGTCAATCAACGATTGTACGAAGTAAAGAAAAGAATAATTCTGGATCAAATCGTGGAAAAATGGATAGGGACAGGAATGGGTCCATCGGCAAAATTCCTTACGGACAATGGGGGAGAATTTGCTAATGATGAGTTTTGGGATATGTGTGAAAACGTGAATATCAGAGTTATGAATACGGCTGCAGAAAGCCCATTTGGTAATGGTGTCTGTGAAAGAAATCATGCTGTCACCGATGACATGCTTCGGAAAATTTTGGCAGATTGACCAAATTGCAGGCTAAATTCAGCTTTAGCATGGGCGGTACAGGCAAAGAATTAATTGCAGATGGTTGGGGGCTATAGTCCTTATCAATTAGTGTTTGGTAGAAATCCTAAAATTCCGTCCATTTTGGATGACCAGCCTCCAGCTTGGGAGGGGACTACAATTAGCTCTGGTTTTGCTGAACATTTAAATGCATTACATAGCAGTAGAAAAGTTTTTTTGAAGCAGAAGTCTCTGAAAGAATTCGCAGAGCTTTAAGACATAACATACGGCCATTAGATGCCATTTTTCAGCAAGGAGACATTATATACTATAAGGGAGACAATCAATTCTAATGAATGGAAAGGCCCAGGGAAGATCATAGGCATAGATGGCAAAACAATTATTTTGCAACATGGTAATCAAACTGTTAGGGTACATTAATCAAGGATAATGGGTACAGATTATAAATTTTCAAATTTAGACAGAGCAGACAGACATGATGAGGAACCAGAGTCATCTGGTACGCATGTGTTACAGAACTATGAGGACCAGTTAACTGATATAGACAGGGTTTCTGTAGAGGAACACAACACTTCATATGAATTAGTACAGGCCATTTTTCTGAAAGGGCAACTGCCAAATGTTGGTACAAAAGTGACATACTTACCTGAAGGGTCTAGTCAATGGAAGGATGCAACTGTTATTAGTAGAGCAGGGAAGGCCACTGGAAAGCATAAACATTGGTTGAATGTACAGTATTCAGGGGAAGGAGTCAAGACAATGGATTGGGAAAACAAAGTTCAAAAATGGAGGGCACAGAAACGCCGTGCCAGTTCAGATAGTACATCGGATAGTATACAGGTCTGCAGGAAAAGGTCGAGAACTATTGAAAGGACATCCCACAGCAGAAGGGAAAGATCAAGCAGTAGCAGTACAGAACGAGATACCAGGCGGGAGAGGGGACGTAGTTTGTCAAGATCTCGGAACATGAGTAAGACTATGAATACTAATAGGAGTAGAAGCCCACATGCACGTGAGATTTTGGTGGCTTCAAATAAATTAGATGAAAAAGTTATCAAAGATGCTAAACAGCAAGAATTGCATAGTTGGAGTGAATTTGGGATATACACGGAAGTACCGGATAGGGGACAAAGAGTTCTATCCCACAGATGGATTTGCATGGAAAAGGTTCTTCCAGATGGAACTTATAAGGCCAAGGCCAGGCTTGTGGCAAGGGGATTTGAAGAAAACTTAGACGATCAGGATTTAAGGGTAGGTTCACCTACAGCAGGAAAGGTTATTTTAAAGATCTTCTTGGCTTTATTAGCCACAAAGGCATGGGAATGCAAATCTATAGATATAAAAGCTGCCTTTTTGCAGGGGCATCAGTTCCAGAGAGACATTTTTCTCCGTCCTCCTAAAGAAGCAGCTAACACAGAAGTGGTACTCTGGATGTTGAACAAATGTGTATATGGATTAAATGATGCATCTAGAGTCTGGTATTTTCCGGTAAGGTCAGTTTTGTTAAAGTTAGGCTGTTGCCAGTTGAAAGCAGATCCTACAAAGTTTTACTGGCACTATAAAGGAAATCTTTCTGGCATCTTTATGATGCATGTCGATGATTTTTTGTGAGGTGGGACTAGAGATTTTGAAGCTATTGTAATCCCTGGTTTGAGGAAAGAATTCAGGGTTGGAAGTGAGGCTTCCGGTGTATTTAAATATATTGGACTGGAAATTGGAGACTAAGTTCCCTGGGCCTTTACATCATAACTTTACATCAGCAATCTTATTTGGAAAGCATCAGCCCAATAGCAATTTGTTGTGGCCGAGTTTCACAAAAAGACGCAATGGTTTAAAAGATAGAAAAAGAGCAACTGCGAAGTTTAATTGCGCAACTGAACTGGTTAGGTAGACAGACTAGACCGCACGTGAGTTTTGATGTCTTGTACAAAAAATGAATGATCCCAAAGTGGAAGACATAATAAGAGCAAATAAAGCTTTGGCCAAACTAAAAATGCAGGAGTGTGTTTTGAAGTTCCCGGTTTTAGGTGACCTTAGGCACTTGAAACTCAGAGTTTATAGTGATGCGTCCTATGCAAATTTATGTGATGGGGTTTCAAGCACAGGAGGTTTTATAATTTTCCTTTGGGGAACAATGGTAAGTGTTGCCCGCTTGTGTGGGAAACAAAGAAAATAAGGAGAGTGGTGAAAAGCACTTTGGCTGTTGAGACGTTAAGCCTTGTAGAGGTGGTGGATATGGCCTTTTATATGAGTCAGATATTGACAGAAATTTTGGAATTATGGGATTTGGGTAAGATTCCTATTGACTGTCACATTGACAATAAATCCATGTGGGAAAATGTGCACTCCACAAAAAGTGTCAATGAAAAGAGGTTACGGATAGACATCGCAAGTTTGAAGCAGATGTTGGACAGAGGGGAAATAACAAAAATTAAATGGGTTGACAGTAGCTATCAACTGTCAGACTGTTTCACGAAAAGAGGGGCGAGTTCACAGAAACTTTTGGATATTGTTAATGAAGGGCACTTGCTTCTGTGACTGTTTTTTTTCCTTTCTGGTCCAAACAAAAAAAAACTGAAAAAGAGGGGCGGGGGGGGGGGGTGGGGAATCATGTGTGTGTTTTTGAGTTTCTTGAAATTTTGTTTTCACCTAATTATTTTTTTTCTCCAAGGAAGGGGCGACTGTTAAGTAATGGCTTAAGTGACATTGCAATTAGTTGTCTCATTTATGTTAAGTATCCATTAATTGACACTGATATGTAAAGGGGCTTCAGGTGGCCTCTGGCAGGTGATGGGTAGTTAGAGTTTTGTGCAAAGTCTGTTGAAATGAAATAAATGTGTGCTGGTGAAAAAGGAACAGAACTTTAGACTCTTCATATCACAGCAACTAAAACATGTAACATGGGAGTCGTCAACATTGACTCTGGACCCCATGAAGTTTCAGGTGATCAAGTCAAACATGGGCAAGGACACCTCCTGTTGATTACAATATACTGCACCCTGCTCCATCCCTCAGCTGATGAATCAGTACTCCTTTGTGTTGAACACTCCTTGGAGCAAGCATTGAGTGTGGCAGGGGCATAGAATGTACTCTGGGCGAGGGTCACTATCCCTCACCAAGTGGGCTCGGAAGCACCACTACAGACCGAGCTTGGGCTGGGTCTGCAGCAGATAGTGAGGGAACCAACAAGAGGGAAAAACATACTTGACCACAACCTCACCAGCTTGTCTGCTGCAGATGCATCTGTCCATCTCAGTTGGAGAGACCACCATGCAATACTTGTGGAGACAAAATCCTGTCTTCACATTGAGGGTACCCGCCATTGTGTTGTGTAGCACTACCACCGTGCTAAATTAGATAAATTTTGAATAAACGTAGCAACTCAAGATTGGGCAACCATGAGGCGCTGTTGTACTTAACAACAATCCAAAACATCGTGGCCCAGCATATTCCCCACTCTATCATTACCACCAAGCCAGGCAGCAACCCTGGTTCACTGAAGAGTGCAGGAGAGCATGTCAGGAGTAGCACCAGACATCTCCAAAAAATGTTGGTTGCGGTAGCAGGGGAGGGTAAAGCTTTCAGTCCTGTTCCAAGCCTCGTGGTTCATTTTGACCATGAATGACAACATAAATAATTCATAAATCACCCAAAAGCTCTTGAGTTAATTAAGTCTGTTTATTAAAGGAAAGGAGGAAGACTGAAAGAAAAAGGAACCTGCTTGTGGGTTGAAATGGAAATACAATTAATATCCCTTTTTGCTCACCTGTCAATACAGTGCCCTGCTTCGTCACATACACTGCTGGAACAATCAGCAGATACAGGCAGTATCTGTGTGGAGGAAGAAGAGTTAATGTTTCAGGTCGATGACCCTTCAAGTAAAACACAGCACAGACTCTTGGTGCGTTTTTTTGTAAGACGCCATGCAGAATGAGTGACTATGGTGTTAGTCTCTTCAGCACTAATCCTTCAGCACTCACCCTTCAGCAATGCCTTGCAGATTTAAGTGTTCAACCCTGTCTTTCCACTGAAATGTTTGGGCTTGTCATTGTGACACATAAGCTTGTCACTTTGGCTGGTCCCTGCTTTAATAGATGCAATGGGCCCGAATGAGACCTCCAGACTGGTCAGCTAAACCCTGCTCGACTGCAGTCGAAGATGAGATCTGCTGTGAGTTGTACTGACGGTCTTTGTCGTCATGCTCCCCAACCAGTGAGCCCTTTGGTGGCTGAAGCAAGGATTCCATTCTTTTTTGATGGGGAGAATAAAAATATTATATGCGGTGAGGAATGATAATTAACCCCGCCCCCTCCAAAACATAACTGAAATGGCGGGATCATGATGAATGGGAGGGTCACGCATTAACATTCCTGATCCCAGCCAGCTCCAACAGGCCCAGTTATGGTTTTGAAAGGGTGGGGTGAAAGGTTGGATAACCAAGCAGCTCCAGGGAGGTGGGTTAGCAAATTAAATATTATAATGAGGCTTTGTGCCTCATTTTTATTTGCCATTTGAAATGTAATGCTAGCTGGCTGGGTCTCCCGGACCATTGGAAAGCTGCCATCTAAACCCAGCTGAGGCACTGTTGGATAAGGTGAAAAGTAAGTGACTTTGCATTTAACTGTTGGATGCAGAGTGTCTGCCTGACAATGCAAACGCCCCCTCCGACCCTTCCTGTCTCGCCCCATGATGCCCCCTGATCTCCAGCAGGCCCTCAGGGCTCTGATCCTCCTTGACTCCCTATCCGCTGCCCCTCTCACATATGTTTCTAATGTCTGCCTCCTCAGGATTTCAATTTATACCCCATCCACTCGGTCGCCGACACCCTCACCGGTCCCAGGGTTTGGACCCCTCACACCTCCAGGACCCCTTGATACTCCCCCTCCACTACATGCATATGAACCTTAACTTCCAGGTTCCCTCAATTCCAATTCTCTTCCCGCACCTGCTAGGGCACTAAGGCAGACTCCTGTCTGTTTCCATAGCTAGTTATTCCTGGAACAGGTCCCTTGACGGGTGCCATTTCATATCAAGCATTGCTGACCAGGAACCTCCCTCGCTCTTACCGCCAGCGACGTGGAAAGATTAACAAGTTGAAACTCAACCTGTTTGGCCGCGTTATGAACGCAGCTTATTTAGCCATCAAGTCCTGGGGTGGGACTCAAACCTGGAGCTTCTGGCTCAGAGACAGGGACGCTACCCACTGCGCCACAAGACCTCCCTCCTGGCAGATATGGTAAATTAATGCACCCCCTTAAATGATGAAACGTGCTAGAGGTACAAAGGGCGTCCAGACATGCACATTTACACTCACTAAAGGAATCACTGCAGACAGAAAATGCCGTAAAAAAAACCAAGGCAATGGGGATTCATTTTAGAGGAACCAGGTGTTCGGCAGAATAAGGGTTAATGTGGGACTGGAGAACTGTACCACCCACAGGATGAGGTGGAAAGCCACATGATAGTGGACTCTGTGGAGTAGAGACTGAAAGGAGCCAAAATGCAGACAGCATCCATGCATGGCGGTGCCTTGGATATGTACCTAGTTTTGGGTTATCAGAAAACAGTTTTTGTTCAACCATACAAGCCTCCAGATCTCTGCGTGAAACACCAAACCACCTTTACAACACATTGCTCAAGGAATAGAATTACAAGGCAGAGAGGTTAAGCTTGAATACAATACTTGCTACCATGGGGAATAGTTGAGTCGAGCGACATAGATGCTGTTAAGCAGAAGCTAGCTAAAAACACAAGGGAGAAAGGAATGGTCATATGAAATGGTTTGGAAGGAGGTTCACGTGGAGCTTAAATACCAGCATCGGCCCGTTAAGTCAAATAGCCTGCCTCTGTGCTGTAAACTTCACATACGTGAAGTACCTTCAGCACTGAATTCGGGCTACAGTAGAAAGATACACCAGCCTCCTGTGATTACTCGGGGGATAGTCACCATCTCAGGGGGTCTCCTGTGTCCATTTTTAATGCCTGCACCCGTCTGTCCCGCGTGCATTCATACACAGTCCACTGCCATCCAGCCGCACTGACGTCAGCACAGTAGCTCAGGCCTACTCCACATTTAAATACCTCAGACGGTTTCTGCAACACGGAGTTCTTCAAAGCAAACAAGAAAATGTGTTTTCAAAGCTGACAAGGTGAAACATCTATCATTCCCAACCCGAATGGTATTCCAGACGCAACGTAGAAGCAGCATCCAAATTTATAGATGTGTGCGTGTTTTGATTTTCTGGATAATTTCCTTTTTTCTGGAGCTGTGAAATTCATTACAGTTCTGAATCATAAATTAATGCACAGTGGTTCTATCGGTTTCTGACACCCAAATACATTCTTCAGCAGCAAAAAGCAATGAATCAGGCAGTGACATGGCAAACAGCTTTCTGTGGATATTGAAAGGAAGTCCTGATAAAGATAGGACTGTGCCTAATAGGAGTATTATATTACGGTGGCATATTATCTGAGAAAATCTCTCCAAAATCCTGTTTAATTCCAAGGCAGTACTGAAGCTTATGAGGATCCCTTGCTAGCTTTTCCCATCTTCATCAATTAAGGCTTGCTTGAGGTGACAGTTTGCACTGATCTCTGCCTACAGGAGAAGCTGCGTTTAATTGTGAATCATTTTTCTCTAATATAGTTACAAATAAGATCTGAGTTGGCCCTTTTCCAGCTCCGGATATTCGGCGGGGGCGGGAATCACGCCGCGCCGGTTGGCGGGCCCCCCCCCCGCGATTCTCCGGCCCGGATGGGCCGAAGTACCGCTGCTAAAATGCTTGTCCCGCCGGCGTAGATTAAACCACCTACCTTACCGGCGGGACAAGGCGGCGCAGGCGGGCTGGGGGGGGCGCGGGGCGATCTGGCCCCGGGGGGTGTCCCCACAGTGTCCTGGCCCGCGATCAGGGGCCCACCGATCCGCGGGCGGGCCTGTGCCGTGGGGGCACTCTTTTCCTTCTGCCTTCGCCACGGTCTCCACCATGGCGGAGGCGGATGAGACTCCCTCCACAGCGCATGCGCGGGAATGCCGTGAGCGGCTGCTAACGCTCCCGCGCATGCGCCGCCCGGAGATGTCATTTCCGCGCCTGCTGGCGGGGCACCAAAGGCCTTTTCCGTCAGCTGGCGGGGCGGAAATTAGTCTGGCGCGGGACTAGCCCCTTAAGGTTGGGGCTCGGCCCCCCAAGATGCGAAGCATTCCGCACCTTTGGGACGGCGCGATGCCCGACTGATTTGTGCCGTTTTGGGCGCCGGTCGGCGGACATCGCGCCGATACCGGAGAATTTCACCCCTGATGTCCGATTCGCCATGGTCAGGATTGCCACTCGAGAAGCTGACAAGCTGCACCCGCAGATCAGCAATCCACTCCCCACACACACTCACCCCAGCCAACAAAGTAGCAGCACGGAGAGCGGCACCCTGGTTTACAGATGCGGAGCTTGAGACCCTGTTGGATGCTCTGGAGGAGTGACGGGCTACCCCAGGGTGGGAAAGAGGCTGCCAGCTGCCGCCATACACCGGGCCTGGGCGCAGGTAGCAGAGGTTGAGATTGCAGTGGACTCCACCACCAAGACCAGACAACAGTGTAAGAAGAGGCTACATGAAATGAAATGAAAAGAAAATCGCTTGTTGTCACAAGTAGGCTTAAAATGAAGTTGCTGTGAAAAGCCCCTCGTCACCACATTCTGGTGCCTGTTCGGGGAGGCTGGTACGGGAATTGAACCGTGCTGCTGGCCTGCATTGGTCTGCTTTAAAAGCCAGCTATTAAGCCCTGTGCTAAACCAGCCCCCAACATGACCTCAGGGTGGTCAGGTTGAGTAAGCAGGACCTTGCCCTTGGCACAAACCCCCATCCCACACACCCATAACCTACTCCCCGAACACGGAGGGCAACCAGGCCCCACCCACCGGCAGTGTACATGCTCGCCACCCTGCTCCACATGCCAGCTGCCATGGCTGAGTGCCCTGGCCACTGAGGGCACCAGCTGCCCACCTCCTGTGCTGCACGCATCCGACTGCCTAATAACTTTCCCTTTCTGTCTCTGTCCCCAGGAGAAGGCGGCGCATAACCACCTTAAAGAGAGAAGACCAGAGGGGGACCTCCAGATCTGTGGAACCTCACCGCAGGGAAGCGGCGGGAACAGAACCTGGTTCGTGGACCTGATGGGAGGGCAGTCACTGAGGCGGTGGTCGGCAATCAGTGAGCAAATGAGCCCCCGCTGAGTTGGCACTTGGGGTAACTGGGGATTCGGAGGTTGGAAGGACTGGTTGATAAATATGGCCATGTATTTAGCAGTGGAACTCGGCTGCATCTTTGTGGGCCTGGCCATCCTTAAATGCGTGATGGGTAGAATGCGGGATGCAGTGGAACAGATAGACGCCCCTAGAATCTTGGCTGTTAGGATGAGGGGCCGTAGCTACGGATTGAATAGCTAGGTTATCATGAAATGATAAAAGGAGGGAATGACGAATGTGATATAAAATAGTTAGTTCACTTATTAGTTACAGTAATGTAGATGTAGATGTAGGCCGGTCTAGTTCCAGTGAGTTCACAAAGGACAAAGCACAAAGGAATTCAGAAAGCACGGCAAGGAAGATGGGGAAAAGGATGCTGGGTAACAAGAGGCCCAGGGTTAAGGAATGCGAACGGATACGAAGTGAGCCAACCAGGATGTATGGCCACGTCAGGAGGGGTACAGGATGACCTATGGGAATCGTGTATGTGAAACTTGATGCCATTTGAATGCATTTTCAGAGATCTCTTTGTCTCCGACCTCATTCGTTTTCGAGGGGTCCAGGAGACAGTTTCTGTGTTCTGAGTCTCTGTGAAGCGAGTCAGCCTTGCAAGTTGTTTAAAATAAATAATACTATACCTACAAATCCATCTTGAGTTTTAGTGAGGCCAGTCTGACGGGTAAAGAATTGAATATTGTCAACACGACAACCATACCACCCCAACACCACCCAACACCAACCCCCACCAACCCCTCACTCCCCCATCACCCCCCACACACTTCCCCAACACCCCCACACAACCCCCACCAACCCCTCACTCCCCCATCACCAACCCCTCACTCCCCCATCACCACCCAACACCAACCCCCACCAACCCCTCACTCACCCATCACCACCCCCACACTTCCCCCAACACCACCCAACACCATCCCCAACCAACCCCTCACCCCCCCATCACCACCCCCACACTTCCCCATCACCACCCAACACCACCCCCCACCAATCCCTCACTCCCCCATCACCACCCCCACACTTCCCCCAACACCACCCAACACCACCCCCCACCAATCCCTCACTCCCCCATAACCAACCCCTCACTCCGCCATCACCACCCCCACATTTCCCCTACACCACCCAACACCACCCCCCACCAACCCCTCACTCCCCCATCACCACCCCCACACTTCCCCCAACATCCCCACACCACCCCCCACCAACCCCTCACTCCCCCATCACCACCCCCACACTTCCCCCAATCATCACCCAACACCATCCCTACACCAAACACTCACTCCCCCCACACTTCCCCCAACACCAGCCCCCACCAACCCCTCACTCCCACATCACCCCCCCACACTTCCCCCGACACCACCCAACACCACCCCCCACCAACCCCTCACTCCCCCATCACCCCCCCACACTTCCCCAACACCCCCACACAACCCCCACCAACCCCTCACTCCCCCATCACCAACCCCTCACTCCCCCATCACCACCCAACACCACCCCCCACCAATCCCTCACTCCCCATCACCACCCCACACTTCCCAACACCCCCGCACCATTCCCCACCAACCCTTCACTCCCCCATCACCACCCCCACACTTCCCCCTACACCACCCAACACCATCCCCCACTAACCCCTCACTCCCCCATCACCACCACCACACTTCCCCCTACACCACCCAACACCATCCCTACACCAACCCCTCACTCCCCCATTACCAACCCCTCATTCCCGCATCACCATCCCCACACTTCCCCCAACACCACCCAACACCATCCCCAACCAACCCGTCACTCCCCCAGCACCACACACACACTTCCCCATCACCACCCAACACCACCCCCCACCAACCCCTCACTCCCCCATCGCCAACCCTTCACTCCACCATCACCACCCCCACACTTCCACCAACACCACCCAACACCACCCCCCACCAACCCCTCACTCCCCATCACAACCCCCACACTTCCCCATCACCACCCAACACCATCCCCCACCAACCCCTCACTCCCACATCACCACCCCCACACTTCTCCAACACCATCCCCCACCAACCCCTCACTCCCCCAACACTGCCTCACCACCCCCCACCAACCCCTCACTCCCACATCACCACCCCCACACTTCCCCAACACCCCCACACCATCCCCCACCAACCCCTCACTCCCCCATCACCACCCAAACACCATCCCCCACCAATCCCTCACTCTCCCATCACCACCCCCACACTTCCCCATCACCACCCCACCATCCCCTGACTCCCCCATCACCATCCCCACACTTCCCCAACACCCCCACACCATCCCCCACCAACCCCTCACTCCCCCATCACCACCCCCACACTTCCCCAACACCCCCCCCACCCCCCCACCCCCACCCCCCTACCCCCACCCCCCCACCCCCCCTACCCCCACCCCCCCCACCCCCCCCACCCCCACCCCCCCCACCCCCACCCACCCACCCCCCCACCACCTCACCCCCCCACCTCCCCACCCCCAACCCCCTCACCCCCCCACCTACCCCATCACCCCCCACCCCCCCCACCCTCCCACCACACCCCCCCCCACCCCCACCACCACACCCCCACCCCCCCACCACCTCACCCCCCCACCTCCCCACCCCCAACCCCCTCACCCCCCCACCTACCCCATCACCCCCCCCACCCCCCCAACCCCCCCCCCCCCCACCCACCCCACCCCCCCTCATCAGCAGACCTAATGAGTTTAGGCTGTGAGTAAGTGATTTACACAACTCGTAACAGGAAGAAATGACCTATGTGATTTACAATGAGCGTCTTTGATTTTATAACCGGCCATAAAGAATCAGCAGGATACTGGGCAATAAATGTCTAAAAGGGAAAGACTGATCATGACAAATTAGCAGGACCGGAAGCAATATGTGTCCCTGATAAAAACTTATCCGAGTTGATCAAGTGGACAGGAAGAGGGAAGGTGGTACTAATTAACTCAAGGACAACTGGCCCCAAGGTCAGACATCCTTAAATAAACAAATTTGAACACAGACTCCTGGATGTCATGTTCCTGAGAAGAAACAGGACCCCTGATTGAGTCACGACTCTTTGAACATTTGTGACCAGAAAAGACACTGATTGATTTGTGGTGCCCTGTGCACACGTGACTGGAAGCATGAGATCAGTGCCAATGCGATCTGTATAGGAAGAAGATACAAAGATATTTCATCAGCAAAACCTCGAGGAGCAACACCACAGAAGAAGACCTCAAGCTCTGTGTGATGAACGGTTACTGTATTATTGTACCCTTCTCATCATGTAAGGTGATGTCCCCTTTAAGACCGGGCTTGGAACCCTGGGGGACTCCGCCTCTGGCTCCGCCCACCTGGGAGCCGTATATAAGGGGCCGCCATTCAGGCGGCACCCAGTAAGCACCCGTCTCGGCACCAGGCTAGTTCTTAGCTTATTAAAGCCTTCTTTACCCTTTTACTCTCTAGCGGCGTTATTGAGGGTACAACACTCTGAGCTTGACGAAATGTGATCCCTCTCTACACCTGGCCAGCGCAAGTGGGCAGTGATGTCCCTACATCCTTCAGATAAGCATTAGCAGTTAAAAGCTATACCTGTAACCTTATAATGGTAGACTTAGAGGGGAATAGAGGCATTCACGTGTGTGATATAGAGTAAGAGAATCAGTCTTGTCGAGGCCATAAGTACTTACGTTTTTTGATTTAAAGATAATGTTGTTGTATCTATCATTTGACTGGAGCAAGGGTCCCAGTCAACCCCCCCCCCCTTTCACTACCCCTCCTTGCCAGTTATTTTGGGTAGTCAAAATCACTCGTGTTAATGATTCTATGCCCTTTACGCATTTCACATATTTCTTCCTCCAGTAACTCCTCTCCACCATCAGCTCCTCACCCCAGGTTGTCTCCAGTTCCCCTTTATTTTAGATGCTGTGTACATTGCTGTACAGGCAGGTTAATCCTCTTTAATAGTTGCCACTTTTATTCTATTTTAACAGACCTCTTATACTTCTGTTTTATGGGTGAATTCATTCTCCAACCATTTATGTTGTCCTTGTTCTTGAACTCGGTCTGACGTTTACTCTCACCTCCCCATTATCTTCAGACATGTTATTTTTACAGGATACCTCCCTCACCGGTCCCAGCCCCTGTTTTGACCGCTCACAGTCAATTCCAGTGCTTCTCCATGGGATTCTACTGAACTCCTGCTGAAGATGCTGCAAGATATAGGAATGCTCTTCTCAGTAAGTCATAATCCATTATAGCGGTTTTTACAAAGGGAATGTAATGAAAGGGTTAGTGCTCTCAATTACCTTTAAGTGAATCTATGTTGGCAATGTTCAGTTTGTATAAAGGATTCCAGTCAGTCGGTGTTTTAGCTGATAAGGAGGTTTAGTGGAGGGCACAATCTGTCTTTGTTTGTTCAGCCTTGAGAGCCATAGATCCCTCAGCAGTGAGATATGGAATTACAGAATATAGACAATGGTAATTCAGCCCATCATTCCAGATCTAGCTCTTTGATGAACAGGCAAATTAAACCATAACCACGTCCCGCAATTTTATTTTCCTTCAAATATTTATCCAGATTATTTCCATGTAATACTGAATCTGCTTCCACCAGTCTTTCAGGCAATCCTGCCCAGTTTCCCACTTGCGACATGAGGAATTGTTTCCTTGTGTCATTTCCGGTTATTTTGGCCATCAATTAATTGATGGATTGATTGATTTATTGTCACATGTACTGAAGTACAGTGCAAAGTATTTTTCTGCGGCCAAGGGAACGTACACAGTAGCAGACATAGCAGACAAAAAGAATAATCGACAGAGTACATCAACAAATGGTGATTGGTTACAATGCGGAACAGGGGCCAAACAAAGCAAATACATGAGCAAGAGCAGCAAAGGGCATCATGAATAGTGTTCTTACAGGGAACAGATCAGTCCGAGGGGGAGTCGTTCAGAAGTCTTGTAGCTGTGGGGACGAAGCTGTTCCTATGTCTGGATATGCGGGTCTTAAATCTGTGTCCATTGGTTAGTGGTCCGTCTGGTCCTTATCCATTAGCACCATTCATGATTTTGATCGTCTCTCCTATGCCACCTCGTAACATTCTTTTCTGTAAATAGGCCAACTCCAATTTCTCTCGTCTCTCCCTATAACTGGAGTCTCACATCCCTGGTACCATTCCAGTAAGTCTCCGCTGAGTACTCGCTTGTAGTTGGTTGTCAGAGAAAAGGACTGGCAGTTGTAGAGGGTGATATGAGTGAGTAGGGTTGATAGTTGGAGAGGATTACATGCGGTATGTGGCACAGGTGCAAGCCAAGGCCAAAGAGCCCATGCCAGTATGCTCCACTTGAGCCTCACCGCATCTTTTCTCATCTAAATCAACCAATGTACCACTCTACTCCCTTCTCCCTCAAATGCTTGTCATCCACCTTCTGTGATAGCAAACTCCGTGTTACAAAGAACAAACAAAGAACAAAGAAATGTACAGCACAGGAACAGGCCCTTCGGCCCTCCAAGCCCGTGCCGACCATGCTGCCCGACTAAACTACAATCTTCTACACTTCCTGGGTCCGTATCCCTCTATTCCTATCCTATTCATGTATTTGTCAAGATGCCCCTTAAATGTCACTATCGTCCCTGCTTCCACCACCTCCTCCGGTAGCGAGTTCCAGGCACCCACTACCCTCTGTGTAAAAAACTTGTCTCGTACATCTACTCTAAACCTTGCCCTTCTCACCTTAAACCTATGCCCCCTAGTAATTGACCCCTCTACCCTGGGGAAAAGCCTCTGACTATCCACTCTGTCTATGCCCCTCATAATTTTGTAGACCTCTATCAGGTCTCCCTCAACCTCCTTCGTTCCAGTGAGAACAAACCGAGTTTATTCAACCGCTCGTCTTAGCTATTGCCCTCCATACCAGGCAACATTCTGGTAAATCTCTTCTGCTCCCTCTCTAAAGCCTCCACATCCTTCTGGTAGTGTGGCGACCAGAATTGAACACTATACTCCAAGTGTGGCCTAACTAAGGCTCTATACAGCTGCAACATGACTTGCCAATTCGTATACTCAATGCCCCGGCCAATGAAGGCAAGCATGCCGTATGCCTTCTTGACTACCTTCTCCACCTGTGTTGCCCCTTTCAGTGACCTGTGGACATGTACTCCTAGATCTCTTTGACTTTCAATGCTCTTGAGGGTTCTACCATTCACTGTATATTCCCTACCTGCATTAGACCTTCCAAAATGCATTACCTCACATTTGTCCGGATTAAACTCCATCTGCCATCTCTCCGCCCAAGTCTCCAAACAATCTAAATCCTGCTGTATCCTCTGACAGTCCTCATCGCTATCCGCAATTCCACCAACCTTTGTGTCGTCTGCAAACTTACTAATCAGACCAGTTACATTTTCCTCCAAATCATTGATATATGCTACAAAGAGCAAAGGTCCCACTCTGTGGTCTCACCACTCTGTGTAAAGAAGTCTCTTCTGAATCTCCGGTTAGGTTTCTTGTTGACTATGTTATTTTGATGGCCTCTCGTTTTCTCTTTTCAAGAGACCCAGTCTTCTTTTTCCAAGAGGCGAGAGACCCAGCTTGTCAATCCTTTCCTGATAATGTCACCGATACATTTCCAGTATCATCCAAGTAAATTGTTTCTGCATCCTTCACATTGCCTCCATATCCTTTTTATAATCTGGTGATCAGAATTGCGTTCGTGCATTAAGTGTGGGTTCACCAAGGTTAAGTACAAGTTCTCTTTCTGTTCTATTCCTCCAGATATTCAGCCTTTTTTATGGCCTTGTTTAATCTGTTTGGGGAAAGATTAATGGTTTGTCCATTTGCCCTTCCTGTTCATTCTCTTATTTCCCATTTCTTTTGCTTTGCCATTGTCATTTTGATCCATGGATTTTTAATGAACATATACCTTTAAGTCGAGCAGAGGAAGTGAGGAACTCAAAAGTTGCAAAAGAGTACACTGTGCTTTCGGAGATTTAGCTTTTGGTCAGCTGAACTCAGACTTTCTGGCAGACGAGAGATCGGAGGAATTTGGTTCGGTTGGTTGGCTGGTGGCCAATAAATTGGGCAAAGGTCGTATTCTGCCCGGCGACAGGCGGTGATTAGGTCCTAACCTTGTTGGATGGTTTTCAGAGAGCCCAGAAAGGGAAAATTGGGTCCTATACCCAGAGAGAATAAGCTGTGGGCTTCTGTCCCTCTATCTCTCTCTCTTTTTCCACAAAAGCTGCCTAGCTGCTGTTTACTGAACCTGAAGAGACAATTTGAGATCTGGATGTGAAAACCATTACGGGCTGAAAGCAAAAATCTCCAACTGAAGGCCTCGACTCAAGAAAGGTGAAGAAAACTGGATGATGTCCATCCGAAACAGAGGTTTTTATCCTTTTTATTTTTCTTCACACCCCTCTTTCCCCTCTGTGTTTGTCTGCCTTGTGTGTGTGTGTGTAGCGGGTGGAGCAAGTTAAGGTGCGGGGGTTAGGAATTAATTAATAGTCAACCAGTTGTATTTGCTGCCGATTTACTCATAGTTATTGCTATTAATAAAAATTAATTGTGTTTAAATTTCCTGATTCCTACAGAACACCACTTCACACCTCTGCCACTCTGAATTAGTACTCTTTACGCCCACTCACTGCTTTTCTGTCTTGAAGCCAGTTCGCAATCCATTCTGCCACTTGTCCCCAGACTCTACATTCCCTGACCTTATTATTGGTCTATTATGAGGCATCTTATTGAAGGCCTTCTGAAAATCCAGCTAAATTACATTACCATTGTCTACCCTCTATGTTCCCACCTCAACAGATTTAATAAGATCAATCGAAAGATGTGCTTGTTAGGTGAATTGGACATTTTGGATTCTCCCTCAGTGAACCCAACCAGGCGCCATAGTGTAGCGACTAGGGGATTGTCACAGTAATTTCATTGTGGTGTTAATGTAAGCCTACTTGTGACACTCATAAAGTATATTATTATCAAGCAAATATTTCCCTATTGAAATCCATGCTGACTATTTGTTACTGTATTTTTCATTTCTAGATAGTTGGACAGTGTGGGTTGCCAGCTGGAGAGGGTGGGATGGGAGAACGTGGGTTGGTGCTGGTGAAGGTGAGCTGGTAACTGGAGGGAGCGAGCAGGAAGAGGGTGAAATGGTAATGGGATGGTGTGGGTGAAATCCGTGGAAGACGAGCTGGAAGCTCTGTATAAGCTATACTCTCTGCCAATCCTTTCTGGCTTATCACCTGATCCCTTCCCAGTGATGGATCAGACTGTTGATGCTCTATTGTAGAAGTGGCTATTAAATTTGCTTGCTGCTCTCCAAACAACAAGCTGCAGTAAATAGTATGGTTTAAGAAAAGAACATTTGCCATTTGTGTACTTCACAGAGGAGAATATAAAATGAGGATGAACATGAAAGTCTAAACATAACTCAACACTTGCATTCATCCAGCATTGGCTCTAACTGAGCAAAGAAAAAAAATCGAGAACACAATAATTGACCAGCAAACTGTACAAGGCTGCTCTTTTTTTATTCACTGTCAGGATGTGGGCGTTACTGGCAAGGCCTCGTTACCTTGGACACGACCTAGCGGTCTCTAGACAGAGGGCCACACGTGCTGGTGTGGGACTAGACACACTAATAGACCAGAACAGGTAAGGGTGGTCGGCTACATTCCCTCAAGGGCATTAGGCGCCTCCACATTCACAGCTCCCGATGTTTTAAACATTGAATCAGAATTCTCAAACGAGTGGCATTCGAACTAACAGTTACAACAGATAATAGAAGCTGAATTAGTAGTCCAGTAACGTAACCTATGGAGCACTGCCCATGCCAGGACTCCATCTACTGGATAAAATAGTACTGAGGAAGAGGCACAGTACCGAGAGTCAAAGAGACTGTTCAGTGTGTGAGTAACACCCGACTGTAAATCCCATGGATTCAACCCCCCTCCTCCGCCCCCTCCCCGTCTCCTTCCCCCCCCCCCACCCCCTCCCCGTCTCCTCCCCCCACCCCTGCACCATCATTTTGGCAGGAGATTTCTCAAATTATTATTCTATGAAATGAAATGAAAATCGCTTCTTGTCGCAAGTAGGCTTCAAATGAAGTTACTGTGAAAAGCCCCTAGTCGCCACATTCCGGCGCCTGTTCGGGGAGGCTGTTACGGGAATTGAACCGTGCTGCTGGCCTGCCTTGGTCTGCTTTCAAAGTCAGCGATTTATCACGGGACGTGAGCATCACTGACAAGGCCAGCATTTCTTTCTCATCCCCAATTGCCCTTCAGAAAGCGGTGGTGAGCTGCCTTCTTGGACTGCTGCAGTCCATCTGGTCTAGGTACCTCCACAGTGCTGTTAGGGAGAGAGTTCCAGGATTTTGGTCCAGCGACAGTGAAGGAACGGTGGTTCAGTTTCAAGTCAGAATGGCTTGAAGGGAACTCGCAAGTGGTGGCATTCTCGTGCACCTGCTGCCCTTGTCCTTCTGTGTGGTAGAGGTCACAGGTTCGGAAGGTGCTGTCTGAGGAGCCTTGGTGAGATTAGCAAGTGCACCAGAGGAACAACAGGAATGGTTAGCGCACGGATACACTGGAACATCAGGCAACCATAAGAAGAATTAGGAGCCTGTGTAGGCATTTTGCCGATCGAGCCTGCTCTGCCATTCAGTTAGATCATGGCTCACCTTCTTCATCAACTTCACTCTCCCTTGATCCTGTTCATGTTCAAAATCTATTGATCTCAGTCATGAATATGTTTGACAATTGAACATCCACAACTCTCAGAATTCCAAAGATCTCTCTGGAGAGGAGAAAACAAAAGTCTCGTGGTCCTGAGAAAGTTTCTGAAAAGTGGGAAGGGATGCACCAAAGTGCAAGAAACGAATTCCCAGCTCTTTGTTTGTATCAAAGAGATTTTATTCCTTTTTCAGATTAATTGTCACTGTCTGAAGCTCAAGCAATGACTTTCACTGAGCTAACAGCTAATTGGGAGGAGAAATTTAAAAGTTTGATTTGCTGAGTAGCAGGTGGAATACTGAAATATTATTTTTTGACTTTTTGTTTCATAGAATTTACAGTGCAGAAGGAGGCCATTCGGCCCATTGAGTCTGCACCAGCTCTTGGAAAGAGCACCCTAACCCAACCGCACACCTCCACCCTACCCCATAACCCAGTAACCCCACCCAACACTAAGGGCAATTTTGGACACTAAGGGCAATTTAGCATGGCCAGTCCACCTGACCTGCACATCTTTGGACTGTGGGAGGAAACCGGAGCACCCGGAGGAAACCCACGCACACACGGGGAGAATGTGCAGACTCCGCACATACAGTGACCCAAGCCGGGAATCGAACCTACGACCCTGGAGCTGTGAAGCAATTGTGCTAATCACTATGCTACCGTGCTGCCCATTGCTTTATAATGTTTAATTAGTGCCTTTCCTAATCCAGCATCGACACATTAGATAGGCTCACTCTTAATGGCAATGGCTATGTAGAAGCATGGGCGGCATGGTAGCACAGTGGTTAGCACTGTTGCTTCACAGCGCCAGGGACCCGGGTTCGATTCCGGCTTGGGTCACTGTCTGTGCGGAGTCTGCACGTTCTCCCTGTGTCTGCGTGGGTTTCCTCTGGGTGCTCCGGTTTCCTCCCACAAGTCCCGAAAGACATGCCTGGCAGGTGAATTGGACATTCTGAGTTCTACCTCTGTGTACCCGGACAGGCGCCGGAATGTGGTGACTAGGGGCTTTTCACAGTAACTTCATTGCAGTGTTAATGTTAGCCAACTTGTGACAATAATAAAGATTATTATGTACAGAACAAATGGGGCTGTTTAGCACAGGGCTAAATCGCTGGCTTTAAAGGCAAATCAAGGCAGGCCAGCAGCACGGTTCAATTCCCGTAACAGCCTCCCCGAACAGGCGCTGGAATGTGGCGACTAGGGGCTCCTCACAGTAACTTCATTTGAAGCCCACTTGTGACAATAAGCAATTTTCATTTCATTTCATTTCAAGTGTATGAATTGATGACAGGGCTGATATATTGTTAGATTGGGTAGAGGGAGATTGTTGTTCCTAAACTTGACTTATTTGTGCTTAATGCTGACATTGGAATGGAGCAATATTCTATGCTCCATTATCACTCACCTTGGTGGAAACCAGATTTCATCCCATAAAAAGACAAAATTCCTTTGCTCTATTATTTGTCATAGTAGGCTTGGCTTATCATTCCTCTTGAAAGTTGATGACATATTGGATTGTTACTTCCTTCCCCTTCTTCAGGTATCATGGACTTCCATTAGATTGATCCAACATTTATGCTGGGCATAGTAACGCAGTAGTTTTCCATTGCCTTCTGCAATATGGCTGACCAGGAAACACTGCACCACCTGCCATCAGGTACATTGGAAGGGGTTCGAGAACGGCAGTCAACACAGTTGGCCAGGTTATGCATATATTTTCCGTGGCCATCAAATACTGAAGTGGCACTTGTGGTGTTCTTTGTGTTGCTAATTTAAGGATGGTTGGCGTAGTGTTCACAAAGACCACAAATAGCTTTTAAATTGAACAAAGCTATAAATTTATTAATACTGCTTAATTGGATTTGACACTTACTCCTATATAATATAGTTGATAATAAACATATAATTTACACTCATCTATTACTAATCTCTACACTATTACATTAACTATGATCTGCTCTCACTCACACTCCTTCAGTCTGTCCTCTAGCTTTCTCCTCGACCTCTCACCCACATTGATGCCTTAGATAGTTCTACATCTAGCTCCCTCTAGTGGTTGATTTAAACAGTACATTAACCCTTACAGTTCCTTACATTTATGATAATGTCATTGCACTTGAACCCAGAGCTATTGGATCTGAGGTAGAGACATGACCACTACACCACAAGACCTATCGGGTTGTTGGCCACATTCCCGATATTCACTGCCTCCTGCATGATGATCATCAGCACTTTATCCTGAATCACTCAGCACTTCATGTACACATCCACCTCCTCTGAGACCAAGGTCCCTTAAATCAAATTAATAATTCATATTTACTTTGGCCATTAAGTTTCTACTTTGCTATTCACCTTACTTGATTCAAATTCCTGGATGATTCTAATCATTTAATGTAAAGAAATGACTGAATTATATGGACAAAGGAGTAAGGGTTGTCTTTGATGCTGCAATATGTCCCCCCCCGCTATAACTTTGTTCCTCTCCTCCCCCACAACTTTGTTCCTCCCCGCCTGCACTCCAAAACCCATTCCCCATCCCCACCCTCGGCTCTCTGATCACTCCCCTCCTACCCACCCACAAGGCCGAAGACTACTCTGCCTCTATTCACCATGACCTTCTTCTGCGGGCCTGCTTGTAGTCCCAGCAGTGCATCCTTGTATGTTTTGGCATTGCTAGGGACTGCTAGAGCCGCTGGTCAATCGGATCGGTCGCCCCCACCCCGCCTGGTCACGGACAATGGGCACCGCTATCCTCCTCTCTTCCCCAGGCCATGTGCGGGCAATGGGCGCCGCCATCTTCTCCCCCGCACAACACGTGCGTTTCATGGGCGCCGCCATCTTGTTCCACCCCCGCAACGTGCGTTCCATGGGCGGCGCCATATTGTAATCCCCAGGAGCTCTGGGCGCCGCCATCTTGTCCACCCCGCAGCACATGGATACCAACGGCGTTTCAGGACCCCAACTCAACGGCCGCCTCACTACCCGACGATCAACCACGGCTCACATCCATGGTAATCGACCAGTCCCGACCCCGTACACTGACCAACGCATCCACCAGCATGAAAGTCAACGGCCATGTGACCTCCTGCCTACTGGACTCTGGAAAGCTTTGTACACCCGAATATGGTAAGGCGCTGCTCCCTTACGGTACACCCTACCAATCAAAGTATCTCCCTGGCCTCCGGATCCCATCGCGTAGCGATCCGGGGGTACTGCACGATCATGCTCACAGTCCAAGGTGTAGAGTTCCACGGTTTTCGCCTCTACGTCCTCCCTAACCTCTGCGTTGCACTTATCCTCGGCCTGGGTTTTCAGTGCAACCTCCAGAGCCTGACCCTAAAATTCGGCGGACCCTTACCACCCCTCACTGTGTGCAGCCTCGCGAACCTAAAGGTCAATCCTCCTTCCCTCTTTGCCAATCTAACTCCAGATTGCAAACCAGGAGCAGACGATACAACACCCAGGATAAGGCCTTCATCAGGTCCGAGGTCCAGTGGTTGCTTCGGGAGGGTGTCATCGAGGCCAGCAACAGCCCCTGGAGAGCTCAAGTGGTAGTGGTTAAGTCTGGGGAGAAAAACCGAATGGTCGTGGACTACAGCCAGACCATCAACAGGTACACGCAGCTCGACGCATACCCCCTCCCACGCATATCTGACATGGTTAACCAGATTGCACAGTACCGGGTCTTCTCAATGGTGGACCTGAAATCAGCTTACCACCAGCTCCCCATCTGTAAATCGGACCGGCCATACACCGCCTTCGAGGCTGCCGGCCGGCTATATCACTTCCTTAGGGTCCCCTTCGGGGTCACCAATGGGGTTTTGGTCTTCCAAATGGAGATGCACCGCCACTCTACTCAACCTCACGTATAACAAGGAGAAGCGTGTGTTCCGTACAAACCGCTTAGCCATCCTCGGCTACGTAGTCCAGAACCTAGTTCTGGGGCCCGATCCGGACCGCATGCGCCCCCTCATGGAGCTCCCCCTCCCCCACTGCCCCAATGCCCTCAAACGTTGCCTGGGGTTCTTCTCATATTACGCGCAGTGGGTCCCAAACTATGCGGACAAGGCCCGCCCACTCATACAGTCCATTCATTTCCCCCTGATGGCCGAAGCCCAACAGGCTTTCGCCAGGATCAGAGCTGATATTGCCAAGGCCGGGATGCACGCTGTAGACGAAACATTTCCTTTCCAAGTACAAAGCGAGGCATCGGACGTCGCCCTTGCCGCCACCCTCAACCAGGCAGGTAGGCCCGTGGCATTCTTTTCCCGCACCCTCCATGCCTCTGAAATTCGGCTCTCATCCATCGAAAAGGAGGCCCAGGCTATCGTTGAGGCTGTGCGACATTGGAGGCATTACCTGGTCAGCAGGAGATTCACTCTCCTCACTGACCAACGGTCGGTAGCCTTCCATGTTCAACCACACAAGATCAAAAATGATAAAATCTTGTGGTGGAGAATCGAGCTCTCCACCTATAATTACGAGATTAAGTATTGCTCTGGCAAACTCAACGAGCCCCCAGATGCCCTTTCCCAAGGTACATGTGCCAGCGCACAGGTCGACAAACTCCGGGCCCTGCACGACAGCCTTTGTCACCCGGGGATCACTTGGTTGTACCACTTCATTCAGGCACAAAATTTGCCTTACTCCGTCGAGGAAGTAAGGATGATCATCAAGGACTGCCAGGTCTGTGCGGAGTGCAAGCCGCACTTCTATCGGCCAGACCGTGCGCACTTGGTAAGGCCTCCCGCCCCTTTGAACGCCTCAGCATGGATTTCAAAGGCCCCCACCCCTCCTCCGATCGACACACATATTTCCTCAGTGTGATCGATGAATACTCTCGGTTTCCCTTCACCATCTCATGCCCCAACATGACGTCTGCCACTGTCATTAAAGCCCTTAATTCTATCTTCACTCTGTTCGGCTTCCCCAACTACATCCACAGTGACAGGGGATCCTCATTCATGAGTGATGAGTACGTCAGTTCCTACTCAGCAGGGGTATCGCCTCCAGCAGAACGACGAGCTACAACCCCCGAGGAAACGGACAGGTAGAAAGGGAGAATGGGACGGTATGGAGGGCCGTCCAGCTGGCCCTGCGGTCCAGAAATCTCCCGGCCTCCCGCTGGCAAAGAGGTCCTCCCTGATGCACTACATTCCACTCGCTCATTACTCTGCACTGCTACTAACAGTACACCGCATGAACGTCTTTTTAACTTCCCCAGGAAGTCCACATCCGGGGTATCGCTCCCTACTTGGCTCACAGCTCCGGGAACCGTGCTTCTCCGTAAACATGTGCGGCTCCACAAGGCGGATCCGTTGGTGGAAAGGGTGCACCTGCTCCACACAAATCCACAGTACGCCTATGTGGCGTTCCCCGACGGCTGCCAGGATACTGTCTCCCTCAGGAACCTGGCACCAGCAGGTTCCACCCCCACACCACCCCCGTCACCCCCGGCGCCACCCTCCCCTCCCCCGCCGCCCCCATCATCCCCCCCCTAGGACCGTCCGTCTTCCCCCTGTCCACCCCCGTTGATGAAGGGGATTTCAGCACGCTCCTGGAGTCAACTTCGACCACGACAGCACCAACATCGCCGGCTCCACTTCGTCGATCTCAAAGGACCATCAAGGCGCCGGACCGGCTGAAACTCTGACCGGCCCGCCAGATGACCAGAGACATTCTTTTACTGCTCTGCAAATATTAAAGATTGCTAATTGTATCTAGTTATCCACCACCCCCCGCCGGACACAATTTTAACAGGGGGTGAATGTGGTAAACCACTGTGTTCCTATATTAAGGGTTGTACGGTAGAACCTGCACTACAGGTTCACCTGGGCACCTGCATGCTAGCTCTGCCCAGGAGCCGGGTTATAAATATGCGTGGCCTCCACCTCGCAGCCATTTCGTCAGCTGCTGTGGGAGGACACACATCTGATACTAATAAAGCCTCAGTTTGGATTCAACTTTGTCTCCAGTCAAATTAATCGTGCCTCAGTGGAGCAGGCTCGAGGGCCAATCTGCTACTATTGCTTCTCTTCGTATAATAACTGCTTAGGTACACTGTCATTTGTTTGATTGCATTCCTGCAAACTACATTGGCGTGCTCTCCTATGTTAATGGTGCTACTCAAATGCAAATTACTTTTGTTAATTTGCTTCTGTCTTGCACTGAACAGTATTGGGAGTGGGCCGAGGGTTTTGTGTTGGTAATGAATTTGCTGAGGTTCCTTAGACTTTGGACCTAAACTGACCTTCCAGCAGGTTGCTGGCAGCATTGTTTGTTAGCAGCAACAACAACAACAATTGTACGGAATGCTAATCACATATTCCTTTAATGGTCGCACCAGGAGCTGAGGATGCATCGTTATAATCAAGTCTAATCAGTATGTGACAGACCATTGTTGTATCTGATTAACACTGATGAAACCACACTGCGGGTTTTTTTGTGTGGAGGAGGGTGGCTGGTGTAAGAGAAGGGTGTCAAACAGATAACAGCACTGCAAGAGCTGGTTGCTGTAATTGATATGTTAATTCGATGGTAAGCAGTACATAAAGAAACATTCACAGTCAGAAAACACTAACTGGGCCAACGCGTTTGAGCCAGCCGCGGAGATATATAGAAATATGCGAGCCAACTTTCTTAATGAAAACATCCCCCTGGTTTGGTTTTATTAGCAGCCTGAGAGACATATACCGGCTATGTAATTAAACCTGAGCAGGTGTCGGTGGCTGATAGGTCTTTGTGAAATAACACAAGAGAGTCTTGATAGTACTGTTCAATTACTGACTTCCTGTTGTATCATTTTGGAATGTGTTTTATTTATGGAGTTTGATGATGAATTGAGCCAAAGCCTCATTGTTTGCATCTTGTGGAGATTGCTGCCTGGCTGCTTTTGTTAACGCTTTATAGGCTAGACTATTGGATCTGACAACTTAATAGTCACTGGGGCTTCAAGAACATAATTGTGTTGGCTCTTCATGATGCATTAATATGGTAAAATCATAGATAATTAATATTTGAAACCAATTAGCCTGGTTCAGAAATCTGCGCCACAAATCCAAAAGTGAATAGGAACTCGTGTTTTAGTATTCCTTCAGATTTGGACGAAGGAACTTGATTCATCTCGTTGCTCTTCTCTCATTCATCAAATTGCATTTCTGCGAGATTTTTAATGTCTTCGCTCCCACTTAAAGAAGACTAATTTGCTTTTAAAATTGAACATCTTTTAATTCTATTTTTATCAACTGAAAGGGTGTCAATGCTGACCAGTAGATCATTTATTTCTAATTTTAGCACACTGTCAATGTCAAGGGCACCCAGGTCAGCTTTACTGTGGAGTGAATGTGACACACAAACTCCCCTCAGACCGTGCTTCAGCCTAAAATCTCAGACAACCTGATAATCAAGCTTTCAAAGCTCAGACAACTCACGCCATTTCTGCTTCTGCTCCCAACGCACTTCTTTGTCCTGCTTGATTGTTGACCCAAAATGTTTGTTCAAGGTCTCATCAGTTGGTAAATGTTAAATTTGCTGCCGTCAGATTTTTGAGTCATGGCGTTAAAGAATTATCGTTATATCTACAGAGTAATAAACGGGAGGCAGTGGCATTATGGTAATGTCTCTGGACTAGTAATCCAGAGGCCCCGACTAAAGGTCTGTGGACAAAACAGAAAATACTTGACAATCCCAGTGGACTTGACAGCATCTATGGAGAGAGAGGCCTCCTTCTTCACTGTAGGGATTCTATGTTCTAGATGGGAGCTAATGTTTTGAGTCTGGATGACTCTTTGACAAAGCTAAAGAGAACTAGAAATGGGATCAGATTTATACTGTTGTGTGTGTCGGGGAAGGTGGGTGCGTGGAGCAGTGAGGCTAGATAGGGGGCCAGCAATTGACAAAGGTGTCAGGCACAGAAGGACAAAGGGAATGTAAATGGGGGTGATTAGGGGCAAGAAGAGTGCTGATAGTGGCAATTTTGAACATTTTCTGCAAATTTTGAAATTGGCCCAGCACACCAAGATCTAAATCATTAACAGATATCAGGAAAAGGAAGGGTCACAACATTGGGAAAGGCCACAACAAACCTTCCTCCGACCCCAAAAATATCCATTGACCATTGCTCTCTGTTCCTATTATTCAGCCAGTTTTGTATTTACATTGCTATTGTCCCTTTTATACCATGCGCTATAACCTTCTTCACAGGTCTGTTGTGTGGCACTGTGTCGAATGCCTTCTGAGAGTCCATGTACACCACATCAACAGCATTACCCTCTTTGGCTCTTTCTGTTACCTCTTCAAACAAAATCCAGCAAGTTAGTCAAACATGGCTTCCCCTTTAGAAATTCATGCGGCCTCTTCCTAATCAACACACATTTTCCCATGTGACTACTAACTCTATCTCAAATAATTGTTTCTAGAAGCTTGCCCACCACTGGCGTTAACTTGACTGGTCTGTAATTGTTGAGGCTATCGTTACAACCACTTTTGCAATTCACTACTCCACTGGCACCTCCACTGAGCCAAGAGAAAACTGGAAGATTATGAGTAGAGCCCCTGCAATTTCCATTCTCACTTCCTTTATATCCTTGGATGCATCTCATCTGGGCCTGGTGCCTTGCACTGACAGTCTATTCGCCGTGTCCCGAAGTCCTCCTTAACAATTTTGAACACTTCTGGGGCCATGTCCTGGATAACATCTACCTTCTTTGTCAAGATGGGATGCACAGTATTAATTTTAATACCTCAGCCATGTCCCTTGCCGCGCTGTGTTACTTCACCTTTAGGTACGAATTGTCCCTACTCCTCCTCATACCAGCCTTTTACTATTTATATGCCTATCGAAGACTTAGGATTCCCATTTATGTTGGCTGCCAGTTTTTTCTCATAATCCCTCTTTGCTTGTTTTCTCCTCCCCTCGGAACCCTCTGTATTCCTCTTGGTTCTCAAATGTATTTTCGACCTGATATCTGTCATAAGCACACATTTTTTCCTTATCACAATTTCTATCTCCTTTTTCACCCATGGAGCTCTGGATTTCTTCCGTACTTTTCCCTTTTAAAAGGAACATACCTTGACTGTGTCCAGACCATTTCTGTTTTGAAGGTGGTATTACCATCCCAGATGAGACCCCAATAGTGGCTAGGATACTGGGCTGAAACCCCAATATTTTAGGTTATCTTAAGACTGGAGAATGATTCACTCCAGGAGTGATTGCATGAAAAAATAGGGCTTTGGTATTTCTAAAACAAAACTTTTATTATAAAGATTATAGAACCTTAGTTAGACCACACTTGGAATATAGTGTTCAATTCTGGTTGCCACCAGAAGGATGTGGAGGCTTTGGAGAGGGCACAGAAAAGGTTTACCAGGATGTTGCCTGGTATGAAGGGTATTAGCTATGAGGAAAGGGTGGATAAACCCAGTTTGTTCTCACTGGATCAACGGAGGTTGAGGGGCGACCTGATAGAAGTCTACAAGATTATGAGGGGCATGAACAGAGTGGATAGTTTAAGATTTTTCCCGGGGTGGAAGAGTCAATTACTCGGGGACATATGTTTAAGGTGCGAAGGGCAAAGTTTAGAGGAGATGTGTGAGGGAAGTTTACACAGAGGGTAGTGGGTGCCTGGAGCTCGCTGCTGAAGGAGGTGGTGGAAGCAGATACGATAATAGGATAGGAGTACAGGGATAGGGACCTCCGAAGTGTAGAAGGTTTTAGGGCAGGCAGGCAGCATGGTCGGTAGAGACTTGGAGAGCCAAAGGGCCTGTACCTATGCTGTACTTTCCTTTGTTCATTTTGTTGTTAACTTTTAACTTCACATCCGAAAAAGAACAACTTACAATTACCCCTTAACTCAACTGTACAATTTCCCATTAAACAACAAGAAAAGAAACATACAGCTCTCAATCCAGCTTAAAATTAGCAGTGCGGTACAGAACAGATTATGCCTCTTGTTAGAACCCCTTCAGACTCTGGCTGTATATCTTCAAATAGCTACTTCAACTCAGTTGGCTCAGCCTCTTCCCTATCCTCATACAGGACTGCTCTGCCTCCAAAATGCCATCACTCCTTTTTAAACTTTCTTGCTGGGAACTGTTTTTATCTGTGGTCTAAAAATCAAGTTCAGATTTCACTTCCAAAAGCCTGTCTCCAACACTGTCTCCACAGCTTTCTCCAAAACTGCCTCTCTCCACAGCTTCTCAAAATGTCTCTCTGCCTTCCTTGGCTCCACCCAGTAATGACCTCATCTCCCCAAGGTAAAAAAACAAAATAACTCTGCAGGCTGCAAAAGCACATTACCTCCACAGGGACCTCCCCAGTGAAACCACAGTCCATTAGCCTCGACTTAAAAACACATTTCTTCATCCATTTCAACTGCTGGTTGCTAAAACCATCCAGTTCTGCAAACTGAATTCTTTTTAAACAGTAACCCTTACATTCCTCAGTACATTTATAATCCACGTTTCCTACCATCTTCTAATCATCACACCTCCCTCCTTAAAAAATGAACCAGCAATGTAAACAGATGGCTTCATTTTTAGAAACCCTTTTAACGGTAAACATTTCTTAAGATTACATAAAACTTACATTCTATACGATATATCATTTTACATTTTTAATCCAGCAAACATCAATATGAATATAGTCCATTTAGTCTTCTCACGTGTTACAGTCATGGTCATAAATTTATCCACGCCTTGGAGCGAGAGAGATTTCCAAAGTCGCGGAAAGCCTCCAACATGACATCATATTGTTACGCAACAATAGCTTCATCAACAATTCAGTTATATGTAATTGCCTGGCCCTGACAGCACAATTCTTCATTTGATAGTATGACAGGTTGCTGATCAATGTTGCAGCCTTCATCATCAGTTCTTCACATTTATCAACTGTTTTGTATTCTGCTTCCTTTGGGGTCTGTTGAGGATAGCCAAAAATAATTGGTAGCAGCTGGTGCATTCAGACAGTGCAAGACAACAGCCATTGCACATTTGTACCAGCCCTTCAGCCTCCAGATTCCACCACTGAAACAGTGAGACAGTTCCAAACTTTCATCTCTCCCTCCTGACCAGATCGGAGTATCATCACCTCCTGTGTTGCTACCATGATAGAAATGTGACTGTTCTTGGAGCTCCACAGTTGCTGCATTTTTTTAACATTGCAACCTGTTTTCTTGCGATTAATTTCTTTTCTTGTTGAAGTTGTTGTTGCTCCTCTTCTAGCTCATGCAGACGGCTGCTGGTGTGCTGGATTTTCCGTGCAATTTGATGCTGGATCTTAGTTTTCTACCGAATCTGTCTTTCCAAGCAGCGTTCTCCTCTGTGTAACATTACTGGTACCTTCTGCTTGATGAGGCTCCAATGCCAGCTGCTCCCTAGCCTTCAGCTCTTCATTAACTCTGTCAAGGGGTTCTGTTTGGCTTTTACGTAAATCAGCCATCTCCTGTACCTGTGCTAACTTTAGTGGATTGAGCCAGTATGGATGTTGTTTAATGGGAATAACATTTCCTATATCTACATCATGCCGGTAGCACAGTGGTTAGCACTGTTGTTTCACAGCTCTAGGGTCCCAGATTTGATTCCCGGCTTGGGTCACTGTCTGGAGTCTGCACGTTCTCCCCTTGTGTGCGTGGGTTTCCTCCGGGTGCTCCGGTTTCCTCCCACAGTCCAAAGACATGTTGTTAGATAATTTGGACATTCTGAATTCTTCCTCTATGTACCCGAACAGGTGCTGGAATGTGGCGACTAGGGGCTTTTCACAGTAACTTCATTGCAGTGTTAATGTTAGCGAACTTGTGACAATAACGATTATTATTATTGTGCACATTTACTTTTGTACTTCCCAATTTATTCCCACATACAGCTCTATGTGACTCGAATAACTCTTTCAGGTCATTTTCATCGAATCACAGAATCGTAGAATTTACAGTGCAGAAGGAGGCCATTCGGCCCATCGAGTCTGCACAGGCTTTTGCAAAGAGCAACCAAGACAACGCCTCCATCCTATCCCATAACCCAGTAACTCCATCTAACCTTTTCGACACTAAGGGGCAATTTATCAAGGCCAATCCACCTAACCTGCACATCTTTGGACTGTGGGAGGAAACCGGAGCACTCGGAGGAAACCCACGCACACACTGGGAGAACTTGCAGACTCCGCACAAACAGTAAGACAAGCCGGGAATCGAACCTGGGACCCTGGAGCTGTGAAGCAACTGTGCTAACGACTGTGCTACTGTGCTGCCCATGATTTTCCTCCTGAAAGAAATCTCAATAATTTAACCCAATTTTTTAGTACTTCTTCATTATTTAATTTAATTTGAGTGTCAAATTCAGAATTGATTGGATTAATCTCTTCCGGAGTTACAATGACCGCCTTCTTTCCTTCTCCATCAAAATACCTTTTGAGCATATTAACATGACAAACTGTGAGTTTTCATTCTGTCTGGTGTTCTTATCAAATAATTCACCTCACTCAATTTCTTTTTAATTTGATATGGCCCACTAAGTCTTGCTTTTAATAAATCACCTACCACTGGTAACAATACTGGTACTCACTCTCAAAAGAACAAAGAAAAGTACAGCACAGGAACAGGCCCTTCAGCCCTCCAAGCCTGCGCTGACCATGCTGCCCGTCTAAACTAAAATCTTCTACACTTCCTGGGTCCGTGTCCCTCTATTCCCATCCTATTCATGTATTTGTCAAGATGCCCCTTAAATGTCACTATCGTCCCTGCTTCCACCACCTCCTCCGGTAGCGAGTTCCAGGCACCCACTACCCGCTGTGTAAAAAACTTGCCTCTAACATCTACTCTAAACCTTGCCCCTCGCACCTTAAACCTATGCCTCCTAGTAATTGACCCCTCCACCCTGGGGAAAAGCCTCTGACTATCCACTCTGTCTATGCCCCTCATAATTTTGTAGACCTCGATTGGGTAGCCCCTCAACCTCCGTCGTTCCAGTGAGAACAAACCGAGTTTATTCAACCGCTCTTCATAGCTAATGCCCTCCATACCAGGCAACATTCTGGTAAATCTCTTCTGCACCCTCTCTAATGCCTCCATATCCTTCTAGTAGTGTGGCAACCAGAATTGAACACTATACTCCAAGTGTGGCCTAACTAAGGTTCTATACAGCTGCAACATGACTTGCCAATTCTTATACTCAATGCCTGGGCCAATGAAGGCAAGCATGCTGTATACCTTCTTGACTACCTTCTCCACCTGTGTTGCCCCTTTCAGTGACCTGTGGACCTGTACACCTAGATCTCTCTGACTTTCAATACTCTTGAGGGTTCTACCATTCACTGTATATATTCCCTACCTGCATTAGACCTTCCAAAATCCATTAACAAAACTAAGAACATTTGATTTCTTCTGCCTCTTTTTTCATCACCTGTTGTGACAATCTTAGATGTTTCCTAGCCAACTCACCAGCCATAGTTAATCTCGCCCTGAAGTTTGACACATAGTTCAATGATGTAGTCTCTGACAGTTGATTCAGCATTTTCCTTTTGATCAATTTAAGTGTTCCTCCCATCTCATACCAAAAATAAACAAAAATGGACTGAATTTAGTTGAATCATTAGGTGCATTCCCAATTGCAAATAGTACAAATGGAATTTCTTTATCCCATTCCTCTGGATAATCCTGACTATAGGCCCTCTGTCATCTTTCTAATTGCCCTTGTGGTTCCGGATGATATGCCGTTGAGTTAAATTGCTTTATTCCTAAGCTATCCATAACTTCCTTGAATAACTTCAACATAAAATTGGATCCTTGATCTGATTGAATTTCTTTCGGTAGTCCATATTTAGTAAGACATTTGGCATTTGGTTAACTCATATACAACCCTCTTAGATGTAATGTTTCTTAATGGAATTGCCTCCAGAAATCTAGTAGACACATCCATTATGGTCAACAGATACTGATTCCCATTTTTGGTTTAATAGGTATTAAGGATACTGGTTCATTACCGCAGGCATTGTCAAAGTCGGGGGCACGACCCGTGGGTGGATTGTGGGCGGTTGTTGGGAGGGTCGCGGAGCTATCTGTCGCAGCGCTCCCGATCGCGCAAATCCGCGCGCAACAGCCGGCTTTTAACTATGCCAGCTGCGAGCTGCCTTCAAAATGGCCACAAACATATTTTTTTAAATGTGGCCGCACTGCGCATGCGCACCGATGATTGGGCACACATGCGCATTGCGGCCGCATTTTGTTGTATGGTAAAAAGGCCGCTTACAGCCGGCATAGTTAAAAGCCGGCTGCTGCTCGCTATGCCCCATTCGGAAGTGTTCGGTTCTTCTGAACAAAGCTAAGGCCGAGTTTCCCCCCAGCGACTCGCACTATCGGACCCACCCGCAGAGATCCAGTGCCATGGCCTCCACCTCGGAATGCGCCTGAATCTACAGCCCGTTCGTCCTGCATGACAACGAGGTCACCGTCACCGAAGACAAACTCAATGCTCTGATTACAACAGCTGGTGTGACCATTGAGCCTTTCTGGCCTAGTCTGTTTGCCAAGGCATTGGCTAATATTGACGTCAATAGTCTGACCTGCAACATTGGTGCTGGTAGCAGTGCCCCAGTTGCTGTAGCAGTTGTTTCCACCGCTGCCCCTGTTGCTGCTGAAGAGAAAAATGGGGAGAATAAACAGGAAGAATCTGAAGAGTCTGACGTTGACATGGGCTTTGGTCTCTTTGATTAAACGTGCCGTGCAATAACATTGTTATAATTTACAAAAAATAAATAAAAATTGAATATAAAAGCTGGCTTCTGCGGCTGAAGACAATTTGCGCAATCGGAGACGCAGAATTTTTTATTAACGTTCTATGTGATCTTCTGCCTGAGGGAGGCAGAGAGCAGGTCACGGCCCCCGAACGTCGCCAACAAGTGCTTTGGGTGCGAATGCGATTCCTGCATTTTGTCAGCAGCAAACAAGGTAAGAGAAAATGGTGGGCCGCGAAGATCAGCCGGCATGGGCCGCGAAGGTCGGCCGGCGTGGGCCGCAAAGGTTGGCCGGCGTTGGCCGCGAAGGACGCCCGGCGTGGGTCGCGAAGGTCAGCCGGCGTGGGTCGCGAAGGTTGGCCAATTGGTAAAAATGAGTCCCTGGAAAAAAAGTTTGCATAACACTGCATTACCGCCTGAGCTTTCCCTATTACCTGATGTGTGGCAAAATTTTACCACATTGTTATGCTGTCCAGGCCAATAAAAATCTTTTTGTATTTTGACTTGAGTTTTCCTTCCTCCTTACTCCTAAATGACACCCTTACTCCTGAATGACCTCAAGCGCTACCCTCCTTTCAATAATTCATTGGCAATACCACTTGATGTACTTCTGATGTACTTTTTCACCTGCTTGAATATGTAAAAGTCTCAATTTTATCATTATTAAATTATTTCTAATGTAATAACACTGTGGCATACACTCAGACTCCATTTCCGTATATGCTTTCTGATTTAACTGCATTGCCTCTGAATCTTCCTGTTGTAATTCAACCTACTTGCTTGAACTACTTGCTTCATCCACCGCCTGCTCTTGTTCTTTACTAACCATCTTATCAAGCATGGGGCGGGATTCTCCGACTACACGCCAGGTCGGAGAATCGCCGGGAGCTGGCGTGAATCCCGCCCCCGCCGTGTCCCGAAGTCTCCGCCACCAGAGATTCGGCGGGGGCGGGAAACGCGCCGCACCAGTCGGCGGGGGCGGGAATCGCACCGCACCGGTCGGCGGGCCCACCCCTGCCGATTCTTCGGCCTGCAATGGGCCGAAGTCTCACTGCTGGAATGCCTGTCCCGCCAGTGTGGATTAAACCATCTTTTGAACAGTGGGACAAGGTGGAGCGGGCAGGCTCCGTGGTCGGGGGGGGGGGCGCGGGGCAACCTGGCCCCGGGGGTGCCCCCATGATGGCCTGGCCCGCGATCGGGGCCCACCGATCCGCAGGCGGGCCTGTGCTGTGGAGGCACTCTTTTTCTTCCGCCTTCGCCATGGTCTTCACTATGGCAGAGGTGGAAGGGACCCCCTCCCCTGCACATGCGCGTCGATGATGTCAGCAGTCGCTGACGCTCTCGCGCATGCGCCGACCCGCGTCGCCCGATGAAGACCTTTCGGCCCTGGCTGGCGTGGCACCTTTCCCGCTGGCCGCTGTAGCGGAAACCGCTCCGGCGAGGGCTTGGCCCCTAAAGGTGTGGAGACTTCCGCACCTTTGGGGCTGCCCGACGCCGGAGTGGTTCTGACGAATGTGATATAAAATAGTTACTTTAGAGATACTAGTTAATGTAATGTAGAAATAAGCCACTTTGATTTTTGCAGTTAGGGACAAAGGAATTTGAGACCGCATGGAAAAAGCAGGAAGAGGTGTGTCTATGAGAGTGAGACTGCATTGATAGGGGCCAGAGAAAGGGATTGGAAGTGAGCCAATCAGAGTAGATCGAACAGGTCAGGAGGGACATAGGCTGACCTATGTCCGTCGAGTATGTGAAACTTGATACCATTTGAATTGATTTTGCAGAGATCTCTTTGTCTTTTAGTCAGTCGTTTTTCTGGAGTGTAAGAGGCAGGATGTCCTGTTACATTTCTGTAAGATGATTCAAGCTTGCAAGCTAAATAAATAACTTCTGTTTACGTGCGAATCCGTCTCAACTTTTATTGAGGCCAGACTGACAGAGAAAGAAATTTGGAGATCAACATTTGGTGCCGAAACCCGGGATTTCTCTGGGCGATCCTGATCCAACTGCGAAATCAGAATTAGACTGATTATGAACAGGAGGACGGGAACAAAGGGCCCTCAATGTAGAAATGGAAAACGACCAGCATTGATTGTTCCCCTCTTCTTATCGTCTGATTAGTCTGGTCACTCGCGGTTGGCACAGAAAGACCGCCTCGACGAAATCACAGGTCAGTCTGGGGATTAGCACTTTAATTGATGGGATTTCATATTGTTGTTTCGGCTTGGGTTAGGGTTTTGGGCTGATGGGACTTTAAATAATGAAGGTTCAGTCTATTATTAGGGTTCAGAGGCTGATGGGACTTTAAATAATAAAGGTTCAGTCTATTATTAGGGTTCAGAGGCTGATGTGACTTAAATAATAAAGGTTCAGTCTATTATCGGGGTTCAGAGGCTGATGTGACTTAAATAATAAAGGTTCAGTCTATTATCAGGGTTCAGAGGCTGATGGGACTTTAAATAATAAAGGTTCAGTCTATTATATGGGTTCAGGGGCTGATGGGACTTCAATAGATGGGGGTTCTGTCCAGTATAACTGTTTTTAAATCTGAAGATGGTTCAACTCTATGTGTGAGTGTTTTAAATATATAGTTGATTAAGCTAAAATTGTCTCCTTGGACTGTAAAGTTCCGAGGTCTAGTTGAGATTGTGAGGTTGAAGCAGAAGTCTCTCAAAGGGTTAACAGCAGCAGGCGGAGTTGAAAACAGACAGTGCTTCTCACTCAGGCCTTGAGATAACAGCATCAGTCTGCAGTGTAATCGGATACCTTTCCTTTGAGTCAGTGAACACCAGCAAAGTTACGTTTTGAATTAATTAAAGGAAACCAGTGGGTTTCTCCACCTCTTTGATAAAAGTTATTATTTTCGAAAGCAATTGATTGAAATTGCCAGAATCTTAAATTTTACTTACTTGAAATAAGGTTTATCTCATTTTATCTGGAGATTAATAGAAACTTAAAGAAGATCATGGACACCATTTTAAAAAGTGTCTATCTGGAGATGATAATTGATTTTGCTAATACTTATGATAGTTGATTTTGCGAATACTTATGTGTATGTAACAGAAAAAAAACTTGTTAAAAGAAAAATTGTTAAGATAAAGAAATAATTAAGTTGTAAATGTTATACAAGTTTGTGTTAAGCAAATTGTAAATTTAGTTCTGAGTTGAGATCAGAGCTAAGCTTGCAAGTTGCAGTAATTCAATTTGAATTTTCAAACATTTTTAAGTTTTAAAAAAGAAGAGAGCAAATAGAGAAAAGAAGGACACAGATCTTGAATGCGTTGAATAGCACATTTCAAAGGCCCATAAATCTTTCTGTTATCTTAGACCTAAAACCTAGGAAGATTGACGAGCCATAGGAATGTCTGGGGCGTTTTAATGAAATCTACCGGGGGCAGTCAGGCGATTTGCTGTATCAAACTGGTCAGAATTCCCCTCAATACTGTGCTATGTTAATGCATTGCCTACCACCTTCTGTGGTTACTGCTGTGAAATGTAATAACATGAATTGGACAGAGAACGACCCTTCCCAGATGGCAAGGGCAGTCAGATTTTACTGGAAGGAGGGTGTAGGCCAAGAAGGAGGCTCAGTTACAAAGGTTAAGACTGAGTATGTAATGAAAAAGGATGATCTGCGATCCCAACAAGCGGCAGAAATGGTAGTTTACCAGCAGGAGCTCCAATATAGTGACTTTGGGTGGGTGGATCAGCGAAGAGGAGGATGAGACAACAGTGCTATATTTCTATCACCCCCCAGTGGTGGACGTTAGACATTGAACAGCCACTATCACTGCATCACGTTACCCTGGCCTATGACAGAACTGGACGAAACAGGGAGTTGGAGGACAAATACCGGCCATTACTTGAGACCGAATGGCCAGTCAAGGTTACAGCCACAGTCACGGGAAAAGAAGGTACAGCCGATTTTGTTACAATATCAACACATTTATGGCCACAGTCAGCTTCGGTAAGCCCTCATATTACACGTCAGGTCCATGACCAGTACCATGCCAGGGATATGGGGCGAATGGTCAGCATCTTACCGCAGCTCGTCAGAATAGGTATGAGATATACCTTTTGAACAATCCACGTCTGACATTTAAATACTGTACCACTATCAATCCAGCCTGTTTTCTTAGTGGTCCCCCTGTCCATGAAGACGCACCTGGCCACGACTGTTTAGCCTTGATTCAGGAAACTACCACAATAAGGGGCGATTTGAGTGACATTTCGTCAGAACAACCTGACATGATTATGTGTGGTCAAATATCCCACCGGGGTTTAGTTAATGACCTACTGCAGGCCCTCCTTCTGCCAGCGCAGATTTCCGTTATTAAATGCGCTGCCCACACGAATGGTACAACCCCAGTTGACGTTGGTAATGAACGAGCAGATTGTGCAGCGCGCACAGCCGCACAAATTCAGCAAGTGATGGTGCCTAAAATGTTAAGTCAGACTAAACGATCTACTATGAATGTGTCTGCTTCTGACAAGCCAATGCCAGACGTCATAAGGTTACAGGAGGACGCTCCTGAGAGTGATAAACAAATGTGGAAACGGTTAGGTTGTACATATGATTCTGTTTCCTCTTTATGGACCACGCCTGCACATCAGACTTGTATGTCTGATGTACTGGCTTTATGGGTCATCGAATGTGTACACTTTGCAACTCATTGTGGGGCTCGGGGGACTAGTGATTTGTTGCTGGACACTTGGTGGCACCCTAAAATGCAGGGGTTGGCCCAAAGTATCAGTAATCGGTGTTTGATTTGTCAGCAATATAACACCGGAAAAGGTATCCCTTGTGGGAAGGGGCAAACCCCGTTGCCCAGTGGTCCCTTTGAGACGCTCCAAATGGATTACATTGAGTTGGAAAGGTGTCAATGTTACAAATATGTTTTGGTCATTGTGGATGTGTTCAGCAGATGGGTTGAGGCGTATCCGACTATCTATAGTAAAGCTGCTACTGTGGTTAAAGTCTTGATGAGGGAAATCATTCCCCGGTACGGTATACCAGCTCAGTTAAGTTCTGATAATGGGCCTCATTTTATTGGACAAATTAACAAGGAGTTTTGCTCCCAGTTGGGCATACGCCAGCAGTTACACTGTGCTTACAGACCACAGGCAGCCGGGGTGGTTGAAAGACACAATCAGACCCTCAAAATTAAATTGGCTAACTTAAGAGCAGACACGGGACTGACATGGCTTAAGTTGCTCCCCGTTGCCCTCTTCCAGCTGCGGGTTACACCTGCGGGACCGGCCCGGCTCTCTCCCGCCGAGATTCTTTATGGCAGGCCTCTTAGAATTCCTTGGAGCCTGCAGGTTCCCAGACGGGTTCAGTTTCATCAGATGACTGAAGAAATGACCACCTATGTTCTAGCCTTTACGCAAGTGCTCAAGGAACTCCATGGCCCAGTCCGTGCGGCTCACCAGCCATTGCCCCAGTACCTAGCTCACTTTCAGTCCAGCCCGGTAGTTATGTAATGGTCAAAAAAATTGGACTAGGAAGGGGTCGGAGCCGCGATGGGATGGGCCCTTCCAAGTTCTCCTTACCACCCCCACAGCAGTTAAAGTGGAGGGGCGAAGTGCTTGGGTCCACCTACATCACTGTAAATTGAGTCCATCTCCACTACTGTAAAAGGTCGGATACTAACCTGCCTCCCTTCTCCAGTGCTATTTTACAGGGGTGGAGCATGATGGAGTGGCTACGCATCGTCTGTCTGATATTTGGCCTGACTTCGCTTGGCGTGTTATTGGCGATGGACATGGAAAAGGGGAATATTATGTATCTGTGTAGCCCCAACCAATCTACAAGGATACATCACCTTTGCAAAGGTGATGTTCTTCGCTGCCCCCATATACGAGGACATGGTATCGACTCATGGAAGGTTATCAAAGTTAAGGAGAATGCGGGAGTCATGAAGCAGCTGCACCGGTCCCGGCGATGGGAAGGGAACATTATATGGACATTGCCTTGTTTTTGGAATACATGTAAATTTGATTTTGGATGTGTTAAAAGTGGTACAATAAAGGTAACATCAGGCTGTCAGAAGAGTGTAGGAAGAGACCATGAGAAAGAGAAAGGGACTAGAGAGAGGACGGGGCGTGTGAGAAGGGAAGTACAGCTAGAACGTAGGTTACCGGGAGATGCACTTAAGTTAATTAAAGGCCAAACTGAGGAAAACCCGGGTAGTATGAATCTCTTCTACCAGATTTACCACCGTCTGTATGGCCAGGGACGGGTTGTCTGCTACCCAAACCCCGCAGCGGTGTCTAGGTTATTTTCTGTTTCACCGCTTTGGGGCACTCCCCAAACGGTGGTTCATTGTCAGCGTTCCGAGCCATTGCCCGAGCACGTCACTCTTCCTTACGATCCGGATTCAGCACCACCGGCTATTTGCCTTCCCCTCCCTCGGGATAATTCCCATTCACAGTATGATAGGCTGCGACGGTGGAGGGCGTACATACCTAGCCACTTCACTCCCAATAGGGATTCCCGGTCGTACGAGAATTGCTTCAGCAGTGAAGGGTACGGCTGTTTGCTGGTAGAGGTGGACACAAATATAACATGTCTGTTTCCCACCTGTACGGACAGGAGGTGCCATATCACCCAGGCGTCTGGCCAATGCGTTTGTTATAACACCACTTGCGTTCCATTGAACGCTGGCCTCCAGCTCCTTTGTGGCTGGGCGAATGTCTCTCATATCACTGTTGGGAATAGGGCTTTCTGCATTGCTGGGCGGCCCGAATGGGCATTTCAAAATTGGATAAACTGGGCTACTGGGAGGTCCTTACGCAACCGATATGCTGATTGTGATGCTAGTCTCCACACGGAACAAGGATACTACTTTTTATTTAATGGTACGGCGACCAACGTTTTGTCACCCCATTTCCCCACCGAATTGCTATAGGGACTCTAGTCCCTACCACAGTCCCCTGCCCTTCGGCGTGGAACCTGCATAATCAGTTCGCACGCCGGGCAGTCTCTGCTGAATTTTGCGAGAACTGGAAAAAACCTCAGGTTCTTGCACCCAACCGGGGCCACTCAGCCGGGTGGGGCATTCTGAGCGTATTGACACTGGGAGGTGTGGGGGGTTCCTTGGCTGTTAGTGATCGGAATTATTTTATTTGCGGCCTTACCATCTTGGGAAATGAAACCTTGGGAGCCCTCGGGGCAATAACCAAGGAGTTGTCTCAGCTACGGTTGTTTGCAATGCTGAACCGGTATGCTCTTGACTATCTTCTGGCCCGTGAGGGTGGGGTATGCGCCATAGTACAGGGCAAGTGGATCATGGGTGTTCAGGACTTGACCGCTAACATTACTACATTTATGGATCGCATACGGGATCACTTGGACGGGATGCAGGATCCTGACTCTTGGGGTAACTGGGGATCTGGAGGATGGAAGGACTGGTTGATAAATATGGCCATGTATCTAGTGGTAGCTATCGGCTGCATCTTTGTGGGCCTGGCCATCCTTAAATGTGTGATGGGTAGAATGCGGGGTGCACTAGATCAGATCACCGCCCCAATCACCGAGAAAAAAAATTTAACTGTTAAAATCCATGAGGGTGAAGCAGATGAAGGGGGGCTAAGACCAGAATTGGAAATGCAGCGACGGATCTTTTTAGATGAGGAACCGTAGCTATAGATTGGATAGTTCGGTTATCATGGAATGATAAAAGGAGGGAATGACGAATGTGATATAAAATAGTTACTTTAGAGATACTAGTTAATGTAATGTAGAAATAAGCCACTTTGATTTTTGCAGTTAGGGACAAAGGAATTTGAGACCGCATGGAAAAAGCAGGAAGAGGTGTGTCTATGAGAGTGAGACTGCATTGATAGGGGCCAGAGAAAGGGATTGGAAGTGAGCCAATCAGAGTAGATCGAACAGGTCAGGAGGGACATAGGCTGACCTATGTCCGTCGAGTATGTGAAACTTGATACCATTTGAATTGATTTTGCAGAGATCTCTTTGTCTTTTAGTCAGTCGTTTTTCTGGAGTGTAAGAGGCAGGATGTCCTGTTACATTTCTGTAAGATGATTCAAGCTTGCAAGCTAAATAAATAACTTCTGTTTACGTGCGAATCCGTCTCAACTTTTATTGAGGCCAGACTGACAGAGAAAGAAATTTGGAGATCAACAGTTCCCGCCACTCCATTACGCCGGAACCCCCCGCCCCGCCGGGTAGGGGAGAATCCCGCCCATGGCTTCTGACAACTGAACCTCAGCTTCCATATCAGTACTCCTCAAGTTCTCCTTGTCCTGTCTCAACTCGTTGCTTTGGGATCTGGTTACTGTACAATCAGAAAACACTTCCGGATATACTTCTTGCAATATCTCAGTTGTTTGACTTTTCACTGGCTTTTCAACCACTGTAGGCTGCACTCATACCTGTGATCCAGCTATGTCATTACCTCGGATAAATACCCACCTAAAAAAGGTAATTTTTCAATTATTCCCACTACCACTTCACCACTTTACACTGGACTCGCTAACCTTACCTTACATAATGACACACTATTGTTCTCATCACTAATTCCACACATTACCACCTTTTACTGGCAATACTCCTTCTAAACTCCATATCTCCTGATCTCCATCATTAAAGATTGATTTTCCTTAAAGATTCTGTCAGACCTTAATCTCTTTACCTGCTCCACCTTGGACATGCAAGTAAACCTCACCCTCACAGATAAAATCCTTAAAAGGTTCTGGTACCAGGGCAGCACGGTGGGGCAGTGGTTAGCACTGCCGCCTCACGTCGCCGAGCTCCCAGGTTCGATCCCGGCTCTGGGTCACTGTCCTTGTGGAGTTTGCACATTCTCCCCCTGTTTGCGTGGGCTTCGCCCCCACAACCCAAAAGATGTGCAGGGTAGGTGGATTGGCCACGCTAAATTACCACGTAATTGGAAAAAATGAATTGGGTACTCTTAATTTATAAAAAAAAGTTCTGGTGCCTGCTTATCCACAAACCTCTGAACAGGTTGTATGCTCTGTTGCACTTTTTCTACCACTTTAATAAACCCCACTGGCTAATCCTGTTTTACCGAGTCTGTCTTCCCAATACTTTTCTGAAGTCACCAGCACTGCGACTTCACATGTCTAGCTTTATTATAATGAAAATACAAGTTTTCTTATCTCTCTCCGACTATCATCGGTTTCCTTCTTACTCTGAGGCACACTCTCCTTAACATCACCAACTAAACCTCCTTTACATTGGCCACCAATGAAATTCTCATTTCAATCAGTTTCTATCATTCACAGATTGAAATTGATGTCAGAAACCAAACTTTGCTTTATGAACCAATTCAAAATCATCAGTCATTTCTGCTGCCTGTCTAGCAGTTTTAACTTTTTGCCATACCAGATGAGTTCTCACTACTGCGGAAGTAAATCTTTAAATGCCTCCAAAATTAATTATTTCTCTAAGTGTGTCATACGTCTGGTCTATTTTTAATGCTCTTATCCACCTATCAAAATTATTTTGTTTCATTCTTTTGAATTCTATATATGTCTGACCAGTTTCTTTCCTTAGATTTCTAAACTTCTGTCTCTAGGCTTCTGGCACTAGTTCATATGTACTCAATATGGTTTTCCTCACCTCATCATAATCCCTCGACACCTGCTCTGACAGTGATGCAAACACTTCACTAGCTCTACCTATCACTTTGTTTGAACCAACACTACCCACATAGTCTGTGGCCAATTCAATTGTTCAGCCACTTTCTCAAATGAAATAAAAAAGGGGCTTCCACATGTTTCTCATCGAACCTCGGAAGTGCTTGAGTATATTCAAACATATCATTCAAACGTTTTTGACTAGGAATTATTTATTCTTCCTCTAGACCTTCCTCAGCTTCTCACTTTACTCCAACCTTTTAAGTTGATGTTCTCCTTACAGTGCCAGTTTACAAAGTTCAAATTCTCTCTCTCGTTCCTTATCCTTTTCTTCCTTTGTGAATCTTACCATTTCTATCTACCTCAAACGTCCTCCTTTCCATTACTTTTTGAAAAGCCCTCTCTTTTCTTCTTTTTTTCCTTTTCTTCCCTCTCTTTTATCTTTTCTTCTGTCTTGGCAATCTCTCCTTTTCCTTTTCTTCATCTGCTCTGCACTCTTATTTCCGTACTCACATTCACATGACACTGGGAGTAATCCAAAGATTATGACATTTAAAATCCTGCTTGCTAATTCTCTACCTGGCTGCCTAAATGCGATTTGCATGACTTCATCGCCCATGGTACCAACATGGACCATGACCTCTAAATTTTCTCCTTTCCCCAGAAGAGTATTCTGCAGCCGCTCTGTGAATCCTTGACTCTGGCACCAGGGAGGTAACAGACCATATTGGAGTCACATCTATGGCCACAGAAACACCTGTCTTTTCCCCTAACTAATTCATTCCCTTTCACTCTTGCTCTTCCACTCTTCCTCCTCCCCTCTTCCACAGCCAAGCCACTCATAGTGCCACAAACTAGGCCTGACTGCATTCCCCTGAGGACCCAGCCCTCAGAAGCTTCCAAAACAGAAAACCCACTTTTGAGCAGGACTCAAGGCTCTTGCACCACCTACCCATTCTCTTGGACTGCCTGGAGGTCACCCCTTCCCTCTCTGCCTCCAGGCCTTGAAGAATCCATCCCCCTCACAGTCACACTCCAAGCATGTTGTAATTCTGCCTTCTCAGCACCTTTCATTTCTCACACTCATAGCTCGCTTCCTTCCCGAGAGAAAACAGAGTGAAGAGAATTGAGGCGAGGCACAGAACCTGGGTGGGGGTTGTGCGGAGGAGCAGCCCTCAAGCCATTGCCATCCTGACTGCTTTAGAAGATGACAGAGTGGAGATGAGCAGAGTTATGGACTGCAATGCTGTTGGCGTTAGAGAGATGGAGATCTCTGAAATACCTGTTGACAGAATTAGATAGCATAGAACTCCAAGGTGCAGAACACAGATTCATTTGACTTGAGGTCAGCGGCCACAGAAACCTGGTCATCCGTACAATGAAGACTTTGATCCCTTTTACCTTGCCTCTTTCATCTCCCACAGATCCTTCACAGGGCACACAGGAGCTGTTGCTAGAGAAGGAGGGAGACTCCTCCGAGGGTGTTACGTACTCTGCTGAAGCACCGTCACACGACTCACGCTCATCCTCCACCAGCTCAGTGACACACACCTCAATGAGATCTCCAAAAACAGGACGTCACATGGTGAGCCACACAGTGTAAGTGAGCAGGAGCAGGGACTGAAGACCGGGACGGTCAAAGTGCTGGGCTTGATCTAGCTCTGCTCAGCTGGACGTAGATGCTAAGGCTCCGGGGAGGAGTGGGGGGGGGGGGGGGGGGGGGGGGGAAGAGTTGGGGGGGGGGAGCATCGACAAAGTGGACGATTATGGATCAGCAATAGATCGTCCCTTTAGTCTGAGATGGTGTCCTCTGGTTCTAGTTTTTCCGACAAGTGAAAACATCATCTCCATGTCCACTCTATCCAGGCCTCGCAGTATCCTGTAAGTTTTTATTTGTGAGCAGTGATGTGCAGGTGGGCCATGAGAGGGAAGATGCAGAAAGGAGACATGGAAGTGGGGACTCTAGGCAATCCCATCCTCCTCCCGCAACCTACCCTGTCATTGTTACTCCCACCCCAGTGACCGAGTGCTGTGGGATCATTCACAGATTCATTAGTTGGCAGTTTCTACTCAGGCAAGGGCCCCATATCCAGGTTTATGACCCACAGCCAATGATGCAAACAATGGATGTCGGTGGTGAAATTGAAAATGGGAGGCTCCTACAAGCAACCTGAAGTTGAAAGTACAAGACTGCGAGGCATGGAGAAATTTGAAGAGGACCTGCCCCTCGGAAGGTCACAACTACTATCTGCTGGCAGACGTTGCAACTCCTGGGCAATACGAAACATGCACTCAATAGGTCTTCTCACCAAGCAGGAAAAATGGCTTCTGATACATTTATACAGAGATCTGATAAAATGACTTCAAGCAACAATGTCCCGTTGTGCAGAGAAACATGGCCATGCCTACTGAACTATAGCAGTGGACTCACATCATTCTCCCAGCAGCAGTAAACCCTTCCCTCGGTTAAGTCGGAGGGCAGAAGGAGCTCACTTGAGATTCCAGGCTGCTACTGACGGGAGGTCAGTTAGGCTCTTTAATAAGTTGGGTTTGCCAGCAGCCCACTGGAGGGGGTCCCTCATTATCAGGCGCTCTGTGCCCTATCAAACACTCAGCAGAGGGTGGCTTCAGAGCAACACTCCTCTCATTGCCTCCTAATTCACCCGTCTCCCCCATTGACCCCCACCCACACTACCCATTCCTCCATCACTCTCCTTTGGTCTGGGATCCCATGACAATCCTGGGCCTCTGGTAGGCGCTTTGCCACCAGCAGGCACCTTTCCCAATGGTGTTGACAGCATGAGGAGAAGCCTGTGATTAGTCAGCAGGCCTAGTTGGGCAGGACATTCCGCCGCCAGGGACCTCAGTTGCCCAACGATCGGCAGGTAAGCGCACAAAAGGCACTTGGTTCCAGCAGGTCTCCACCACAGAACCGACGTGCGTTCGCTGCCCGCCCTCTCTCGAAGGCTGAGAACAAACAAAGAAAGACCAAAGAAATGTACAGCACAGGAACAGGCCCTTCGGCCCTCCAAGCCCGTGCCGACCATGCTGCCCGACTAAACTACAATCTTCTACACTTCCTGGATCCGTATCCTTCTATTCCCATCCTATTCATGTATTTGTCAAGATGCCCCTTAAATGTCACTATCGTCCCTGCTTCCACCACCTCCTCTGGTAGCGAGTTCCAGGCACCCACTACCCTCTGTGTAAAAAAACTTGCCTCGTACATCTACTCTGAACTTTGCCCCTCTCACCTTAAACCTATGCCCCCTAGTAATTGACCCCTCTACCCTGGGGAAAAGCCTCTGACTATCCACCCTGTCTATGCCCCTCATAATTTTGTAGACCTCTATCAGGTCTCCGTCGTTCCAGTGAGAACAAACCGAGTTTATTCAACCGCTCCTTATAGCTAATGCCCTCCATACCAGGCAACATTCTGGTAAATCTCTTCTGCACCCTCTCTAAAGCCTCCACATCCTTCTGGTAGTGTGGCGACCAGAATTGAACACTATACTCCAAGTGTGGCCTAACTAAGGTTCTATACAGCTGCAACATGACTTGCCAATTCTTATACTCAATGCCCCGGTCAATGAAGACAAGCATGCCGTATGCCTTCTTGACTACCTTGAGCCCTTTGGATTTCGGCGGCAGCGGTGCGCAGGGGCCTTCTTGGAGGTGAGTAGTGAATTTAAAAGCACTTACCTTTGCAGGAGCAGCCCTTTGGATTTCGGCGGCAGCGGTGCGCAGGGGCCTTCTTGGAGGTGAGTAGTGAATTTAAAAGCACTTACCTTTGCAGGAGCAGCCCTTTGGATTTCGGCGGCAGCGGTGCGCAGGGGCCTTCTTGGAGGTGAGTAGTGAATTTAAAAGCACTTACCTTTGCAGGAGCAGCCCTTTGGATTTCGGCGGCAGCGGTGCGCAGGGGCCTTCTTGGAGGTGAGTAGTGAATTTAAAAGCACTTACCTTTGCAGGAGCAGCCCTTTGGATTTCGGCGGCAGCGGTGCGCAGGGGCCTTCTTGGAGGTGAGTAGTGAATTTAAAAGCACTTACCTTTGCAGGAGCAGCCCTTTGGATTTCGGCGGCAGCGGTGCGCAGGGGCCTTCTTGGAGGTGAGTAGTGAATTTAAAAGCACTTACCTTTGCAGGAGCAGCCCTTTGGATTTCGGCGGCAGCGGTGCGCAGGGGCCTTCTTGGAGGTGAGTAGTGAATTTAAAAGCACTTACCTTTGCAGGAGCAGCCCTTTGGATTTCGGCGGCAGCGGTGCGCAGGGGCCTTCTTGGAGGTGAGTAGTGAATTTAAAAGCACTTACCTTTGCAGGAGCAGCCCTTTGGATTTCGGCGGCAGCGGTGCGCAGGGGCCTTCTTGGAGGTGAGTAGTGAATTTAAAAGCACTTACCTTTGCAGGAGCAGCCCTTTGGATTTCGGCGGCAGCGGTGCGCAGGGGCCTTCTTGGAGGTGAGTAGTGAATTTAAAAGCACTTACCTTTGCAGGAGCAGCCCTTTGGATTTCGGCGGCAGCGGTGCGCAGGGGCCTTCTTGGAGGTGAGTAGTGAATTTAAAAGCACTTACCTTTGCAGGAGCAGCCCTTTGGATTTCGGCGGCAGCGGTGCGCAGGGGCCTTCTTGGAGGTGAGTAGTGAATTTAAAAGCACTTACCTTTGCAGGAGCAGCCCTTTGGATTTCGGCGGCAGCGGTGCGCAGGGGCCTTCTTGGAGGTGAGTAGTGAATTTAAAAGCACTTACCTTTGCAGGAGCAGCCCTTTGGATTTCGGCGGCAGCGGTGCGCAGGGGCCTTCTTGGAGGTGAGTAGTGAATTTAAAAGCACTTACCTTTGCAGGAGCAGCCCTTTGGATTTCGGCGGCAGCGGTGCGCAGGGGCCTTCTTGGAGGTGAGTAGTGAATTTAAAACCACTTACCTTTGCAGGAGCAGCCCTTTGGATTTCGGCGGCAGCGGTGCGCAGGGGCCTTCTTGGAGGTGAGTAGTGAATTTAAAAGCACTTACCTTTGCAGGAGCAGCCCTTTGGATTTCGGCGGCAGCGGTGCGCAGGGGCCTTCTTGGAGGTGAGTAGTGAATTTAAAAGCACTTACCTTTGCAGGAGCAGCCCTTTGGATTTCGGCGGCAGCGGTGCGCAGGGGCCTTCTTGGAGGTGAGTAGTGAATTTAAAAGCACTTACCTTTGCAGGAGCAGCCCTTTGGATTTCGGCGGGAACCGGAAGTTCGACCTCTGGCAAGTGCCCCCCCCCCCCCAATAAATTCTGGTGGAGAGGAAACCCGAGACACTACACGTGTAGTGTCTCCCACCCGCCCTCCTCCTCTAACCTAATAATAAGACCCATTGGTGTAAGGTAAGTGCCATATTATATTATTATATTATTAGCATTGTGCAGGTCAAGGATTGGAGGTGGAGGAGCAGTCTCTGTCAGCGAGGGAACCTGAGAACATCTCAGAAGGTAAGCAAGTGATTTTTACTTTTATACCTGTTTTTCAAATTGTGTGTGTCGGGGGGAAACTGAAGTGACATCACAGAAAAGCTGTGACCTGAGTGGCTGGTTGGGATTCTAACCTAAATTGTTTTGAGTATTTGGGATCTAATTAAACATAATAACTTAATTATAATTTAGAGGATATCTAAGCCAGAGATCGGAGAATATTACAGTTAGCTATCGCATTTCTATTAGAAATCTAGTGCTAGGAAACAGATAGTTGACAGTAACTTTGAAATTTAAAAAAAGTATTAAAAAAAAAAAAGACAAATTTTAATTTTAATTAATTGACGCAATGTCAGTTAGAGGGGTGCTGTGCTCTGACTGTGAGATGTGGCAGGTCCGGGAGGCTTCCAGTGTCCCGGATGGCTTCATCTGCAGAAAGTGCACCCAACTGCAGCTCCTCACAGACCGCATGGTTCGGTTGGAGCAGCAATTGGATGCACTTAGGAGCATGCAGGTGGCGGAAAGCGTCATAGATCGCAGTTATGTAAGTGTGGTCACACCCAAGGTGCAGGCAGAGAAATGGGTGACCACCAGAAAGGGCAGGCAGTCAGTGCAGGAATCCCCTGTGGTTGTCCCCCTCTCGAACAGATATACCCCTTTGGATACTGTCGGGGGGGATAGCCTATCAGGGGAAAACAGCAGCAGCCAGAGCAGTGGCACCACGGCTGGCTCTGATGTTCAGAAGGGAGGGTCAAAGCGCAGAAGAGTAATAGTTATAGGGGACTCTATAGTCAGGGGCACAGATAGGCGCTTCTGTGGACGTGAAAGAGACTCCAGGATGGTATGTTGCCTCCCTGGTGCCAGGGTCCAGGATGTCTCCGAACGGGTAGAGGGAATCCTGAAGGGGGAGGGCAAACAGGCAGAGGTCGTTGTACATATTGGTACTAACGACATAGGCAGGAAGGGGCATGAGGTCCTGCAGCAGGAGTTCAGGGAGCTAGGCAGAAAGTTAAAAGACAGGACCTCGAGGGTTGTAATCTCGGGATTACTCCCTGTGCCACGTGCCAGTGAGGCTAGAAATAGGAAGATAGAGCAGACAAACACGTGGCTAAACAGCTGGTGTAGGAGGGAGGGTTTCTGTTATCTGGACCACTGGGAGCTCTTCCGGGGCAGGTGTGACCTGTATAAGATGGACGGGTTGCATCTAAACCGGAGAGGCATAAATATCCTGGCCGCGAGGTTTGCTAGTGTCACACGGGAGGGTTTAAACTAGTATGGCAGGGGGGTGGGCACGGGAGCAATAGGTCAGAAGGTGAGAGCATTGAGGGAGAACTAGGGAATAGGGACAGTGTGGCTCTGAGGCAGCGCAGACGGGGAGAAGTTGCTGAACACAGCGGGTCTGGTGGCCTGAAGTGCATATGTTTTAATGCAAGGAGCATTACGGGTAAGGCAGATGAACTTAGAGCTTGGATTACTACTTGGAACTATGATGTTGTTGCCATTACAGAGACCTGGTTGAGGGAAGGGCAGGATTGGCAGCTAAACGTTCCAGGATTTAGATGTTTCAGGCGGGATAGAGGGGGATGTAAAAGGGGAGGCGGAGTTGCGCTACTTGTTCAGGAGAGTATCACAGCTATACAGCGAGAGGACACCTCAGAGGGCAGTGAGGCTATATGGGTAGAGATCAGGAATAAGAAGGGTGCAGTCACAATGTTGGGGGTATACTACAGGCCTCCCAACAGCCAGCGGGAGATAGAGGAGCAGATAGGTAGACAGATTTTGGAAAAGAGTAAAAACAACAGGGTTGTGGTGATGGGAGACTTCAACTTCCCCAATATTGACTGGGACTCACTTAGTGCCAGGGGCTTAGACGGGGCAGAGTTTGTAAGGAGCATCCAGGAGGGCTTCTTAAAACAATATGTAAACAGTCCAACTAGGGAAGGGGCGGTACTGGACCTGGTATTGGGGAATGAGCCCGGCCAGGTGGTAGATGTTTCAGTAGGGGAGCATTTCGGTAACAGTGACCACAATTCAGTAAGTTTTAAAGTACTGGTGGACAAGGATAAGAGTGGTCCGAGGATGAATGTGCTAAATTGGGGGAAGGCTAATTATAACAATATTAGGCGGGAACTGAAGAACATAGATTGGGGGCGGATGTTTGAGGGCAAATCAACATCTGACATGTGGGAGGCTTTCAAGTGTCAGTTGAAAGGAATACAGGACAGGCATGTTCCTGTGAGGAAGAAAGATAAATACGGCAATTTTCGGGAACCTTGGATGACGAGTGATATTGTAGGCCTCGTCAAAAAGAAAAAGGAGGCATTTGTCAGGGCTAAAAGGCTGGGAACAGACGAAGCCTGTGTGGCATATAAGGAAAGTAGGAAGGAACTTAAGCAAGGAGTCAGGAGGGCTAGAAGGGGTCATGAAAAGGCATTGGCAAATAGGGTTAAGGAAAATCCCAAGGCTTTTTACACTTACATAAAAAGTAAGAGGGTAGCCAGGGAAAGGGTTGGCCCACTGAAGGATAGGCAAGGGAATCTATGTGTGGAGCCAGAGGAAATGGGCGAGGTACTAAATGAATACTTTGCATCAGTATTCACCAAAGAGAAGGAATTGGTAGATGTTGAGTCTGGAGAAGGGGGTGTAGATAGCCTGGGTCACATTGTGATCCAAAAAGACGAGGTGTTGGGTGTCTTAAAAAATATTAAGGTAGATCAGTCCCCAGGGCCGGATGGGATCTACCCCAGAATACTGAAGGAGGCTGGAGAGGAAATTGCTGAGGCCTTGACAGAAATCTTTGGATCCTCGCTGTCTTCAGGGGATGTCCCGGAGGACTGGAGAATAGCCAATGTTGTTCCTCTATTTAAGAAGGGTGGCAGGGATAATCCCGGGAACTACAGGCCGGTGAGCCTTACTTCAGTGGTAGGGAAATTACTGGAGAGAATTCTTCGAGACAGGATCTACTCCCATTTGGAAGCAAATGGACGTATTAGTGAGAGGCAGCACGGTTTTGTGAAGGGGAGGTCGTGTCTCACTAACTTGATAGAGTTTTTCGAGGAGGTCACTAAGATGATTGATGCAGGTAGGGCAGTAGATGTTGTCTATATGGACTTCAGTAAGGCCTTTGACAAGGTCCCTCATGGTAGACTAGTACAAAAGGTGAAGTCACACGGGATCAGGGGTGAACTGGCAAGGTGGATACAGAACTGGCTAGGCCATAGAAGGCAGAGGGTAGCAATGGAGGGATGCTTTTCTAATTGGAGGGCTGTGACCAGTGGTGTTCCACAGGGATCAGTGCTGGGACCTTTGCTCTTTGTAGTATATATAAATGATTTGGAGGAAAATGTAACTGGTCTGATTAGTAAGTTTGCAGACGACACAAAGGTTGGTGGAATTGCGGATAGCGATGAGGACTGTCTGAGGATACAGCAGGATTTAGATTGTCTGGAGACTTGGGCGGAGAGATGGCAGATGGAGTTTAACCTGGACAAATGTGAGGTAATGCATTTTGGAAGGGCTAATGCAGGTAGGGAATATACAGTGAATGGTAGAACCCTCAAGAGTATTGAAAGTCAAAGAGATCTAGGAGTACAGGTCCACAGATCACTGAAAGGGGCTACACAGGTGGAGAAGGTAGTCAAGAAGGCATACGGCATGCTTGCCTTCATTGGCCGGGGCATTGAGTATAAGAATTGGCAAGTCATGTTGCAGCTGTATAGAACCTTAGTTAGGCCACACTTGGAGTATAGTGTTCAATTCTGGTCGCCACACTACCAGAAGGATGTGGAGGCTTTAGAGAGGGTGCAGAAGAGATTTACCAGAATGTTGCCTGGTATGGAGGGCATAAGCTATGAGGAGCGATTGAATAAACTCGGTTTGTTCTCACTGGAACGAAGGAGGTTGAGGGGCGACCTGATAGAGGTATACAAAATTATGAGGGGCATAGACAGAGTGGATAGTCAGAGGCTTTTCCCCAGGGTAGAGGGGTCAATTACTAGGGGGCATAGGTTTAAGGTGAGAGGGGCAAGGTTTAGAGTAGATGTACGAGGCAAGTTTTTTACGCAGAGGGTAGTGGGTGCCTGGAACTCACTACCGGAGGAGGTAGTGGAGGCAGGGACGATAGGGACATTTAAGGGGCATCTTGACAAATATATGAATAGGATGGGAATAGAAGGATACGGACCCAGGAAGTGTAGAAGATTGTAGTTTAGTCGGGCAGTATGGTCGGCACGGGCTTGGAGGGCCGAAGGGCCTGTTCCTGTGCTGTACATTTCTTTGTTCTTTGTTCTTTGTTCTCCACCTGTGTTGCCCCTTTCAGTGACCTGTGGACCTGTACTCCTAGATCTCTTTGACTTTCAATACTCTTGAGGGTTCTACCATTCGCTGTATATTCCCTACCTGCATTAGACCTTCCAAAATGCATTACCTCACATTTGTCTGGATTAAACTCCATCTGCCATCTCTCCACCCAAGTCTCCAAACAATCTAAATCCTGCTGTATCCTCTGACAGTCCTCATCGCTATCCGCAATTCCACCAACCTTTGTGTCGTCTGCAAACTTACTAATCAGACCAGTTACATTTTCCTCCAAATCATTTATATATACTACAAACAGCAAAGGTCCCAGCACAGATCCCTGTGGAACACCACTGGTCACAGCCCTCCAATTAGAAAAGCATCCTTCCATTGCTACTCTCTGCCTTCTATGACCTAGCCAGTTCTGTATCCACCTTGCCAGCTCTCCCCTGATCCCGTGTGACTTCACCTTTTGTACTAGTCTACCATGACGGACCTTGTCAAAGGCCTTACTCAAGTCCACATGGACAACATCCACTGCCCTACCTGCATCAATCATCTTAGTGACCTCGAAAAACTCTATCAAGTTAGTGGGACACAACCTCCCCTTCACAAAACCATGCTGCCTCTCACTAATACGTCCATTTACTTCCAAATGGGAGTAGATCCTGTCTCGAAGAATTCTCTCCAGTAATTTCCCTACCACTGAAGTAAGCTCACCGGCCTGTAGTTCCCTGGATTATCCTTGCTCCCCTTCTTAAACAGAGGAACAACATTGGCTATTCTCCAGTCCTCCGGGACATCACCTGAAGACAGTGAGGATCCAAAGATTTCTGTCAAGGCCTCAGCAATTTCCTCCCCAGCCTCCTTCAGTATTCTGCGGTAGATCCCATCAGGCCCTGGGGACTTATCTACCTTAATATTTTTTAAGACGCCTCGTCTTTTTGGATCTCAATGTGACCTAGGCTATCTACACACCCTTCTCCAGACTCAACATCTACCAATTTCTTCTATTTGGTGAATACTGATGCAAAGTATTCATTTAGTACCTCGCCCATTTCCTCTGGCTCCACACATAGATTCCCTTGCCTATCCTTCAGTGGGCCAACCCTTTCCCTGGCTACCCTCTTGCTTTTTATGTACGTGTAAAAAGCCTTGGGATTTTCCTTAACCCTATTTGCCAATGGCTTTTCGTGACCCCTTCTAGCCCTCCTGACTCCTTGCTTAAGTTCCTTCCTACTTTCCTTATATTCCACACAGGCTTTGTCTGTTCCCAGCCTTTTAGCCCTGACAAATGCCTCCTTTTTCTTTTTGATGAGGCCTACAATGTCTCTCGTTATCCAAGGTTCCCGAAAATTGCCGTATTTATCCTTCTTCCTCACAGAAACATGCCGGTCCTGAATTCCTTTCAACTGACACTTGAAAGCCTCCCACATGTCAGATGTTGATTTGCCCTCAAACATCCGCCCCCAATCTATGTTCTTCAGTTCCCGCCTAATATTGTTATAATTAGCCTTCCCCCAATTTAGCACATTCATCCTAGGACCACTCTTATCCTTGTCCACCAGCACTTTAAACTTACTGAATTATGGTCACTGTTCCCGAAATGCTCCCCTACTGAAACATCTACCACCTGGCCGGGCTCATTCCCCAATACCAGGTCCAGTACCGCCCCTTCCCTAGTTTGACTGTCTACATATTGTTTTAAGAAGCCCTCCTGGATGCTCCTTACCAACTCCTCCCCGTCTAAGCCCCTGGCACTAAGTGAGTCCCAGTCAATATTGGGGAAGTTGAAGTCTCCCATCACCACAACCCTGTTGTTTTTACTCTTTTCCAAAATCTGTCTACCTATCTGCTCCTCTATCTCCCGCTGGCTTTTTGGAGGCCTGTAGTAAACCCCCAACATTGTGACTGCACCCTTCTTATTCCTGATCTCTACCCATATAGCCTCACTGCCCTCTGAGGTGTCCCCCCGCAGTTGTAAGGTTTTCGGGCAATTCGGCCCTTTTGGAACTGCCCAAGCATAAAAACTCAGAGACTGTAAACTGACTTTTCAGCCAAGAGAACAGAACCAGTTTTCCCAGCAGGCTTGGTCCGCTGAGCTGAGTAGGGACATAAGTACATAAATATTTACAAACACCCCCCTAGGAGCTACATGGAAGAAGGAGCCAGACAACAAGATAACATCAAAACACAGACAAAGGGGCACGGGAATACACAGGAGGCTTGCATGCAAGCAGGACAATGGGATGGTCATAGCCCCATGCAGATGTAAAGGACTTTGCCTCCACCAGAGCAGAATCCAATCAACACCCCATCAACATAGCAGCTATCTCCGGAGCAGATGGAAGTCTTTGAAAATCTTCAAGGGAGCTCAACCTCGTTATCTCAAAAAACAGACTGGAGGCGGACCTAGGGGAGGTACTCCCATCTCGACAGGTCTGACCGGCTCAAAGGGGGCGGGACCAGCGGGAACTTTAAATCTTACCTTTTTCAATGCAAAAGGGGCTGGCCGATCACAGGACAAAGCCAGGTAAAACAATATAAAAGGGGCTGTGTTTTCGATTGGGGGTCTCTTCGTTCTTGGCTCGACCTCTGCACCCCTGACTTGACCTCTGCAGCCTGTGACCGTAAGTACCCTGCAGCAGCTTACGAAACTCCCTTGACTTTAATAGTGGTTGAGGCTTTGGGGAAGGGAACTTGTTTTGTGCCTTGTGATATTGCTAAAAACTGTGTAATCATAAGAATTTTCGTTGTGTCCGCTGTATTACTTTTGAATAGACTTAGTTGTATTAGAGCATAAGATTTTATTGTGTTTCTTCTGTTGATGATTTTGACCTGGGTTTTGCAATAAACCTTGATTTGATGATAATTGGAGTCGTTTAAATTCTTCAATCTTTCACCAGCGATCTCTGACCAAGTCATTGTTAAAATACTCCTCACCTTAATTCCGGGTTCAGGAATCGAGGGTCATCTTGAGCGATTCACTCAGGACAGACTGCTGGTTAGGGAATAAACAGCAGTGTCCTATTCTCTCTCTTGGGAAAGCTACTCTAGTGGAGTAGGAACCGAGTGAGTGTTGCACCACCGGCAAGAGAGAGAATCACCTGGGTATTGGTAGGGGTCTGGAGATCTGTGTGATATAAGTCTCAGGCTGTCGGTTAGGAATAAACGGCAGGCTTGAATCAGTGCTCTCTTCAGTGGAAGTGTCCCAGCGCGACATCCCCTGGCCTCTGAAGTTTCAGTGCCAGCTGGAGAGAGACACACACAGATATTCAAACCCCAGATATCGGCCCAGTAGTGGAGTAGCGGAGATGGCACCCTCTACAATGGCGAGTCAGGCAGGAGCCCGGTGGTTTGGAGTATGTGACTTGGCAGAGGGGGTGAGGGAACGAAGCAAAATGGAGGAGAGAATATCCTCATATTTGTGGCAAAAGGTCAACCTCACCAAACCTTGGGTCTCAGAATTGATCAATGCGGAGCAACCGGTAATGGCAGCGGCTGCATGGACAGAAAGCAAAGCGCACAAAAGGCACTTGGAGAAGGCAGTTTGGCTGGTTTGCCTGTCTCAGCAGGTGGTCAACGCAGAGCAAAGGATCGAAGAGTTAGAGCAGGAGGCTAGCGCAGCGGAACGACTGCGGGGGGAATTGGCAGAAATGAAACAGGAAAGCGAGTCTAACAGGTGTGAGAAGGACTATCTCCACTGCCAGATAGTGGAGGGTAAAGAAAAGGAACGGAGGCTCCAGGAACTCTATGCTCGGAGTACAGAGCAGTGTAGGAAGCTGGAGGGGAAGTACCGGGACATCCAGGCAGCGTACCGAGTGGCTCGCGAGGAAGTAGGGGACTGGGCCCATGGGCCGTGCCAGGCACGAATAACGGAGTTGGAGGAGACCTTGTCCAAGTTCAGGGGACAGATACACCTGGTAGGTCCAGGGGGGTTCCCTAGGGGCAAGGTGCTCCTCGCAGCGGATGATTCCCCAAAGGCCAAGGGGAATAGACCGCCTCCTGAGGCGCCGGGATTGTGTCCGGGTCGGCAGGGGGGGATCGGACTGCACGTTCAGGGGCAAGTCCAAGGGGGGTCGGCAGGGTACCCCCAGCTGGCGGCGTGTCCGCCTGGTTTCGTATGTGGGTCCCCATGGGATGGGGACAGACCGCTGCCTGGGAGGCCGGTGATGGGGCCGGGTCAGCAGGTAGGGTTTGGACCGCCCGGTCAGGGGCAGGTCCAAGGGGGGTCAGTGGTGTATCCCCAGATAGCGGCGTCTCCTATATGGGTAGTTAGCCCGGGGACAGGGGGGCTACCCAACGGGGAAGGAGAGCTGGACAGTGGGGAGGAGGAGCAGGGACCCCAGGTAGGGCAGATGTGCCCTGTTAGACAAAGAAGGTATGGTCCCCCGACGGGGCTGGCGAATAGGGGACCGGTTGAGGGCGACATTATCATTCCTCATGAGGCATCCGCGCTCAGGGGGATGGTGGCCCACGTTCCCAGGCTAACTCCAAAGGGGGATCCGTCGCTTCATTTTATGGAGGTGGAGCAGGCAGCCAGCATCAATGACTGCGACGAAGGGGAGCAAATAAGGATGCTCCTGATGACCCTAGATGCCCAGCTATGCAGGACAGTGACCTCTGGGAATGGGGGAAGACCTGACACCTGGGCGGCAGCACAGACTGCTGTTCTGGAGGCAATGGGCTTGAATCTGGGGAGCCCTTTCATGAGAGTGGGGGAAACCAAGCAGCAACCAGGGGAATCTCCCACCATGTTCGCAGACAGGCTGTGGATTGTCTATATGGAGGCATGCGGGGTTCAAGCGGATAGACGGAATTTAGGGGAAAGAACCGCCCACTGGCTGAAGACCCTAGTTGCCAACTGTCTCCCTAACGTTAGGGCAAAAGCCGAACACTGGTTCGACCCGCAGAGTCCGGACCTTAATGAGGAAGAGGTCCTTAGGAAACTTACCCTCGCATATCGTAATGGGGAGAGGGGTGAGGACAAGCCCCTTAAGGGTAGGGTGCATGAAATCGCGCCAGCAGCCCCTAAGAGAGAGTGGAAGCATGAGGGCACCCGGACCTCCGACGAGAAACCGGTATGCTACGGGTGTGGGAAGGCCGGGCATTTCAAGAGGGAATGTAAAAACCCTAGCAAGCAGGAGAGGGCTCCCGCAGTAGAAAGTCAGACCCCGGCGGCAGGAGCAGCTGCCCCGGGAACCATCGAGATAAGTAAAATTTTAGCCCTTTTGCAAGGCTCAGGACAGGTGGCAATGGCAACGGGCCAGGGCCTGCCCGCACCCACACCACAAGAACCCGTATGACTACCCAGGGAGCAGCCTCAGGAAAAAGGGAGTGCAGGGGTAGTTCTAGCCCCAGACCCTGGTCCGGCCCAGGTGCAGGGTCCCATTCTGGAGGCTGCCTCAGGGGCTATTTGCAGTTTAAATCCCTTAAGGTGGGACCCATGCGAACGCCACATCAGTCAATTTAAATTGTTCCACCCCATAAGGACAAAAAAGAGCAAGGTGGGGGGAAGACGGGGGGTGGTAGTGGAGAAACCCCCCGTAGAATTAACGACGGTGGGGGAGGTCCCTGACTCCACGGTCACACAACCGGTGACAAGGTGCTGTCCCGAAGGGGCAGTCCCAAAGAGACCGACAGTGCTGCAAGCACCCAGCCCAGGGACAGTAACGATTCCCAAGCCCTTACCTGTGGGTCAGGTGGCCTGCCTTAGTATAGAGGCTAAGGAGGCGGAGGAAGTGGAGGTATCACCTTGGGTTTGGGAACCAGTCAGGGGACGAAGGAGCAATCGGGTCTCCAAGCCCCCTCTAAGATGGTCCCCATCACACCTCCCAATAACCCGGTCCCGCAGTAAGGGGGCCCGAGGGGAAGGGAGCGATGAGGGATCACCGAACCCTGTTGGGAAAGGAGAGGCAAGGGGCAGCCCGAACCCCCGGGAGGGGACGGTCTGGCCCGAGCCGTTGGACCAAACAGGTGAACTGCCCCAGTTTAGCGGGGCACAGTTTTAATTTGGCCACCCGGAGACGGGTGGCATTGTATATAGCATTCCCCCCCTGTTAGTTCTAATTAGTGTGTAGTTGTGTGTGAAGTATTTAGGATCGTGGGAACACAGAAGCGCCTGGTGCAAGGGTAAAATGATGAAGCACCAGGCACTAGGACCCTGGTGCAGCCGGGCTGTAAACACAGAATCACAGACAGGCTGCGGCAACTTCAAAGCGGGAGCTGCTGCTGCCGCCGGATAGCGGCAGGCACTAGGACCCTGGGGAGCCGGGCTGTGGACACAGAATCACAGACAGGCTGCGGCAACTTCAAAGCGGGAGCTGCTGCTGCCACTGGATAGAACCCATGCACTTTAAGGTAGGTAGGGCTGTAGAGGCAAGAATGTGTTTTGTTTTTTACAGATGGGGCACCCGACGATGTGGAGTTTGAGGATCTTGGCGATGGTGGGACCGGGAGAACTCCGCAGAGGCGAGACAGAAGAGTCCTTCGACTGACCGGGTTAGGGTGACTGAGGGCAGGCGGGTGTGTTTAACCTGTGAGGGGGACGTTCCTTTGGGGAGATGGTGGTGGCCCAGGAAGCTGAGGCTGGACATGAGGGACATACAGCTGTGTTATTCTCCCTAACCAGTAGCGCAACTCCGCCACCCCTTTTACATCCCCCTCTATCCCGCCTGAAACATCTAAATCCTGGAACGTTTAGCTGCCAATCCTGCCCTTCCCTCAACCAGGTCTCTGTAATGGCAACAACATCATAGTTCCAAGAACTAATCCAAGCTCTAAGTTCATCTGCCTTACCCGTAATACTTCTTGCATTAAAACATATGCACTTCAGGCCACCAGACCCGCTGTGTTCAGCAACTTCTCCCTGTCTGCTCTGCCTCAGAGCCCCACTGTCCCCACATTTCCTAGTTCTCCCTCAATGCTCTCACCTTCTGACCTATTGCTCCAGTCCCCACCCCCCTGCCATACTAGTTTAAACCCTCCCGTGTGACACTAGCAAACCTCGCGGCCAGGATATTTATGCCTCTCCAGTTTAGATGCAACCCGTCCTTAAATAGGTCACACCTGCCCCGGAAGAGCTCCCAGTGGTCCAGATAATGGAAACCCTCCCTCCTACACCAGCTGTTTAGCCACGTGTTTAGCTGCTCTATCTTCCTATTTCTAGCCTCACTGGCACGTGGCACGGGGAGTAATCCCGAGATTACAACCCTAGAGGTCCTGTCTTTTAAATTTCTGCCTAGCTCCCTGAGCTCCTGCTGCAGGACCTCATGCCCCTTCCTGCCTATGTCGTTAGCACCAATATGTACAACGACCTCTGCCTGTTTGCCCTCCCCCTTCAGGATGCCCTCTACCCGTTCGGAGACATCCTGGACCCTGGCACCAGGGAGGCAACATACCATCCTGGAGTCTCTTTCACGTCCACAGAAGCGCCTATCTGTGGCCCTGACTATAGAGTCCCCTATTACTATTGCTCTTCTGCGCTTTGATCCTCCCTTCTGAACATCAGAGCCAGCCGTGGTGCCACTGCTCTGGCTGCTGCTGTTTTTCGCTGATAGGCTATCCCCCCCCGAGAGTATCCAAAGGGGTATACCTGTTCGAGAGGGGGACAACCACAGGGGATTCCTGCACTGACTGCCTGCCCTTTCTGGTGGTCACCCATTTCTCTGCCTGCACCTTGGGTGTGACCACATTTATATAACTGCGATCTATGATGCTTTCCGCCACCTGCATGCTCTTAAGTGCATCCGATTGCTGCTCCAACCGAACCATGCGGTCTGTGAGGAGCTCCAGTTGGGTGCACCTTCTGCAGATGAAGCATTCCGGGACGCTGGAAGCCTCCCAGACCTGCCACATCTCACAGTCAGAGCACTGCACCCCTCTAATGACATTGCGTCAATTAATTAGTAAATTAAAATTAAAAGTAAATACATTTTTTTAATAAAAAGTTACTGTTAACTATCTGTTTCCTAGCACTAGATTTCTACTATAAATGTGAAATCTAAATATAGTACTCTCTGATCTCTGGCTTAGATACCCCACTCAATTATAATGAAGTAACTATGTTTAATTAGTTACCAATGCTTAATTTTTTTAATTTAGTGTAGATTCCCAACCAGTCACTCAGGTCACAGCTTTTCTGTGATGTCACTTCAGTTTCCCCACCAACACACACACAATTTGAAAAGGTAATAAAAGTAAAAATGAGTAAAAATCACTTACTTACCTTCTGAGTGTCTTAGATGTTCTCAGGTTCTCTCCCTGACAGAGACTGCTCCTCCTCCTCCGAACGGCTCCCGAAACTAGGCCGCGATCTTTTTAAATCTCCGCTCCGAGTTGCAGCTCCCGCGCTTTTTAAATCTCCGCTCCGACTCGCTGCTCCCGCTCTTTTTAAATCTCCGCTCTGACTCTCAACTCCCGCGCTTTTTAAATCTCCGCTCCGACTCGTAGCTCCCGCGCTTTTTAAATCTCCGCTCCGACTCGCAGCTCCCGCGCTTTTTAAATCTCCGCTCCGACTCACAGCTCCCGCGCTTTTTAAATCTCCGCTCCGACTCGCAGCTCCCGCGCTTTTTAAATCTCCGCTCCGACTCGCAGCTCCCGCGCTTTTTAAATCTCCGCTCCGACTCGCAGCTCCCGCTCTTTTTAAATCTCCCGGCTGTCTCTCCTCCCGCGCTGTTTTCACTGTCCTGGTTGTCTCTCCTCTCGCGCTGCTCCGACTGATTCAGAACCCTGACACCTCAACAGAAACCTGGCCTGTACGTTTGTGTTGCACAAATGCTCTAAATTTTCTTTCATAAAATTTAATGTAAATGGAATACGAAATGTGTTCCTGTGCTAGATTCTCAAATAATAATATCTGGACTGCGAGTAGACCATTCAATCTCTCAGGCCTGTTCCATTGTTCAATTAGATCATGGCGGATCTGTACTTCAAAGCTACTTACATCCTTTGTTCTTTCTCCCTCGATTACCTTATCAAACAAAAATGTTACTCCGAAATGACCAAACCCTAATTTTTGCATCATGCCCTCTTTATTGTTCGGAACTCCTCCGCCATCGGAAATACTTTTTCTGTATGCATCCTACCAAATTCTATGATCATTGTATAGCCAAGTAAGAACGTTTTAAAAATGATCAGGTACTGAGGTTAGGCTCACTGCCGTCACACAACGGTGTAAGAATAAACAGAGAAACCGAGAGCCGAAACAGAGAGAACTACCTCGGGGCAGTAGTCGTTAGCAAACTCAATAAGCCACAGTTTAATCCTGAGGGATTGTTGCTGAGGGACAAGTTACCATGTGGTGAGGATACATCACTTTGGAGGTTTGCTGATAGACCAGGGTAGGTCTTGTCTATGCGCACAGTGGTGTAAAGTCATAAAGAAAAATCAGAAGAGATGGAAAATGAGTTCCAATTCACAATTTCCCATTTTACACGATTGCACAAAGTCAAGATCTACCCAGAAGGCTTATCTACTTTCAGTAGGGGTGTCAATCAAAAATCTTGCTGATGGACTTATCCAGTGAGAGTGATACTTAGGGCATTAATTGCTTGATTTCCCCAGTGAATATGCCACTGAATATGCTCAGTAATGAACTACATTATCCAGTCTGTGTGACCCCTGAGGGCCGACAATGGCTCAGTCCTAATATCTATGGTTAAGTAATTCCCGGGCGAATACTTTTCAGAATATGAGTTTAAACCCCAGCTTGGCAGCTGGTAGAATTTAAATTCAGTTAATAGATCAGAAATATAAATCTAATCTTGTTAATTGTGTCCATTGATTGTCATTTTAAAAAAGCATCAGGTTCACTAATGTCCTTTAGGAAAGGAAATCTGCCATCCTTAGAGGATATCCTCAATGTGAAGATGGGATGTTGTCTCCAGAAGGACTGTGAGGTGGTCACTTCTACTGATACTGTCATGGACAGAGATGCATCTGCAACATGGAGGTTGGTCAGTATGAGGTCAAGTATGTTTTCCCCTCTTGTTGGTTCCCTCGCCACTGCTGCAGTCCAAGACTAGTAACTATGTCCTTTAGGACCTGGCCACCTCGGTCTGTGCTGGTGTCACCAAGCCACTCTTGGTGATGAACATTCAAGTCCCCACCCAGAGTATATTCTGCTCCCTTGCTTCCTCCAAGTGGTGTTCAACATGGAGGAGTACTGATTCATCAGCTGATGGTCGATGGTACGTGGTAATCAGGAGGAGGTTTCTTTGCTCATGTTTAACCTGAAGCCATGAGACTCAATGTGGTCCCGAGTTGATGTTGCGGACTCCCAGGGTGACTTCCCCCCCCTACTGTATACCACTGTGCCGCCACCTCTGCTGGATCTGTCTTGTCGTCGAGATGGGACATACCCAGGAATGGTGACAGTGGTGTCTGGGTCATCGTCTAGCAGGTCCTCTCAGCATTCATCTTCAGGATCATCAATGTCAGTAAGATTATCTTTCATTCTTCTGAACTCCAATGAGTGGAGGCCCAACCCTTTCAACCTTTCCACAAAAGACAACTCTTCCATCTAAGGCATTAGCCTGGTGAACCTTCTCTGAAATGCTTCCAAAGCAAATATAGCCATCCTGAAATAAGGAGACCAAAACTGTGCACATTACTCAAAGTGCAGTCTCACTAATGTCCTGAACAACTATAGCAAGGCTTTTTTGTCTGCACTGGAGTGCTACTTTGGGCTGCAGTAAAATGCATAAGTTGGAGTTTGGTGAAAGAGGGAATTTAAGGGTTAATTTCTATCTAAAGACTAGTCTTTCTTTAATTTAGTAATTAACAAAAAGTTGCACATTGGGTTGGAAAAAGAAAGGATGATGATGCCTTTACAACGGGGACCAACAGGGCCACCAACAGTGACTTTGGCTTTTGGAGGTGACGTCGCAGTTCATAAAGTGAAACAGTCTAAACAAAACCAGCTAATTGGTAAGTAAGACCTGCAGAGTATTTTCTTATTGTTTTTAAAGTATAATATATTAGCTTAAATAAAGGTAGGGACTTTTGATTAAAATAGAAGTATTTTGAAATGATGGAAGGTCCCTTGTTTAACCTCGAGAGAAGTCAAGGCAGGAGACCACAGACCCGTGGTGGGCTCCTCTTGCTCAATGTGGGAAATAAAGGACGCGTCCAGTGTCACTGATGATGACGTATGCAGGAAGTGTGTCCTGCTGCGGCTACTGGCTAACCACATTTCGGAGCTGGAGTTGTGGGTGGATGCTGAGAATGCACATTTAGTGAGGTCATAGAATTTACAGTGCAGAAGGAGGCCATTTGGCCCATCTAGTCTACACCGGCCCTTGGAAAGAGCACCTACGTAAGCCCACACCTCCACCCTACCCCCATAACCCAGTAACCTCACCCAAATCTTTGGGCACTAAGGGGCAATTTAGCATGGCCAATCCACCTAACCTGCACATTTTTGGACTGTGGGAGGAAAGATCACCCAGAGGAAACCCAAGTAGACAGGGGGAGAAACTGCTAACTCCACACAGACAGTCGCCCGGGACCCTGGAACTGTGAGACAGCAGTGCTAACCACTGTGCCACTGTGCTGCCCCCATGAGATGGCCACACCACAGGTGAGGGATGCACAAGCAGAAATGGAATGGGTGGCCATCAGACAAAAGTAAAAGACTCAGGAGTCCCTTGTGTCATCCCCCCTCTCATACCGCTTTGGACGCTGTTGTGGGGGATGGCCTCTCAGGGGAAAGCAGCAATAGCTAAATTCATGGTGCCACAGGTGGCTCTGCTGCACAGAAGGAGATGAAAGTGAGCGGCAGGACTACAGTGATGGGGGACTCAATACTAAGGGGTACAGACAGGGGCTTCTGAGGCTGCAGATGTGAATCCAGGATGGTATGTTGCCTCCCTAGTGCCAGGGTCTGGGATGTCAGGGAGCGGCTGCAGGGCATTCTGGAGAAAGAAGGTGAACTATCAGTGGTTGTGGTACACATAGGGACCAACGATATAGGTAAACATGGGATGAGGATCCGCAAGCTGGACATAGGAAGTTAGGGGATAAATTAAAATGCAGGACCTCAAAAGTAGTAAGCTCAGGATTACGCCCAGTGCCACACGCTAGCGAGAGCAGGAGTAGGAGGATAGATCAAATGAATGCATGGCTGGAGAAATGGTGTACCAGGGAGGGATTTAGATTCTTGATTCATTGGGATCGGTTCTGGGGATGGTGGGACGTGGACAAGCCGGACGGGTTGCACCCGGGCACAACGAGGACCAATATCCTCGCAGGAGCTTTTGCTAATTCTGTTGGGGAAACTTCAAACTAGTACGGCAGAGGGATTGAAGCCCAAGTGGAAGCTCAGATGGGGCAAATTCAGTTCATGAAACAGGAGGTAGAACATTAGTTAGTGATTTAGGGGTAGCATGGTAGCAGAGTGGTTAGCACAGTTGCTTCACGGCTCCAGGGTCTGTGGCTTGGGTAACTGCCTGTGTGGAGTCTGCACGTTCTCCCTTTGTCTGCGTGGGTTTCCTCCGGTGCTCCGGTTTCCCCCCACAGGCCAAAGGTGTGCTGGTTAGGTGGATTGGCCATGCTAAATTGCCCTTAGTGTCCAAAAAAGGTTTGGTGGGGTTACTGTCTTACGGGGATAAGGTGAAGGTGTGAGCTTGGGTAGGGTGCTCTTTCCAAGGGTTGGTGCAGACTCGATGGTCCAAATGTCCTCCTTCTGCACTGTAGATTCTATGATGTAGTCAGTGACTCGGAAAGACAAAAGGAACAAGAATTAAAAAATGGGCAAAGGAAATTGATGGAGTTAAACTGTTTATACTTCAATGCAAGGCGTATTACAAACAAGGCAGATGAACTAAGGGCACAGATAGTCACAGCAGAAGAATGACGTTGCTATTACAGAAACCTTGCTAAAGGAGGTGCAGAATTGGCAGCTCAATATTCCTGGATATAGAGTTTTCAGGCAGGATAGAGTGGGTGATACAAAGGAGGGGTGATGCAGGATCAATTGCACAAAGACTTGAGTTGGGTACAACTGAGGCTTTATTGCTCTAAGATGTGGGCCTCCCACAGCAGCTGGCGAAATGGCTGCAGCCTGGAGGACACACTTATTTATACTCCGCCTACTGTGTGGAGCCAACAGGCGGGGACTACCAATGTACCTGCAGTATAGGTCCTACCATGAATCACCTAATAGAGGTGCAACAGTGGGTTTACCACATTCACCCTCTGTTAAAATTGAGTCCAGCGGGGGTGGTGGAGAACTATATACAACAAATGGTGTTCTTTTTACATTTATTTTGTAGTCCAGTGGACCAGTTAGAGGTTTAACCGGTCCGGGGCCTTGATGTGCTGCTGGGAGCAACATAGTGGTGGCGGCGATGTCGATGTTGGTCTGATGTTCGGAGCCTCCGGGAGTGTGCCGAAATCCTCTTCTTCCTCGAGCGTGGGCAGGGGGAGGACGGATGGTCCTTGTGGTGTTGCTGCTGGGAGCGCCGTGGGAGGGGAGGGTGGTGCCGGGCCGGGGGTATGTGTGTGTGTGTGACCTGCTGGTGCCAGGTCGCTGAGGGAGACAGTATCCTGGCGGCCGTCGGGGTACGCCACGTAGGCGTACTGGGGGTTTGCATGGAGCAATTGCACCCTTTCCACCACCAGGTCCGCCATGTGTAGTTGGATATGCCTACGGAGCAGGACGGGTCCTGGAGCTGCGAGCCAAGTCGACACCCCGGATGTGGACTTCCTGGGGAAGGCCAAGAGACGTTCATGGGGTGTGTTGTTAGTGGCGGTGCACAGTAGTGACCAAATGGAGTCTAGTGCATCAGGGAGGACCTCCTGCTAGTGGGAGGCCGGGAGGTTCCTGGACCGTAGGGCCAGTTGAACGGTCCTCCATACCGTCCCATTCTCCCTTTCTACCTGCCCGTTTCCCCGGGGGTTGTAGCTTCTCGTTCTGTTGGAGGCGATACCCCTGATGAGCAGGAACTGATGCAGCTCATCACTCATGAAGGAGGATCCCCAAACACTGTGGATGTAGGCGGGGAAACCAAACAGAGCAAAGATTGTGTTGAGGGCTTTGATGACGGTGGCAGACGTCATATCCGGGCATGGGATGGCGAAAGGGAACCTGGAGTACTCATCAACCACACTGAGAAAATACATGTTACGGTCGGTGGAGGAGAGGGGCCCTTTGAAATCCACACTGAGGCGCTCAAAGGGGCGGGAGGCCTTCACCAGGCGCGCACGGTCCGGCCGGTAGAAGTGCAGCTTGCACTCCGCACAGACCTGGCAGTCCCTGGTGATTGTCCGTACTTCCTCGACGGAGTAGGGCAGATTGCGGACCTTTATGAAATGGTACAACCGTGTGACCCCTGGGTGACAAAGACTGTCGTGCAGGGTCCGGAGTCAGTCTTCCTGTGTGCTGGCACATGTACCTTGGGGTAGGGCGTGTGGGGGCTCGTTGAGCTTACCGTGGCGATACAAAATCTCATCATTGTTGGTGGAGAGCTCGATCCTCCACCTCAAGATCTTATCATTCTTGATCTTGCCCCGCGTTGTGTTATTGAACATGAAGGCTACCGACCGTTGGTCAGTGAGGAGAGTGAATCTCCTGCCGGCCAGGTAATGCCTCCAATGCCGCACAGCTTCAACGATAGCTTGGGCCTCTTTTTCGACAGATGAGTGCCGAATTTCTGAGGAATGAAGGGTGCGGGAAAAGAATGCCACGGGTCTTCCTGCCTGATTGAGGGTGGCGGCTACGGCGGAGTCCGATGCGTCGCTCTCTACTTGAAAGGGCAGCGTCTCATCTACTGCGTGCATCACGGCCTTGGCGATATCGGCTCTGATACGGCCTCGGCCGACAGGGGAAAATGGGTTGACTGCATGAGTGGGCGGGCCATGTCTGCATAGTTTGGGACCCACTGAGCGTAGTACGAAAAGAACCCCAGGCAGCGTTTGAGGGCTTTTTGGCAGTGAGGGAGGGGGAGCTCCATGAGGGGATGCATGCGGTCGGGATCGGGCCACAGGATGGCTAAGCGGGTTGTGCTAAACACGCACCTCTCTTGTTGTTGACAAGGTTTAGGAGAGTAGCGGTGCGGAGAAATTTGGCAAGGTTGGCGTCGTGGTCCTGCTGATCATGGCCGCAGATGGTGACGTTGTTTAGGTACGGAAAGGTGGCCTGAAAACCGTACCGGTTGACCATTTGGTCCATCTCCCTTTGGAAGACCGAGACCCTGTTGGTGACGCCGAAGGGAACCCTGAGGAAGTGATAGAGGCGGCCGTCTGCCTCGAAGGCAGTGTATGGACGGTCCGATTTACGAATGGGGAGCTGGTGGTAGGTGGATTTGAGGTCTACCATTGAGAAGACCCGGTACTGTGCAATCTGATTGACCATTATCAGATATGCGTGGGAGGGGGTACGTGTCGAGCTGCGTGTACCGATTGATGGTCTGGCTGTAGTCCACGACCATTCTGTTTTTCTCCCCAGTTTTAACTACTACCACTTGGGCTCTCTAGAGGCTGTTGCTGGCCTTGATGATGCCTTCCCGAAGCAGCCGCTGGACCTCGGACCTGACGAAGGTCTTGTCCTGGGTGCTGTACCGTCTGCTCCTGGTGGCGATGGGTTTGCAAACCGAGGATCGACCTTTAGGGTCGCGAGGCCGCACACAGTGAGGGGTGGTAAAGGCCTGCCGAATTTCAGGGTGAGGCCCTGGAGGTTGCACTGGAAGTCCAGGCCGAGTAGTAGGACAGCGCAGAGGTTAGGGAGGATGTAGAGGTGGAAGCCGCTGAATTCTACGCCCTGGACCGTGAGTGTGACCATACAGGACCCCGGATCACCACGGAATGGGATCCTGAGGCCAGGGAGATTCTTTGGTGGTGGGGTGTACCGCGAGGGAGCAGCGCCTTACAGTATCCGGGTGGATGAAGCTTTCAGTGCTCCCGGAGTCCAGCAGGCAAGACGTCACGTGTCCGTTGATTTTAACGCAAGTCGATGTGGTGGCCAGGTTGTGCGGACGAGACTGGTCGATGGTCACTGAGGCGAGTCGCGATCGGTCGTCGCTGGTGTAGGATGACGGTGAGCCCGGGGTGCCCTGGTCCTGGAACGCTGGCGGTGCCCATGTGCAGTGGGGGAGACAAGATGGCGGCGCCTGAAGATCTCGAGGAGGACAAAATGGCGCATGAAATCTGGAGGAGTACAATATGGCGGCGCCCATGGGCCGCACGTGGCGGGGGTTGAAAAAGATGGCGGCAACCATGGGCCGCACGTGTTGCTCGTGGGGGGGAAGATGACGGCGCCCACTGGCCGTGCGTGGTCCGGGGAGGTGAAGATGGCGGTGCCCATTGTCCGTAAACGAGGGGGGTGGGGGCGATAGCGGCGGCTGCATGGGCCTAGCACACCGCTGCGAAGTGCCCCTTCTTGCCGCAAGCCTTACAAAGGGCTGCGCGGGTCAGGCAGCATTGGCGGGGGTGTTTCTGCTGGCCGCAGAAATAACATCGGGGACCCCCGGGGTTTGCTGGCTGGAGCGTGGTGCAGGCATATTGGCTAGGTAAGGCCGCCGCTGGGGCGGCCATCTGTGGGATCCATGATGCGTAGGAGGGGTGGGCAGCACGGCTGGGAGTGTAGACCTGAACGTTGCGCGAGGCGACCGTCATGGAGAGCGCTAGTTTCTTTGCCTCCGCTAGGTCGAGCGTGGCCATACAGGACCCCGGATCACCACGGAATGGGATCCGGAGGCCAGGGAGATTCTTTGGTTGGTGGGGTGTACCGCGAGGGAGCAGCGCCTTACAGCATCCGGGTGGATGAAGCTTTCAGTGCTCCCGGAGTCCAGCAGGCAAGACGTCACGTGTCCGTTGATTTTAACGCAAGTCGATGCGGTAGCCAGGTTGTGCGGACGAGACTGGTCGATGGTCACTGAGGCGAGTCGCGATCGGTCGTCGCTGGTGTAGGATGACGGTGAGCCCGGGGGGGCCCTGGTCCTGGAACACTGGCGGTGCCCATGTGCCGTGGGGGAGACAAGATGGCGGCGCCTGAAGATCTCGAGGAGGACAAAATGGCGCATGAAATCTGGAGGAGTACAAAATGGCGGCGCCCATGGGCCGCACGTGGTGGGGGTTGAAAAAGATGGCGGCACCCATGGGGGGGGGAAGATGGTGGCGCCCACTGGCCGCGCTTGGTCTGAGGGAGAGACCTTGGCCCCCTCTAACAGTCGCTGGCGTATGAGGTCTGACCCAATCCCTGTAACAAACGCATCCCGCATAAGGAGGTTTGAATGTTCAGTGGCCGTAACGGCCTGACAGTCACAGTCCCGGATGAGTGGGATTAGGGCCCGCCAGAAGTCTTCTATGGACTCACCAGGGAGTTGAGAGCGAGTGTCGAGTACGTGCCTGGCGAAGAGTGTGTTCGTCTTCTGAGCGTAATTCTCTTTGAGAAGCCTCATGGCTTCGGCATAGTTTGGCGCATCCTGGATTAGTGGAAAGATGCTGGAGCTCAACCTTGAGTACAGGATCTGTATCTTCTGAGCCTCCGAGACAGGGGTGGACGCCATGTTGATGTATGCCTCGAAGAAAACTAGCCAGTGTTGAAAGTACTTTTTGGCGTCGCTTAAATGCGGATCCAGCTGCAGGCAATCTGGTTTGATACGGAGGTCCACCTTTTGAAAATCTTAGAGCTATAAATTGATGCACGATCAATTGCACAAAATCTTGAGTTGGGTACAACTGAGGCTTTATTGCTCTAAGTTGTGTGGCCTCCCACAGCAGCTGGTGAAATGGCTGCAACCTGGAGGACACACATATTTATACTTCACCTACTGGGCAGAGCCAGCAAGCAGGGACTACCAACGTACCTGTAGTATAGGTCCTACCATTCATCACCTAATAGAGGTGCAACAGTGGTTTACCACAAGGGGTACCATTAATTTCAGTTGTGAGAGGAGATGATATACTAAACTGGTTAACAAATGAGGCTTTATGGGTTGAGTTTAGGAATGAAAAAAAGGGCAGTCCCACTACTAGCAGACCCCCAAATAATGAGAGGAAGGTAGAAGAAGGTATATGTAGACAGGTTTCTGCATGTAGGAATAAGAGGGCAATGGCAATGGTGGAGATGGTTAGCAGTTTCAAATTCCTAGGGGTGCACATCTCCAAAAATCTGTCCTGGTCCACCCACGTCGACGCTACCACCAAGAAAGCACAACAGCACCTATACTTCCTCAGGAAACTAAGGAAATTCGGCATGTCCACATTGACTCTTACCAACTTTTACAGATGCACCATAGAAAGCATCCTATCGGGCTGCATCACAGCCTGGTATGGCAACTGCTCAACCCAGGACCGCAAGAAACTTCAGAGAGTCGTGAACACCGCCCAGTCCATCACATGAACCTGCCTCCCATCCATTGACTCCATCTACACCTCCCGCTGCCTGGGGAAAGCGGGCAGTATAATCAAAGATCCCTCCCACCCGGCTTACTCACTCTTCTAACTTCTTCCATCGGGCAGGAGATACAGAAGTCTGAGAACACGCACGAACAGACTCAAAAACAGCTTCTTCCCCACTGTCACCAGACTCCTAAATGACCCTCTTATGGACTGACTTCATTAACACTACACCCTGTATGCTTCATCCAATGCCAGTGCTTATGTTGTTACATTGTTTCTGTTGTGTTGCCCTATTATGTATATTCTTTTATTCCCTTTTCTTCTCATGTACTTAATGATCTGTTGAGCTGCTCGCAGAAAAATACTTTCCCTCGGTACACATGACAATAAACAAATCCAATCCAATCCAATAATAGCGGGAGGCTTTAACTATTTTTTCTGAAGGCCATGAAGAATCCAGCACGAGTTTTATAGAGTCAAACAGAATGTAACTTTATTTACAACAATATGTACACTGCAGCAGTGGTTCACCACCGCTTCCTTATCTCGCCGGTACCACATTGGCCAGCTCTATTTATACAGCTGCAACTACGAGTGATTGTCGAACCCCAAACACCCCCCCCCTTACCTTCAATGGGGGAGCCCATATTCCCCAAGCGTCATGGGATAACCAATTGTCCCCAGCAATAGGATTCGGGCAGGTTACAACACTATCCCAATATCAACTGGGTTTCAATCAGTATATGGCACATTGCGGGTGAAAAGTTCATGTACTGTATCCAGGATTTAAAAGAAAAAAAGATATGTGACAAGCCCAATGGGAGGAGACGCAGTACTGCATTTAATCTTGGGAAATGAAGATGGGCAAGTGGGTGAAGTGACAGTAGGCGACCATATCGGGGTTAGTAACCACAATTCAGTTAAATGTAGTATTTTCTTTGGGAAAAGGACAGAAATAAATCAGGAGTCAAAGTTTTAAACTGGAGGAAGGCAAATTTACCCAAACTGAGAAGTGATTTGGCTGAGGAGGATTGGACAAGACTGCTAAAGGATAAATCAGTGGTAAACAAGCGGGAAGCATGAATAAGTGAGATTCTTAGGGTGCAAAGCAGACATAGCCCCTCCAGGGATCAAGTAAAAAAATAAATAAAGAAATCAAAGAAAAGATATTAGCAAGCAAGATTAAGGAAAACCCAAAGATATTTTACCAGAATAAAGAACAAATGGATAGTTAAGGAAAAAGTGCAACATATCAGAAATGAAGAAGGGATATGGGAAAAGTTTTAAACAAATATTTTGTTTCCCTCTGCGGATATAGTAATCCAAGAGAAGCACTTTGAATTATTGGTTAAACTAATCATAACGAGAGAGGAAGTGTTAGAGGAATTGGAATCCTTGAAAGTGGCTAGATTGCCAAGACTGGATGGATTGTTTCCAGGATGCTGAAGGAGGTCAGGGAGAAAATAGCAGATGCTCTGAAGATTATTTTGCAATCTTCACTCGACACAGGGGAGGTGCCGGAGGACTGCAGGAATGTAAATGTGGTTCCGCTGTTTAAAAAGGAAATGCCAAACAATTATGGGCCAGTTAGTCTTACTTCGGTGGTGGGCAAATTGTTCGAATCAACCCTGAGAAATGAGATAAACTGTCGCTTAGAAAGGCATGGGATAGTCAGTGTGTCTTTGTTAAGTGAAGGTCATGCCTTACAAATTTGATTAAATTATTGGAGGAAGTGACAAGGAGGATCGATGAGGGTAGTGCTGTAGATGATGTCGACATGAATTTTAGTAAGTCATTTGACAAGGTGCCACATGGCAGGCTGGTCAAAAAAGTAAAAGTCCCTAGGATACAGGGTAATATGATGAATTTGATCCAAAGTTGGCTTAGTAACAGGAAACAAAGGGTAATGGAAAGCCGTTTTTAGTGGCATCCCACAAGCTCGGTGTTGGGACTCCTGCTGTTTGTTTTATGTATTAATGATTTGAACTTGAACATGGGCGGCATGATTGGGAAATTTGTAGATGGCACAAAAATTGGCCATGTAATGGATAGTGTAGAGGATAGCTGTGAGCTCCAAAATGATATAGCTGGGTTGGTGGAGTGGGCAGGAAAGTAGCAGATGGAGTTCAACTCTGATAAGCAATGCATTTAAGGAGGTCAAACAGTAAAAGGAAATACACAATCACCGGGAATATTGAAAGAGGTAGATTGATTTAGAGATCTTGGCGTGCAGGTGCACAGGTCCCTAAAGGCAACAGTTCAAGTAGACAAGATTGTTAAGAAAGCATATGGAAAGGGTGGCATGTGGCGCAGTGGATAGCACTGGGACTGCGGCACGGAGGACCCGGGTTCGAATCCCGGTCCTGGGTCACTGTCCGTGTGGAGTTTGCACATTCTACCCATGTCTGCATGGGTTTCACCCCCACAATCCAAAGATGTGCAGGTTAGGTGGATTGGCCACGCTAAATTGCCCCTTAATTGGGAAAAAAATAATTGGGTACTTTAAATTTATATTAAAAAATAGAAAGCATATGGAATGGTCTTCTTCATTGGCAGAGGTATAGAATACAAAAATAAGGATATAATAATAATCTTTGTTGTCACAAGTAGGCTTACATTAACAATGCAATGAAGTTACTGTGAAAAGCCCCAAGTCACCACATTCCAACGCCTGTTCTCAGAGGGAGAGTTCAGAATGTCCAAATTACATAACAGCAGGACTTGTGGGAGGAAACCGGAGCACCCGGAGGAACCCCACGCAGACAGGGGGAGAACGTGCTGACTCCGCACAGACAGTGACCCAAGCCGGGAATCGACCCTGGCGCTGTGAAGCAACAGTGCTAACCACTGTGCTACCGTGCCACCCATATAATGATGGAACTGTGTAAGGCACTGGTGAGGCCACAACTGGAGTATTGTGTGCAGTTCTGGTCACCACATTACATGAACGATGTAATTGCTCTGGAGAGAGTGCAGAGAAGATTTACTAGAATATTGCCAGGGCTAGAGAATTGTAGCTACGAGGACAGATTGGAGAGATTGGGGTTGTTTTCCTTGGAACAGAGAAGGTTGAGCGGTGACATGATTGAGGTGTACAAAATCGTGGGGGGTAGAGATAGACAGGAGGAACCTGTGTCCCTTGGCAGGCAGATCAAAACCAGGGTTCATAGATTCAAGCTCAATGGCAGAGGATTAGAATGGACATGAGGAAAATAATTTTTACGCAGAGGGTAGTGAGTGTTTGTAATTCGCTGCCGGAGTTGGTGGTGGGGCAAAGATGCTAAACACTTCTAAAAATTACCTGGATCTGCACCTTGAGTGCTGTAAGATGCAGGACTATGGGCTGTGTGCAGGAAAATGGGATTAAAAAGGGTCAGCATGGACAAGATGGACTGAAATGCCCCTTCTGTGCTGTATCGTTTCTATGGTTCAATGGTTCAAATGTTCAGACTCCAATCCCCTTGTAATACAGGCCAACATCCTATTTGCCTTCCTAATTACTTACCGTAACTGTAATTATTTACTGTAACTGTATGCTGACGGTTTGTGGCTCATATACAAGGACACCCAAATCCCTCTGTACCTCAGCATTCTAATGTCACCCTCCATTTAAATAATATTCTGCTTCTCCATGGAAAAGTTTCCGTTTTGGGATGTTACCCATCTGTTACCCTGACTCATTTTCAGGAGTTTGGATTAATTTCACATTCAGAGCAGACCCCCTATCGGATTCCCACCACCGAGAGGGAGCCCCGTGTGAGAGGTCAGGGATTTGTTTTACTGTCCCCCCTGCATTTGGAGCTGCCTTTGGCTTTTGCCCTACGCCTCATTGTTTTTGACACAAGTGTGGCTCTTTTCGCAACTTTGGGTGTAACATTCTGTAGATATGAATCTATGCTCATCTTGGTAGAGGAACAGGAAGATGAGAACAGCAATTGGAAGGACCACAGATTCAGCAGTCTGCCCTTACACAACCAGCTAGATCCATCCACCAGCATTTAATTTAGATATATCTGAGAATATAAGACAGTAATAAATTTTTGTCATCTCCTCAGTCAATTCTCAGACAAAAATCAACAAGAAGGATGACTCTACCTTGAATACAATGACCTTGACGGTGACCACAGCATTCAACTTTCATGTAATCAATCATTCCAGAACACTTTTGGGAATATGCACCAATTCAATTCATCTGCACTGACGCACTGATGCAAATAGCTGGTGAAACATGCTTTATCTGCCAAAGTACATTCATCCCTTTCTCCATGGAAAGCCATGGCCAGAGGGAACTTTCTCCTTTGTGGCTAATTTTCCTAAAGCACAGGGGTCATTTCTGGTAAGTCCCATGACCATTTGAAAGGAATTTGATCCACTCATGTGCCACAATGTGAATGCTCTGCGTGCGATCTCAATGAGGCTGCGTCAGGTCAGCAATAATGTGCATCATATGGTCATATTTTGGGTCCTCTGGCCTTGGCCATGTGACTCAGGACACTGGAGACACTCATTCAACCGCCTTCAACCAGCCATTTCATACACGCTCCCTCGTGATATGGTATCTCTGAGTTCCATAAAATGTAATTATCCCTTACACGTCGAAATGGATAATCCTGTTCCTTTGCCTTTTATTGTCTGGTTTTCTGATAATTCCAATTCTCAGTCTTCTGACCCAAACTTTTGACTATGTCTTTACTTCACCCTGCAGCTTTTGAAGTGTTCAAGATGTTTAAAACAGTAAGTAATGTAGTTAGAAAGAAGCAATTTTCTCGACTTGGGGTGAATTTTCTCGACTTGCCCCAAATAAGGAAATCAAACCTTAAAATTAGAGATAGTCCATTCAAGAATGATGCCAGGAGGAAATTCACACTGAAGTTAGTGGAAGTCCGCCCCCAAAAGGTGGTTTGAATCTGGGAGTCAACTGAAAATGTAAAAACAAAAATTGTCAGGTTTGTTTCAGCTTGGTTATTAATTACTATGGAGAAATAAGATGGTTATCTAAGCTTTTCGGCTTGCACGCATTAGGTTAACTTGCAAGAAATTTCCAACAGTAACGGGGTAGCAATAATGCATACTGCATGAGAAGAGGGAGCTGATTGTTTGGCAAGTGAACTCTGGTTGGCGGAGGCATTATCAGGGAGAATGTAGCATGGAACAGTTAACTGCCCAGCTTTGTTCAAATAGAAACCGGGCAGGTCGATTCTGGATGGTCAAGGCATTGTCCTGGAGAATGAACCAGAGAATGATGTTCAATGAGATTTTGTTTAATTGAAAAAGGTGCAATGTGTGGACATGTTCTTTCTGTCTGCAAAGAACAGGGGCCCGGTGTCTGAATATATATGACTTCTAACATGCGTAAGTGAGGCACACTGCAAACTCAACTGACTATCTTAAATTGGTTTTCGGTGCAACTCTTAGCACAATTTAAATAAAGCTGAGCAGTTAACTGGTCCATGCTGCATTCTCCATGGTAGTGCCTCCCCCTCCCCCAATCAGTCCACTTGCCAACCAATCCACACTCTCTTCCCATGCAGTGTGAATTGTTGTTCCCCTGTTACTGTTGACAATTTCTAGTGAGCTAGCCTCATGAGAGCTTGTGAAGAAATCGGCATGGGCTCAAAATCTGGACGGAAATGAAAGACTCAATTCTCTCCAGTATGATTGTGATTTTAAACCCCAAGTATACAACCCCCATGCCCCTGCCTCCGGAGGAAAATTGTGAATCGTGCCACGGGAGCCAATGTAACCTCATTTTCAGACATTAGCATACCATCAGAGAGCATGTCATCAGCGAGCACTGTTTCCAGGCCTTCCCTCCTCTCGGAATATTCACCAGGCGAAGGAGTGGCATCACATCGGCATCAGTTGCAAGGTTTACAAAAGCGTAAACCTACCAGCCTCAATCCGAGGGGGGGTCTCCAGAGTTTTTACTGTTGAGGGTGCAGTAAAAATTACATGGGGAGACAGGTAATTTCCAATCAGGGTTGGGTCTGGGGTTCAATCTCGAGGGGAGGGGTTGCTAGCAGGCTTTACCTTCCATTCACTTCAGGGTGCCTCTTGCTTTTAAGGAGGCAGAGAGGTTGGCATGCAGGCAATCACTGCTGACGTAGTGCCCATCCTTACTGGAAGTTGGAAAGTGGGTGGGCGGAGGTGAATACAGAGGTTCAGCCCTGGGGGCGACTGTGATGTTCCTGGATGTGGTTCCATGAGAGGCCTGACTGCAAGGGTGGAATAGGGTTCTCAGGAATAGGTTGCTTTCCTGTCCCATGAGGAATGCAACCTTTTCCTGAGAATAGGCTAGCACTATGGCTTCACAGCACCAGGGTCCCAGGTTCGATTCCCCGCTGGGTCACTGTCTGTGCGGAGTCTGCACGTCCTCCCCGTGTCTGCGTGGGTTTCCTCCGGGTGCTCCCATTTCCTCCCAGTCCAAAGACGTGCAGGTTAGGTGGATTGGCCATGCTAAATTGCCCTTAGTGTCTAAAAAAGGTTAGATGAGGTTATTGGGTTATGGGGTAGGGTGGAAGTGAGGGCTTAAGTGGGTCGGTGGAGACTCGATGGGCCAAATGGCCTGCTTCTGCACTGTATGCTCTATGAATGAAGACCGTCTCACTGGGGAAGCAGAACTGAACTGAGTAGAATCCTACACTCAGGCAGCGCTCTGAGGGCCAAGGGGTCGAGTAAGCTCTATTGAATTTCTATTCCATAATTCATGCGATGTTTGTCTGTTAGGAATTAGTCTGTAGGGCTGTGAAATGGGAGAATGAGTGTACCCTCTAGGTTTGTACTTGTTGTGCTAATTGCAGGGTACACTCTAATAAACTGAACCTTGTTTTCTACAAGAGGCAAGTAATCTGCCTGATATGCTCTTCATTGACAAGTCAATTGTGCCAATGAAATCTTCATAGCTAAAGCTCACTGCTACTGATTGAAGTCCCAATCGATTCCCGGCTTGGGTCACTGTCTGTGCGGAGTCTGCACGTTCTCCCCATGTCTGCGTGGGTTTCCATCGGGCTCTCCGGTTTCCTCTCACAAGTCGCGAAAAATGTGCTGTTAGATGAATTGGGCATTCTAAATTCTCCCTCGCTGACTCCGAGCTGGCGCCATAGTGTGGCGAGTAGGGGATTTTCACAGTAACGCCATTGCAGTGTTAATGTAAGTCTACTTGTTACGCTAATAAAGATGAATATTATTACTATAAAAAAGTGGCGGACCCCAGCTCGGGCAGAATTTCACATTGAATTTCCCCCACCCCCACCGGCCTCGGGAAGCGGACACGTACAACCCTAGCCATCTGGCGGAATTGATGCCCATGCCTTTTCGCACCGCACAGAGGCGTTATCTGTATGGGCTGCTGCTGCACCCTTCACCTCCTTGCCATCGCCCGTCACCATGACACGCCTTCACGTGCCTTCTTGCCATTTGGTGGTGGAGGTGCTGTCTCCACCGGATGTCCCTCAACGGACGAACCCTCCCCCATAATATCGGGGAACTGGGGTGCAGGGTGTTACCTGCAGCAGTCCGATACAACCATCGGCAACATCCATTCACAAACTCCCAAGGTGCCTGCCTTTTTTGTGGCCTTGTTGAGTCCGTGGACTAGGTGTATGTGAGTTGTTTCAGGCTGCACTCCCTTTCCAGTTTTTTGAAAAGCTTTTTCAGTACAGTTTGGTTTGCACTTCATCCCGACGCTCCTGATCTACGGGCACCTGGTGCAGAGAGGGGTAGGGAAGGAGGACCTCCTCGTGAACCTGTTCTTGGACCTGGCAAAACCTGCCATGAACAACTCCAACAGTGGGCGACCGAGGGAGTCGTCTAACCCGACTGTGTGACTCTCTTCTGCGGCTTCATTCGCAGCCGGGTGACCCTGGGGAGGGAGCATGTGTGTTCGCGGGCACCATTGAGGCCTTCCGTGTTTGGTGGGCGTTGCAGGGTCTGTGTGCTTTATTGACCTTTTTAATCATATTTCAGTTCAATGTTTTAAGTCTCATTTGTGCTTTTGTTTTGGTTTTCGGCAGTATCCCTTTAAGGGGCTGCCCCTTTTAATTTAGAACATAGAACTGTACAGCACAGTACAGGCTGTTGCTAATTTGTGTTTCTCTTTATTTGGCTCTGAAGATGGCGCCCAATATGGTCGCCTTCCTTAATTCTTAATTACGTTTCGCTCTAGAGTCGCCAGGTATCTCTCGATACTGCCACAAGGTTCAAACCCGAATACTGATCAAAGACTCAATACACCAGTTAGTAAGTTCAAACTCAATTCTCATTTATTTACACACACAGTTAAATATACTCATGCATAAAACTCCACAAACTAAACTATCACTACTGCTAAAAGCCTATACTTAGCTTCGGGTGCCCACTCAGTCAGAGGAACAATGGGCGTCGGTTCTGAGGCTGCTGGGGTTGAACTGGTACGGAATAACAGCTAAGAGCGTCTGTCTGGTAGCGTGCATTGACCTTGGACTTACTTGTTCTGATGCAGCTTTGGCAGGTCTCTCCTTGGTGAGACCCGGAGCCAAGAGAGCGATTCTCTCTTGGGGGATCCTTCTTATACCCAAAGGGGCTTCGCGTGCTTTTGGGCGGGCCTTGAACTTGGCCCCAATTAATTGGGCCGTTTCCCAATCGTTCCTATCGATTTCCTCCAATAGAGGGGTGGGTGCCCTGATGGCTGGGCGTGTCCTAGGTGGCCGTTGGCCTGCTTTGTTCTGGTCTCCTCTGGCGCTGGGGTGTCTGCCTTGGTATTGTTTACTTAAATGTTACTCTTTTGTCCCCGGGGATGGCTCATTAGTATGCTAATGGTTTTGCAGTTTCGGTCTTGTCTGTGAGCTGCGGCCCCAATCAACAGACAAACCCTGCACCTGCTTGCTTTCTCAGTATTGTCCATTTTCCCTGCAATCTTTGCAAAGTGTCCATTTTGTAATCGGGAAGTGGCCATCCCAGATGGCTACAAGGCCCTTCGGCCCACGATGTTGTGCCGAACTAGTCTGAAACTAAGATCAAATCAACCTACTCCCAATCATTCTAGTGTACTCCGTATACATATCCAATAACTGCTTGAAAGTTCTTAAAGTGTCCGACTCCACAACCATATCTGGAAGTGCGTTCCACGCCCCAACCACTCTCTGAGTAAAGAACCTACCTCTGACATCCCTCCTAAATCTTCCACCATGAACTTTATAGTTATGCCCCCTTGTAACAGCTACATCCACCCGAGGAAAAAGTCGCTGAATGTCCACTCTGTCTATTCCTCTCATCATCTTACACACCTCAATTAAGTTGCCTCTCATCCTCCTTCGCTCCAGTGAGAAAAGCCCTAGCCCCCTCAACCTTTCCTCATAAGACCTACCCTCCAATCCAGGCAGCATCCTGGTAAATCTCCTTTGCACCCTTTCCAATGCTTCCACATCTTTCCTATAATGAGGTGACCAGAACTGCACACACTATTCCAAATGTGGTTTAACCAAGGTCTTGTACAGTTGCAGCATAACCTCACGACTCTTAAACTCAATCCCCCAGTTAACAAATGCTAACACACTATAGGCTTTCTTCACGGCTCTATCCACTTGGGTGGCAACTTTCAGAGATCTATGGACATGAACTCCAAGGTCTCTCTGCTCCTCCACATTCTTCAGAACCCTGCCGTTAACCCTGTAATCCGCATTCAAATTTGACCTACCAAAATGAATCACCTCACACTTATCAGGGTTAAACTCCATCTGCCACGTTTCAGCCCAGCTCTGCATCCTATCAATGTCTCTTTGCAGCCTACAACAGCCCTCCACATTATCCACTACTCCACCAATCTTGGTGTCATCAGCAAATTTACTGACCCACCCTTCAGCCCCCTCCTCCAAGTCATTGATAATAATCACAAATAACAGAGGACCCAGCACTGATACCTGTGGTACACTGCTGGTGACTGGGCTCCAGGATGAAAATTTACCATCTACCACCACCCTCTGTCTTCTATGTGATGGCCAGTTACTGATCCAATCGGCCAAATTACCCTCTATGCCATGCCTCCTTACTTTCTGCATGAGCCGACATTTGTCCCTCAGTTTGTTTAATTTAGTTAAGTTGCTTCAAATAAAATAGTTGAAGTCCCAAGCGGTGAATGCCAATGCTCATACAAGAGTTAACATCACACAGGGCACACCAATGTGAACCCCAATGCAAGGCTTCATGGTGAAGTCTATCATCACTCACCCCGTTATAGGTTGGGAGGTCCATTGAAGATGCAGAGAGTGGCTCCGAGCATTCACTCACAAGCCCCATCACCTAACACAAGGGGGGGGGCTTGATGGTCAGCATGGACGTGATGGGCTGAAGGGTCTCTTTCCCTGCTGTAAAACTCTCTGACTCCTTTACTCTAAGGTCATTCACGTTTTTATGGCACACTGCCCCGTCCTCTTCTGTAGGGAGCTGGCACTAACTAATGCCGGAATACCCTGCCAGGCAGGGGTGGTCGTCTTGATGGTGCGAGTACAGGACGTCCCGCCCCTGCTGGACTCTCATCAGAAGTCTGGTCAGTGCTCCCTCAGAAAATCTTGGAGCAGGCTTCCTGGCTGCTACCTCAACTGCTATGAGTCTGGAACAAATGGTGGTGAGTGCTGGGGAGGTGTTTATATGGAGCTCCCCAGTGATCCGTGATTAGGTTTCCCTGGGGCAAGCAATATAGCGGGAGGGCACCAAGAGCTCGGCGTGATTCACGTGATGAAAAAAATCTTTCTTTAAGAGGCTCAAAGTTGTGTGAGAAATAAATTCACTCCATTTTTCTCACCGGAACCAACACATTGCCATTTCCTGGTAAGATTCCACCATTGTGTTTAGGTGACATGTCTCTCTTTCCAGCAATGCTCAAGTTCCCCATGATCAACTGACTATCTAATTATAGTGGAACGGGCTGAATGGTCCACTTCTGTTCCAAATTCCTTGGTTTCTGCTGCTGGCTGAGCGGTGGGGGAACATTTTGCCCCATTACAGCTCTTGTTTAAATAAACACTCTTGCAACTAAGTGGCATTAATATGCTGACACTCTTTTTCGGCCTCCTTTCCTTAACTTTGCCAGACCCGCCCAGAACTGGAGCAATCTATCAGCCGTCCATTTGGGTAAACTGTTGGCAGCTGTAATTTCCCACAGAGCTGTTAAAACTTGAATTGGTAGCATAGAGGACTCCCTTGATGCATGTTAACTATATGTGAGTTGAATATTTACATTTTCAGGAAATAAACCTGCTCAAACCATTCAGCACAAACACTTAATTAGTTTGGCCTTTCACAGATTTTAATCTTGTACAGCTGTTTCAACATTGACTGCCTGTGTTCGTGGTTGCTAAGGAACAAAAGGCACTTTCACACGAGAGTAGAAGTTCAGCTTCGAAGGAAGGACTTGCATTTCTATACTGCCTGTCACAACTTCAGGATGTCCCAGAGCAGTTTATAGATGCTGAAGTATATTTTTGAGGTGTTGCCATTGTCCCTGTAGGAGACGCAGCAGGAGATTTGTACACATTTGGGTAGATGGAACTGAGGTACTGATCCACTATGATTTAATTGACTGGTGAACAGGCTTAAGGAGTGAGTGAATGCCTCCTGTTCCTATGATGTGGGAGACATTATTCACAAGCCTATCTTTTATTCCTTATAACCAGTGGTTGGGGTTTATTCCTTGCGTGGCACAGTGGTTCGCACTGATGTCTCCCTGCGTCAGGGGCCTAGGTTCAATTTCGGCCTTGGTGACTGTGTGGAGTTAGCACGTTCTCCACGTGTTTGCTTGAGTTTCCTCGCACAGTCGGAATATGTGCAGGTTAGGAAGATTGGCCATGCCAAATTGCCCCTTCGTGTCCAGGGATATTCAGGTTAGGTTATGGGTGTAGGGTGGAGTGGGCAGGTGAGTGCCTTGGCCAAGTGTTTTGAGGATCACTGCAAACTTGATGGGCTGAATGGCCTTCTCCTGCACTGTAGGGCAGAGCACACATAGAAAAGAATAATTGTTTCACATGTTTCCAGAATCAAACGTTCAATGGTATAATTCCCTTTTCAAGTAGAGATGACTTCCACAATGTGATAGGCACTCAGATCTGAACCAGTCTTGTCGGTGGTGGTACAAAAGCTCAGAAGTTCCAGTGGAAACCGTGGAGATGGGGGTCAGGCGTTCAAACCTGGGCAGAGTTCCCTTTCTGTTCTGTTGCTTGGTAGATGGAGAGACGGCAGATTGAGTTGTGCATCTTCACTAAGCAGTATTACATGTTTACCAGCTCGGGGGTTCACATCACATAGTTCCCACCACTCCACTTTGGCTTTGACAAAGGGTGTATATCACTTCCTCTGGGTTCCTGGAATGCTTCAGCCATTAAGAATTTGAAAGGAAAGTTGCAAGACTCCTTGTACTCGCAGTCTTGCAGACTGGCCTGGCCTGGGTTTTGAAATGCAGATGGCTTTAATATGGTTCCCCTTGAATTTGGTCGCTTTCGACCACAAAAGCAGTCAGTGTCTTCAGCAATAACGGCGTGTGTGTTTCTTTGATGTTGCCAGATTAGCTCCAACTGTTCGAAGGTCAAGACAGACATAGCCATTTTGAAAGGTCATTGTCCAGTTCAAAAAATGTATAAGTTAGCCATGATGATACATATAAAAAATAGTGTAAAGTCTTAGCCCTGTTTCAATGGCAAAAGTAAAATTGCTTCCAGTGAGAATCTCTTGTGCATTTGCTGCTCCCATGTATTTTAGCAGTAATGGTTACTAAACGGTGTGTGCTGTTATCACTTGGCCTCCACAAGCTGAGAGTGCAGTCATTCAATGTATCAACAGAATACCTGTTCATGAAGTGAAGCCAAATCATTACTTTGTACAACATCCATTTGCATGGATTTCGAGCAATGATCAGTTAATTTCTAACGGGAGCTCTGCCCAATTTTGTCCTTCCCAACGCAGGATGGGAAATTCATTTCACCCGCTACTGCCCAAACTAAGATCATTAACTTAGCATGGACCAGGAAATCAAACTTGACACCTTCTTGGTCTGCACGAGCTGTGTCATGTTATCTGAGCTCTGTTGGTCGTGCCGTTCCCTCTCAGTCAGAAAGGCTTTGGGTTCAAGTTCTCCTCCAGGATTTGAGCTTCCAATCTGTGTTGGTGGTTCATTGCAAGTGCTGTGTTTTCAGAGGTGCTGCTCCTCTGATGAGGTAGATGCCAAGGATCCCACCGTGCTATTTGAAGAAGAGTTAACCAAGTGCATTGGTAAACATTAAACCTTCAAGCAACATCTCTGGAAGAGATTAACTGGTCACCCTGCTCTTTGCAATGCTTTGCTGTGTGTAAAGTGACTGCTCTGTTTGCATTACACAGCTGACTGTTTTGTGGATGATTGCTATGCGTGGACTTTTACTCACGTAGCCACACGTACTTCAGAGAAAATAAATAAAATGTTCTTGCACATAAGTCAAGACATTGGTCAATAAAATCTTTGCAATGGAGAACATGAGGAATCTTTAAGGGAGTAACGCCGGGCGGCATTCTCCGTTTCTGAGACTAAGGGCTGGATTCTCCAATTGCCGACGCCAAAATTGTATTTGGTGGCGGTGCAGACCGGTAGAACGGCCTCAGGACGTCACCTGACGGCCCATCCCGATGCTCCGCCCCCGATGGGCCGACTTCCCGGTGTCATGTGACGCGAGTGCTCTCAGTCCGCAGCCGCCATGCCAATCCCCCGAAAGCTGTGTCCAACGCCGCCACAGTCGGGGAGAGGGCGGTTCCGTTGGCCAGGGGGGCTTCGGCAGGGCTGGGAGGACTAGTGTGGAGTGGTCCGGGGGGTGGGGAGGGGGGTTGCAGGCAGGCCGGGTCCGCACGCGGCCGACGCCATGTTGTACGACGCGACTGCCGCAGGTAGCTGCCGTGCACATGTGCGGCCACGGACCCGGCAATTCTCCGTCCGTATCTGCAGGTAAAGCCGCTTTACGTGGCGCGGCTGCTAGCCCCCCACCGGGCAGAGCAGCGGTGTAGGGGCAGCGCCAGCTTTTTGGTCGTAAGACTAGACACATGCTCTGACATAGCATCAAAGTCAGAGAATCCAACTCTTGTTGACGTCAAGAGAGAATCTGTGAACTTTTAGGGCAGAAAGAACAGCGCAGCACCTGGACTGATTCCGCTACCGTTGAGGGGCTAGCACCAGTGCTGCATGGAACACCCTCGATTCCACTGAAAAATTGTGCGGCATAGGCCGGCTCCATGATCGACACTCGGGAGGCTGACAACCTGCAGCTGCACATCCACATTACACTCCCCACAATCACACACCCCAGCCCAAAATATGGTACTGGTTGTGCTGGAGCACGCCCATACAGTTGATGGGTCGGCTGGGGCCAGAGGACACCCAGGGTGATTCCCTGGGGGGACACCTATACGACTCGTTGCACCAGGTTCAAAGTGGGCTGCTGGCGGTGGGCGCTCCTGCATGGCTGCCTTTCTGGCTGCTTCAAAGTTGCTCCGTGCCCGTCCACCCCGACCCCACAGCCCACCTCCTGGCCATCTCCCACTTTTACCCCCAGCCCTGGCAGAAGCCCCCTGGCCAGCGGCATGACTCTCAGCACACTATGGTCACGTTGGTCACTTTCTGTACCCCCTCTTTCTTTATCTCAGCAGCCGCCATGCCGATTTCACGATTTTTAGAAGCACAATTGAACCTTGCCGGCGGGAATTCGACCCATTGGAGGTGGAGAATCGCGGAGTCCCTGGAGAGTACCGGGTCGGGCCCGCTAATGATATGCAAACGGTGTCTGCTGTACATGTGGAGTGAAACACATTGACGCCATTTTCGAGGTGATGAATCATAGAATTCCTACAGTACAGAAAGAGGCCATTCGGTCCATCGAGTCTTCACCGACTCTTTGAAAGACTACCCTGTCTAGACCCAATCCCCACCCTGTAACCTCACCCTAAGGGGCAATTTAGCATGTCCAATCCACCTAACCTACACATCTTTGGACTGTGGGAGGGAACCGGAGTACCCGGAGGAAACCCACGCAGACACGGGGAGAACGTGCAGACTCTGCACAGACAGTCACCCGAGGTGGGAATCGAACCAAGGCAGGTCAAAGGCTAGGAATCCTACGAAGAGTAACTCACCTCCTGACCCTCACAGCCTGTCCACCATCTACCAGGCACGGTGGCACAGTTGTTAGCACTGCTGCCTTACACCAGGGACCTGGGTTCGATTCCCACCTTGGGCACTTTCAAAGGGTCGGTGAAGACTCGATGGGCCAAATGTCCTCTTTCTGTTCTGTGGGGATTCTATGATTCTATGAAGTCAGGAGTGTAATGGAATAAAGAGAGAGAAAATGCTGGATAATCTCAGCAGGTCCCTTGAGACGCTGCCAGACCTGCTGAGATTTTCCAGCATTTTCTCTTTCGTTTCAGATTCCAGCATCCGCAGTAATTTGCTTTTATCCAGTGTAATGGAATACTCTACACTTGCCTGGATGAGTGCATTCAAGTAGCTCAACACTGTCCAGGACACAGCTGCCCGCTTGACTGCTCCCCCTTCCATAAATATTCAAACCCTCCACCACCGACAAAGAGTGACAGCCGTGTGTACCATCTACAAGATTCACTGCAGGAACTCACCAAGGTTCCTTCGACAGCACCTTCCAAACGCACAACCCCTACCATCTAGAAGGGCAAGAACAGAAGATACCTGGGAACCCCACCACCTGGAGGTTCCCCTCCAAGTCACTCATCACCCTGACTTGGAAATATTTTGCCGTTCCTTCACTTGTCCCTGGAGCAAAATCCTGGTTCACCCTCCCTAAGTGGGTGCACCTACACCTCAAGGACTGCAGAGGTTCATGAAGGCAACTCACCATCATCTTCTGAAGGGCAACTAGGGATGGGCAATAAACGCTGGCCTAACCAGCGACGCCCACATCCCATAAATGAATTTTTTAAAACTTGGTTATCGGTCCTAAAATTGGAAGATTGAGGTGAAAATGCTATTTTACTGTCAAAGATCACCCAATTGAGTCTGGCTGGCTTTCCAATTGGTATGTGAAGATGTCAAAAGGTACAGGAGCCTTCTAGCTCTCGGATTTGGGTTTTGAATCATGACTGACCAGTTCTCACTTGCTACAAGGGTTCTTTTACTTTGTGGGTGGAGGTGCGAACCAATTTAATTTTGCCACAAGACCAAATCCAAGTGGCTCTATGACTCTCAGCACACTGTTCTCTAATTCGCGCTGAGAAATAACAAGAGGAAAGTGGAAACAATATCACAGAATTATGGAAGTATATTGCCCAGATGGAGGCCATTGGTCTCATTATATCTGCGCCACCCTTTTGAAAGAGTGATCCAAATTCATCCCACTCCACTGTCTTCTACTCCTATGATGTGGAGATGCCAGCGTTGGACTGGGGTGAGCACAGTAAGGAGTTTTCCAACACCAGGTTAAAGTCCAACAGGTTTGTTTCGATATCACTAGCTTTCGGAGCGCTGCTCCGCTCCTAGTCCTGCTAACTGCACATTATGTGAGGTTTCCCAAGCTATTAGGGAGTTATTAATAAGCTGTAAGTGAGTCACTCAAGCTGGGCCTGAGGCACATTGTTGAGGGTTAAAGGAATCGGCTAACAATCGCCGCATTCTGAACCCGGGAGCGCTTGACGCTTTTGTGCCTGAAATGGAACAAATCCTGTTTCTCCTCATCGGCATTCCTCACTCTGATGAGCACAAAATCCACAATTTTACACTTTACCTGTCAACACTCCTCTGCGAACCTGTTCACATTTCGAATGACAAAGAAACAGTGGCAACGAAACAATGATAATGAGTCACATAAAGGAAAAGGATCATTCACGTCACGCACTTCTTATGTTGTGCCAATGTGGCCCAGTCTCTGGAAAAATAAATCAGCTGCAGTTGACAGGATGATATGAAAGCTCGCTGTTATCGTTCAACCAATGCCTCTTCAAAACTTATTTCAATTTGTCTTTGTGACCAGAATGAGCTAACCATTCATTCTCTTAAGTTATCTCAGACCCGTGCTTTCCAATTAACCTTCTCTTATTTGGGAGATAATGCATCATGAAAACAATTTTCTTTTTTTTTGCCTGATATATAGAACACTACAGCTAACTAATTTTTCTCTTTATTACTTGACTCTTAGCACACTATAACTCGTTACTCTACTGCTAATTATTCAAGCTATCATGTTAGCCAAGGCTCTACTTGTTTTTTTACTGCTGGTTTGTGAAGGGAATTATAAATATGGATAAAGTGAGGTGTTGTTTGGTGAATAACTTTTCCGTCTTGATGTCTGTGACCCTCACTACTTCAGGTACACATTGTAGTGATCTGTTTATCTGTTGGTATGTAAAGGGTTAACAACGGTATTATAGTGCAAGGTAACCACTAGATGGCAGCACCGGATCCATGTTTATAAACTGTACTCAGAGGAGATTCCGCCTCTTCGTATCAGGAGTGTCTAGCGAGCAGTGTTAGAGATATAGTTTAGCTGGCACGTGTAATTAAACATTATTTATACATCTTCTTATTTACTTAATCATCAGTTATAGTTGCAGTAGAGTGAACAAACTCATAGATATTTATATTTGTTATTCAATAAATGTTATTTGTCTAATTTCAAGACATAGTTTTATAGAACTACAACCATCAGACCATTCTGGAAGTAAGCGAAAGAGTAATGAGATATTACTATCACGTAATATAACACACATCATCCAAGGCTGCAATACAGCAAGTGCGAGTAAAGTATATCTTTTTCAGATTCTTACCTTCAGTGGCCTGTAGCCCCAACCTCTGAACTTCCCTCCCTGCCTCTCTATCTCTCTGGACGCTATTAAAGCCTCACCTCTTCCACTGAGCTCTTGGCCACCCGTCCCTTAGTGCTGATCTTATCAAAGTCACAAATGACATCCTGTGACTAAGAAAGATGTTCAGCTGAGCGAGTATGAGCAGCTATGTGCTAAATTCAAAAGCAAAACCACCATGGCCAGAATCTCTGGGTAATTACTTGAACAATGAGAAATTGGGGGAGGATAAATAAAACCAGAGAGTCCAATGCATGACACAAAGATTGGTATGGGAGAAATGGGTTTAGGTTCATGGGGTCCTGACACCAGTATTGGGGAAAGGGGAAGCTGTACTATTGGGACAGCAATTACCTTAATTAACCATGCTAGAACTAGTGTTCTGACAAATCATGCACCTAGGTCCATGGAGAGGGCTTTAAACTTATAATGGGAGGAAGTATTCATGTGAGGAGAGATTTGTGAAGTTAAAGACAAAGGACAAGGCAATAGTGGAATGTACCGGTGCAGGTAATGGTAAGCAGAGTGTGACAGAAAGAGACAGAACATACAAAAAGTGGACCAGCAAATATGGGCAGAGTTGGGAGAATGGCTTTACACTAACTGGGGGGATGGTGGGAGTGGGACGGGGGGAATGAAAGGTAGGGATTGGGTAAAAGGAGATTCAGAATTCCAAAGATAAAAGTTGAGGCAATATGAAAACCGACCGTTTAATAATAATAAAAATAATAATAATCACTTATTGTCACAAGTAGGCTTGAATTAATCATAGAATCATAGAATTTACAGTGCTGAAGGAGGCCATTCGGCCCATCGAGTCTGTGCTGGCCTTTGGAAAGAGCACCCTACCCAAGCCCACACCTCCACCCTATCCCCGCAGCCCAGTAACCCCACTTAACCTTTTTGGACGCTAAGGGCAATTTAGCATGGCCAATCCATCTAACCCGCACATCTTTGGACTGTGGGAGGAAACTGGAGCACCCGGAGGAAACGCACGCACACATGGGGAGAACGTGCAAACTCCGCACAGACACTGACCCAAACCGGGAATCGAACCTGGGACCCTGGAGCTGTGAGGAAACTGTGCTAACCACTATGCTACCCACAAAGTTACTGTGAAAAGCCCCTAGTCGCCACATTCCGGTGCCTGTTTCAAGGAGGCCGGTATGGGAATTGAATCCGCGCAGCTGGCCTTGCTCTGCAATACAAGCCAGCTGTTTAGCCCACTGTGCTAAACCAGCCCCTAATTTAGCCTATGAGGAGAAATTTCTTCATTCAAGGGTTGTGAATCTTTGGAATTCTCTACCCAAGAGGGATGTGGATGTGCCACCATTGAATATATTTAAGGCTGAGAGAGACAGATATTTGGAGGCAGGATTAGACCTAAAAATCCAGCCAACGGGAATGGCTGGAGAATTTTGGCCGTGATCTTTCAGGGCATCAAGAGATATGGGGAGTGGGCCGTAGAGTGGAGTTAAAGCCCTGGATTAGCCATGGTATATAGGATGACAGAGCAGGTTCAACAGGCCCTTTTGGTCTTGTCATAAAACCATAGGAGGCCTGCAGTGCAAAAGGAGGCCATTTGGCCCATCAAGCTTGCACCAACCCTCTGTAGGAGCATCCTACCTAGGCTCACTTCCCCCCCCCCCCTCCACCCCCCCACTAACCTACACATCTTTGGACATGAAAGGGCAATTCAGCACGGCCAATCCACCCAACATACATTTCTTTGGACTGTCGGTGGAAGCCGGAGCATCCGGATGAAACCCACCCAGACACAGCAAGAAAGTGCAAACTCCACTAGTCACTCAAGGCTGGAATGGAACCCGGGTCACTGGCACTGCGAGGCAGTAGTGCTAGCCACTGTGCCACCAATGACATCTCTTATTCCCCTTTTTTATGTTCCTATCTAAACTATTCCTCCTCATCCTTCTTGACTCATCTTCAGCTTTTGACATTGTTTCATATTATCCCTCTAATGCCTCCCCACTGGTCTCTAGCTAGATGGGACTGCTCTTACTTTCATCCTTATCCGTTTAATTGCAGCAGGAGAATTCTTTTTATTCTTTCACAGGATGTGGACATCAGCATTTGGTGCCGATCCACAATTGGTCTTGAACTGAGTAGCTTACTAGGTCATTTCAGAGAGTAGCTTAGAGCTAATCATAAAGCTCTGGAGTCACATGTAGGCCAAACATCCTTCCCTGAAGGGAATTATTCCAGATTTATTAATTATCATACCTTTGTGGGGTTTGAAACCATGTCCCTGTAATGACCTCCTGATGCACGATCAATTGCACAAAGACGAGAGTTGAATACAACTGACGCTTTATTGCTCTAAGATGTGTGGCCTCCCACAGCAGCTGGCGAAATGGCTGCTGCACGGAGGACACACATATTTATACTCCGCCTACTGGGCGGAGCCAGCAGGCAGGGACTACCGTCGTACCTGTAGTACAGGTCCTACCATACATCACCTAATATAGGTGCAACAGTGGTTTACCACACCTCCGACCAGCAAGTGGCAGTGTAAATCTACCGCATGGCTCTGTACCTTGAGGAGTTGGGAGTTAGTCGTATTTGTAGATAGTCATACTGCAGTAGCTCAAGGATAATTTATAAGTATTAGTAGTTTATAATATGTTTGTTATAGTTAACTTTACGATGCATTTATTCTATAATAAAACACTTCAACTGGTCAAGAACTAGACATTCTTCTGTGCATCATTCCTACTCCCGCGGTAGATGATTCACATGGTTCACACCTCAGCTCGTTTTTCACGCATGGAAAAAAAAATACTCTTAAATGCCTGAAAATTGCGGTCCGAATCGCAATGCTTGGGCCAACGGGAATGATGCCAACGTTCCCGCCAAAATGACATTTGGTCATTTTTTTCAGAAAATTCTGTCCCTTTACTTAAAACTTCAGAGGGTCAGTGTAGACTCGATAGTCTAAATGGCCTCTTTCTGCACTGTAGGGATTCTGTGGTTAGTTGTGGCCTGGATTGATAACTGGAATTGCCCCGATTTTCTTGTTGAAAATGACGCTTTGTCAGGTCTCCGGAGGTTTCCGCCCCTGTCTTTTACAAGACTTGAAACTCATGTTCAGTTATGGACAGATGAGAAGGGTCAAATCCAAGCCACTCCACCACATCAGCATTTTAACAATAAGATTGTGATCCAAACTTGTGCTGAATTGAGCACAAGTATATGTCGCTGTATTATCACAGAAAATTATTACATTCAACCAGTGCCGTGGTCTTGAAGTACAATTTCAAGAAGTACTTGAATCAGAAGTATGAAGAAAAGAGGCTTTGCCTAAAAATGTCTAATTGGATTAATTTTAAGAAGAGGCCAATGAGTCCAACTGGTAATGATGTATCGTTTAAATCAAATCGAATCTCACCCTCGTGGAATCACCTGGTTTAGTGAAAGAAACACTTGTGTTTATGCAGCACCGTTCACAATCTCCGCATTCAAAGTGCTTTGCAGCCAATGGGCTACATCTTTTTCAGTTCTATTGTTGGACAATTGTAATGTCGGACTCACAGCAGTCAAATTGTGCTCAGTGGGCGGAGTATTGTGCCACCCCCAGTGGTGACTTTGCTGGAGTGAGGGCATTTAACCAAACGGGAGGATGGTGGTGTGGACATTCAATAGCATTACCATCGCTGAATCCCCCACAATCAACATCCTGGGAGTTATCATTGATCAGAAACAGAACTGGACTAGCCACATTAATACTGTGACTACCAGGGCAGTTCAAAAGCTAGGAATCCTACGGCGAATAATTCACCTCCCGACCGCCCCAAAGCCTGTCCACCTTCTATGAGGCACAAGTCAGGATTGTAATGGAATACTTACCACTTGCCTGGATGAGTGCAGCTCCAACAACATTCAAGAAGCTCGACATCTTCCAGGACAAAACAACCCGCCTGATTATTACCCCTTCCACAAACATTCAAATCCTCCACCACTGTCGAACAGTGGCAGCCGTGTGTACCATCTACAAGATGCACTGCAGTACCTCACCAATGTTCCTCAGACAACACCTTCCAAACCCACGACCACTACCATCTAGAAGAACAAGAGCAGCAGATACCTGGGAACCCCACCACCTGGAGGTTCCCTTCCAAGTCACTCACCACCCTTACTTGGAAATATATCACTGTTTCTTCACAGTAACGGATGACACAAAGGTTGGTGGAATTGCGGATAGTGATGAGGACTGTCAGAGGATACAGCAGGATTTGGATTGTTTGGAGAATTGGGTGACGAGATGGCAGATGGAATTTAATCCGGACAAATGTGAGGTAATGCATTTTGGAAGTCAAATACAGGTAGGGAATGTACAGTGAATGGTAGAACCCTCAAGAGTATTGACAGTCAGAGAGACCTTGGTGTACAGGTCCACAGGTCACTGAAAGGGGCAACACAGGTGGAGAAGGTCGTCAAGAAGGCATACATCATGCTTGCCTTCTTTGGCCGGGGCATTGAGTATAAAAATTGGCAAGTCAGGTTGCAGCTGTATAGAAGCTTAGTTAGGCCACACTTGGAGTATAGTGTTCAATTCTGGTCGCCACATTACCAGAAGGATGTGGAGGCTTTAGCGAGGGTGCAGAAGAGATTTACCAGAATGTTGCCTGGTATGGAGGGCATTAGCTATGAGGAGAGGTTGAATAAACTCGGTTTGTTCTCACTGGAACGAAGGAGGTTTAGGGGTGACCTGCTAGAGGTCTACAAAATTATGGGGGGCATAGACAGAGTGGATGTCAGAGACTTTTCCCCAGGGTAGAAGGGTCAATTACTAGGGGGCATAGGTTTAAGGTGCGAGGGGCAAGGTTTAGAGGAGATGCATGAAGCAAATTTTTTACACAAAGGATAGTGGGTGCCTGGAACACACTGCCGGAGGAGGTGGTGGAAGCAGGGACGATAGTGACATTTAAGGGGCATCTTGACAAATACATGAATAGGATGGGAATAGAGGGATACGGACCCCGGAAGTGTAGAGGATTTTAGTTTAGATGGGCAGCATGGTCGGCGCAGGCTTGGAGGGCCGAAGGGCCTGTTCCTGTGCTGTACTTTTCTTTGTTCTTTGTAACTGGGTCAACAACCTGGAACTCCCTCCCTAACAGCACAGTGGGTGTACCTACACCTCAAGGACTGCAGCGGTTCAAGAAGGCAACTCATTACCTTCTTCTGAAGGGCAACTAGGGATGGGCAATAAATGCTGGCCTAACCAGCGACGTCCACGTCATGTAAATGAATAAAAATTGCTAAACTGCCCTTAGTGTCCAAATAATGTTAGGTGTAGGTGTGGGCTTAAGTGGTGTGCTCTTTCCAAGAGCCGGTGCAGACTCGATGGGCCAAATGGCCTCCTTCTGCACTGTAAATTCCATGATTCTATGAAGCCCTACACACACAACAATGGGGAAAATGCCTTGCTTCCTCTTTGAAATCGAATTGTGGGGTCTTTCACGTTCAAAAAAGGGGGCAAAGGCTCATCGAAAGTGGAAGCATTTCCTTGGCCCTGCGCTGGAAGATCAGTTTAGATTTTTGAGCTTGAAGGTGGAAGGCGGACTCTCAACTTTCTGAATCAAGAGGTGTGAATGTTACCCAAGAAAGACTTACTGTGTAATCAGTGCAAAGACAGCGTGAGAAATCATGGGTCCTGGTATCTCTCCTGTTTCCAGGCCCCTTAATGGCCACACCTCCACCCCTCCTCAATGACGCATGATGTTTTTCCCCTTTCGAAATTCACCAATCAATTCGCCAAACAATCACGGAAAGATCCCAGTAAAATTATTGGCAGCTACTTACAAATGCTGCCTGGTTTCTATGCAACATGGGTCATTAATATTAAGAGCAGCAGTGATATAATGGAGTGTTGGTTTGTGTACACTCCACAGGTGATCCCACTACGACTATTAAATAAACGAGAGAGTACAAATGTTACGTTAACAGCATCATGAAATATTGTTAATTTGACAGGAAAGTATCCCATTAGTTATTTATAACACCATGCTGATGATAACACTGATTTCAGTGACTGCCTCAGGCCTCATTAACATGTTTTGCACATTGCACCATATGAACAGGGTGACAGTAAATTCATATTTGTGGGAAAAAATTCAATACTTGCAATCCACTGCACAAGATTGTAAACATAGAAGAAGACTTTATTCTGCCGGTGTGCATGACCCACCAACCCTCAACTCTCTCACCCAACACACAACCCCACCCCCCCAACCCAGCCCTCTACCCTATTGGGTTATGGGGATAGGGTGGAAGTGAGGGCTTAAGTGGGTCGGTGCAGACTCGATGGGCCGAATGGCCTCCTTCTGCACTGGATGTTCTATGTCTATGTCTAACCCCCACCCCAGGCACCCACTCACCAGACGCCAATCTCGTCCTCCACCCGTCTCCAACTTCCCTCCAACCCACCTTCAACCTCCCCTCCGACCATACCCGCCCCATCCGAGCACCCTCAATTTGTCCCCCCAATACCTCCATTCCCCTTCAACCTCCCCAACCCCCACTCCAACCTCCCCCAAATCCCCCTCCAACATCCCCCAACCCCCGCTCCAACATCCCCAACACCCCCTCCAACATCCCCCAAACACCTCCAACATCCCCCCACCAAACCTTTCCACCCTCCAAGCGCCCTCAACCACCGTCGCACCCTCCAGAATTCCCCCCACCCACTCTAACCTCCCCATTACTCAATCTCCCCTCCCAAGCTCTCCACCCCGCAACTCCATGGGGTGGCACAGTGGTTAGCACTGCTGCCTCACAGCGCCAGGGTCCCAGCTTCAATTCCGGCATTGGGTGACTGTGTGGAATTTTCACTTTCTCCCCGTGTCGGCGTGGGTTTCTTCCGGGTGCTCCGGTTTCCTCCCACCGCCCAAATATGTGCAGCTTCGGTGGATTGGCCACGCTAAATTGTGACTTAGTGTCCTCAGTGGGTTTAATGGGTTTCGGGGGTAGTTTGTGGGCCTAGGCCTAGGACTCGTTCGGGTTCTTTTTCCAAGAGTCAGTGCAGAGTCGATGGGCTGCAGTGTAGGGATTCTATGGTTCTAGCTCCTGCCCAATACACACACACAAACACAAATTGGTTCTAAATATCAGGGATTTCGCTTGCTATTTCTCAACCGAGAGCTCTCGGGACAGCTGCTGTTCCTGCTGTTGACCTTCAGGCAGCTTCGTGGTTGTCTGGTGGGATTGAAAAATAAGCCAGGACCATGAAGCTGCCCGGAGTTCGTAAGCAGCAACGCAGCAACTAATGAAACTGACAAAACAGACAGGCTTGCAAAAATAAGAACTCTCATCCTGACGGCACTGATTGTTTCAAGCCTGCCTTTCAGGACTGGCTGCTCAGTGTGGATGACTGGAACACTCCATTTTAAAATACCGAGCCCAGGCCTACCCTCTCTCCTGGGGCCCTAGTGTTTGGCACCCCGACTGCACTCCCCTCTCCTGTGCCCTGAGTCAGTGGATCTCCCTATCATAATTCACAGGTTAATAAAAATGTTTATTTCCCATAACATGATCTTTTCTTTGTTTTAGGGTAACACAAAATAATTTACTTCTAAGTTTATCATTTAAATTCTCAACATGGTTGAGACCACGGATGGGAAGCAGTAGTTTTGAAGAGAGGTTTGATATACTGAGGCTATTTTCATTAAAACAAAGGAACTTTAAGAGTTTCTTCAAAATTCAGTCATATGTATTCTCTTCCATAGAATTCCTACCATGCAGGAGGAGGCCATTCAGCCCATCGAGTCTGCACCGACCCTCCAAAAGAGCATCCTACCGAGGCCCACTCCCCCAGTTATCCTAGTAACCCTACCTAACCTGCACATCTTTGAGCACTAAGGGTCAATTTATCATGGCACATATTTGAACTGTGGGCGGAAATTCCCAAGGCGGGAACCGGACCCGGGTCTCTGGCGCTGTGAGGCAGCAGTGTTAACCAATGTACCACCGTGACTTGTTAATTTCCCCACATAGATTACCTCACACTTCTCTGGGTTGAACTCTGTTTGCCCCTCTGACTCATCCCTTGAGAACTTCCAACAGTCTACAGCTTCCTTCTGGGGACGCTCGGCCACAGGGGCACAGCTCAGAGATGGGATCAATCATTCAGGATTGAAATGAGAAGACATTTCTTGTGAATCTTTGGAATTTGGTGCCTCAGAGGGTTGTAAATGCTCCATTTATGATAAATGCTCCAGCTTTGAATACATTTAAGACGGAGATAGATAGATTTTAGGTGTCTAAATCCAGCGGGGAGCAGGTGGGAAAGTGGAGTTTGGGCAGATAGCCATTCACTGAATGCCGGAGCAGAAACGAGGTATGGTTGACTCCTTCTCCTAGTTCTTGTCTTCTGAGTTCAAATCAGATATCAGGTATCACTGACTGTTTGCAACTGACAGTCCTGTGACAGAACAGCAGTGTTAATTATCTTTGTGTGGAAAGTGATAGGTTCATTGCAGCTGAAGGCCCAGGAAGCCACTGTGGAGTAAATGTGAACAAAACTGCACTTCAGAATATGAATGATAATGCACCACTGCTTAACTGTGACTCATCTTTAATTAATGTCATAAATAGCATTTATTTAATATGCTAAACGGTGGTTGCCATATGATTTAATTCTTCCTGGCAGAAATTATTCCCCAACGCAGAGCTCCAGAGAAAAATATGCAGAACTTTTTCATCGCTGCCTGACAACCCCAAACATAACCATTCATTAATTAATAATCAATTTAACTGCTAATCCAACTGACACTCCAGCGCAGTGCTGCAGGAGTGCTGCAGTGTCAATGGCAGTTGAGGTGTTAAACTCATGACCCAGTCCTCGGGATCCAGTGGTCCAGATGGGAGTTAAAGATCCCACGGCACTACGTGAAGCAGGAATATACAGTGCCTTTCGCAGCCTCAGCATTTCCCAGAGTTCTTTAAAGCTGATGAAGTAGTTTCACAGCGTCCTCACTGTTGCAATGCAAGAAACACAGCAGGCAATTTGTGCACAGAGAATTCCCACAGACAGCAATGTGCTGACGACAAGGCAATCTGTCTGTGGTAGCATGCCCCTTTAAGGCGCGGGCTCTTGGGGGGGTCTTGCGACCTATTCGGCGTTGGGCCAATCAGACCGGGACCCACAAATCATGGGGCTGAGCGCGGGTTTCCCAAGCCAGTCCAGAAAAACAGAGTCGAAGTCCTCGGTAGTATTATTACGTAGTTATATTGTTAATAAATAGTTTTATAGCTACTCTTGCTGGTTGCCTCCCCTTCCAAGTTATTACACTATCTCCCTTTGTGATGTTGATTGAAGGATAAATATCAGTTAGGATCTGGAAGTTGTGGGGATGTCCCTTGTCCTTGTTTAAAACAATGCCCTGGAAAGGTTTAACATTCACCCGAGAAGTCAAACAGGGCTTTTGTTTAAAGTTTTTTTTCCAAAGACCACACTGCCAACAGTGCGGCATGCCCTCAGTACTGCACTGGTGTGAGCCCATATTTCGGAGCTCAAGTCCTTCTCCCGTGCTAATCAAGATTCATTTCCCACCTTGACCATTCATTCCCAGAAGCAACTTGATGTGGAGCTGTAGCCATGTAAAATGGCTGCGTTCCGATTAATCTGGCCAAAACCCAGTATAAAATGGCTAACCCGAAAGACTGCTGGGAAAAGCAGCCAAGAAGACACAAGCAGGCAGCTGCAGACAGGTTTGCATATTTCAGCTCTGGGAAGGTAGCCCAGATCGATACTCAGGACTGTTTACACCTAATCAACTCAGACATCCACAGTTAAATCGGCTATCCCTGGGAACAATTGCAACATATTAGCAATTGAATACCGGGCCAGACCAGTCGGCGCCTGCAGTGGCCGAAACAAAGACAGGTGAACGACCAGCCCCCGATCGAGGAATCGCCTCACCATTGGACACATCGACCCCAGAGACTGGGGACAGAATCCAATCACTTGGGACTCAGGGTCAAGGGCCGCCCCGGGAGGCGGGAAGCCCCTGGGCCCTATAAAAGTAAAGGTCCAAGTTCAGATCTCTCTCTCTCTCATCTTCGCCTGCTCGAGAACTTCGGAAGACCAGCCACCGATAGCAGTAAGTGTGAATCCAACGATCGCTATCCGGTAGAGACACCTAGCCACCGACCTGTAGCAGCCTTTTGAATCCCGCGGGCCAGATTTGATTGGACAAGCCATTCATTTCCCTGGCCTGGTGGGCTCTTCCTAAGTTAAGTATTGGCCAGCAGTGATAGGTTTGTCATATAGAAAGTAGTATTAGGGTATTAATATTGCTTGTTGTATATAATAAATGACCGTTGTTTTAATCCTTACTAAGCGGTGTGCTGTGTTATTAATCATAACCTAAACTTGAACCACGTGGCGGTATCATAAAGATACCTGGTGACTCATGAGCAAAGTTGACCTAAACAGAGCAAATAGACTAAAGCTAGAAAGAGCAACAGAGCTCCTTGCATATTTCGTTGATCCACTAGCTTTGAAACCTACATTCCACCCCAGAGACTGGAGTACATATCCAAGGTGGACACATCAGTTGAAGTTGCCATGTTTCCGAAGAAGCTTTAAACCAAGGTCTGCAGTAAAAGATGCCATGGCAATATTCAAAGGAGAAGGATTGCGAGTTTAGTGTCCAGCATCGCATTTGACCTCCGTCAACACTACTGAGAAAAGGTTACTGCTTATTTATCTCATAGCTTTGGGGTCTTGCTGTGTACAGTAGAGATGCCACATTTGTCAGCATTGTAACCGTGAGTGTGTTTAAAAAGACAATTTCCCATGGTTCACTGTGGGGATGCGAACAGCAATAAAAATACAATTTCTTTCTTTCAATCTTTCTTTCTCCCTTTCTCAATCGATACAAAGACAAGTGTTCCCCCTTGTTTCCGTGCTACCTTTCTGAATTAAATATAATCTTTATCTTTGTGTCACAAGTAGGCTTACATTAACACTGCAATGAAGTTAATGAGAAAGTCCCCGAGTCGCCACATTCCGGCGCCTATTCAGGTACACAGAGGGAGAATTCAGAATGTCCAATCCATCTAACAAGCAGGTCTTTTGGGACTGTGGGAGGAAACCGGAGCACCCGGAGGAAACCCACGCAGACACGGGGGGATTGTGCAGACTCCGCATAAACAGTGACCCAAACCGGGAAACAAACCTGGGACCCTGGCGCTGTGAAGTAACAGTGCTAGGCGCTGTGCTAAATAGAACTTAAAAAGGCCCTTACTTCGAATTGGGAGATATTGGTCCACAGGCTCTATTAGAAATTAGCATTATGGGAATCCTGAAAATTGGTTACTGGTGCTGATTCAGTCTTATTATCAGATTCCTTTGAGGCCTCAAACCTGTGGGGAAGGTGTGAGAGTCAGGTGTTCTGTTCGGTGTCCAGGTTAGGAATGTTAGCTCAGCGCCTGACAAAGTAAGGAGAATTCCTCATTAGTGCACCAACACGCTGGTGAAGGTTTACCCTCAGCTCAGTCTGCTTGGCTTCGAGCCAGGAGCACTGTTTCGGCAATTTCCTACGGCGACCCTGCAACATTCATCAATCGTGCTTGCATGCTGGTTGAACCTCACCTCAGTCAGCAATCCAATCGAATGCTAGGCAGACACTCAATCTTTCCTGAGAATTTTCTGCTCATTAGATTATCATAGAATTTACAGTGCAGAAGGAGGCCATTCAGCCCATCGAGTCCGCACCGGCTCTTGGAAAGAGCACCCTACCCAAGGTCAACACCTCCACCCTATCCCCATAACCCAGTAACCTCACCCAACACTATGGGCAATTTTGGACACGAAGGGCAATTTATCATGGCCAATCCACCTAACCTGCACATCTTTGGACTGTGGGAGGAAACCGGAGCACCCGGAGGAAACCCACGCACACACGGGGAGGATGTGCAGACTCCGCACAGACAGTGACCCAAGACGGAATCGAACCTGGGACCCTGGAGCTGTGAAGCAATTGTGCTATCCACAATGCTACCGTGCTGCCCTATTAGGGAAGTTAGCGTCTGTCCGCACGGATTCCCCATTTGAGCACTTGTGGGAGGTCATTACTCAGCCCTGACTGTACTCCATGGTGACTCGTTACACTCTTCCTATTTTATTCCATTGTGACCATTTTAGTGCCATGAGACCCTTACAACTAGCTGAATGAGAATTGGATCAATATGGATTAAATTTGCCTCTGAGCTGCAAAGGTAACTGTCCAATCCATTTTGAAGGCCTCGCCTTCTCAATCTTGTCCCTTGGCAGAGATATGGTGATATCAGCTCTCCCCCTTGTGGTGATATGCCTGCAGATATATCCCATATATGCAGCAATGTGACCTCCCACCAGCGGGTGGCATCAGATATAACTCCGGGCAGAACCGGTGATCCGACGTACTTGAGGCCAGTCGTGCATAAGGGTAGCTCCAGGGGGCTAAAGAAACTCCATGATAACTTGCTCTGTATCTGATCACTAACTTTTCACGTCTGCATTAATAAAAATCCTGACAAGTCACAAGAAGTTCTGTAGATTCCTTGCTAGATAACGAACACCGAACACAACACCGCTCAAATGGGAAAGTAGCCTATGGTCAGCTGGGACTATGGCGACTTTACCTTTTACATCATCCACTAAAATGACTATCCTTTTTTTCTCCACAGAGATTACCAGACCTGTTGAACATCTCGTGTTTTTATGCTTTCATTTCAGAAAACCAGCATCCCTAGTATTTAGTTTCTGTTCTATTGTACCAATGTTATTTGCTGTGTGCTAAGTTTGGAACTCGTATACAACAAGTTTGTTTAATTAATATTCTGCAACCCACTGCTAAATATTCACATCAAATCACCAAACTCAGCAAAAACAATGTCTTAATTCAACATCTTGCTAATAGCTTCCAATGTGCAACTGTTAATGTGCTTGCAGTTATCTCGCACCCACTCAAAATGGGCTGAGCAGTGTGGAGCTGAATTTTAATGACAATAAACACAGAGTTGTGCACAGTACTTCAGTGATGTGGAGAAACTGGGTTTGTACTCCACAGGGGTTCAGAGGGGCAAACAGACTAGGAGACACCCAGATTTAAATGTTGGCCTATACCTCATTAGCTGACCTCACCTGTGATACGTGCCGCCCCACTCAAACCACTTCAATTGTCTGTGGTTTGAGGAAGGCACATCCTCTCGACTAATCAGTGGGCAATGGTGGAAGGTAGGCATGTGTCTGGACAGTCTCAGCCTTCGCATTGACGACCTCTGCAGTGAAGCATTTCCAAAGTCTGTCCCTTGAGTGGCCGTACCATAACATACCTGAAGAACTGTGCTTGGGAGGGAAGGGAAGAATGTTGAGTTCCCCCCAAATATGCAAGAGTTGATTGTGAGGTCATGTAAAATAGAAAATGATATTTGGCCTTCCTTTGACTTACAGCTCTCTATTTATTAGCACTTTACCATCATGCGAAGCTTGTTGCAGAAGTGACACTGTTGAGTGAAGAATCACTCATTGCCAATACCTTATGGACGGCCTGAGCTAAAAGCCAATTGCTGTCCTGAGTGTTACCCCAGGTTGGTGAGGACGTCACCAGTAATATGGTTCAGGCAGTAACAGAGAGCAGGAGAAGCAGTTTGAGGACTGCCCGGAATGGGAATGGCATCCGGCTGGCTTGGGAATTAGGCTTAGTTTAGTGAGATAAGAATCCAACACCGACTCCGCTTTGACAGTGGTTTTCAAAATCATGAGTTTCAAAACAGTCAACAGACCGATTAGCAGCTGTGTTTTGGGGCAGTTGAACCCAGATCAGCGCATGTGGCTGCCTTGGCAGGTTGTTCCCCAATTAACTGGCTGTTGCCTTTGGTTGGATGAAACCCGGATGATCCCAACTGGCGGGCACTCGTCCTCCACCGAGCTGAAATGCTGTAGGCATTCAACACATTAACCGAGAAAGCTGAATGCAGTACAGGCGAACACTCAAATGTGCATCTGACTGTTAATCTGACCAACGCATCACACAAGCTTGCCACCCCCACATTGATTCTGTATACACCTCCCACTGCCTCAGGAAGGCAGACAGCATTATCAGAGACTCCTCCCACCCAGGTAGTGCCTTCTTGCCGACCCTTCCATCAGGCAGAAGGTACAGAAGTCTGAAGACCCGCACATCCAGACATAGGAACAGCTTCTTCCCCACAGCTACAAGACTCCTCAACGACTCCCCCTCGGACTGATCTGTCCCCTGTAAGAACACTATTCACGACGCCCTATGCTGCTCTTGCTCATGTATTTGCTTTGTTTGGCCCCTTGTTCCGCACTGTAACCAATCACTGTTTGTCGATGTACCATTTGTCAATATTCTCTGTTGATTATTCTTTTGTCTACTATGTACGTACTGTGTACGTTCCCTCAGCCGCAGAAAAATACTTTTCACTGTACTTCGGTACATGTGACAATAAATCAAATCAAAAATCAAAAAAAAATTATTATTATTGTCACCTTTGCTCCGTGTCTTTGGGTTACTCTTTCTCTCACTTGCCTAAATGGCCTATGTGCTTCATAAATGGCCAATAAAGGCTTCCCTTGGATGTAACCCGTGGTCGGAATTTTTCCAGCCCTTCCCACCGCTGGAATCTTCCGGTCCTGACAAAGTTGGCCCCAGTGGCTGGGCAGGTACGACATGCAAATTATCATTGATTTTGGTGGGGCCAGAATTCCCCCCCCCCCCACTCCCCAGCAGTCAATAATTTGCTGCCTCTGCTCTGGGGAAAACTCAGCAGGATGGGAGGAATGCTAGAATATTCCAGCCTTTGTCTTCTCTGCAGACCAGTGTGTTTGATACCCCACTTTCACGCAGGGTCCAAGTGTGGAGGATATAGCGAAGGAAATTAGGAAATTATTGACCGCACATCGGGGGGGGGAAAAATCTGAATATGAAAAATTCCACTCCATGGACATTATGCAAAGTGTTTACTTTGGTCAAAATCTTGGAATTCCCACCCTAACAGCACTATGGATGTACCTACACCTCAGGGACTGCAGTGATTCAAGAAGGCAGCTCACGACCACCTTCTCAAAGGCAATTCGAGATGGTCAATAAATGTTGGGCAGCCAGTGACACCCACCGCCCGAAAATGAATTAAAAATGTTTTTAAAAATTTTAGAGTACCCAATTCATTTTTTCCAATTAAGGGGCAATTTAGCGTGGCCAATCCACCTACCTTGCACATCTTTGGGTTGTGGGGGTGAAACCCATGCAAACACAGGGAGAATGTACAAACTCCACACGGACAGTGACCCAGAGCCGGGATCGAACCTGGGACCTTGGCGCCATGAGGCAGCAGTGCTAACCACTGCACCACTGTGCTGCCACCCAAAAATAAATTTTAAGAAGTCATTTCATTCTCTAAAGGTTCTTTCAGTTGAGCTTTGCACCATTTCATTTATTTCCTCCACAATAAATGTTTGAAGTCAGCTACCGTCTCTTTCAGTTTCTTGATCAACAGTGCAGTTGAAATTCTGCCAACAGCCTTTCAACTCGCTGGAGGACGAGTGCCCGCCAGTTGGGATCATCCGGGTTTCATCCAGCCAAAGGCAACTGCCGTGCCCTGACCTGCGTTCGACCGCGGGGTCACCCGTCCCAAGACACAGCTGCTAACCGGTCTGTCGACTGTTTTCAAACCTGTCATGATTTTTGAAAACCCCATGCTCCCGATATGCAGGCACACTGCTGCAGACCACTCTCTCCCAGAGCGTTTCAGTGCCCCAGCTTCCACCAGCCAGGGGTTTACAATTCAGTCTGCCACTCCAGGATCCCGGACCCCCACGCCGCGTTTAAACCTGGACGTCAAAGAAGGGCAGAGAATTATTACACACCTTCAAAAAAAGTTTTTAAAATCACACATTCCATTCAGGTTCGCATTGTAGTCAGAGCTGGCGTGTAATTAATGGAGTTAAGTCCCAGATGATGAGAATCACAAGATTAATTAGCTTGCCATAATTTGGGATGTAGAGGTCTGCGGCTGTGACTCCAGATTACTGAAGCGTTTTGGGGGTGCCTTGACCTTGCAGTTGCTGCGCCTTTGGGTGCTGCCTTTCGAACTGCAATACTGGAACATCACAGAACCAGCGAATCACTACAGTGTAGAAAGAGGCCAGTCGGCCCACCTAACCTGTACATCTTTGAATTATTAGTGCCTATAGTGCCTGGGGGGAAATGACAGGCCTCCCAACAGCCAGCGGGAGATAGAGGAGCAGAGAGGTAGGCAGATTTTGGAAAAGAGTAAAAACAACAGGGTTGTGGTGATGGGAGACTTCAACTTCCCCAATATTGACTGGGACTCACTTCGTGCCAGGGGCTTAGACGGGGCAGAGTTTGTAAGGAGCATCCAGGAGGGCTTCTTAAAACAATATGTGGACAGTCCAACTAGGGAAGGGGCGGTACTGGACCTGGTATTGGGGAATGAGCCCGGCCAGGTGGTAGATGTTTCAGTAGGGGAGCATTTCGGCAACAGTGACCACAATTCAGTAAGTTTAAAGTGCTCGTGGACAAGGATAAGAGTGGTCCGAGGATGAATGTGCTAAATTGGGGGAAGGCTAATTATAACAATATTAGGAGGGAACTGAAGAACATAGATTGGGGCGGATGGTTGAGGGCAAATCAATATCTGACATGTGGGAGGCTTTCAAGTGTCAGTTGAAAGGAATTCAGGACCGGCATGTTCCTGTCAGGAAGAAGGATAAATATGGCAATTTTCGGGAACCTTGGATAACGAGAGATATTGTAGGCCTCGTCAAAAAGAAAAAGGAGGCATTTGTCAGGGCTAAAAGGCTGGGAACAGACAAAGCCTGTGTGGAATATAAGGAAAGTAGGAAGGAACTTAAGCAAGGAGTCAGGAGGGCTAGAAGGGGTCACGAAAAGTCATTTGCAAATAGGGTTAAGGAAAATCCCAAGGCTTTTTACACGTACATAAAAAGCAAAAGGGTAGCCAGGGAAAGGGTTGGCCACTGAAGGGTAGGCAAGGGAATCTATGTGTGGAGAGGAAATGGGCGAGGTACTAAATGAATACTTTGCATCAGTATTCACCAAAGAGAAGAAATTGGTAGATGTTGAGTCTGGAGAAGGGTGTGTAGATAGCCTGGGTCACATTGAGATCCAAAAAGACGAGGTGTTGGGTGTCTTAAAAAATATTAAGGTAGATAAATCCCCAGGGCCTGATGGGATCTACCCCAGAATACTGAAGGAGGCTGGAGAGGAAATTGCTGAGGCCTTGACAGAAATCTTTGGATCCTCACTGTCTTCAGGTGATGTCCCGGAGGACTGGAGAATAGCCAATGTTGTTCCTATGTTTAAGAAGGGTAGCACGGATAATCCAGGGAACTACAGGCCGGTGAGCCTTACTTCAGTGGTAGGGAAATTACTGGAGAGAATTCTTCGAGACAGGATCTACTCCCATTTGGAAGCAAATGGACGTATTAGTGAGAGGCAGCATGGCTTTGTGAAGGGGAGGTCGTGTCTCACTAACTTGATAGAGTTTTTCGAGGAGGTCACTAAGATGATTGTTGCAGGTAGGGCAGTGGATGTTGTCTGTATGGACTTCAGTAAGGCCTTTGACAAGGTCCCTCATGGTACACGAGTACAAAAGGTGAAGTCACACGGGATCAGGGGTGAGCTGGCAAGGTGGATACAGAACTGGCTAGGTCATAGAAGGCAGAGAGTAGCAATGGAAGGATGCTTTTCAAATTGGAGGGCTGTGACCAGTGGTGTTCCACAGGGATCAGTGCTGGGACCTTTGCTGTTTGTAGTATATATAAATGATTTGGAGGAAAATGTAACTGGTCTGATTAGTAAGTTTGCAGACGACACAAAGGTTGGTGGAATTGCGGGTAGCGATGAGGACTGTCAGAGGATACAGCAAGATTTAGATTGTTTGGAGACTTGGGCGGAGAGATGGCAGATGGAGTTTAATCTGGACAAATGCGAGGGAATGCATTTTGGAAGGTCTAATGCAGGTAGGGGATATACAGTGAATGGTAGAACCCTCAAGAGTATTGAAAGTCAAAGAGACCTAAGAGTACAGGTCCACAGGTCACTGAAAGGGGCAACACAGGTGGAGAAGGTAGTCAAGAAGGCATACGGCATGCTTGTCTTCATTGGCCGGGGCATTGAGTATAAGAATTGGCAAGTCATGTTGCAGCTGTATAGAACCTTAGTTAGGCCACACTTGGAGTATAGTGTTCAATTCTGGTCGCCACACTACCAGAAGGATGTGGAGGCTTTCGAGAGGGTGCAGAAGAGATTTACCAGAATGTTGCCTGGTATGGAGGGCATTAGCTATGAGGAGCGGTTGAATAAACTCGGTTTGTTCTCACTGGAACAAAGGAGGTTGAGGGGCGACCTGATAGAGGTCTACAAAATTATGAGGGGCATAGACAGAGTGGATAGTCAGAGGCTTTTCCCCGGGGTAGAGGGGTCAATTACTAGGGGGCATAGGTTTAAGGTGAGAGGGGCAAGGTTTAGAGTAGATGTATGAGGCAAGTTTTTTACACAGAGGGTAGTGGGTTCCTGGAACTCGCTACCGGAGGAGGTGGTGGAAGCAGGGACGATAGTGACATTTAAGGGGCATCTTGACAAATACATGAATAGGATGGGAATAGAGGGATACGGACCCAGGAAGTGTAGAAGATTGTAGTTTAGTCGGGCAGCATGGTTGGCACGGGCTTGGAGGTCCGAAGGGCCTGTTCCTGTGCTGTACATTTCTTTGTTCTTTGTTGTTATAGAACAATAGAACATTACAGCGCAGTCCAGGCCATTTGGCCCTTGTTGTTGCGCCAACCTGTGAAACCAATCTAAAGCCAATATCTCTCACCAATGCTGTTTTGGGAGATTGGGAAGCTGAACAAGTGGCTTGGCTCTGTCAGCACATTTCCAGCGTTGTGTTATGTGCGTTGAGTGCTTCCACCATATCGTGTGGGGCTGTCCCCCCTCCTCTGCTACCAGCTGCTGCAGAGCTGCCCTCCCCTTTCTCAGCCATACCACTTTCTGCCAGGACATTTACAATCTTCCTTTGTGTGTTTTCACAATACGAGGGTGTCAAGAGTAACAGGGTCCACTCTCTTCATCCAGTCCCCCACTCTTCCCATCCTGTCCCCCACTCTCCCCATTCTGTCCCCCACTCTCCACATCCTGTCTCCCACTCCCCTCATCCTGTCCCCAACTCTCCCCATCCTGCCCCCAACTCTCCCCATCCTGTCCCCAACTCTCCCCATCCTGTCCCCCACTCGCCCCATCCTGTCTGACACACTCCCCATACTCTCCCCTACTCTCCCCATCCTGCCCCCTCCCTCCCCATCCAGTTCCCCACTCTCCTGAACCTGTCCCCCGCTCTCCCTATCCTGTCCCCCACTCTCCACATCCTGCCACGACTCTCACCATCCTGTCCCACACTCTCCTCAACCAGTCCCACACTCTCCTCATCCTGTCCCACTCTCCCCAGCCTGTCCTCCACTCACTGCATCCTGTCCCCCACTCTCCCTATCCTGTCCCCCACTCTTGCCATCCTGTCCCCCACTCTCCCCATCCTGTCCCCCACTCTCCCCATCCATTCCCCCACTCACCCCAGCCTGTCCCCCACTCACCTCATCCTGTCCCCTACTCTCCCCATCCTGTCCCCCACTCTCCCCATGTGTCCCCCACTCTCCCCATCCAATCTACTACTCTCCCCATCCTGTCCCCCACTCTCCCCATCCTGTCCCCCACTCTCCCCATCCTGTCCCCCACTCACCCCAGCCAGTCCCCCACTCTTCTCATCCTGTCCCCCACTCTCCCCATCCTGTCCGCACTCGCCACATCCTGGCCCCCACTCTCCACATCCTGTCCCCCTCTTTCCCATCCTGTCCCCACTCTCCACATTGTGTGGCACACTCTCCTCATCCTGTACCCCACTCTGCCCATCCTGTCCCACTCTCCCAATCGTGTCCCCCACTCTCCCCATCCTGTCCCCCACTCTCCCAATCCTGCCCCGCAGACTCCCAATCCTGTCCCCCACTCTCCCCACCCTGTCCCCCAGTCGCCCCATCCTGTCCGACACTCTTCTCATCTTGTCCCCCCCTCCTCATCCTGTCCCCCTCTCTCCACATCCTGTCCCTCACTCTCCCCATCCTATCTCCCACTCTCCCCATCCTGTCCCCCACTCTCCCCATCCAATCCCCCAGTCTCCTCAGCCTGTCCCCCACTCTCCCCATCCTGTCCCACACTCTCCCCATCCTGTCCCCCATTCTCTTCAACTTGTCCCCCACTCTCCTCATCCTGTCCCTCACTCTCCCCATCCTGTCTCCCACTCTCCCCATCCTGTCCCCCACTCTCCCCATCCAGTCCCCCAGTCTCCACATCCTGTCCCCGACTTTCCCCATCCTGTCCCCGACTATCCCCATCCTGTCCCCCACTCTCAGCATCCTGTCCCCCAGTCTCCCCATCCAGTCCCTCTCTCATCCCACCCTGTCTCCCAATCTCCCAATCCTGACCCCCTCTCCCCCCCTCCTGTCCCCCTCTCTCCCCTTCCTGTCCCCCAGTCTCCCCATTCAGTCCCTCACTCTCCCCATCCTGTCCCTCACTCACCCTATCCAGTCCCCCAGTCTCGTCATCCTGTCCCCCACTCTCCCCATCCTGTCCCGCACTCTCCCCATCCTGTCCCCCACTCTAATCATCCTTTCCCCCACTCTCCCCATCCTGTCCCCCACTCTCCTCATCCTGTCCCTCACTCTCCCCATCCTGTCTCCCACTCACCCCATCCTGTCCCCCACTCTCCCCATCCTGTCCCCCACTCTTCCTTCATGTCATACTCTGACCATCCTGCCCCCACTTTCCCCATCCTGTCCTACACTCTCCTCATCCTGTCCCACTCTCTCCTCATCCTGTCCGCCACTCTCCCCATACTGTCCCCCACTCTCCCCATCCTGTCCCCCACTCTCCCCATCCTGTCCCCACTCTCCCTATTCTGTCCCACACTCTCCTCATCCTGTCCCACTCTCTCCATCCTGTACCCCACTCTCCCCATCCGTTCCCCCACAATCCCGGTCCTGTCCCACACTCTCCCCATCCTGTCCCCCACTCTCCCAATCCTGCCCCGCACTCTCCCTATCCAGTCCCCCACTCTCCTCACTCTGTCCCCCACTCTCCCCATCGTGTCCGACACTCTTCTCATCTTGTCCCCCCCTCCTCATCCTGTCCCCCTCTCTCCACATCCTGGCCCCCACTCTCCACATCCTGTCCCCCCCTTTCCCAACCTGTACCCCACTCTCACCATCCAGCCCGCATTCTCCACATCCAGTCATCCACTCTCCCAACCCTGTCCCATTCTCCCCAACCTATCCCACACTCTCCCCATCCTGTCCCCCACTCTCCCCATCCTGTCCCCCACTCTCCCCATCCTGTCCCCCACTCTCCCCATCCTGTCCCCCACTCGCCCCATCCTGTCCCAGTCTCCCCAACCTGTCCCCCACTCTCCTCATCCTGCCCCCCACTCTCCACATCCTGTCCCCTACTCGCCCCATCCGTTCCCCCACTCTCCCCACCCTGTCCCACTCTCCCCATCCTGTCCCTCACTCACCCTATCCAGTCCCCCAGTCTCGTCATCCTATCCCCCACTCTCCCCATCCTGTCCCGCACTCTCCCCATCCTGTCCCCAACTCTAATCATCCTTTCCCCCACTCTCCCCATCCTGTCCCCCACTCTCCTCATCCTGTCCCTCACTCTCCCCATCCTGTCTCCCACTCACCCCATCCTGTCCCCCACTCTCCCCATCCTGTCCCCCACTCTTCCTATCATGTCATACTCTGACCATCCTGCCCCCACTTTCCCCATCCTGTCCTACACTCTCCTCATCCTGTCCCACTCTCTCCTCATCCTGTCCGCCACTCTCCCCATACTGTCCCCCACTCTCCCCATCCTGTCCCCCACTCTCCCCATCCTGTCCCCACTCTCCCTATTCTGTCCCACACTCTCCTCATCCTGTCCCACTCTCTCCATCCTGTACCCCACTCTCCCCATCCGTTCCCCCACAATCCCGGTCCTGTCCCACACTCTCCCCATCCTGTCCCCCACTCTCCCAATCCTGCCCCGCACTCTCCCTATCCAGTCCCCCACTCTCCCCACCCTGTCCCCCACTCTCCCCATCGTGTCCGACACTCTTCTCATCTTGTCCCCCCCTCCTCATCCTGTCCCCCTCTCTCCACATCCTGGCCCCCACTCTCCACATCCTGTCCCCCTCTTTCCCAACCTGTACCCCACTCTCACCATCCAGCCCGCATTCTCCACATCCAGTCATCCACTCTCCCAACCCTGTCCCATTCTCCCCAACCTGTCCCACACTCTCCCCATCCTGTCCCCCACTCTCCCCATCCTGTCCCCAACTCTCCCCATCCTGTCCCCCACTCTCCCCATCCTGTCCCCCACTCTCCCCATCCTGTCCCCCACTCGCCCCATCCGTTCCCCCACTCTCCCCACCCTGTCCCAGTCTCCCCAACCTGTCCCCCACTCTCCTCATCCTGCCCCCCACTCTCCACATCCTGTCCCCTACTCGCCCCATCCGTTCCCCCACTCTCCCCACCCTGTCCCAGTCTCCCCAACCTGTCCCCCTCTCTCCTCATCCTGTCCCCGACTCTCCTCATCCTGTCCCCCACTTACCCCATCCTGTCCCCCACTCTCCCCATTCGGTCCCCCACTCTCCCCATCCAGTCACCCACTCTCCCCATCCTGTCCCCCACTCTCCACATCCTGTCCCCGACTCACCTAATCCTGTCCCCACTCTCCCCATCCGTTCCCCCACTCTCCCCATCCTGTCCCCTACTCTCTTTGTCCTGTCCCCCACACTCCCCATCCAGTCCCCCTCTTTCCTCATCCAGTCCCCCACTCACCCCATCCTGTCCCCCACTCACGTCATCCTGACCCCACTCTCCCCATCCATTTCCCCCACTCTCCCCATCCTGTCCCACACTCTCCTCATCCTGTCCCCCACTCTCCCCGTCCTGTCCCCCACTCTTCCAATCCTGTCCCCACTCTCGCCATCCTGTCCGACACTCTCCTCATCCTGTCTCCCACTCTCTCTATCCTATCTCCCACTCTCCCCATCCTGTCCCCACTCTCCTCATCTTGTCCCGCCCCTCTCCTCATCCTGTGCCCCTCTCTCCTCATCCTGTCCCCCACTCTCCACATCCTGTCCCCGACTTTCCCCATCCTGTCACCGACTATCCGCATCCTGTCCCCCACTGTCTGCATCCTGTCCCCCAGTCTCCCCATCCAGTCCCTCTCTCACCCCACCCTGTCTCCCTATCTCCCAATCCTGACCCCCTCTCCCCCCCATCCTGTCCCCCACTCTCCCCATCCTGTCCCCCACTCTCCTCATCCTGTCCCTCACTCTCCCCATCCTGTCTCCCACTCACCCCATCCTGTCCCCCACTCTCCCCATCCTGTCCCCCACTCTTCCTATCATGTCATACTCTGACCATCCTGCCCCCACTTTCCCCATCCTGTCCTACACTCTCCTCATCCTGTCCCACTCTCTCCTCATCCTGTCCGCCACTCTCCCCATACTGTCCCCCACTCTCCCCATCCTGTCCCCCACTCTCCCCATCCTGTCCCCACTCTCCCTATTCTGTCCCACACTCTCCTCATCCTGTCCCACTCTCTCCATCCTGTACCCCACTCTCCCCATCCGTTCCCCCACAATCCCGGTCCTGTCCCACACTCTCCCCATCCTGTCCCCCACTCTCCCAATCCTGCCCCGCACTCTCCCTATCCAGTCCCCCACTCTCCCCACCCTGTCCCCCACTCTCTCCATCGTGTCCGACACTCTTCTCATCTTGTCCCCCCCTCCTCATCCTGTCCCCCTCTCTCCACATCCTGGCCCCCACTCTCCACATCCTGTCCCCCTCTTTCCCAACCTGTACCCCACTCTCACCATCCAGCCCGCATTCTCCACATCCAGTCATCCACTCTCCCAACCCTGTCCCATTCTCCCCAACCTGTCCCACACTCTCCCCATCCTGTCCCCCACTCTCCCCATCCTGTCCCCAACTCTCCCCATCCTGTCCCCCACTCTCCCCATCCTGTCCCCCACTCTCCCCATCCTGTCCCCCACTCGCCCCATCCGTTCCCCCACTCTCCCCACCCTGTCCCAGTCTCCCCAACCTGTCCCCCACTCTCCTCATCCTGCCCCCCACTCTCCACATCCTGTCCCCTACTCGCCCCATCCGTTCCCCCACTCTCCCCACCCTGTCCCAGTCTCCCCAACCTGTCCCCCTCTCTCCTCATCCTGTCCCCGACTCTCCTCATCCTGTCCCCCACTTACCCCATCCTGTCCCCCACTCTCCCCATCCAGTCCCCCACTCTCCCCATCCAGTCACCCACTCTCCCCATCCTGTCCCCCACTCTCCACATCCTGTCCCCGACTCACCTAATCCTGTCCCCACTCTCCCCATCCGTTCCCCCACTCTCCCCATCCTGTCCCCTACTCTCTTTGTCCTGTCCCCCACACTCCCCATCCAGTCCCCCTCTTTCCTCATCCAGTCCCCCACTCACCCCATCCTGTCCCCCACTCACGTCATCCTGACCCCACTCTCCCCATCCATTTCCCCCACTCTCCCCATCCTGTCCCACACTCTCCTCATCCTGTCCCCCACTCTCCCCGTCCTTTCCCCCACTCTTCCAATCCTGTCCCCACTCTCGCCATCCTGTCCGACACTCTCCTCATCCTGTCTCCCACTCTCTCTATCCTATCTCCCACTCTCCCCATCCTGTCCCCACTCTCCTCATCTTGTCCCGCCCCTCTCCTCATCCTGTGCCCCTCTCTCCTCATCCTGTCCCCCACTCTCCACATCCTGTCCCCGACTTTCCCCATCCTGTCACCGACTATCCGCATCCTGTCCCCCACTGTCTGCATCCTGTCCCCCAGTCTCCCCATCCAGTCCCTCTCTCACCCCACCCTGTCTCCCTATCTCCCAATCCTGACCCCCTCTCCCCCCCATCCTGTCCCCCTCTCTCCCCTTCCTGTCCCCCAGTCTCCCCATTCAGTCCCCCACTCACCCCATCATGCCCCCACTCACCCCATCCAGTCCCCCACTCTTCCCATCATGTCATACTCTCTCCATCGTGTCCCCCACTCTCCCCATCCTGTCCCCCACTCTCCCCATCCAGTCCCCCAGTCTCCTCATCCTGTCCCCCACTCTCCCCATCCTGTCCCACACTCTCCCCATCCTGTCCCCCACTCTCTTCATCTTGTCCCCCACTCTCCTCATCCTGTCCCTCACTCTCCCCATCCTGTCTCCCACTCTCCCCATCCTGTCCCCCACTCTCCCCATCCAGTCCCCCAGTCTCCACATCCTGTCCCCGACTTTCCCCATCCTGTCCCCGACTATCCCCATCCTGTCCCCCACTCTCAGCATCCTGTCCCCCAGTCTCCCCATCCAGTCCCTCTCTCACCCCACCCTGTCTCCCAATCTCCCAATCCTGACCCCCTCTCCCCCCCTCCTGTCCCCCTCTCTCCCCCCTCCTGTCCCCCTCTCTCCCCTTCCTGTCCCCCAGTCTCCCCATTCGGTCCCTCACTCACCCCATCCTGTCCCCCACTCACCCCATCCGTTCTCCCACTCTCCCCACCCTGTCCCAGTCTCCCCAACCTGTCCCCCACTCTCCTCATCCTGTCCCCCACTCTCCCATTCCTGTCCCCTACTCTCCTCATCTGTTCCCCCGCTCTCCCCATCCTGTCCCCCACTCTCCCCATCCTGTCCCCCACTCTCCTCATCCTGTCCCTCACTCTCCCCATCCTGTCCCCCACTCTCCTCATCCTGTCATCCATTCTCCCCATCCTGTCCACCACTCTCCCCATCCTGTCCCCCACTCACCTCATCCTGTCCCTCACTCTCCCCATCCTGTCTCCCACTCTCCCCATCCTGTCCCCCACTCTCCCTATCCAGTCCCCCAGTCTCCTCATCCTGTCCCCCACTCTCCCCATCCTGTCCCACACTCTCCCCATCCTGTGCCCCACTCTAATCATCCTTTCCCCCACTCTCACCATCTTGTCCCCCACTCTCCTCATCCTGTCATCCATTCTCCCCATCCTGTCCACCACTCTCCCCATCCTGTCCCCCACTCACCTCATCCTGTCCCTCACTCTCCCCATCCTGTCTCCCACTCTCCCCATCCTGTCCCCCACTCTCCCTATCCAGTCCCCCAGTCTCCTCATCCTGTCCCCCACTCTCCCCATCCTGTCCCACACTCTCCCCATCCTGTGCCCCACTCTAATCATCCTTTCCCCCACTCTCCCCATCCTGTCCCCCACTCTCCCCATCCTGTCCCACACTCTCCCCATCCAGTCCCCCAGTCTCCTCATCCTGTCCCCCACTCTCCCCATCCTGTCCCGCACTCTCCCCATCCTATCCCCCACTCTCTTGATCCTGTCCCCCTGACAAATCCCAAATTTCTTTACCCGTCAGTCTGGCCTCAATAAAAGTCGAGATGGATTTGAAGGTACAGCATTAGTTATTTTATTTGGCTTGCAAGCTTGTTTCATTTCACAGAAGCATAGGACACATCTAGTCTCCTACATCCCGGAAAGCGAATGAACAAAGAGACAAAGGGATCTCTGCAAATCAATTCAAATGGTATCAAGTTTCACATACACGATTCCCATAGGTCAGCCTACACCCCTCCTGACCTAGTCAGACATTCTGATTGGCTCACTTCCAATCACTTCCTCTGGCCCCTATTACCCAGCATCCTTTTCTCCTCCTATGGTGGACACACCTCTTCCTGCTTTGCCATGCGGTCTGAAATCCTTTGTCTGTGAACTCACCAGAATGAGACTGGCCTATCTCTACATTACAGTAACTAATATCTCTAAAGTAACTATTTTATATCACATTCGTCACCCCACTCTCCTGATCCTGTCCCCCACTCTCCACATCCTGTCCCCGACTTTCCCCATCCTGTCCCCGACTCTCCCCATCCAGTCCCACTCTCACCCCATTCTGTCTCCCAATCTCCCAATCCTGACCCCCTCTCCCCCATCCTGTCCCCCTCACTCCCCTTCCTGTCCCCCAGTCTCCCCATCCAGTCCCCCACTCACCCCATCCTGTCCCCCACTCACCCCATCCTGTCCCCGACTGTTCCTATCATGTCATACTCTCCCCATCTTGCCCCCACTTTCCCCATCCTGTCCTAAACTCTCCCGATCCTGTCCCACACTCTCCTCATCCTGTCCGCCACTCTCCCCATCCTGTCCCCCATTCTCCCTATCCTGTCCCCCACTCTCCCCATCCTGTCCCCACTCTCCTCATCCTGTCCCACTCTCTCCATCCTGTCCCCCACTCACCCCATCCGTTCCCCCACTATCCTGGTCCTGTCCCACATTCTCCCCACCCTGTCCCACACTCTCCTCATCCTGTCCCACTCTCTCCATCCTGTCCCCCACTCTCCACATCATGTCCCCTCTCTCCACATTGTGTCTCACACTCTCCTCATCCTATACCCCACTCTCCCCACCCTGTCCCCCTGTCTCCCCATCCTGTCCGACACTCTTCTCATCTTGTACCCCCTCCTCATCCTGTCCCCCTCTCTCCACATGCTGGCCCCCACTCTCCACATCCTGTCCCCCTCTTCCCCATCCTGTCCCCCTCTTTCCCCATCCTGTCACCCACTCTCCCCACCCTGTCCCATTCTCCCCAACCTGTCCCACACTCTCCCAATCCTGTCCCCCACTCTCCCCATCCTGTCCCCCACTCTCCCCATCCTGTCCCCCACTCTCCCCATCCTGTCCCCCACTCTCCCCATCCTGTCGCCCACTCTCCCCATCCATTCCCCTACTCTCCCCACCGTTCCCCCACTCTCCCCATCCTGTCCCACACTCTCCCCATCCTGTCCGACACTCTTCTCATCTTGTCCCCCATTCCCCTCTTCCTGTCCCCCACTTTCCCCATCCTGTCCCCCACTCTCCCCATCCAGTCCCCCACTTTCCCCATCCAGTCCCCCACTCTCCCCATCCGTTCCCCCACTCTCCCCATCCTGTCCCCTACTCTCTTCGTCCTGTCCCCCACTCTCCCAATCCAGCCCCCCTCTTTCCTCATCCAGTCCCCCACTCACCTCATCCTGTCCCCCACTCACCTCATCCTGACCCCACTCTCCCCATCCGTTCCCCCACTCTCCCCATCCTGTCCCACACTCTCCTCATCCTGTCCCCCACTCTCCCCATCCTGTCCCCCACTCTTCTAATCCTGTCCGCACTCTCCCCATCCTGTCCCCCACTCGCCCCATTTCTTCCCCCACTCTCCCCACCCTGTCCCACTCTCCCCAACTTGTCCCCCACTCTCCCCATCCTGTCCCCCACTCTCCCCATCCTGTCCCTCACTCTCCTCATCCTGTCCCCCACTCTCCCCATCCTGTCCCCCTCTCTCCACATCCTGGCCCCCACTCTCCACATCCTGTCCCCCTCTTTCCCAACCTGTACCCCACTCTCACCATCCAGCCCGCATTCTCCACATCCAGTCATCCACTCTCCCAACCCTGTCCCATTCTCCCCAACCTGTCCCACACTCTCCCCATCCTGTCCCCCACTCTCCCCATCCTGTCCCCAACTCTCCCCATCCTGTCCCCCACTCTCCCCATCCTGTCCCCCACTCTCCCCATCCTGTCCCCCACTCGCCCCATCCGTTCCCCCACTCTCCCCACCCTGTCCCAGTCTCCCCAACCTATCCCCCACTCTCCTCATCCTGCCCCCCACTCTCCACATCCTGTCCCCTACTCGCCCCATCCGTTCCCCCACTCTCCCCACCCTGTCCCAGTCTCCCCAACCTGTCCCCCTCTCTCCACATCCTGTCCCCGACTCTCCTCATCCTGTCCCCCACTTACCCCATCCTGTCCCCCACTCTCCCCATCCAGTCCCCCACTCTCCCCATCCAGTCACCCACTCTCCCCATCCAGTCACCCACTCTCCCCATCCTGTCCCCCACTCTCCACATCCTGTCCCCGACTCACCTAATCCTGTCCCCACTCTCCCCATCCGTTCCCCCACTCTCCCCATCCTGTCCCCTACTCTCTTTGTCCTGTCCCCCACACTCCCCATCCAGTCCCCCTCTTTCCTCATCCAGTCCCCCACTCACCCCATCCTGTCCCCCACTCACGTCATCCTGACCCCACTCTCCCCATCCATTTCCCCCACTCTCCCCATCCTGTCCCACACTCTCCTCATCCTGTCCCCCACTCTCCCCGTCCTGTCCCCCACTCTTCCAATCCTGTCCCCACTCTCGCCATCCTGTCCGACACTCTCCTCATCCTGTCTCCCACTCTCTCTATCCTATCTCCCACTCTCCCCATCCTGTCCCCACTCTCCTCATCTTGTCCCGCCCCTCTCCTCATCCTGTGCCCCTCTCTCCTCATCCTGTCCCCCACTCTCCACATCCTGTCCCCGACTTTCCCCATCCTGTCACCGACTATCCGCATCCTGTCCCCCACTGTCTGCATCCTGTCCCCCAGTCTCCCCATCCAGTCCCTCTCTCACCCCACCCTGTCTCCCTATCTCCCAATCCTGACCCCCTCTCCCCCCCATCCTGTCCCCCACTCTCCCCATCCTGTCCCCCACTCTCCTCATCCTGTCCCTCACTCTCCCCATCCTGTCTCCCACTCACCCCATCCTGTCCCCCACTCTCCCCATCCTGTCCCCCACTCTTCCTATCATGTCATACTCTGACCATCCTGCCCCCACTTTCCCCATCCTGTCCTACACTCTCCTCATCCTGTCCCACTCTCTCCTCATCCTGTCCGCCACTCTCCCCATACTGTCCCCCACTCTCCCCATCCTGTCCCCCACTCTCCCCATCCTGTCCCCACTCTCCCTATTCTGTCCCACACTCTCCTCATCCTGTCCCACTCTCTCCATCCTGTACCCCACTCTCCCCATCCGTTCCCCCACAATCCCGGTCCTGTCCCACACTCTCCCCATCCTGTCCCCCACTCTCCCCATCCTGTCCCCAACTCTCCCCATCCTGTCCCCCACTCTCCCCATCCTGTCCCCCACTCTCCCCATCCTGTCCCCCACTCGCCCCATCCGTTCCCCCACTCTCCCCACCCTGTCCCAGTCTCCCCAACCTGTCCCCCACTCTCCTCATCCTGCCCCCCACTCTCCACATCCTGTCCCCTACTCGCCCCATCCGTTCCCCCACTCTCCCCACCCTGTCCCAGTCTCCCCAACCTGTCCCCCTCTCTCCACATCCTGTCGCCGACTCACCTAATCCTGTCCCCACTCTCCCCATCCGTTCCCCCACTCTCCCCATCCTGTCCCCTACTCTCTTTGTCCTGTCCCCCACACTCCCCATCCAGTCCCCCTCTTTCCTCATCCAGTCCCCCACTCACCCCATCCTGTCCCCCACTCACGTCATCCTGACCCCACTCTCCCCATCCATTTCCCCCACTCTCCCCATCCTGTCCCACACTCTCCTCATCCTGTCCCCCACTCTCCCCATCCTGTCCCCCACTCTTCCAATCCTGTCCCCACTCTCGCCATCCTGTCCGACACTCTCCTCATCCTGTCTCCCACTCTCTCTATCCTATCTCCCACTCTCCCCATCCTGTCCCCACTCTCCTCATCTTGTCCCGCCCCTCTCCTCATCCTGTGCCCCTCTCTCCTCATCCTGTCCCCCACTCTCCACATCCTGTCCCCGACTTTCCCCATCCTGTCACCGACTATCCGCATCCTGTCCCCCACTGTCTGCATCCTGTCCCCCAGTCTCCCCATCCAGTCCCTCTCTCACCCCACCCTGTCTCCCTATCTCCCAATCCTGACCCCCTCTCCCCCCCATCCTGTCCCCCACTCTCCCCATCCTGTCCCCCACTCTCCTCATCCTGTCCCTCACTCTCCCCATCCTGTCTCCCACTCACCCCATCCTGTCCCCCACTCTCCCCATCCTGTCCCCCACTCTTCCTATCATGTCATACTCTCCCCATCCTGTCCCCACTCTCCCTATTCTGTCCCACACTCTCCTCATCCTGTCCCACTCTCTCCATCCTGTACCCCACTCTCCCCATCCGTTCCCCCACAATCCCGGTCCTGTCCCACACTCTCCCCATCCTGTCCCCCACTCTCCCAATCCTGCCCCGCACTCTCCCTATCCAGTCCCCCACTCTCCCCACCCTGTCCCCCACTCTCTCCATCGTGTCCGACACTCTTCTCATCTTGTCCCCCCCTCCTCATCCTGTCCCCCTCTCTCCACATCCTGGCCCCCACTCTCCACATCCTGTCCCCCTCTTTCCCAACCTGTACCCCACTCTCACCATCCAGCCCGCATTCTCCACATCCAGTCATCCACTCTCCCAACCCTGTCCCATTCTCCCCAACCTGTCCCACACTCTCCCCATCCTGTCCCCCACTCTCCCCATCCTGTCCCCAACTCTCCCCATCCTGTCCCCCACTCTCCCCATCCTGTCCCCCACTCTCCCCATCCTGTCCCCCACTCGCCCCATCCGTTCCCCCACTCTCCCCACCCTGTCCCAGTCTCCCCAACCTGTCCCCCACTCTCCTCATCCTGCCCCCCACTCTCCACATCCTGTCCCCTACTCGCCCCATCCGTTCCCCCACTCTCCCCACCCTGTCCCAGTCTCCCCAACCTGTCCCCCTCTCTCCTCATCCTGTCCCCGACTCTCCTCATCCTGTCCCCCACTTACCCCATCCTGTCCCCCACTCTCCCCATCCAGTCCCCCACTCTCCCCATCCAGTCACCCACTCTCCCCATCCTGTCCCCCACTCTCCACATCCTGTCCCCGACTCACCTAATCCTGTCCCCACTCTCCCCATCCGTTCCCCCACTCTCCCCATCCTGTCCCCTACTCTCTTTGTCCTGTCCCCCACACTCCCCATCCAGTCCCCCTCTTTCCTCATCCAGTCCCCCACTCACCCCATCCTGTCCCCCACTCACGTCATCCTGACCCCACTCTCCCCATCCATTTCCCCCACTCTCCCCATCCTGTCCCACACTCTCCTCATCCTGTCCCCCACTCTCCCCGTCCTTTCCCCCACTCTTCCAATCCTGTCCCCACTCTCGCCATCCTGTCCGACACTCTCCTCATCCTGTCTCCCACTCTCTCTATCCTATCTCCCACTCTCCCCATCCTGTCCCCACTCTCCTCATCTTGTCCCGCCCCTCTCCTCATCCTGTGCCCCTCTCTCCACATCCTGTCCCCCACTCTCCACATCCTGTCCCCGACTTTCCCCATCCTGTCACCGACTATCCGCATCCTGTCCCCCACTGTCTGCATCCTGTCCCCCAGTCTCCCCATCCAGTCCCTCTCTCACCCCACCCTGTCTCCCTATCTCCCAATCCTGACCCCCTCTCCCCCCCATCCTGTCCCCCTCTCTCCCCTTCCTGTCCCCCAGTCTCCCCATTCAGTCCCCCACTCACCCCATCATGCCCCCACTCACCCCATCCAGTCCCCCACTCTTCCCATCATGTCATACTCTCTCCATCGTGTCCCCCACTCTCCCCATCCTGTCCCCCACTCTCCCCATCCAGTCCCCCAGTCTCCTCATCCTGTCCCCCACTCTCCCCATCCTGTCCCACACTCTCCCCATCCTGTCCCCCACTCTCTTCATCTTGTCCCCCACTCTCCTCATCCTGTCCCTCACTCTCCCCATCCTGTCTCCCACTCTCCCCATCCTGTCCCCCACTCTCCCCATCCAGTCCCCCAGTCTCCACATCCTGTCCCCGACTTTCCCCATCCTGTCCCCGACTATCCCCATCCTGTCCCCCACTCTCAGCATCCTGTCCCCCAGTCTCCCCATCCAGTCCCTCTCTCACCCCACCCTGTCTCCCAATCTCCCAATCCTGACCCCCTCTCCCCCCCTCCTGTCCCCCTCTCTCCCCCCTCCTGTCCCCCTCTCTCCCCTTCCTGTCCCCCAGTCTCCCCATTCGGTCCCTCACTCACCCCATCCTGTCCCCCACTCACCCCATCCGTTCTCCCACTCTCCCCACCCTGTCCCAGTCTCCCCAACCTGTCCCCCACTCTCCTCATCCTGTCCCCCACTCTCCCATTCCTGTCCCCTACTCTCCTCATCTGTTCCCCCGCCCTCCCCATCCTGTCCCCCACTCTCCCCATCCTGTCCCCCACTCTCCTCATCCTGTCCCTCACTCTCCTCATCCTGTCCCTCACTCTCCCCATCCTGTCCCCCACTCTCCTCATCCTGTCATCCATTCTCCCCATCCTGTCCACCACTCTCCCCATCCTGTCCCCCACTCACCTCATCCTGTCCCTCACTCTCCCCATCCTGTCTCCCACTCTCCCCATCCTGTCCCCCACTCTCCCTATCCAGTCCCCCAGTCTCCTCATCCTGTCCCCCACTCTCCCCATCCTGTCCCACACTCTCCCCATCCTGTGCCCCACTCTAATCATCCTTTCCCCCACTCTCACCATCTTGTCCCCCACTCTCCTCATCCTGTCATCCATTCTCCCCATCCTGTCCACCACTCTCCCCATCCTGTCCCCCACTCACCTCATCCTGTCCCTCACTCTCCCCATCCTGTCTCCCACTCTCCCCATCCTGTCCCCCACTCTCCCTATCCAGTCCCCCAGTCTCCTCATCCTGTCCCCCACTCTCCCCATCCTGTCCCACACTCTCCCCATCCTGTGCCCCACTCTAATCATCCTTTCCCCCACTCTCCCCATCCTGTCCCCCACTCTCCCCATCCTGTCCCACACTCTCCCCATCCAGTCCCCCAGTCTCCTCATCCTGTCCCCCACTCTCCCCATCCTGTCCCGCACTCTCCCCATCCTATCCCCCACTCTCTTGATCCTGTCCCCCTGACAAATCCCAAATTTCTTTACCCGTCAGTCTGGCCTCAATAAAAGTCGAGATGGATTTGAAGGTACAGCATTAGTTATTTTATTTGGCTTGCAAGCTTGTTTCATTTCACAGAAGCATAGGACACATCTAGTCTCCTACATCCCGGAAAGCGAATGAACAAAGAGACAAAGGGATCTCTGCAAATCAATTCAAATGGTATCAAGTTTCACATACACGATTCCCATAGGTCAGCCTACACCCCTCCTGACCTAGTCAGACATTCTGATTGGCTCACTTCCAATCACTTCCTCTGGCCCCTATTACCCAGCATCCTTTTCTCCTCCTATGGTGGACACACCTCTTCCTGCTTTGCCATGCGGTCTGAAATCCTTTGTCTGTGAACTCACCAGAATGAGACTGGCCTATCTCTACATTACAGTAACTAATATCTCTAAAGTAACTATTTTATATCACATTCGTCACCCCACTCTCCTGATCCTGTCCCCCACTCTCCACATCCTGTCCCCGACTTTCCCCATCCTGTCCCCGACTCTCCCCATCCAGTCCCACTCTCACCCCATTCTGTCTCCCAATCTCCCAATCCTGACCCCCTCTCCCCCATCCTGTCCCCCTCACTCCCCTTCCTGTCCCCCAGTCTCCCCATCCAGTCCCCCACTCACCCCATCCTGTCCCCCACTCACCCCATCCTGTCCCCGACTGTTCCTATCATGTCATACTCTCCCCATCTTGCCCCCACTTTCCCCATCCTGTCCTAAACTCTCCCGATCCTGTCCCACACTCTCCTCATCCTGTCCGCCACTCTCCCCATCCTGTCCCCCATTCTCCCTATCCTGTCCCCCACTCTCCCCATCCTGTCCCCACTCTCCTCATCCTGTCCCACTCTCTCCATCCTGTCCCCCACTCACCCCATCCGTTCCCCCACTATCCTGGTCCTGTCCCACATTCTCCCCACCCTGTCCCACACTCTCCTCATCCTGTCCCACTCTCTCCATCCTGTCCCCCACTCTCCACATCATGTCCCCTCTCTCCACATTGTGTCTCACACTCTCCTCATCCTATACCCCACTCTCCCCACCCTGTCCCCCTGTCTCCCCATCCTGTCCGACACTCTTCTCATCTTGTACCCCCTCCTCATCCTGTCCCCCTCTCTCCACATGCTGGCCCCCACTCTCCACATCCTGTCCCCCTCTTCCCCATCCTGTCCCCCTCTTTCCCCATCCTGTCACCCACTCTCCCCACCCTGTCCCATTCTCCCCAACCTGTCCCACACTCTCCCAATCCTGTCCCCCACTCTCCCCATCCTGTCCCCCACTCTCCCCATCCTGTCCCCCACTCTCCCCATCCTGTCCCCCACTCTCCCCATCCTGTCGCCCACTCTCCCCATCCATTCCCCTACTCTCCCCACCGTTCCCCCACTCTCCCCATCCTGTCCCACACTCTCCCCATCCTGTCCGACACTCTTCTCATCTTGTCCCCCATTCCCCTCTTCCTGTCCCCCACTTTCCCCATCCTGTCCCCCACTCTCCCCATCCAGTCCCCCACTTTCCCCATCCAGTCCCCCACTCTCCCCATCCGTTCCCCCACTCTCCCCATCCTGTCCCCTACTCTCTTCGTCCTGTCCCCCACTCTCCCAATCCAGCCCCCCTCTTTCCTCATCCAGTCCCCCACTCACCTCATCCTGTCCCCCACTCACCTCATCCTGACCCCACTCTCCCCATCCGTTCCCCCACTCTCCCCATCCTGTCCCACACTCTCCTCATCCTGTCCCCCACTCTCCCCATCCTGTCCCCCACTCTTCTAATCCTGTCCGCACTCTCCCCATCCTGTCCCCCACTCGCCCCATTTCTTCCCCCACTCTCCCCACCCTGTCCCACTCTCCCCAACTTGTCCCCCACTCTCCCCATCCTGTCCCCCACCCTCCCCATCCTGTCCCTCACTCTCCTCATCCTGTCCCCCAGACTCCCCATCCTGTCCCCCACTCTCCCCATCCTGTCCCCCTCTCTCCCCATCCTGTCCCGCACTCTCCTCATCATGTCCCCCACTCTAATCATCCTTTCCCCCACGCTCCCCATCCTGTCCCCCACTCTCCTCATCCTGTCACTCACTCTCCCCATCCTGTCTCCCACTCTCCCCATCCTGTCCCACACTCTCCCCATCCAGTCCCCCAGTCTCCTCATCCTGTCCCCCACTCTCCCCATCCTGTCCCGCACTCTCCCCATCCTGTCCCCCACTCGCTTCATCCTGTCCCCCATTCTCCTCATCCTGTCGCCCACTCTCCCCATCCTGTCCCCTACTCTTCCCACCGTTCCCCCACTCTCCCCATCCTGTCCCACACTCTCCCCATCCTGTCCGACACTCTTCTCATCTTGTCCCCCATTCCCCTCTTCCTGTCCCCCACTTTCCCCATCCTGTCCCCCACTCTCCCCATCCAGTCCCCCACTTTCCCCATCCAGTCCCCCACTCTCCCCATCCGTTCCCCCACTCTCCCCATCCTGTCCCCTACTCTCTTCGTCCTGTCCCCCACTCTCCCAATCCAGCCCCCCTCTTTCCTCATCCAGTCCCCCACTCACCCCATCCTGTCCCCCACTCACCTCATCCTGACCCCACTCTCCCCATCCGTTCCCCCACTCTCCCCATCCTGTCCCACACTCTCCTCATCCTGTCCCCCACTCTCCCCGTCCTGTCCCCCACTCTTCTAATCCTGTCCGCACTCTCCCCATCCTGTCCCCCACTCGCCCCATTTGTTCCCCCACTCTCCCAACCCTGTCCCACTCTCCCCATCTTGTCCCCCACTCTCCCCATCCTGTCCCCCACTCTCCCCATCCTGTCCCTCACTCTCCCTATTCTGTCCCCCAGTCTCCTCATCCTGTCCCCCACTCTCCCCATCCTGTCCCCCACTCTCCCCATCCTGTCCCCCTCTCTCCCCATCCTGTCCCGCACTCTCCCCATCCTGTCCCCCACTCTCCCCATCCTGTCCCCCACTCTCCTCATCCTGTCCCTCACCATCCCCATCCTGTCCCACACTCTCCCCATCCAGTCCCCCAGTCTCCTCATCCTGTCCCCCACTCTCCCCGTCCTGTCCCCCACTCTTCTAATCCTGTCCGCACTCTCCCCATCCTGTCCCCCACTCGCCCCATTTGTTCCCCCACTCTCCCAACCCTGTCCCACTCTCCCCATCTTGTCCCCCACTCTCCCCATCCTGTCCCTCACTCTCCCTATTCTGTCCCCCAGTCTCCTCATCCTGTCCCCCACTCTCCCCATCCTGTCCCCCTCTCTCCCCATCCTGTCCCGCACTCTCCCCATCCTGTCCCCCACTCTAATCATCCTTTCCCCCACTCTCCCCATCCTGTCCCCCACTCTCCTCATCCTGTCCCTCACCATCCCCATCCTGTCTCCCACTCTCCCCATCCTGTCCCACACTCTCCCCATCCAGTCCCCCAGTCTCCTCATCCTGTCCCCCACTCTCCCCATCCTGTCCCGCACTCTCCCCATCCTGTCCCCCACTCGCTTCATCCTGTCCCCCACTCTCCTCATCCTGTCCCCCACTCTCCCCATCCTGTCCCCCACTCTCCCCATCCTGTCTCCCACTCTCCCCATCCTGTCCCCGACTCTCCCCATCCTGTCCCCCTCTCCCTGCATCCTGTCCCCCAGATTCCCCATCCAGTCCCTCTCTCACCCCATCCTGTCTCCCAATCTCCCAATCCTGACCCCCACTCTCCCCATCCAGTCCCCCACTCACCCCATCCTGTCCCCCACTCACCCCATTCAGTCCCTCACTCTTCCCATCATGTCATACTCTCCCCATCCTGTCCCCCACTTTCCCCATCCTGTCCTGCACTCTCCTCATCCTGTCCCACTCTCTCCTCATCCTGTCCGCCACTCTCCCCATCCTGTCCCCCACACTCCCCATCCTGTCCTTCACTCTCCCTATCCTGTCCCCACTCTCCATATCCTGGCCCACACTCTCCTCATCCTGTCCCACTCTCTCCATCCTGTCCCCCACTCTCCCCATCCGTTCCCCCACTATCCCGATCCTGTCCCACACTCTCCCCATCCTGTCCCACACTCCCCTTATCCTGTCCCACTCTCTCCATCCTGTCCCCCACTCTCCCCATCATGTCCCCACTCTCCTCATTGTGTGGCACACTCTTCTCATCCTGTACCCCACTCTCCCCATCCGTTCCCCCAGTGTCCTCAACCTGTCCCCCACTCTCCTCACACTGTCCCCCAGTGTCCCCGTCCTGTCCGACACTCTTCTCATCTTGTCCCCCACTCTCCTCATCCTGTCCCCCACTCTACCCATCCTGTCCCCCACTCTCCCCATCCAGTCCCCCACTCTCCCCATCCAGTCCCCCGCACTCCACATCCTATCCCGCACTTACCTCATCCTGTCCCCACTCGTCCCATCCGATCCCCCACTCTCCCCATCCTGTCCCCCTCTATCCTCATCCAGTCCCTCACTCACCGCATCCTGTCCCCCACTCACTTCATCCTGACCCCACCCTCCGCATCCGTTCCCCCACTCTCCCCATCCTGTCCCACATTCTCCTCATCCTGTCCCCCACTCTCCCCATCCTGTCTCACACTCTCCCCATCGTGACCCCCACTCTCGCCATCCAGTCCCCCACTCTCCCCATCCTGTCCCCCACTCTCCCCAACCTGTCCCACTCGCCCCATCCTGACCCCCACTCTCCCCATCTTGTCCACACTCTCCCCATCTCTTCCACACTCTCCCCATCCTGTCCCCCACTCTCCCCATCCTGTCCCGCACTCTCCCCATCCTGTCTCCCACTCTCCCAACCCTGTCCCCCACTCTGCCTATCCTGTCGCCCACTCTCCCCATCCTAACACACACTCTCCCTATCCTGTCCCCCTCTCTTCACATCCAGTACCCCACTCTCCCCATCCTGTCCACCACTCTCCCCATCCTGTGTTCCACTCTCGCTATCCTGTCCCCACTCCCCATCCTGTCCCCCACACTCCTCTTCCTGTCCCCAACTCTCCCCATCCTCTCGACTCCGCGACATTCTGCCTTGCTCCACATCTCCCATCACTCTTCCTGACTCCTGCCCCTCTCTGCGAGCTCCCACCTCTCTCTGACTTCCCACCTGCTCTCCTTGACATCCCACCACTCTCGCCGACCTGTCGCTACAGTCCCCGACCTGCCCCACTCCCCGGTACCCAACCACTCTCCCTGACCTGTCGCTACAATCCCCGACCTGCCCCACTCCCCGGTACCCCACCACTCTCCCCGACCTGTCGCTACAATCCCCGACCTGCCCCACTCCCCAATACCCCACCACTCTCGCCGACCTGTCGCTACAATCCCCGACCTGGTGCACTCCCTGATATCCCACCACTCTCCCGACCTGTCGCTACAATCCCCAACCTGCCCCACGCCCCGATATCCCACCACGCTCCCGAACTGTCGCTACAATCCCCGAACTGCCCCACTCCCCGATATCCCACCACTCTCCTGACCTGTCGCTACAGCCCCCGACCTGCCCCACTCCCCGATACCCCACCACTCTCCCGACCTGTCGCTACAATCCCCGACCTGCCCCACTCCCCGATACCCCACCACTCTCCCCGACCTGTCGCTACAATCCCCGGCCTGCCCCACTTGCCGATATCCCACCACTCTCCCGACCTGTCGCTACAATCCCCGGCCTGCCCCACTCACCGATATCCCACCACTCTCCCGACCTGTCGCTACAATTCCCGACCTGCCCCACTCACCGATATCCCACAACTCTCCTGACCTGTCGCTACAGCCCCCGACCTGCCCCACTCCCCGATACCCCACCACTCTCCCGACCTGTCGCTACAATCCCCGGCCTGCCCCACTTGCCGATACCTCACAACTCTCCCGACCTGTCGCTACAATTCCCGACCTACCCCACTCCCCGATATCCCACAAATTCTCCTGACCTGTCGCTACAATCCCCGACCTGCCCCACTCCCCGATATCCCACCACTCTCGCGACCTGTCGCTACAATCCCCGACCTGCCCCACTCCCCGATACCCCACCACTCTCTCGACCTGTCGCTACATTCCCCGACCTGCCCCACTCCCCGATATCCCACCACTCTCCCGACCTCTCGCTACAATCCCCGACCTGCCCCACTCCCCGATACCCCACCACTCTCCCGACCTGTCGCTACAATCCCTGACCTGCCCCACTCCCCGATACCCCACCACTCTCCCGACCTGTCGCTACAATCCCCGACCTGCCCCACTCCCCGATATCCCACCACTCTCCCGACCTGTCGCTACAATCCCCGACCTGCCCCACTCCCCGATATCCCACCACTCTCCCGACCTGCCGCTACAATCCCCGACCTGCCCCACTCCCCGATACCCCACCACTCTCCCGACATGTCGCTACAATCCCCGACCTGCGCAACTCCCCGATACCCCACCACTCTCCCGACCTGTCACTACAATCCCCGACCTGCCCCACCCCGATACCCCACCACTCTCCCGACCTGTCGCGACAATCCCTGACCTGCCCCACTCCCTGATACCCCACCACTCTCCCGACCTGTCGCTACAATCCCCGACTTGCCCCACTCCCCGATACCCCACCACTCTCTCGACCTGTCGCTACAATCCCTGACCTGCCCCACTCCCCTATACCCCACCACTCTCCCGACCTGTCGCTACAATCCCCGACTTGCCCCAGTCCCCGATACCCCACCACTCTCCCGACCTGTCGCGACAATCCCCGACCTGCCCCACTCCCCGATATCCCACCACTCTCCCGACCTGTCGCTACAATCCCGACCTGCCCCACTCCCCGATATCCCACCACTCTCCCGACCTGTCGCTACAATCCCCGACCTGCCCCACTCCCCGATACTCCACCACTCTCCCGACCTGTCGCTACTATCCCCGACCTGCCCCACTCCCCGATATCCCACCACTCTCCCCGACCAGTCGCGACAGTCCCCGACCTGTCCCATTCCCCGAAACCCCACCACTCTCTCGACATGTCACTACATTCCTCGACCTGCCCCACTCCCCGATACCCCATCACTCTTCCGACCTGTCGCTACAATCCTCGACCTGCCCCACTCCCCGATATCCCATCACTCTCCTGACCTGTCGCTACAATCCCCGACCTGTCCCACTCCCCGATACCCCACCACTCTCCCGACCTGTCACTACAATCCCCGACCTGCCCCACTCCCCGATACCCCACCACTCTCCCGACATGTCGCTACAATCCCCGACCTGCCCCACTCACCGATACCCCACCAATATCCGGAACTGTCGCTACAATCCATGACCTGCCACATTAATCGATACCCCACCAATATCCGGAACTGTCGCTACAATCCCCGACCTACCCCACTCCCCGATATCCCACCACTCTCCCGACCTGTCGCTACAATTCCCGACCTGCCCCACTCCCCGATACCCCACCACTCTCCCGACCTGTCGCTATAATCCCCGACCTGCCCCACTCCCCAATACCCCACCACTTTCCCGGCCTGTCGCTACAATCCCCGACTTGCCCCACTCCCCGATACCCCACCACTCTCCCGACCTGTCGCTACAATCCACGACCTGCCATACTCCCCGTTATCCCACCACTCTCCCGACCTGTCGCTACAATTCCCGACCTGCCCCACTCCCCGATATCCCACAACTCTCCCGACCTGTCGCTACAATCCCCGACTTTACCCACTCCCCGATATCCCACCACTCTCCCGAACTGTCGCTACAATCCCCGACCAGCCCCACTCCCCGATACCCCACCACTCTCCCGGCCTGTCGCTACAATCCACGACCTGCCCCACTCCCCGATATCCCACCACTTTCCCGACCTGTCGCTACAATCCACGACCTGCCCCACTCCCCGATATCCCACCACTCTCCCGACCTGTCGGTACAATCCCCGACCTGCCCCACTCCCCGATATCCCACCACTCTCCCGAACTGTCCCTACAATTCCCGAACTGCCCCACTCCCCGATATCCCACAACTCTCCCGACCTGTCGCTACAATCCCCGACCTGCCCCACTCCCCGATATCCCACCACTCTCCCGACCTGTCGCTACAACCCCCGGCCTGCCCCACTCCCGGATACTACACAACTCTCCCGACCTGTCGCTACAATCCCCGACCTGCTCCGCTCACCGATATCCCACAACTCTCCTGACCTGTCGCTACAGCCACCGACCTGCCCCACTCCCCGATATCGCACCACTCTCCCGACCTGTCGCTACAATCCCCGACCTGCCCCACTCCCCGATATCCCACCACTCTCCCGACCTGTCGCTACAATCCCCGACCTGCCCCACTCCCCGATACCCCACCACTCTCTCGACCTGTCGCTACAATCCCCGACCTGCCCCACTGCCCGATATCCCACCACTCTCCCGAACTGTCGCGACAGTCCCCGACCTGTCCCATTCCCTGAAACCCCACCACTCTCTCGACATGTCAGTACATTCCTCGACCTGCCCCACTCCCCGATACCCCATCACTCTTTCGACCTGTCGCTACAATCCTCGACCTGCCCCACTCCCCGATATCCCACCACTCTCCTGACCTGTCGCTACAATCCCCGACCTGTCCCACTCCCCGATACCCCACCACTCTCCCGACCTGTCACTACAATCCCCGACCTGCCCCACTCCCCGATACCCCACCACTCTCCCGACATGTCGCTACAATCCCCGACCTGCCCCACTCACCGATACCCCACCAATATCCGGAACTGTCGCTACAATCCATGACCTGCCACATTAATCGATACCCCACCAATATCCGGAACTGTCGCTACAATCCCCGACCTACCCCACTCCCCGATATCCCACCACTCTCCCGAACTGTCGCTACAATCCCCGACCTGCCCCACTCACCGATATCCCACCACTCTCCCGACCTGTCGCTACAATCCCCGACCTGCCCCACTCCCAGATACCCCACCACTCTCCCGACCTGTCGCTACAATCCCCGACCTGCCTCACTCCCCAATACCCCACCACTTTCCCGACCTGTCGCTACAATCCCCGACTTGCCCCACTCCCCGATACCCCACCACTCTCCCGACCTGTCGCTACAATCCACGACCTGCCCCACTCCCAGTTATCCCACCACTCTCCCGACCTGTCGCTACAATTCCCGACCTGCCCCACTCCCCGATATCCCACAACTCTCCCGACCTGTCGCTACAATCCCCGACCTGACCCACTCCCCGATATCCCACCACTCTCCCGAACTGTCGCTACAATCCCCGACCAGCCCCACTCCCCGATACCCCACCACTCTCCCGACCTGTCGCTACAATCCCCGACCTGCCCCACTCCCCAATACCCCACCACTTTCCCGACCTGTCGCTACAATCCACGACCTGCCCCACTCCCCGATATCCCACCACTCCCCCGACCTGTCGGTGCAATCCCCGACCTGCCCCACTCCCCGATATCCCACCACTCTCCCGACCTGTCCCTACAATTCCCGAACTGCCCCACTCCCCGATATCCCACAACTCTCCCGACCTGTCGCTACAATCCCCGACCTGCCCCACTCCCCGATATCCCACCACTCTCCCGACCTGTCGCTACAATCCCCGGCCTGCCCCACTCCCGGATACTACACAACTCTCCCGACCTGTCGCTACAATCCCCGACCTGATCCACTCACCGATATCCCACAACTCTCCTGACCTGTCGCTACAGCCCCCGAACTGCCCCACTCCCCGATATCCCACCACTCTCCCGACCTGTCGCAACAATCCCCGACCTGCCCCACTCCCGATATCCCACCACTCTCCCGACCTGTCGCTACAATCCCCGACCTGCCCCACTCCCCGATACCCCACCACTCTCTCGACCTGTCGCTACAATCCCCGACCTGCCCCACTGCCCGATATCTCACCACTCTCCCGACCTCTCGCTACAATCCCCGACCTGCCCCACTCCCCGATACCCCACCACTCTCCCGACCTGTCGTTACAATCCCTGACCTGCCCCACTCCCCGATACCCCACCACTCTCCCGACCTGTCGCTACAATCCCCGACCTGCCCCACTCCCCGATATCCCACCACTCTCCCGACCTGTCGCTAAAATCCCCGACCTGCCCCATTAATCGATACCCCACCAATATCCGGAACTGTCGCTACAATCCCCGACCTGCCCCACTCACCGATATCCCACCACTCTCCCGACCTGTCGCTACAATCCCCAACCTGCCCCACTCCCCGATACCCCACCACTCTCCCGACCTGTCGCTACAATCCCCGACCTGCCCCACTCCCCAATACCCCACCACTCTCCTGACCTGTCGCTACAATCCCCGACTTGCCCCACTCCCCGATACCCCACCCCTCTCCCGACCTGTCGCTACAATCCCCGACCTGCCCCACTCCCCGATATCCCACCACTCTCCCGACCTGTCGCTACAATCCCCGACCTGCCCCACTCCCCGATATCCCACCACTCTCCCGACCTGTCATTACAATCCCTGACCTGCCCCACTCCCCGATACCCCACTACTCTCCCGACCTGTCGCTACAATCCCCGACCTGCCCCACTCCCCGATATCCCACCACTCTCCCGACCTGTCGCTAAAATCCCCGACCTGCCCCATTAATCGATACCCCACCAATATCCGGAACTGTCGCTACAATCCCCGACCTACCCCACTCCCCGATATCCCACCACTCTCCCGAACTGTCGGTACAATCCCCGACCTGCCCCACTCACCGATATCCCACCACTCTCCCGACCTGTCGCTACAATCCCCGACCTGCCCCACTCCCCGATACCCCACCACTCTCCCGACCTGTCGCTACAATCCCCGACCAGCCCCACTCCCCAATACCCCACCACTCTCCTGACCTGTCGCTACAATCCCCGACTTGCCCCACTCCCCGATACCCCACCACTCTCCCGACCTGTCGCTACAATCCCCGACCTGCCCCACTCCCCGATATCCCACCACTCTCCCGACCTGTCACTACAATCCCCGACCTGCCCCACTCCCCGATACCCCACCACTCTCCCGACCTGCCGCTACAATCACCGACCTGCCCCACTCCCCGATACCCCACCACTCTCCCGACCTGTCGCTACAAACCCCGACCTGCCCAACTTCCCGATACCCCACCACTCTCCCGACCTGTCACTACAGTCCCCGACCTGCCCCACTCGCCGATACCCCACCACTCTTCCGACCTGTCACTACAATCCCTGACCTGCCCCACTCCCCAATACCCCACCACTCTCCCGACCTGTCGCTACAATCCCCGACTTGCCCCACTCCCCGATACCCCACCACTCTCTCGACCTGTCGCTACAATCCCTGACCTGCCCCACTCCCCGATACCCCACCATCTCCCGACCTGTCGCTACAATCCCCGACTTGCCCCACTCCCCGATATCCCACCATCTCCCGAACTGTCGCTACAATCCCCAACCTGCCCCACTCGCCGATATCCCACCACTCTCCCGACCTGTCGCTACAATTCCCGACCTGCCCCACTGCCCGATATCCCACCACTCTCCCGACCTGTCGCTACAATCCCCGGCCTGCCCCACTGCCCGATATCCCACCACTCTCCCGACCTGTCGCTACAATCCCCGGCCAGCCCCACTGCCCGATATCCCACCACTCTCCCGACCTGTCGCTACAATCCCCGGCCTGCCCCACCCCCGGATACCCCACAACTCTCCCGACATGTCGCTACAATCCCCGACCTGCCCCACTCCCCGATATCACACCACTCTCCCGACCTGTCGCTACAATCCCCGACCTGCCCCACTCCCCGATACTCCACCACTCTCCCGACCTGTCGCTACTATCCCCGACCTGCCCCACTCCCCGATATCCCACCACTCTCCCCGACCTGTCGCAACAGTCCCCGACCTGTCCAATTCCCCGAAACCCCACCACTGTCTCGACATGTCACTACATTCCCCGACCTGCCCCACTCCCCGATACCACATCACTCTCGCGACCTGTCGCTACAATCCCCGACCTACCCCACTCCCCGATATCCCACCACTCACCCGAACTGTTGCAACAATCCCCGACCTGCCCCTCTCACCGATATCCCACCACTCTCCCGACCTGTCGCTACAATTCCCGACCTGCCCCACTCCCCGATATCCCACAACACTCCCGACCTGTCGCTACAATCCCCGACCTGCCCCACTCCCCGATATCCCACCACTCACCCGAACTGTTGCAACAATCCCCGACCTGCCCCACTCCCCGATATCCCACCACTCTCCCGACCTGTCGCTACAATCCCCGACCTGCCCCACTCCCCGATACCCCACCACTCTCCCGACCTGTCGCAACAATCCCCGACCTGCCCCACTCACCGATATCCCACAACTCTCCTGACCTGACGCTACAATCCCCGACCAGTCCCACTCCCCGATACCCCACCACTCTCCCGACCTGTCGCTACAATCCCCGACCTGCCCCACTCCCCGATATCCCACCACTCTCCCGACCTGTCGCTACAATCCCCGACCTGCCCCACTCCCCGATATCCCACCACTCTCCCGACCTGTCGCTACAATTCCCGACCTGCCCCACTCCCCGATATCCCACAACTCTCCCGACCTGTCGCTACAATCCCCGACCTGCCCCACTCACCGATATCCCACCACTCTCCCGACCTGTCGCTACAATCCCCGGCCTGCCCCACTCCCCGATACCCCATAACTCTCCCGACCTGTCGCTACAATCCCCGACCTCCCCCACTCACCGATATCCCACAACTCTCCTGACCGGTCGCTACAGCCCCCAACCTGCCCCACTCCCCGATATCCCACCACTCTCCCGACCTGTCGCTACAATTCCCGACCTGCCCCACTCCCCGATACCCCACCACTCTCCCGACCTGCCACTACAATCCCATACCTGCCCCACTCCCGGATACCCCACAACTCTCCCGACCTGTCGATACAATCCCCGACCTGCCCCACTCCCCGATATCCCACCACCCTCCCGACCTGTCGCTACAATCCCCGACCTGCCCCACTCCCCGATACCCCACCACTCTCCCGACCTGTCGCTACAATCCCCGACCTGCCCCACTCCCCGATATCCCACCTCTCTCCCCGACCTGTCGCGACAGTCCCCGACCTGTCCCATTCCCGAAAACCGCACCACTCTCTCGACATGTCACTACATTCCCCGACCTGACCCGCTCACCGATACCCCACCACTCTCCCGACCTGTTGCTACAATCCCCGACCTGCCCCACTCCCCGATACCCCACCACTCTCCCGACATGTCGATACAATCCCCGACCTGCCCCACTCACCGATACCCCACCAATATCCGGAACTGTCGCTACAATCCATGATCTGCCCCATTAATCGATACCCCACCAATATCCGGAACTGTCGCTACAATCCCCGACCTACCCCACTCCCCGATATCCCACCACTCTCCCGAACTGTCGCTACAATCGCCGGACTGCCCCACTCACCGATATCCCACCACTCTCCCGACCTGTCGCTACAATCCCCGACCTGCCCCACTCCCCGATACCCCACCACTCTCCCGACCTGTCGCTACAATCCCCGACCTGCCCCACTCCCCGATACCCCAACACTCTCCCGACCTGTCGCTACAATCCCCGACCTGCCCCACTCCCCGATATCCAACCAGTCTCCCGATCTGTCGCTACAATTCCCGACCTAACCCACTCCCCGATATCCCAAAACTCTCCCGACCTGTCCCTACAATCCCCGACCTGCCCCACTCCACGATATCCCACCACTCTCCCGACCTGTCGCTACAATCCCCGGCCTGCCCCACTCCCGGATACCCCACAACTCTCCCGACCTGTCGCTACAATCCCCGACCTGCCCCACTCCCCGATACCCCACCACTCTCCCGACCTGTCGCTACTATCCCCGACCTGCCCCACTCCCCGATATCCCACCACTCTCCCCGACCTGTCGCTACAGTCGCCGACCTGTCCCATTCCCCGAAACCCTACCACTCTCTCGACCTGTCACTACATGCCCCCACCTGCCCCACTCCCCGATACCCCATCACTCTCCCGACCTGTAGCTACAATCCCCGACCGGTCCCACTCCCCGATATCCCACCACTCTCCCGACCTGTCGCTACAATCCCCGACCTGTCCCACTCCCCGATACCCCACCACTCTCCCGACCTGTTGCTACAATCCCCGACCTGTCCCACACGCCGATACCCCACCACTCTCCCGACCTGTCACTACAATCCCCGACCTGCCCCACTCACCGATACCCCACCACTCTCCCGACATGTCGCTACAATCCCCGACCTGCCACACTCACCGATACCCCACCAATATCCGGAACTGTCGCTACAATCCATGGCCTGCCACATTAATCGATACCCCGCCAATATCCGGAACTGTCGCCACAATCCCCGACCTACCCCACTCCCCAATATCCCACCACTCTCCCGAACTCTCGCTACAATCCCCGAACTGCCCCACTCACCGATATCCCACGACTCTCCCGACCTGTCGCTACAATCCCCGACCTGCCCCACTCCCCGATACCCCACCACTCTCCCGACCGGTCGCTACAATCCCCGACCTGCCCCACTCACCGATATCCCACAACTCTCCTGACCTGACGCTAGAATCCCCGACCAGCCCCACTCCCCGATACCCCACCACTCTCCCGACCTGTCGCTACAATCCCCGACCTGTCCCACTCCCCGATATCCCACCACTCTCCCGACCTGTCCCTACAATTCCCGACCTGCCCCACTCCCCGATATCCCACAACTCTCCCGACCTGTCGCTACAATCCCCGACCTGCCCCACTCCCCGATGTCCCACCACTCTCCCGACCTGTCGCTACAATCCCCGGCCTGCCCCACTCCCGGATACACCACCACTCTCCCGACCTGTCGCTACTATCCCCGACCTGCCCCACTCCCCGATATCCCACCACTCTCCCCGACCTGTCGCGACTATCCCCGACCTGCCCCACTCCCCGATATCCCACCACTCTCCCCGACCTGTCGCTACAATCCCCGGCCTGCCCCACTCCCGGATACACCACAACTCTCCCGACCTGTCCCTACAATCCCAGACCTGCCCCACTCCCCGATATCCCACCACTCTCCCGACCTGTCGCTACAATCCCCGACCTGCCGCACTCCCCGATACCCCACCACTCTCCCCGACCTGTCGCTACAATCCCCGACCTGCCCAACTCCCGGATACCCCACCACTCTCCCTACCTGTCGCTACAATCCCCGACCTGCCCCACTCCCCGATATCCAACCACTCTCCCGACCTGTCGCTACAGTCCCCGACCTGTCCCATTCCCCGAAACCCCACCACTCAGTCGACCTGTCACTACATTCCCCGACCTGCCCCATTCCCCGATACCCCACCAGTCTCCCGACCTGTCGCTACAATCCCCGACTTGCCCCACTCCCCGATACCCCACCACTCTCTCGACCTGTCGCTACAATCCCTGACCTGCCCCACTCCCCAATACCCCACCACTCTCCCGACCTGTCGCTACAATCCCCGACTTGCCCCACTCCCCGATACCCCACCACTCTCCCGGCCTGTCGCTACAATCCCCGACCTGCCCCACTCCCCGATATCGCACCACTCTCCCGACCTGTCGCTACAATTCCCGACCTGCCCCACTCCCCGATATTCCACAACTCTCCCGACCTGTCGCTACAATCCCCGACCTACCCCACTCCCCGATATCCCACCACTCTCCCGACCTGTCGCTACAATCCCCGGGCTGCCCCACTCCCGGATACCCCACAACTCTCCCGACCTGTCGATACAATCCCCGAACTGCCCCACTCCCCGATATCCCACCACTCTCCCGACCTGTTGCTACAATCCCCGACCTGCCCCACCCCCGATACCCCACCACTCTCCCCGACCTGTCGCGACAGTCCCCGACCTGTCCCATTCCCCGAAACCCCACCACTCTCTCGACATGTGACTACATTCCCCGACCTGCCCCACTCCCCGATACCCCATCACTCTCCCGACCTGTCGCTACAATCCCCGACCTGCCCCACTCCCCGATACCCCACCACTCTCCCGACATGTCGCTACAATCCCCGACCTGCCCCACTCACCGATACCCCACCAATATCCGGAACTGTCGCTACAATCCATGGCCTGCCACATTAATCGATACCCCGCCAATATCCGGAACTGTCGCCACAATCCCCGACCTACCCCACTCCCCAATATCCCACCACTCTCCCGAACTCTCGCTACAATCCCCGAACTGCCCCACTCACCGATATCCCACCACTCTCCCAACCTGTCGCTACAATCCCCGACCTGCCCCACTCCCCGATACCCCACCACTCTCCCGACCGGTCGCTACAATCCCCGACCTGCCCCACTCACCGATATCCCACAACTCTCCTGACCTGACGCTAGAATCCCCGACCAGCCCCACTCCCCGATACCCCACCACTCTCCCGACCTGTCGCTACAATCCCCGACCTGTCCCACTCCCCGATATCCCACCACTCTCCCGACCTGTCCCTACAATTCCCGACCTGCCCCACTCCCCGATATCCCACAACTCTCCCGACCTGTCGCTACAATCCCCGACCTGCCCCACTCCCCGATGTCCCACCACTCTCCCGACCTGTCGCTACAATCCCCGGCCTGCCCCACTCCCGGATACACCACCACTCTCCCGACCTGTCGCTACTATCCCCGACCTGCCCCACTCCCCGATATCCCACCACTCTCCCCGACCTGTCGCGACTATCCCCGACCTGCCCCACTCCCCGATATCCCACCACTCTCCCCGACCTGTCGCTACAATCCCCGGCCTGCCCCACTCCCGGATACACCACAACTCTCCCGACCTGTCCCTACAATCCCAGACCTGCCCCACTCCCCGATATCCCACCACTCTCCCGACCTGTCGCTACAATCCCCGACCTGCCGCACTCCCCGATACCCCACCACTCTCCCCGACCTGTCGCTACAATCCCCGACCTGCCCAACTCCCCGATACCCCACCACTCTCCCGACCTGTCGCTACAATCCCCGACCTGCCACACTCCCCGATATCCAACCACTCTCCCGACCTGTCGCTACAGTCCCCGACCTGTCCCATTCCCCGAAACCCCACCACTCACTCGACCTGTCACTACATTCCCCGACCTGCCCCATTCCCCGATACCCCACCAGTCTCCCGACCTGTCGCTACAATCCCCGACTTGCCCCACTCCCCGATACCCCACCACTCTCTCGACCTGTCGCTACAATCCCTGACCTGCCCCACTCCCCAATACCCCACCACTCTCCCGACCTGTCGCTACAATCCCCGACTTGCCCCACTCCCCGATACCCCACCACTCTCCCGACCTGTCGCTACAATCCCCGACCTGCCCCACTCCCCGATATCGCACCACTCTCCCGACCTGTCGCTACAATTCCCGACCTGCCCCACTCCCCGATATTCCACAACTCTCCCGACCTGTCGCTACAATCCCCGACCTACCCCACTCCCCGATATCCCACCACTCTCCCGACCTGTCGCTACAATCCCCGGGCTGCCCCACTCCCGGATACCCCACAACTCTCCCGACCTGTCGATACAATCCCCGAACTGCCCCACTCCCCGATATCCCACCACTCTCCCGACCTGTTGCTACAATCCCCGACCTGCCCCACCCCCGATACCCCACCAGTCTCCCCGACCTGTCGCGACAGTCCCCGACCTGTCCCATTCCCCGAAACCCCACCACTCTCTCGACATGTGACTACATTCCCCGACCTGCCCCACTCCCCGATACCCCATCACTCTCCCGAACTGTCGCTACAATCCCCGACCTGCCCCACTCCCCGATATCCCATCACTCTCCCGACCTGTCGCTACAATCCCCGACCTGTCCCACTCCCCGATACCCCACCACTCTCCCGAACTGTCACTACAATCCCCGACCTGCCCCACTCCCCAATACCCCACCACTCTCCCGACCTGTCGCTACAATCCCCGACTTCCCCCACTCTCCGATACCCCACCACTCTCCCGACCTGTCGCCACAATCCCCGAACTGCCCCACTCCCCGATATCCAACCACTCTCCCGACCTGTCGCCACAATTCCCGACCTAACCCACTCCCCGATATCCCACAACTCTCCCGACCTGTCGCTACAATCCCCGACATGCCCCACTCCCCGCTATCCCACCACTCTCCCGACCTGTCGCTACAATCCCCGGCCTGCCCCACTCCCGGATACCCCACAACTCTCCCGACCTGTCCCTACAATCCCCGACCTGCCCCACTCCCCGATATCCCACCACTCTCCCGACCTGTCGCTACAATCCCCGACCTGCCCCACTCCCCGATACCCCACCACTCTCCCGACCTGTCGCTACTATCCCCGACCTGCCCCACTCCCCGATATCCCACCACTCTCCCCCACCTGTCGCTACAGTCCCCGACCTGTCCCATTCCCCGAAACCCCACCACTCTCTCGACCTGTCACTACATACCCCGACCTGCCCCACTCCCCGATACCCCATCACTCTCCCGACCTGTCGCTACAATCCCCGACCTGCCCCACTCCCCGATACCCCACCACTCTCCCGACCTGTCGCTACAATCCCCGACCTGCTCCACTCACCGATATCCCACCACTCTCCCGACCTGTCGCTACAATCCGCGACCTGCCCTGCTCCGAGATATCCCACCACTCTCCTGACCTGTCGCTACAATCCCCGACCTGCCCCACTCCCCGATACTCCACCTCTCTCCCGACCATTTGCTAAATCCCCGACCTGCCCCACTCCCCGATATCCCACCACTCTCCCGACCTGTCGTTACAATCCCCGACCTGCCCCACTCATCGGTACCCCACCAGTATCCGGAACTGTCGCTACAATCCCCGACCTACCCCACTCCCCGATATCCCACCACTCTCCCGAACTGTCGCTACAATCCCCGACCTGCCCCACTCACCGATATCCCACCACTCTCCCGACCTGTCGCTACAATCCCCGACCTGACCCACTCCCCGATACCCCACGACTCTCCCGACATGTCGCTACAATCCCCGACCTGCCCCACTACCCAATGTCCCACCACTCTCCTGACCTGTCGCTACAGTCCCCGACCTGCCCCACTCCCCAAAACCCCACCACTCTCCTGACCTGTCGCTACAATCCCCGACCTGCCCCACTCCCCGATATCCCACCACTCTCCCGACCTGTCGCTACAATCGCGACCTGCCCCACTCCCCGATATCGCACCACTCTCCCGACCTGCGCTACAATTCCCCACCTGCCGTACTCCCCGATATTCCACCACTCTCCCGACCTGTCGCTACAATTCCCGTCCTGCCCCACTCCCCGATATCCCACCACTCTCCCGACCTGTCGCTACAATCCCCGGCCTGCCCCACTCACGGATTCACCGCAACTATCCCGACCTGTCGCTACAATCCCCGACCAGCCCCACTCCCCGATATCCCACCACTCTCCCGACCTGTCGCTACAATCCCCGGCCTGCCCCACTCACGGATACCCCGCAACTATCCCGACCTGTCGCTACAATCCCCGACCTGCCCCAGTCCCCGATACCCCACCACTCTCCCGTCCTGTCGCTACAATCCTCGACCTAACCCACTCCCCGATATCCCACAACTCTCCCGACCTGTCGCTACAATCCCCGACCTGCCCCACTCCCCGCTATCCCACCACTCTCCCGACCTGTCGCTACAATCCCCGGCCTGCCCCACTCCCGGATACCCCACAACTCTCCCGACCTGTCGCTACAATCCCCGACCTGCCCCAATCCCCGATATCCCACCACTCTCCCGACCTGTCGCTACAATCCCCGACCTGCCCCACTCCCCGATACCCCACCACTCTCCCGACCTGTCGCTACTATCCCCGACCTGCCCCACTCCCCGATACCCCACCACTCTCCCCGACCTGTCGCTACAGTCCCCGACCTGTCCCATTCCCCGAAACCCCACCACTCTCTCGACCTGTCACTACATACCCCGACCTGCCCCACTCCCCGATACCCCATCACTCTCCCGACCTGTCGCTACAATCCCCGACCTGCCCCACTCCCCGATACCCCACCACTCTCCCGACCTGTCGCTACCATCCCCGACCTGCTCCACTCACCGATATCCCACCACTCTCCCGACCTGTCGCTACAATCCGCGACCTGCCCTACTCCGAGATATCCCACCACTCTCCTGACCTGTCGCTACAATCCCCGACCTGCCCCACTCCCCGATACTCCACCTCTCTCCCGACCATTTGCTACAATCCCCGACCTGCCCCACTCCCCGATATCCCACCACTCTCCCGACCTGTCGTTACAATCCCCGACCTGCCCCACTCATCGGTACCCCACCAGTATCCGGAACTGTCGCTACAATCCCCGACCTACCCCACTCCCCGATATCCCACCACTCTCCCGAACTGTCGCTACAATCCCCGACCTGCCCCACTCACCAATATCCCACCACTCTCCCGACCTGTCGCTACAATCCCCGACCTGCCCCACTCACCAATATCCCACCACTCTCCCGACCTGTCGCTACAATCCCTGACCTGCCCCACTCACCAATATCCCACCACTCTCCCGACCTGTCGCTACAATCGCGACCTGCCCCACTCCCCGATATCGCACCACTCTCCCGACCTGTCGCTACAATTCCCCACCTGCCCTACTCCCCGATATCCCACCACTCTCCCGACCTGTCGCTACAATTCCCGTCCTGCCCCACTCCCCGATATCCCACCACTCTCCCGACCTGTCGCTACAATCCCCGGCCTGCCCCACTCACGGATTCACCGCAACTATCCCGACCTGTCGCTACTATCCCCGACCTGCCCCACTCCCCGATATCCCACCACTCTCCCGACCTGTCGCTACAATCCCCGGCCTGCCCCACTCACGGATACCCCACAACTCTCCCGACCTGTCCCTACAATCCCCGACCTGCCCCACTCCCCGATATCCCACCACTCTCCCGACCTGTCGCTACAATCCCCGACCTGCCCCACTCCCCGATACCCCACCACTCTCCCGACCTGTCGCTACTATCCCCGACCTGCCCCACTCCCCGATATCCCACCACTCTCCCCGACCTGTCGCTACAGTCCCCGACCTGTCCCATTCCCCGAAATCCCACCACTCTCTCGACCTGTCACTACATACCCCGACCTGCCCCACTCCCCGATACCCCATCACTCTCCCGACCTGTCGCTACAATCCCCGAACTGCCCCACTCCCCGATACCCCACCAGTCTCCCGACCTGTCGCTACAATCCCCGACCTGCTCCACTCACCGATATCCCACCACTCTCCCGACCTGTCGCTACAATCCGCGACCTGCCCTACTCCGAGATATCCCACCACTCTCCTGACCTGTCGCTACAATCCCCGACCTGCCCCACTCCCCGATACTCCACCTCTCTCCCGACCATTTGCTACAATCCCCGACCTGCCCCACTCCCCGATATCCCACCACTCTCCCGACCTGTCGTTACAATCCCCGACCTGCCCCACTCATCGGTACCCCACCAGTATCCGGAACTGTCGCTACAATCCCCGACCTACCCCACTCCCCGATATCCCACCACTCTCCCGAACTGTCGCTACAATCCCCGACCTGCCCCACTCACCAATATCCCACCACTCTCCCGACCTGTCGCTACAATCCCCGACCTGACCCACTCCCCGATACCCCACGACTCTCCCGACATGTCGCTACAATCCCCGACCTGCCCCACTACCCAATATCCCACCACTCTCCTGACCTGTCGCTACAGTCCCCGACCTGCCCCACTCCCCAAAACCCCACCACTCTCCTGACCTGTCGCTACAATCCCCGACCTGCCCCACTCCCCGATATCCCACCACTCTCCCGACCTGTCGCTACAATCGCGACCTGCCCCACTCCCCGATATCGCACCACTCTCCCGACCTGTCGCTACAATTCCCCACCTGCCCTACTCCCCGATATCCCACCACTGTCCCGACCTGTCGCTACAATTCCCGTCCTGCCCCACTCCCCGATATCCCACCACTCTCCCGACCTGTCGCTACAATCCCCGGCCTGCCCCACTCACGGATTCACCGCAACTATCCCGACCTGTCGCTACAATCCCCGACCTGCCCCACTCCCCGATATCCCACCACTCTCCCGACCTGTCGCTACAATCCCCGACCTGCCCCAGTCCCCGATACCCCACCACTCTCCCGTCCTGTCGCTACAATCCCCGACCTGCCCCACTCACCGATATCCCACCACTCTCCCGACCTGTCGCTACAAGCCCCGACCTGCCCCACTCACCAATATCCCACCACTCTCCCGACCTGTCACTACAATCCCCGACCAGCCCCACTCCCCGATACCCCGCCACTCTCCCCGACCTGTCGCTACTGTCCCCAACCTGTCCCATTCCCCGAATCCCCACCACTCTCTCGACCTGTCACTACATTCCCCGACCTGCCCCACTCCCCGATATCCCACCACTCTCCCGACCTGTCGCTACAATCCCCGACCTGACCCACTCCCCGATACCCCACCACTCTCCCGACCCGTCGCTACAATCCGCGACCTGCCCCACTCCCCGATACCCCAGCACTCTCCCGACCTGTGGCTACAAAGGTGAGATGAGGTAAATGTGTTTTACATTGTGTGGTATTATCAGGTATTGCAGTACCCGAGATGATGATGACCATTCGTTAAACCTAGGATTTTACCATTGGCTGCTTGTATGTAACTCCGCCCTGACAGGCGGGGTATAAGAACCGGTGCCGTCCCAGCAGCCCTCATTCTCTACCGAAGCTGCTGGGGAACAGTTCTAGTCTATTAAAGCCTTCAGTTATGTTACTACCTCGTCTTAATAGTAATTGATCGTGTATCAATTTAGTAGACTACTACTTAAGCTGAAAAGATGGATCTCCGAATCAAGCCAGAGTGTCTGCAACTCAGACCCCACGCAGAGAACTCATCCGCGATCTTCTAGCACTGGCTGGCATGCTTTAAAGGCTACCTCGAGACCGCCGGAGGCACACCCTCGGGGGAGCAGAAACTGCATCTCCTGCACTCAAGTGTATGCCCTGGGATCTACTCCCTCATCGCGGAGGCGGAGGACTTCGATGCAGCGATCAAACTGTTAAATGGACATTATGTCTTCCCTGTAAATCAGGGCTACACACGTCACCTGCTTGCAACAAGACAGCAAAGCCCCGGGGAATCATTGGAGGAGTTCTACCGCACGCTACTGGTGCTGGGCAGAAACTGTGGCTGCCCGCATGTTTCGGGGAGCTAGCACATGGAACTCCTAATCCGGGATGCCTTCGTAGCAGATATGAGCTCCTCAGAGATCCACCAGTGGCTCTTAGAAAAAAACACCCTGGGACTTAGAGAGGCATGGGCCCTGGTAGGGTCCATGGACGTTGCCTCCAGAAATGTGCAATCCTATGCCCCCGACGACACGGCGGCCCCCTGGGCAGAGTGGCATCCCGCAGTGGCAGCCCCATAGACTTTCCCCGTGTCCCCGCAGGCCTGCGCTGTAAGACGGCCCGCTAACTCCGTCGGGCCCTGCTGTTTCTTCTGCGGGCAGACGGAGCACCCCCGCCAGCGCAGCCCGTCCCGCACCTCCACCTGCAAAGGGTGTGGCAAGAAGAGCCATTTTGTGGGGGTCTGACAGGCACGAGCGGTGGCTGCGGTCTCCAGCGGCGACTCCGGACCGCCGCCGCAATCTTCTCTTCGGGCCCCAGGCGGCCAGCATTCACCGCCACCCCCCTATCCTAGGGCCACGTGCGGACCACGGACACGGCCATCTTGTTCCTCGGACACCACGCTGGACGAATGGGCGACGCCATTTTGTGCACCCCCGACCACCATGTGCAACCCATGGGAGACGCCATCTCGGATGGCGCCCCAGGACCCCAGCACGGCCGACTACACGCTGCCCGATCAAAACCCGCAACTACTTCATCTGGACTCGGTGACTCTGGACCAAAATCGACCTTGGACACTCTCAACGGCAACGACGAAGGACTTCATCAACGGCCACGAGACGTCTTGCCTGATCGACTCTGGGAGCACGGAGAGCTTTATACAGCCCGACATGGTAAGGTGCTGTTCACTTGTTACCCACACTGTAAACCAAAGAATGTCCCTGGCCTCCGGGCCACACTCAGTGGAGATAAAGGGGCTCTGCCAAGCAAACCTCACGGTCCAAGGCAGGAAATTCAACAATTTCCGCCTTTATGGCCTGCCGCACCTCTGTGCGGCTACACTCCTGGGGTTGGATTTCCAATGTAACTTGCAAAGCCTGACCTTCAAATTCGGTGGCCCTATACCCCCCTGACTGTCTGCGGCCTCGCGGCCCTTAAGGTCGACCCGCCTTCCCTGTTTGCGAACCTCACCCCGGATTGCAAACCCGTCACCACCAGGAGCAGACGGTACAGTGCCCAGGACCGGACCTTCATCAGGTCAGAAGTCCAAAGGCTACTGAGGGAAGGGGTCAATGAAGCTAGCAACAGACCCTGGAGAGCTCAAGTAGTGGTGGTAAAGTCCGGGGAGAAATATAGGATGGTCATTGACTACAGTCAGACCATCAACAGGTTTACGCAGCTGGATGCGTACCCTCTCCCCCGTATAGCCGACCTGGTAAACAGGATCGCGTAATATAAGGTCTTCTCCACAGTGGATCTCAAGTCCGCCTACCATCAACTACCCCTCCGTACTAGTGACCGCAAATACACTGCCTTCGAAGCAGATGGGCGGCTCTATCATTTTTTAAGGGTTCCCTTTGGTGTCAGTAACGGGGTCTCAGTCTTCCAACGCGAGATGGACCGAATGGTTGACCGGTACAGCTTCCGCGCAACGTTTCCGGATCTTGATAACGTCACCATCTGCGGCCATGACCAGCAGGAGTACGACACTAAACTCCGGAAATTTCTCCAGACCGCAAAAATCCTTAACTTAACGTATAATAAGGATAAATGCGTATTTAGCACCGACGGTCTAGCCATTCTCGGCTACGTAGTGCGAAATGGAGTTTTGGGCCCCGACCCTGAACGCATGCACCCCCTCGTGGAGTTCCCCCTCCCTCACTGTCCCAAGGCCCTGAAGCGCTGCCTCGGGTTTTTCAGTTATTACGCCCAGTGGGTCCCTAACTACGCAGACAAAGCCCGACCCCTAACCCAGTCCACGACCTTCCCCCGTCGATGGAGGCCCGCCAGGCCTCCAGCCGCATCAAAGCAGACATTGCAAAGACCACGATGCGCACCATCGACGATTGCCTCCCCTTTCAGGTCAAGAGCGATGTGTCCGACGTAGCTCTGGCCGCTACCCTCAACCAAGCTGGCAGACCCGTGGCCTTCTTCTCCCGTACCCTCCATGCTTCCGAAATTCGCCACTCGGTCGAAAAAGAGTCACAAGTCATAGTAGAAGCTGTGCGACATTGGAGGCATTACCTGGCCGGCAGGAGATTCACTCTCCTCACTGACCAACGGTCGGTGGGGTTCATGTTTGATAATGCACAGCGGGGCAAGATTAAAAACGACAAGATCTTGCAGTGGAGGATAGAACTCTCCACCTACAACTACGAGATCATGTATCGTCCCGGGAAGCTAAACGGGCCTCCTGATGCTCTGTCCCGCGGCACATGTGCCACCGCGCAAGTGGACCGCCTCCGAGCCCTCCACGTGGACCTCTGCCATCCGGGGGTCACTCGCGTTTTCCACTTTATCAAGACCCGCAACCTGCCCTACTCCATCGAGGAGGTCAGGGCAGTCACCAGGGACTGCCAAATCTGCGTGGAGTGCAAACCGCACTTCTACCGGCCAGAGAGGGCGCACCTGGTAAAGGCTTCCCGTCCCTTTGAACGCCTCAGCATGGACTTCAAAGGCCCCCTCCTCTCCACTGACCGCAACATGTACTTCCTGAACGTGATTGACGAGTACTCCTGGCTCCCATTCGCCATCCCCTGCCCAGACATGACCACAACCACCATCATCAAGGCCCTCCAGGGTATCTTTACACTGTTCGGTTTCCCCGCGTACAGACACAGTGATAGGGGGTCCTCCTTTATGAGCGACGAACTGCGTCAATTCCTGCTCAATAGGGGCATCGCCTCAAGCAGGACGACCAGTTACAACCCCCGGGGAAATGGGCAGGTAGCGAGGGAGAACGGAACGGTCTGGAAGACCGTCCTACTGGCCCTACAGTCCAGGGCCCTCCCAGTCTCCCGCTGGCACGAAGTTCTCCCGGAGGCCCTCCACGCCATCCGGTCACTGCTCTGTACAACTACCAACCAGACACCTCACAATGGTCTCCTTGTTTTTCCCAGGAAGTCCTCCTCCGGGACCTCGCTCCCATCCTGGCTAGCAACACCCGGACCCATCCTGCTCCGAAAACACGTGCGGGCCACAAGTTGGACCCGTTGGTCGAGAGGGTCCACCTGCTGCACGCTAACCCCCAGTACGCCTACGTGGCTTTCCCTGGCGGCCTGCAAGATACGGTCTCCCTACGGGACCTGGCACCCGCCGGAATCCCACGCGCACCCGAACAACCCCCCCCCCCCCTCCCCCCCCATAGCACCTCACAGGAGGGTCAGTCCTCCCGCCGCCCCTGCCTAGGCCCTCCCACCCACCGACACCCCTGACTGGCGCCCTCCTCTCTTGTCAACCGTTTGCCCTACCAGTGCCCTCTAGGGGTGACGAAGGCGCCATGGAGGCCGAAGCCACGCTCCTGGAGTCGCAGACGCCTGGACCCCCACCGGAATCACCACCGAAGCTCAGACGATCCAGGAGGACGACCAGGCCACCCGACCGACTGATTGCTTCAGTATAACCGAACTGTAACTGTAAATAAACACTGAATGTATATATCTTCCACGATTGTAATTATTCTGTACAACCCTGTAAGGAGGTATCACGGTACCTCCATATCTGATCATACCATGTTAAATGCAATTGTAACCACTGGCCACCACCCCTGCCGGACTCTTTTTTAACAGGGGTGAATGTGGTAGTATCAGATATTGCAGTACCCGAGAGGCAGTAGACCATTGGTTAAACCTAGGAGTTTACCATTGGCTGTTTGTATGTAGCTCCGCCCTGACAGGCGGGGTATAAGAGCCGGTGCCGTCCCAGCAGCCCTCATTCTGTACCGAAGCTGCTGGGGAACAGTTCTAGTCTATTAAAACCTTCAGTTATGTTACTACCTCGTATTAATAGTAATTGATCGAGCATCATACGGCAAGTTATTTTGATGTGGAAGGGGCTGAACCCGAAAAGCTGGCAGCAGCGGATTTACCACCAACTTTCAAGGAACTATTCCAGGTGCAATGGTCTCATTTGGCCTCTTTCTGTGCTGTTTCTCCGAACACAAATGGCTGCCGAAGTACTGGCCAACATAATTTAAAAGGGAGCTGAATAAGTAATAGCAATGAAGAGTATGGAATGTATGAGGGAAAGACAATGAAAGTCAGCATTATTTTTATTGTTCATGGGATACGAGTGATGCTGGAAAGGCCAGGATTTAAACAAAATAAATTTAGAGTACCCAATTATAATTTTTCCAATTTAAGGGGCAATTTAGCGTGTCCAATCCATCTACCCTGCACATTTTTGGGTTGTGGGGGTGAAACCCGCACAGACACGGGGAGAATGTGCAAACTCCAAACGGACAGTGACCCAGGGCTGGGATTCGAACCCGGGTCCTCAGCGCCACAGTCCCAGTGCTAATCACTGCGCCACCATGCTGCCCTGAAAGGCCAGGATTTGTTGCCAATTTTTGATTGCCTCGCAAACCGCAGATTGCTCCATTTAAAAGGTAACACTGACACAGAGAGATGGGCTGAATGGCTCCCCCTTCCGTGATTTAATTTTAATAGTTCGCTCGGGCAGCTCCTCAGGGTCGACGATGACTTGCATCCACTCGGGGAGGTGGGTTCAGTGGTGGCTGAATAGTCCAAGCGTAAATCCACAGGTTTGGCAGCTGGTGTTTGATGAGGTGGGTCTGGATTCCGCTCTCTCCTCCCGCTGTTTACGCTGGGCCTCTGCGTGCACCATTCTGTGACGCTCGAGGTGATTGGCGCCTTCGCGGATGCTTCTTCTCCAGTTTGTGTGTTCTCAGGCAAGCGACTCCCACATGTCGATGGGGATGTTGCATTTATTGAGGGACAATTTCGGAGTGTCCTTGTAGCATTTCCTCTAACCTCCTGGTGATTGGATATCGGAAGAGCTGGCGTCCGTACAATGAACTGAATGTCCTCTTTCTGCTCTGGCTGATTCTGTGATTCTACAATGCCACCTCCTCTTTTCTGCACAATAACTGCTGCCAAAGAAACGGATGTGAAAGCGTTCTGATGCGTAGGTGTAACAGAATGAATTAGTCTGAAAGATGAGCACAACTGAGACAGGCTCCTGGGAGCATTTTTAAGTTTAGCACTGGCAATAAGGGCTGTTATTTTGCACGGTAGAAGCAGGAGAGATGTCTGTCTCATACAGTTACTGTCACCCATGAGGGAGACCAGCTCACCCATTCAGTGAAAGGTGCAATTGCAAACTCAGGTCCTGTTGTTTTAGTGGTTGCATGTTTTTTTTTTATTTCCCCACCTTTCTCTGATTCTGTCTCGTCACTTACGTTTAAGCGTATTGCTTGTGACAAATCAATTTATGGCTTCCCAGTCACTTTGCTCCAAATTGTGATGTGGGAATCGTGTTTATTCTTATGCCAGGTTATACTTGACTGGAGGCTTCATCCGTGCATTCTGCAATTCATTTATTTGTTTGTGAATATGTATCCTTCTCAGGGTGACTGATGGTAGTTCTGCACAACATGTATTTTTCCATTTTCAAATATTCGACAGTATCTGTATTACGAGGTCAGATATAAAACAGGCAGCATATGAAGCAGAACTCCTTCTGCAGGAAAAAGTGAAAGACTTGTGTGTGCGCGTGTGTATATATTCCATATATAAATAGAGCACCTTTCACACCTTCAGCACTTGAAACCAAAGGAAGCGAAGACACTCTCTTGCAATGTCGGAAAAGCAGCAACCAAACTGAGCACAGTAAGCTCAAAGGATATCAACATCCCAGGGGTTACCATTGACCAGAAACTGGACTGGACCAGTCATATAAACAGGGCAGCACAGTAGCATGGTGGTTAGCACAATTGCTTCACAGCTCCAGGGTCCCAGGTTCGACTCCGGCTTGGGTCACTGTCTGTGCGGAGTCTGCACATCCTCCCCATGTGTGCGTGGGTTTCCTCCGGGTGCTCCGATTTCCTCCCACAGTCCAAAGGTGTGCAGGTTAGGTGGATTGGCCATGCTAAATTGCCCTTAGTGTCCAAAATTGCCCTTAGTGTTGGGTGGGGTTACTGGGTTATGGGGATCGGGTGGAGGTGTTGACCTTGGGTAGGGTGCTCTTTTCAAGAGCTGGTGCAGACTTGATGGGCCGAATGGCCTCCTTCTGCACTGTAAATTCTATGATATAAATGCTGTGCCTTCAAGAGCAGCTCAGAGGCCGGGAATCCTGCGGAGAGTAGCATAAACAAAAGGAGCAACCGGCCATTCGGTGACCTGGGGGTAGAATCCCTACAGGACAGAAGGAGACCAATCGGCCCATCAATTCTGCACCGACCCTCCGAAAGAGCACTTCACCCAGGCCCACTGCCCCACCCTACCCATGTCACCCCACCCAACCTACTGATCTTTGGACACTAAGGGGCAATTCAGCATGGCCAATCCACCTAACCTGCACATCTTTGGACTGTGGGAGGAAACCGGAGCACCCGGAGGAAGCCCACTGATGCACGATCAATTAAACTCGAAGACGAGGTTGTATCATAACTGAAGGCTTTAATAGACTAGACCTGTTCCCCAGCAGCTTCGGTACAGAATGAGGGCTGCTGGGATGGCACCGGTTCTTATAGCCTACCTGTCAGGGCGGAGCCACATACCAAACAGCCAATGGTAAACTGCTAGGCTTACCCAATGGTCGACAGCCTCTTGGGTACTGCAATACCTGATACTACCACATTCACCCCCTGTTAAAAAAGAGTCCGGCGGGGGTGGTGGCCAGTGGTTACAATTGCATTTAACATGGTATGATCAGATATGGAGGTATCATGATACCTCCTTGCAGAGCTGTCGAGAATATTTACAAGCGTGGAAGATGTATACAGTCAGTGTTCATTTACAGCTACAGTTACAGTGTAGCAATCAGTCGGTCGGGTGGCCTGGTCGTCCTCCTGGATCGTCTGAGCCTCTGTGGAGATTCTGGTGGGGTCCGGGCGTCTCCGGGAGCGTGGCGTTGGCCTCCACGGCAGCTTTGTCTCCCCTAGACGGCGCTGGTGGGGCAAACGGTTGACATGAGAGGGGGGCGCCTGTAGGGGGTGGGTGGGAGGGCCTAGGTAGGAACGGCGGGAGGACCGACCCTCCAGTGAGGTGCTGGGGGGGGGGGGGGGGTAATGGTTCGGGTGCGCGTGCGGTTCCGGTGGGCGTCAGGTCCCGGAGGGAGACTGTATCTTGCCGGCCGTCAGGGAACGCCACATAGGCGTACTGGGGGTTAGCGTGCATCAGGTGGACCCTCTCGACCAACGGGTCTGACTTGTGCGCCCGCACGTGCTTCCGAAGCAGGATGGGTCCGGGTGTCGATAGCCAGGTTGGGAGCGAGGTCCCGGAGGAGGACTTCCTGGGGAAGACAAGGAGACGTTCATGAGGTGTCTGATTGGTAGTTGGACAGAGCAGCGACCGAATGGCGTGGAGGGCCATCGGGAGGACTTCCTGCCAGCGGGAGTCAGGGAGAGTCCTGGACCGTAGGGCCAGTAGGACGGTCTCCCAGACCGTTCCGTTCTCCCTTTCTACCTGCCCGTTTCCCCGGGGGTTATAACTGGTCGTCCTGCTTGAGGCGATGCCCTTGCTGAGCAGGCATTGACGCAGTTCGTCGCTCATAAAGGAGGACCGCCTATCACTGTGTATGTACGCGGGGAACCTGAACAGTGTAAAGATACCCTGAAGGGCTTTGATGACAGTGGTTGTGGTCATGTCTGGGCAAGGGATGGCGAACGGGAACCGGTACACATCAATCAAGTTCAGGAAATATGTGTTGCGGTCGGTGGAGGGGAGGGATCCTTTGAAGTCCATGCTGAGGCGTTCAAAGGGACGGGAAGCCTTTACCAGGTGCGCCCTCTCTGGCCGGTAGAAGTGCGGTTTGCACTCCGCGCAGATTTGGCAGTCCCTGGTGACTGTCCTGGCCTCCTCGATGGAGTAGGGCAGGTTGCGGGCCTTAATGAAGTGGAAAAAGCGAGTGACCCCCGGGTGGCAGAGGTCCTCGTGGAGGGCTCGGAGGCGGTCCACTTGCGCGGTGGCACATGTGCTGCGGGACAGGGCATCGGAAGGCTCGTTTAGCTTCCCAGGACGGTACAAGATCTCGTAGTTGTAGGTGGAGAGTTCTATACTCCACCGTAAGATCTTGTCATTCTTTTTCTTGCCCCGCTGTGCATTATCAAACATGAACGCTACTGACCGTTGGTCAGTGAGGAGAGTGAATCTCCTGCCGGCCAGGTAATGCCTCCAGTGTCGCACAGCTTCTACTATGGCTTGTGCCTCTTTTTCGACCGAGGAATGGCGAATTTCTGAAGCATGGAGGGTTCGGGAGAAGAAGGCCACGGGTCTGCCTGCTTGGTTGAGGGTGGCGGCCAGAGCTACGTCGGACGCATCGCTCGCGACCTGGAAGGGGAGTGACTCGTCGATGGCGCGGGTCGTGGCCTTTGCAATGTCTGCTTTGATGCAGCAGAAGGCCTGGCGGGCCTCCGTCGACAGGGGGAAGGTTGTGGACTGGATTAGGGGTCGGGCTTTGTCTGCGTAGTTGGGGACCCACTGTGCGTAATAACTGAAAATCCCGAGGCAGCGCTTCAGGGTCATGGAGCAGTGAGGGAGGGGGAACTCCATAAGGGGGCGCATGCGTTCAGGGTCGGGGCCTATGACTCCATTTCGCACTATGTAGCCGAGAATGGCTAGGCGGCCGGTGCTAAATACACATTTATCCTTACTGTACGTTAAGTTAAGGATTTTTGCGGTCTGGAGAAATTTTCTGAGGTTGGTGTCGTGGTCCTGCTGGTCATGGCCGCAGATGGTGACGTTATCAAGATACGGGAACGTTGAGCGTAAGCCGTACCATTCAACCATTCGGGCCATCTGGCGTTGTAAGACCGAGACCCCATTAGTGACACCAAAGGGAACCCTTAAAAATTGGTAGAGCCGCCCATCTGCTTCAAAGGCAGTGTATTTGCGGTCACTAGTGCGGAGGGGTAGCTGATGGTAAGCGACTTGAGATCCACCGTGGAGAAGACCTTGTATTGCGCGATCCTGTTCACCAGGTCGGATATGCGGGGGAGAGGGTACGCATCCAGCTGCGTAAACCTGTTGATGGCCTGACTGCAGTCAATGACCATCCTATGTTGCTCCCTGGTCTTCACCACCACTACCTGAGCTCTCCAGGGACTGTTGCTAGCTTCAATGACCCCTTCCCTCAGTAGCCTTTGGACCTCTGACCTGATGAAGGTCCGGTCCTGGGCACTGTACCGTCTGCTCCTGGTGGCGACGGGTTTGCAATCTGGGGTGAGGTTCGCAAACAGGGAAGGCGGGTCGACCTTAAGGGTTGCGAGGCCGCAGACAGTAAGGGGGGCTATAGGGCTGCCGAATTTAAAGGTGAGGCTTTGCAAGTTACATTGGAAGTCTAACCCCAGGAGTGTAGCCGCGCAGAGGTGCTGCAGGACATAAAGGTGGAAATTGTTGAATTTCCTGCCTTTGACAGTGAGGTCTGCTAGTCAAAACCCCTTTATCTCCACTGAGTGTGACCCGGAGGCCAGGGAGATTCTTTGGTTTACAGGGTGGGTAACAAGTGAACAACGCCTTACCATGTCGGGGTGTATAAAACTCTCCGTGCCCCCAGAGTCGTTCAGGCAAAACGTCTCGTGGCCATTGATGAACACCGTCGTCATTGCAGTCGCGAGTGTCCGAGGTCGATTTTGGCCCAGCGTCACCGAGGCCGGATGGAGCAGTTGTGGGTTGTGATCGGGCAGCGTGTAGTCGGCCGTGCTGGGGGCCTGGGGCCCCATCCAAGATGGCGTCTCCCATGGATCGCACATGGTGGTCGTGGATGGACAAAATGGCTTCGGGGATGGACAAAATGGCGGCGCCCATCCGTCCAGCGTGGCGTCCGAGGGGCAAGATGGCCGCGCCCATGGGTCGGACGTGGCCCTAGGATAGGGGGGTGGCGATGAGTGCTGGCCGCCTGGGGCCCGAAGGGAAGGTTGACGCGGCAGTCCGGAGTCATTGGAGACCGAGGCCACGGCTCGAGCTTGGCAGACCCCCACAAAATGGCCCTTCTTGCCGCACCCTTCGCAGGTGGAGGTGCGGGCCGGGCAGCACGTGCGGGGATGCTTTGCCTGCCCGCAGAAGAAACAGCGGGGCCCAATGGAGTTAGCGGGCCATCTTACAGCGCAGGCCTGCGGGGACACGGGGAAGGTCAGTGGAGCTGCCGCTGCGGGATGCCACGCAGCCCAGGGGTCCGCCGCGTGGTCAGGCGCATAGGACTGCGCGTTTCTGGAGGCAACATCTATGGACCCTGCCAGGGCCCGTGCCTCTCTCAGTCCCAGGGTGTCCTTTTCTAAAAGTCTTTGGCGGATCTCTGAAGAGCTCGCACCTGCTACGAAGGCATCCCGGACTAGGAGTTCCGTGTGCTCGCTGCCCGAAACTTGTGGGCAGAAACTGTTTCTGCCCAGCACCAGTAGCACACGGTAGAAGTCCTCCAGCAATTCCACGGGGCTTTGTCGTCTAGTTGCAAGCAGGTGACGTGTGTAGACCTGGTTTACAGGGCGTATATAATGTCCCTTCAACAGTTTGATCGCATCATCATTGTTCTCCGCCTCCTCGATGAGGGTGAAGATTCCAGGGCTTACTCTCGAGTGCAGGAGATGCAGTTTCTGTTTTCCTGAGGGGGTTCCTCCAGCCGTCTCGAGATAGCCTTTAAAGCACGCCAGCCAGTGCTTAAATATCGCAGCCGAGTTCTCCGCGTGGGGGCTGAGTTGTAGACACTCCGGCTTGATTCGGAGATCCATCCTTTCAGCTAAAGAGTAGTCTATTAAATTGATGCACGATCAATTAAACTCAAAGACGAGGTTGTATCATAACTGAAGGCTTTAATAGACTAGATCTGTTCCCCAGCAGCTTCGGTACAGAATGAGGGCTGCTGGGACGGCACCTGTTCTTATACCCCACCTGTCAGGGCGGAGCTACATACCAAACAGTCAATTGTAAACTGCTAGGCTTACCCACTGGTCTACAGCCTCTCGGGTACTGCAATACCTGATACTACCACATCCACGTAGACACGGGAAGAATGTGCAGTCTCCACACAGAAACCCAAGTTCGGAATCGAACCTGGGTCCCTGGCACCGTGAGGCAGCAGTGCTAAACACTATGCCACCGTGCTGCCCATTGTGCCACTGTGCCGCCCATTGTGCCATCGTGCCGCCTATTGTGCCACCGTGCCACCCATTGTGCCACCGTGCCACCCATTGTGCCACCATGCCACCCATTGTGCCACCATGCCACCCATTGTGCCATCGTGCCACCCATTGTGCCACCGTGCCACCCATTGTGCCACCATGCCACCCATTGTGCCACCATGCCGGCCATTGTGCCACCGTGCCACCCATTGTGCCACCGTGCCACCCATTGTGCCACCATGCCACCCATTGTGCCACCGTGCCACCCATTGTGCCACCATGCCACCCATTGTGCCATCCTACCGCCCATTGAGCCATCGTGCCGCCCATTGTGAAACCCTGCTGCCCATTGTGCCATCGTGCCACCCATTGTGCCACCGTGCTGCCCATTGTGCCACTGTGCCACCCATTGTGCCACTGTGCCGCCCATTGTGCCACCGTGCTGCCCATTGTCCCACCGTGCCGCCCATTGTGCCACCCATTGTGCCACCATCCGCCCATTGTGCCATCGTGCCGCCCATTGTGCCACCGTGCTGCCCATTGTCCCACCGTGCCGCCCATTGTGCCACCCATTGTGCCACCATCCGCCCATTGTGCCATCGTGCTGCCCATTGTGCCATCGTGCTGCCCATTGTGCCACCATCCGCCCATTGTGCCACCGTGCTGCCCATTGTGCCACCGTGCCACCAATTGTGCCACAATGCTCCCATTGTGCCACCGTGCTGCCCATTGTGCCATCGTGCCGCCCATTGTGCCACAATGCTCCCATTGTGCCACCGTGCTGCCCATTGTGCCATCGTGCTGCCCATTGTGCCACCGTGCTGCCCATTGTGCCATCGTGCCGCCCATTGTGCCACCGTGCTGCCCATTGTGCCACCGTGCCACCCATTGTGCCATCGTGCTGCCCATTGTGCCATCGTGCCGCCCATTGTGCCACCGTGCCGCCCATTGTGCCACAATGCTCCCATTGTGCCACCGTGCTGCCCATTGTGCCATCGTGCCGCCCATTGTGCCACAATGCTCCCATTGTGCCACCGTGCCACCCATTGTGCCACAATGCTCCCATTGTGCCACCGTGCCACCCATTGTGCCACCGTGCTGCCCATTGTGCCATCGTGCCGCCCATTGTGCCACAATGCTCCCATTGTGCCACCGTGCTGCCCATTGTGCCACCGTGCCACCCATTGTGCCACCGTGCTGCCCATTGTGCCACCGTGCCACCCATTGTGCCATCGTGCCGCCCATTGTGCCACCGTGCCGCCCATTGTGCCACCGTGCCGCCCATTGTGCCAAAATGCTCCCATTGTGCCACCGTGCTGCCCATTGTGCCACCGTGCCGCCCATTGTGCCATTGTGCCGCCCATTGTGCCACCGTGCTGCCCATTGTGCCATCGTGCTGCCCATTGTGCCACCGTGCTGCCCATTGTGCCATCGTGCTGCCCATTGTGCCACCGTGCCACCCATTGTGCCATCGTGCTGCCCATTGTGCCACCGTGCTGCCCATTGTGCCACCGTGCCACCCATTGTGCCATCGTGCCGCCCATTGTGCCATTGTGCTGCCCATTGTGCCACCGTGCCGCCCATTGTGCCATCGTGCTGCCCATTGTGCCACCGTGCTGCCCATTGTGCCATCGTGCCGCCCATTGTGCCATTGTGCTGCCCATTGTGCCATTGTGCCGCCCATTGTGCCACGGTGCTGCCCATTGTGCCACGGTGCTGCCCATTGTGCCACCGTGCCACCCATTGTGCCACCGTGCTGCCCATTGTGCCACCGTGCTGCCCATTGTGCTACCGTGCCGCCCATTGTGCCATTGTGCTGCCCATTGTGCCAACCTGCCGCCCATTGTGCCACGGTGCTGCCCATTGTGCCATCGTGCTGCCCATTGTGCCATCGTGCCGCCCTGTGTGCCACCGTGCCGCCCATTGTGCCACCCATTGTGCCACTGTGCCGCCCATTGTGCCACCGTGCCACCCATTGTGCCTCCGTGCCACCCATTGTGCCACTGTGCCGCCCATTGTGCCACTGTGCCACCCATTGTGCTACCGTGCTGCCCATTGTGCTACCGTGCTGCCCATTGTGCCACCGTGCCACCCATTGTGCCACCGTACCACCCATTGTGCCATCGTGCTGCCCATTGTGCCATTGTGCTGCCCATTGTGCCACCGTGCCACCCATTGTGCCATTGTGCCACCCATTGTGCCACTGTGCCGCCCATTGTGCCATCGTGCCGCCCATTGTGCTACCGTGCCACCCATTGTGCCATGTGCCGCCCATTGTGCCACTGTGCCACCTATTGTGCCATAGTGCCGCCCATTGTGCCACTGTGCCACCCATTGTGCCATTGTGCCACCCATTGTGCCACCGTGCCGCCTATTGTGCCACCGTGCCACCCATTGTGCCACCGTGCCACCCATTGTGCCACCGTGCCACCCATTGTGCCATTGTGCCACCCATTGTGCCACCGTGCCACCCATTGTGCCACCGTGCTGACCATTGTGCCACCGTGCCACCCATTGTGCCACCGTGCTGCCCATTGTGCCACCGTGCTGCCCATGGTACTACCATACTGCCCATTGTGCCACCGTGCTGCCCATTGTGCCATCGTGCCGCCCATTGTGCCACCGTGCTGCCCATTGTGCCATCGTGCTGCCCATTGTGCCATCGTGCCGCCCATTGTGCCACCGTGCCGCCCATTGTGCCACCGTGCCGCCCATTGTGCCATCGTGCTGCCCATTGTGCCATCGTGCCGCCCATTGTGCCATCGTGCTGCCCATTGTGCCACCGTGCTGCCCATTGTGCCACCGTGCCACCCATTGTGCCACCGTGCTGCCCATTGTGCCATTGTGCTGCCCATTGTGCCACCATGCCACCCATTGTGCCATCGTGCTGCCCATTGTGCCATCGTGCTGCCCATTGTGCCACCGTGCTGCCCATTGTGCCACCGTGCCACCCATTGTGCCATCGTGCCGCCCATTGTGCCATTGTGCTGCCCATTGTGCCACCGTGCCACCCATTGTGCCATCGTGCTGCCCATTGTGCCACCGTGCTGCCCATTGTGCCATTGTGCTGCCCATTGTGCCACCGTGCCACCCATTGTGCCACGGTGCTGCCCATTGTGCCACCGTGCTGCCCATTGTGCCACCGTGCTGCCCATTGTGCCACCGTGCTGCCCATTGTGCTACCGTGCCGCCCATTGTGCCACCATGCCACCCATTGTGCCACGGTGCTGCCCATTGTGCCACCGTGCTGCCCATTGTGCCACCGTGCTGCCCATTGTGCCACCGTGCTGCCCATTGTGCTACCGTGCCGCCCATTGTGCCATTGTGCTGCCCATTGTGCCAACCTGCCGCCCATTGTGCCACGGTGCTGCCCATTGTGCCATCGTGCTGCCCATTGTGCCATCGTGCCGCCCAGTGTGCCACCGTGCCGCCCATTGTGCCACCGTGCTGCCCATTGTGCCACCCATTGTGCCACTGTGCCGCCTATTGTGCCACCATGCCACCCATTGTGCCTCCGTGCCACCCATTGTGCCACTGTGCCGCCCATTGTGCCACTGTGCCACCCATTGTGCTACCGTGCTGCCCATTGTGCCATCGTGCTGCCCATTGTGCTACCGTGCTGCCCATTGTGCCACCGTGCCACCCATTGTGCCACCGTACCACCCATTGTGCCATCGTGCTGCCCATTGTGCCATCGTGCTGCCCATTGTGCCACCGTGCCACCCATTGTGCCATTGTGCCACCCATTGTGCCACTGTGCCGCCCATTGTGCCATCGTGCCGCCCATTGTGCTACCGTGCCACCCATTGTGCCATGTGCCGCCCATTGTGCCACTGTGCCACCCATTGTGCCATAGTGCCGCCCATTGTGCTACCGTGCCACCCATTGTGCCATTGTGCCGCCCATTGTGCCACCGTGCTGCCCATGGTGCCACCGTGCTGCCCATTGTGCCACCGTGCCGCCCGTTGTGCCACCGTGCCACCCATTGTGCCACCGTGCTGCCCATTGTGCCACCGTGCCACCCATTGTACCACCGTGCTGCCCATTGTGCCACCGTGCCGCCTATTGTGCCACCGTGCCACCCATTGTGCCACCGTGCCACCCATTGTGCCACCGTGCCACCCATTGTGCCATCGTGCCGCCCATTGTGCCACCGTGCTGCCCATTGTGCCACCGTGCCACCCATTGTGCCACCGTGCTGCCCATGGTGCTACTGTGCCACTCATTGTGCCACCATGCTGCCCATTGTGCCACCGCGCCACCCATTGTGCCACCGTGCCACCCATTGTGCCACCGTGCCACCCATTGTGCCACCGTGCCACCCATTGTGCCACCGTGCCACCTATTGTTCCACCGTGCCGCCCGTTGTGCTACCGTGCCGCCCATAAGTGGTGATCGATTTGGTGGCAAGAGCTTGTACTCAGTGGGGGTCCCCCTCAGGAAGGGAGGGGGGTTCCTGTCAGGGGAAAACCACCGATGAAACTCGCAGCTAACCCACTCCTGTGGCTCAAAACAATTTCCACGGCCCTGCAAGTGAACCTAGCCCCATTTGCATCACACAGTATGAGTGTCTGAATCCCGCACCCGTCCAGGGGACCTGAGCTGTTTTCTGACAACTTCTTGTCATAAACCCTGGCTACCACATTGCTGCAAAACTCACAGCAAAGCCACACATCTCTCAAAAACTATCATCTTCAGACTGTGCTCTGTCTTCAGCATCTTAAACATCGAGCTGCAGGCCTGCACCGTATGAACATCTGCACCACACAAGCAGCTGCCATTGTCCTGGCAGGAGGACACAAGACTCGCTCTGTGAGAACTCCCCACCCAACTCCAAGGGAGATTCAGGAGAAGGGCCACATAGCTCAACGCTAACACCTTGTGACCACTGGCACCTCACTTGGCAGGGAGGGATTGTGGGGATAAAGGTTTTTCGCAGCAAGGGATGGGAGCAAGTCACTGACGGGGACAGGGCTGCAGTGCATGAGCTGTAAGGGGCAGGTACTGTTTGGACTGCAGCAAATCATCAGGGAGATGGCAGCGTGATATTCAATGCTTTTTAAAAATAAAATTTGGAGGGCAGCACGGTGGCACAAGTGGATAGTACTGTGGCTTCACAGCGCCAGGGTCCCAGGTTTGATTCCGGCTTGGGTCACTGTCTATGCGGAGTCTGCATATTCTCCCCGTGTCTGCGTGGGTTTCCTCCGGGTGCTCCGGTGTCCTCCCACAGTCCAAAATGTGCAGGTTAGGAGGATTGGCCATGCTAAATTGCACTTAGTGACCAAAAAGGTCAGGAGGGATTATTGGGTTACGGGGATAGGGTGGAAGTGAGGACTTAAGTGGGTCGGTGCAGACTCGATGGGATGAATGGCCTCCTTCTGCACTGTATGTTCTATGACCCAAATTCATTTTTTCCAATTGAGGGGCAATTTAGCGTGGCCAATCCACCTAGCCTGCACATCTTTTGGGTTGTGGGGGCGAAACCCAAGCAAAAACGGGGAGAATGTGCTAACTCCACATGGACAGTGACCCAGAGCCGGGATCGAATCTGGGGCCTCGGCGCCGTGAGGCAGCAGTGCTAACCACTGTGCCACTGTGCTGCCCTGTGATGTTCAATGCTGATCATCCACCAGCCATTACTCTTCGCTCCGCAAGAACCTGTGCCTTCCCAGAATCCAGATAGCCTCCTCTTGACCGTCCATCATGAATGAGATCCTTGCGATACCCTAGGCTGAATATCCAACCATAGCTCAGGGGAAGAAGGAGTCATAGGCAGGGCTTGAGCCACGCGGCAATGGGACTGCACAGGGCCATCCCTAATCAGCAGAACATGAGGCTTCCCTATACTGAGGGAATGAAGGGAGAGGGTCACCCGGATCAGAGGCAGGGGATGAACATTAGGAGGAGATGTGGGCAGTCTTGAGTGACCATGCGGGATTCCTGCAGTGGCCACCAGCTCAGTAATTCAGTGCCAGGCAGCTCAGCAGCAATAAGCAGGATGGTGATGGGATTTGGGCTGAATGGATAGTCAAGGAATGCATGACCTTGCTGACTACCACTCCGTCTCGCCCTCCCCACACCCCCCTCACAGATATGGAATCCAGCACACAGCTAGTGTTGCAGATGTACGGTGGCGAGAGCTCGAGGCAAAAACCCTGCACGAAAGGGGCCTGCCCCAGAACAGCCGGTGAGGCTCAAGTGCCAGCTGTCATCAGCCGAGGAGGGGGAATGAAGGCGATGCATCCAAAGGCCTTGTGTCCGTAGGAGACGCTAGTCCTTCGAGGAGCTGCCGGACACCATGTGTCGGCGTTGTGTTCGCCTATACCCGGAGATCGTGTGGCACCTGTGCCAGGTGATGGCAGACCTGGCACCACGAGGAGTAGGAGGAGGACATCTGTTCCCAGTGGGCATCAAGTTAATGGCTGCCCTCAACTTTTATGCCTCTGGTTCCGTCCAGAGCTCAAGGGAGCAGCTGTGCGAGATTTTCCAAATGTATGTGATGTCATGGATACCCTAGGCAGCTGCCTCAGACTACAAAGAACAAAGAACAAAGCAGCACAGGAACAGGCCCTTCATTACTCCAAGCCTGTGCCGATCACGTGTCCTCGTTAGACCAACCACCAAACCCTTCTATACCCCGTTTGTTCGTGTGCCTGTCCGGATAAGGTCGCTAACGTACCTGCCTCAACCTCCTCACTTGGCAGTGCATGTCAGGCCACCACTACCCTCTGTGTAAGAAACCTCCCCCGCACATCTCCACTGAACCTTTCCTCCTCAACTTGAACTTGTGCCCTCTTGTAATTGTCATTTCCGTCCTGGGAAAAAGCCTCCAACTGTTCACCCTCAGCGGATTCTCCAGTAATGGGGTTATGACCCCACGCCAGCGTATAAATGCTGACGTTTAACTCTGGACTTTCCTTAAGAAAGTCCTGAGCGATTCTCCCATCAGCAGGGGGCTGGCAGGGCCCCGGAGTGGTTCTCGCACCTCTGGCTGCGGATACGGTCGCGAACTTCCGGTCGGGAGTCCATGCATGCGCACGGCGGCGACCTGCAGCAGCCGCCCCGTGGGACATGGCGGACTCATAGCGAGAGGATTCGAGTACAGGATGGTGGGACTCCTCCAATTCCACATGCAGGCACTGGAGTGTAGCTGAGACTCCTCTTGTAAAGTCTGGCTGCGAATCTGCACAACCAGGGTTGGGATAACCTATTCCAGATGTGTGACACCTGTCTTGGGGGAAGCTGTCCCCTGGGATCGGACAACCCTCCGTCTGGCCACTCCCTCGGGAATTTCTGGCTCCCCCTGATGTGCTACAGTAGGTGTGTGGTGCTCACCAGAAGGTGACCCAAGAACCTGTCCATTAACATGTCCCACCGTGGTGATTATCTCTGCACTGGTGGACGGTGCACATGATAGTGGTGCAGAGACTTCACTGTCCTCTCCGGGGTGTTCGGAGGGGTCGGACGGGGGTGCGTGGAGCCTGGGCAGCCCGGCCCCATCTAGCGGGGCTCCTGGAATACAAAAAACATGGGGTCAGCTCTTGGGAAGGATATGAGATGAACGACTCACTTGAGATAGGACATCTGGATTAAGTTGCTTTGGACTCTCATTTCTTCGGCACATGTCAAACTCCACGTCAGCCGCTGCTTGCTCTTCGACTTCCCTCATGAATTCCATGGCCCTCTCCTCAGACAAGGTGGGGACGCATATCACGGGGATGCCCCTGCTCATCTTCTAACGCTCCCTCTTGTTAAATCCTGTTTTAGCCTTGGGGACACAGAAAGGACATTGTGAGGTGCCGCAAACCCGGTTCAGGGGGATTACAGAAAGTGGCATATGTGGGCAAGGTGCCGATCGATATGGGTACCGGTCGTGGTGAGGTTTCCTGGGGAGTGAGTTCAGAGGGACAGGCTGGGAGATATTACTTTTAGAGGGTTACAAGGGTTTAGGGGCAGATGTCAAGGGTTAGGGACAGGGGCACATGGGTGGTTACTCACCATGGCAGCTTGAAGGAAGTCATTCATCTTCTTTTTGCATTGCAGGCCGGTCCTCCTAGTCAAGCTGCCAGCACTTACTGCCACTGCCACCTCATCCAAGCCTTGGTTCATGATGGTTAGTGTCTGCACCCCACCCTGGGAAGAAGATGGCCGTCCTCCTCAACCGCGTCCAACATCCTTTCAATGTCACCATCCAGAAAGATAGGTGATGGTCTTCTTGCTGGCCATCCTCTTGGCTGTAATAACAGTCTGTGGTAAATGGAGTGCTTAAAAGCTTGCGAGGTTAACATGGTGATTCCCAATCCCAGCACAGCACTCACCTGGGGAATTGGTAATCTGGCAAGATTCACGTGAATTGAGTGATAGCCCATTTGCATGCTGTGAGTCTTGCCTCTCCAGCACTCCTGGTGCCAGCAGGAAGCACTCAGGCTTTTCCGCTGGCGGGAGCACTTAGTCACATTTGGGGAGGATTGCACCCACAATGTTTTAGTCTCGACTACTTTCTGTGGCAGTGAATTTCACAGGTTCACCACTCTCCAGGCGAAGAAATTTCTCCTCATCTTAGTCCTCATTCCAATCACCAAGTGCATTCCAATCACTCAAGTTTGTGATTTATAATGCACTTACTTCTCTTTGATGTGGTTGATGTTTGCAAACATTCGGGTTTCAGCATTTACAGTCACATATCCATGAAGGGAGATGAATGAATCAAGGCTGCAACTGGTTTGTGACAGCTGTCAATCACAGCCCACTACTGGAACGGAATTAATGGCTTGTAGATGATGGATCTATGGGGTTCAAACACAGGGCATAGCTGTTTCCCTTTCAGGAATGGGCACATGGGGCTTCCGGGTACGTGTTACAGCTATATGTGTTTCCACTGCCCATATCTGTACTTCTCTCTAACTTCTAGACGGGGGCTCTTCTGAGGAGAGGGGAGGGGGCAGGTCTATGTGGTGGTGCTGGGGTTGCGGGGGCCCCTTTAGTCAGGGAGTCCCTGTGGGGGGTCCCTTTAGTTAAAGAGTCTCTGTGGGGGGTCCCTTTAGTCAGGGGATCCCTCTGAGGGTCCCTTTAATTAATTAGGGACTCTGTGGGGGGGGGGAGGGTTCCTTTAGTTAGAGGGTCTCTGGAGGGGCGCTGGTGGGGGTCTGGTAAAGGAGGGTCTTCTAAAAGCGGGAAGTGCATTTTAGGGGGGCAAGGGTGGCCCTCGAATGGACTTTGAGGCAACTCACTTAATTAGTTACCCTTTTGGCCCACTGCAAGGACCAGCACATCAAACTCACGTTTGGTGAGACCTGTAGTAATCCCCACCCACGTGATTCCCAGCCCAGGGGACTGGAGAATCACGGAGGGCCAGACATTAGGGGACCAGGCCTGCTTAATGGATGCAAATGGGCCTTTAAGATGCATTTACATTAATTTACATCCTCCTGCAGGCACGTGGGCATGTACCTCGATCCCGCTGCCAGCGGGGGTCAGAGCATTGCTTTCGGATCAGCATCCGCCAACGCCCGGTGCCGCTCCTGATCTTTAGATTCTCCGTCCCATCGGGAAACTCACTTTGGCCGTCCAGGGCCGGAGCATGCACCCCGTAGTCACTGTATTGGTCAGCTTTGGTCAGTGGTAACCCCCAAGTATATTGACAGTGGGGGGTGGAATGCCATTGAATGTCAAGGGTCGGTGTTCAGATTCTCTCTTCTTGGGGATAGTCATTAGCTGAACATGTGTGGTGTGAATGTTACTCATAGACTGAGGACAGAAAATCCAAGGGGACTAGGGTTTGGGAAGGCAGGGGAAAGACATCTCCAGCCATATCAGCTGATCTCTAGCCATTATAGAGGAACAATCTCCGGACTGTGATGTGCAAAGTGCAATGGGAACTCACCAGGGGAAGACTATTTTGAAGCGATTGATCATTAATTGTTACCACTGCCTGTATGAGCTGTGAAAGGTTTTTACACAAATAACAGACAGTATGAAGGAAAGTAGACATGATAAAAGGAAATTTAAATGCGAACGCTGTAATATAACAGCTGCCTTCTATAGAATTTGTTTATCTCTTAAAGATGTGTTTCTGCAGATCAGACAGAAGAGGAACTCAATTAGATATTTAACTTCAATATCATTAACCAGAGTAGACCCATTAGCTATGACTAAGATTCCTGTTCCTCTGCTGCTCTCTAGAATGTTATTAAGTTATTTCATTATTATTTCAACATCAGTTGTTGGTCACGATTTCCAAAAGGTGCGATGCCAAGTAAAAAAGAACAAGTTTCAGAAGAGGGACAGTGAACATTTAATAAATTGTGGTATCTTTGGTAGGTATTTATGAAAGTGTAGCAGGAGTAGACCGTTTAATCAATTTAGTGTGTTCCATGGTTCAATTAAATCTGTCCATTTATCTAGCTTCACATCCCTTGACACCTTTACCGAATAAAAATCTATCAATCTGGTCTTAGAAGTTTAAATTGTCCCAGCATCAGTAGCCTTTTTTTTATTTCCCTTTGTGCGATCATAACTTCACTTCTGAATGGCCTGGCTCCAAATTTAAAAAAAACTTTTTTGGTTAATTCCCCTGGCAGAGGAAAAGGATTCTCTACATTCACCCTATGAGCCAAAGATGGCTGCTACAAGGCACATGACGACAGGGCTGGCCCTTTGTTCTGGAAGTTACCATCAGCATTTACAAGAACAAAATAATTCCTCTCTCAGTCTGAGGAATTACATACCTGGGCCCAACTATCTGCAGCTGCTTCATCAGTGACCTCCCTTCCATTATAAGGTCAGAAATGGGATGTTTGCAGATGATGTTCAGCACCATTCATGACTCCTCAGCTAATGGAGTCGTCCATGTCAGGTTAGGTGGATTGGCCATGATAAATTGCCCTTAGTGTCCAAAATTGCCCTTAGTGTTGGGTGGGGTTACTGGGTTATTGGGATAGAGTGGAGGTGTTGACCTTGGGTAGGGTGCTCTTTCCAAGAGCCAGTGCAGACTCGATGGGCTGAATGGCCTTCTTCTGCACTGTAAATCCTACGATGAAATCTATGTCCAAACGCAAGATGACCTAGACAATATCTTCACTTGGGCTGACAAATTGCAAGTTACATTCCCGTCCCACAGATGCCAGGCAATGACCATCTCCAACAAGAGAGGATCTAACCACCGTCCCTTGACATTCAATGGCATTACCATCACTGAAACCCTCCCCAATCAACATCCTGGGGGTTACCATTGATCAGAAACTGAACTGGACTAGCCATATTAATACTGTGGTTACCAGGGCAGGTCAAAGACTAGGAATTAAGACTGAGTAACTCACCTCCTGATCCCCCCAACGTCTGCTTACCATCTGCAAGGCACAAGTCAGGAGTGTAATGAAATGCTCTCCACTTGTGTGCAGCTCCAAGACCACTCAAGAAGCTCAATACCATCCATGACAAAGCAATCCGCTTGATTGCTCCCCCTTCCACAAACATTCAAACCCTCCATCACCAACGAACTGTGGCAGCCATGTGAACCATTTACAAGATGCACTGCTGTAACTCACCAAAATTCCTGAGACAACACCTTCCAAACCCACGACCATTACTATCTAGAAGGACAAGAGCAGCAGATACCTGGGAACCCCACAACCTGGAGGTTCCCCTCCAAATCACTCACCACCTTGACTTGGAAATATATCGCCGTTCCCTCACTGTCACTGGGCAACATCCTGGAACTCCCTCCCCAGCAGCAGTGTTGTAGAGGGGTAGACCATCTGGAGGCTGTACTGCAGTGCACTATCACAGCACACCAGGCATCGGAACCACATTTTGAGCAGTCTGATGCACCACTCAATGACAGAATGGATTACAACATGGGCCTCATTCTATCGGGTCTCTGTCTCGGCCTCCAGCATCCGCACTGGTGTCATCAGCCAGGATCTCAGCCGGCAGCCTTTATCATCCAAGAGCCAACCTGTCATCCTGGGGTGGTCCTCAAAGACACTGGGGATCTCCTAGTGTCCCAGGATGTCGCTGTCATTCCCTGGGGAGCATGCACACGTGTGCATGATCCGGAGGCGGTGGTCGCACATGAATTGAACATTCAGGAATTGGAACCGTTTCCTGTACATGGAGGGCACTCCCTGATCCCCCAGTGTGTGCAAGGCGATATGCACGCCATCTATTACCCCCTGGACTTGGGGCACCCCTGCGATGGCGGAGAATCATGCTTCCCAGGCATCTTGATGGGCTTGGTCCAGCTCGAATTGTATATAGGCATACAGGGCATCCATGACTTCATGGACACTTGTGGGCTGGAGGTTGTGATATTCCGCACTTGAGCCATGGAATGAACTGGTGGCATAAAATCTCAGGGCTGTGATGACCTTCATGACCACCTGGAATGGGTATCCTCCTCCTCCACAGGGTACCAATTCTGCAAGGACATGGCACAGGTGCCGCACCATCTCCTTCTTGAGAGGGTGTTCCCTGGGGCCATGCTGTCCATCATCTCCTCGAACAACCAACGACACCTGTCATTACCTGCCTGAAAACAAAAATGGCCACTCAGCTCCTTCCACCCCCTCAGCAGCCATTGCGCTAGGTTTCCATTGATATGTAGGAGTGCTAAAATGTGCCCGCGTGCCCTCCCGCTGGGTTGGTTAGATCCCAGGAAGCCATGAGATAGGGCACCCATCTCGTAATTGAGGACCTGCTTAGGTCCGAGTGCAGAGGTTGCTTGTATTCTTCTGGTAGTGAACTCCCTCCTCTGTCTAGGGAGGCCTGCAGCAACTGTGAGCAGCCTCCTGGTGGCAGGTCATCAATCCCTCAACTTACTCGGCTCATTACTAACTTGCATTATTGCAAAGGACAGTGCCTGGAACATGAACATTTGTCCACAGTGACGGCACTAAGATCTGTAGGCCTCCTGAGTTTTAAAAGCTGAGGTAGATTTCTGTGAGTTCCTCCGTTTTGAGGCATTCTCACGCTCACTTATCTGTCCAACAGTGCCCACCACAGCTGGTTCAGGTTGCTGCTCCATGACCCTCTGATTGGGTCTCCCAGCATCCTTAATGGGATGGTGAATGTGGAGGCAACCTCTTAACTGGCCCTCTCCCAGAAGATTCCCTTGTCAGTGTACGTCTGACCCGTATGAGGTGAAAGCCCAGAAATGGTCCAGAGTCCTAAAAATATTTTTGAGGACAGAAGGTTCCGCTCCCAGTCTCCAAAACTGAATGTCAAACTCCAGGGGCGAAATTCTCCTACCCGCCCCGCCACATTTCTGCCCCGACCGGCCGGCGGGAGTCTCCGTAACACCGGCCGGTCAATGGGGTTTCCCATTGTGGGGCAGCCCCACGCCGTCGGGAAACCCCCGGGCGCCGGCAAAACGGAGACTCCCGCCGGCGGAGAATGACGCCCCAGGTGTGGCCCAACTAGAGCTTAATGCAACTGCAGCATAATTTCCACCCCTTTGTGTACTGTCTTCCTTCAGATAAGACTAATTTCTACTTTCTTTTTGCAGATGTGCAATAGCTTTTCATGATTTGGTGTGAATAACAATGGCAAACTTAAATAGACATTATTTGCTATGGGAGGCGCTGAGGATGTGAGAGATGGAACATTGTTTAATAAATTCAAATGGCCAAGGAATGGCAGTGGACCTCTTGGACCTGTACATTGCCAGGGAACGAATATATTTGAATTAATAATAATATAATAATAATAATCGCTTATTGTCACAAGTAGGCTTCAATGAAGTTACTGTGAAAAGCCCCTAGTCGCCACTTTCCGGCACCTGTTCGGGAATTGAACCCGCGCTGCTGGCCTTGTTCTGCATTACAAGCCAGCTGTTTAGCCCACTGTGCTAAACCAGCCCCTAATTACTTGGAGGAATTAAATTTTCAATTCTCTTGAGGGGAAAGGACAGGGACCTTACCCGATGTTGGTTATGGTTAGAAACTGCGATGACTTGGTGCAGGAGCCAAGGTTGGACAGGTCACGGCCGCGCTCGCTGGTCCCATCAGGGGGGGTGTTGGCTGGGCTAATGGTGGAAATGGGAGGGGTGGACCCTTGGAGGTTTCTGCACCCGAGGGAACGGATGTACTTGTTTTTCTCAGCAGTCCATAAGGTATACTCGCGGATCGACTTTTTCGTGGTGGGGAAGGCTTTGTTGGCTGGGGCTAAGGGGTCGGAATACTTGGCTATTGCAGTCTTAGATCAATGCTCCGCATTGGGTGGATATGGTACTGGAGAAGGGGGTAGCGCAGAGGCCGGGGTGGAAATTAGATGTGGGACTTTTGGGGGACCAAGGATTCTGTGACAAACTTGAAAAGGTGATTGATGAATATGTAGGATTCAACTGGTCGGGTGAGGTGTCAAGGCAGTTGTCTGGGAGGCTCTAAAGGCGGTGGTGAGGGGTGAGGTGATTTTGTTTAAGGCCAGGGTGGACAAAGAGGAGAGGTTGGAGCGGCAGAGGGTAACAGATGAGATGTTGGAGCTAGACAGGAGTAATTCAGAAGGTGGGGACACAGCAAAGCTGGAAAAGGAGAAGGAACTACAGGCAAGCTTTGACCGACTATCTACCAGGAAGGCAGTGCGCCAACTGAGACGAGCAAGGGGTGCAGTTTAGGAACATGGAGATAAGTATGTTAGCAGGTCAGCTCCGGAGCGAGGCAGCAGTAAGGGAAATTGTTGGGTAAGGGATTCGGGCAGGGAAGTTGATGGTGACTCCGGATCTGATTAACAAGGTTTTTGAGGAATTTTATGAGAGGTTGTACAGGTCAGAGCCTCCTGGGTGAGACCTTGAGATGCAGGAATTTCTAGATTGGTTTGAGTACCCGAGGTTAGGGGAGAGGGACAGGGCTACATTAGAAGGAGCGATGGTGGAGCAGGAGATAAAGGATGTGATTGGGAGGATGCAGTCGGGGAAGGTGGCAGGGCCGAATGGGTTTCCGGTGGAATATTATAAAAAATTCAAGGATAAGCTGTCACCCCTGATGGTGGGGATGTTTGAAGAGGCGATAGGGAAGGGGGTGTTGCCACAAACTTTGGGGCAGGCATCGATTTCCCTGTTGCTAAAAAAAGATTAGGATCCGACGGAGTGTGGGTCGTATAGGCCCATATCACTTCGGAATGTGGACGCAAAAGTGTTGGCCAAGGTACTGGCAGATAGGCTGGAGGAGTGCCTCCCGAAGGTGAGAGGTGAAGATCAGACGGGGTTCGTGAGGGAGGCAGCTATTTTCGAACATTAGGAGGGTATTGAACGTCGTTATGGCACCGGCGGAGGGGAAGGAAACAGAGGTGGTTGTGGCTTTGGACGCCGAGAAGGCGTTTGACCGGGTAGAATAGGGGTACTTGATGGCAGTTCTGGAGCGGTTTGGGATTGGACCAAGATTTGTGAACTGGGTAAAGCTACTGTATAAGGAGCCGAGGGCGAGTGTCCGCACAAACAATACCAGCTCGAGATACTTGTCTCTCCACCGTGGGACTAGGCAGGGATGCCCTATGTCCCCCCTGCTGTTTGCACTCGCGATTGAGCCATTGGCCATCACATCAAGAAGTTCGGGGGTATGGAAAGGAATAGTGCGGGGGTGGATAGAGCATAGGGTGTCCTTATATGCCCTTGACTTGCTGTTTTACGTGTCGGAACCGAGTGTGTCGATCGGGGGAATATTGGAGCTGCTTCGAGTGTTTGGGTCTTTCTCGGGGTACAAACTAAATCTCGACAAGAGTGAATGTTTTGTGGTGTCTCGGCCGTGGGTGGGGGCAGGGGTGGGGGGGCTGCCATTCCGTAGGGCAGGGACTCGCTTTAGGTACCTGGAGGGTGCAGGTTGCCCGGGAGTGGGGGGGCTCCGCAGGTACAACATTTCTAGTTTGGTGGGGAGAGTGAAAGTTGATCTGGCACGGTGGGACAGTCTCCCTCTGTCACTGGCGGGTCGGGTACAGGCGGTTAAAACGAACGTATTGCCGGTATATCTGTTTATTTTTCAATGCCTGCTGATTTTCCTGCCAAAGGCTTTTTTCAGAGAGATTGAGGGAAGGATTACTTCATTCATATGGGGAGGGAAGGTGGCCAGAGTTAGAAAGGTGCTGCTACAGATGGGAAAGCAGGCAGGGGGTTTGGGTCTTCCGAACCTGATGTATTACTGGGCGGCGAATGTGGAGAAGGTGCGGAGCTGGGTCAGGGGGGTTGATTGCCAGTGGGTCAGAATGGAGGAGAGTTTGTGCAGGGGGTCGGGATTGAAAGCACTAGCAACAGCGCCACTCCCGATGACCCCGGGGAAATACTCACGGAGTCCGGTAATAATAGCTTCATTGAGAATTTGGAGGCAGTTTCGCCAACACTTCGGGTTGGGGGCAGGGTCAAGGAAAATGCCGATTTGGTGGAACCACAGATTTGAGCCAGGGAGGTGCGATGGAAATTTTCGGAAATGAGAGGAGAAGGGGATTAAGACACTAAAAGATTTGTTTCTTAGGAGTCGGTTTGCAGGATTGAAGGAGCTGGAAGCGAAGTATGGGCTGGAGCAGGGGGAAATGTTTAGATACATGCAGGTTCGGGATTTTGCCAGAAAGGTGATACAGAGCTTCCCGGTGATGCCGGCCTCCACATTGCTGGAGGAGGTGCTGACGACAGGGGGACTGGAGAAGGGGGTAGTGTCAGCGGTTTACGGAGCTATTTTGGAAGAGGAGAAGGCACCACTGGAAGGGATCAAGGCAAAGTGGAAGGGAGAGCTGGGAGAGGATTTGGAGGAGGGGTGCTGGTGTGAGGTGCTCCGGAGAGTGAATGCCTCCACCTCGTGTGCGAGGTTGGGGCTGATACAGCTGAAGATGGTATACAGAGCCTCACGAGGGCGAGGATGAGCCGATTCTTTGAAGGAGTAGAAGATGTGTGTGAATGTTGCGGGGGGGGGGGGGGGTGGTGCTAATCACTTTCATATGTTTTGGTCCTGTCCAGAGCTAGAGGATTACCGGAAGGAGTAGGGAAATTTGGGTAATTTCTAAAGTGGTGCAGGTGAAACTGGCCATGTTCGGTGTGTCGGACCTGCCAGAGTTGGAAACGGGTGCAGAGGCAGATGTTGTAGCTTTCGTCTCCTCATTGATCGCCCGAAGGCGGATCCTGATAGGTTGGAGAGCAACCTCTCCACCCTGTGCCCTGGCGTGGCGGGGGGACCTGTTGAAATTCTTGACTCTTGAGAAGGTTAAGTTTGAACTGAGGGGATGGATGGAGGGCATTGTTCATTTAGCAGTTTCAAGAACTGGATAACATCGAACATTAGTTGGGGCGTGTGGGTGGGAGGGCTGGGGGGAGGGGGACTCTGTGTGTTAATGGCAACTATGGGTGATCCCTAATTCCTTTTTGTCATTTGTTTGTGTGAACATGTGGGCTAATGTTTGGGGTTTGGTGGGAGGATGGGATCGTTGTTATTGATATGGGGATTGACATATTTGTTACTGATTATTGTTTATTGTTGGTGGGTGTAAATTTGGGGGGAAATGTGAAAAAGGAGGAGAATAAAAAATATTAAAAATAGAAAGAAACTGCGATGAAGCTATGTGAGTGGATGGTAGGTTTTGTGTCAACGTGGTTGCATCAACTTAAAGTCAGGCAAATTTCAAAATAATGGCTTTGGAGTAGAATAGTAAATGGCAGCAAGTCTGGATTTTAACAATGAGGGTGGCAGAAGGAGGTTTGCTACACTTAGGATCGTCCAATTTCCGGAAATAATCTTTAACTAGGCCTTAGACCCCAAAAATGGTATATTGGCCTTTTAAATTCTTTTTTCAATTCATTTTTACGGAATGTGTGCTTCGCTGGCTCTTCCAATTTTTGTTGCCCATCCTAATAATAATAATCTTTATTGTCACAAGTGGACTTACATTAACACTGCAATGAAGTTACTGTGAAAGCCCCTCGTCGCCACATTCCGGCGCCTGTTCGGGTACACAGAGGGAGAATTCAGAATGTCCAAATTACCTAACAGCACGTCTTTCGGGACTTGTGGGAGGAAACCGGAGCACCCGGACGAAACCCACGCAGACACAGGGAGAACGTGCAGACTCCGCATAGGTAGTGACCCAAGGTGGGGATCGAACCTGGGACCCTGGAGCTGTGAAGCAACAGTGCTAGCCACTGTGCTATCGTGCCACCCTAATTGCCCTTGAGAAGGTGGTGGTGAGCTGCGTTCTTGAACCACTGCCGTCCATGTGGTGTAATGTACCCAAAATTAATTTTTGTCTGGAGCGTATAATGAATTTGAATTGAATGGCCGATTTTTCCTTGGGATGGAAAGTGTTGCACCTTGAAATTGGTCCTTTATATGTCTCTATAATAGGCATGCGGAGGACCAATTACAGGCCCCTGCAGAAACTGAGTCCAAATGAAAAGCTTTTACTGGTCCTTACCTGTCTATTTCATAAGCTTCCTCTCAACCTAATTACCTCTTACTTTCCTTTCCTCTTCTCTCCCATATCCCAATATTCCCTTCTTCCTCACGAGTGCATCAAAATCTCCCTTCAACACATCAATGCTATCTCCTTTAACCATTCCCAAGTGGGAGTGAGCTCCACATCCTCATCACTCATTGTTTCCCCTCCAATTCTACCCAGGTCTTCTTCCTCACTTCCCCCCTCACCGCCAAACAAATGCGCTCACCATTGTAATTCAGAATTAATTCCATTTGGTAGTTTTCACGTCAGTGAGTTATGTTAAGCAATATTCACTCCCTTTGGATTAATCCGAGTCATTATTTTATGCATCGAGCGATGCAGCAGCTAGTTTTGCAGGTTTTTTTTAACAAAGGGGCTTATTTCACAGGGTTATTAGTGGGTGGAGATGTGAATCTGGCAGGAGAAGGTGACATTGTTTGTGATATATGAAGGCACATCTTGTATATAAATCTGGAATTACACATTTACAGCCGTGCCTGGGTCTGTGAGCTGTGTGCTGCAGTGCTGCAAAAAAAAGACACAGTGCATGAAGCGCACAGCGAGATAGAAGCTATTAATAATCTGAAAAGTCATTTATCTTGGATGCCTGTTTGTCTTTGTAAATAATGTGATCTGACCAAGGCGTACAAAACACAATCTCTGGGTAGCTTTTGCCTTTGTGTGTTAATATAATAAATAATAAAAGGAATTGCTTCTTGAGAAAAGTAAAATAAGAAATTGTTTATTTAATATAATAGTCACGCATCAACTCATGGTACACCATGGTTCCACGGGTGCTGTCAGCGAGCCCCCCCCTCCCCCCGTAATCTCCACCTCTCCCCCTCAAGACCATTCTCCATGTGTAAAGCAAGGCATTGAATGTCAGCTGTCTGTTTGATCATAGATTATCATCGATTATCATAGAATTTACAGTGCAGAAGGAGGCCATTCGGCCCATCGAGTCTGCACCGGCTCTCGGAAAGAGCACCCTACCCAAGGTCAACACCTCCACCCTATCCCCATAACCCAGTAACCCCACCCAACACTAAGGGCAATTTTGGACACTAAGGGCAATTTATCATGGCCAATCCACCTAAACTGCACATCTTTGGACTGTGGGAGGAAACCGGAGCACCCGGAGGAAACCCACGCACACACGGGGAGGACGTGCAGACTCCGCACAGACAGTGACCAAAGCCGGAATCGAACCTGGGACCCTGGAGCTGTGAAGCAATTGTGCTATCCACAATGCTACCGTGCTGCCCTAAAGTGCAGAAGGAGGCCATTCGGCCCACCAGGTCTGCACCCACCCTCTGAAGGAGTATCCTACCTCAGCCCACCCCCCCGCCCTATCGCCAAAATCCCATAACCCCACCTAACTTGCGCATCTTTTGTACAGTAAGGAGCAATTTTAGCATGGCCAATCCACATAACCTGCACACCTTTTATGCTGCTTTTTCATTCATTCTTGAGAAGTGGGTGTCGCCTGCATTCGGGCTGCCATGCCTCGTGTGACATGTTCCCAGAGCGGTCATCACATGATTCCCCCACCCCCACCGCCCGACTCTGCACTCCTGCCATTGGACGCTCAATGTGTCCATCTTCACCATGCACTGCCTTCTCTCCACAAGCATGACCTGATTGGATGATGCCTGAGTATCAACCAAACACCTGTAGCCACATGCCCAATCCTTTTCTAACGAGTAAACAAAATCCCAGCCTTTCCTTTTTTGGCCTGCCAGATGGTCGAAGTTGACTGTCAGGGGCCGCAGTGGCATTTACTAAAGCCTGATTCTGCCCTCTCCCAACACAGGTGTTGGCAATTTGGAAATACAAATAGAAAATGCTGGAAACGCTCAGCATGTCCAGCAGCATCAGTGGAGAGATAAAATTTGATTGATTTTGATTTGATTTATTGTCACATGTACCGAAGTACAGTGAAAAGTATTTTTCTGCGGCCGAGGGAACGTACACAGTACGTATATAGTAGACAAAAGAATAATCAACAGAGAACATTGACAAATGGTACATCGACAAACAGTGATTGGTTACAGTGCGGAACAAGGGGCCAAACAAAGCAAATACATGAGCGAGAGCAGCATAGGGCATCGTGAATAGTGTTCTTACAGGGAACAGATCAGTCCGAGGGGGAGTCGTTGAGGAGTCTTGTAGCTGTGCGGAAGAAGCTGTTCCTCTGTCTGGCTGTGCGGGTCTTCAGACTTCTGTACCTTCTGCCTGATGGAAGGGTCTGGAAGAAGGCAATGCCTGGGTGGGAGGGGTCTCTGACAATGCTGTCTGCCTCCCTGAGGCAGCGGGAGGTGTAGTCAGAATCAATGTGGGGGTGGCAAGCTTGTGTGATGCATTGGGCTGAGTTCACCACACTCTGCAATTTCTTGCGAGTTCTTGTGAGTTAACATTTCAGGTCAATGGCCTTTCAAAAGAACTCAGTTCTGGCGTCTTGATGAAAAGTCAATAACCTCCCCACCCGGGGGAGAATGGCGGCCCTGACGTCATTTAACAGTCAATTGGTTTTTAATAGACTGGAGGCGAGATTCTCCCCCTCACAGATTTCTGCTCACCAGCCCCCTGCTGTCAGTCATTCGGATGGCTGGCAGCATTGTGGTCCCAGCAGCAGGCAGGAGCAGCGGCCACTGCTGAGACGACTGGCAGTCAGTCCCCAATTGAGAGCATTGCTGGAACCAGGTACCGAGGTGGAGGAGATTTCACTGGGGTCAGGCTGCCAGGCTATCAGAGCCTTTAGCAAAGGTGGGTGGCGACCGGGTTTGAGAGTTCGGGTGAGGAGGACAAAGGGGGAAATGTGATCTTAGGGAGGGGGTATCTCCAATGGGCACAGAGGACATTCAAAGGACGATATGTAAGTGAGGGGTGCATGCTTATTGTCGGATCTTACCTTTCAACTTGTAAAGAGAAATGGGTAGAGCACGCATATCTGAATTTCTCCGGATATTGAGAATTCATTCATTCACTCTCAGGACGTTGGCTGTCTTGGCAAGGTTGGCATTATTTGCCCATCCAAAGTTTTCCTTTACCAGCTGATGGTGGGTCTTCGTTTTGAACTGCTGTAGCCATGTAGTGAAGGTGGTTAGATAATGACTTTAACAGAGCCGCGAGAGATTTCTTCAAAATGGCACATCTTCAGAGTTTTGTAGACATTATTTGGCAGGGGTCAAGCTCTGCGTTCTGCAGAAACCTTCCAAGGTTCTGCGGGCCTGTTTATGTACATCCCTGCCATCTAAACCCACCCCCAGCATTCTCCCCCTTCCAACAAGCTTCGCTAGCTGTCTAGTTTTAACCACATCAAAACTAACGAGATGAAGCAGACACACGTTTAGTGTGGTGGGGGTCTCTAGACTGCCGGGTGCCCGGTTGGGCACTGTGGCACATCACCAATACTGCATCCATTTTTTGTACCCAACGTAAAATGTTCTCCCTCCATTTCAACACGGAGGGAATGATGCATTGTCAAAGACACCTGGCGAGGGGCGGCATGTGGCGCAGTGGTTAGCACTGGGACTATGGTGCTGAGGATCCGGGTTCGAATCCCGGACCTGGGTCACTGTCCGTGCGGACTTTGCACATTCTCCCCATGTCTGCATGGGTTTCACCCCCACAACCCAAAGATGTAGGTGGATTGGCCATGCTAAATTGCCTCTTAATTGGAAAAAGTATAATTGGGTATAAAATAATTTATTTTAAAAAACACACCTGGCGGGTTTCTCCGTTTCAGAGATTCAGGGCAAGATCTTTCGGCCACACTCCGCTGGAAAAGCAGCTTGCTGCAGCACAGCATAGCGTTGAAAACTAGGAGACCCCGTTCTCGGGATCTACCGGCTCGCAAAGCCTCGCGTGATTCAACCTAATCTCACGAGACTTTGCAAGGGGAATTCTGCCCACAATGGGTGGGATCAATTTTTGGCAAATCTGCATATTAGAGCACGGCAGTAAGCCTCACTCTAATGTGCAGATTTCCCAAGGTACCTGAGGCTTTGGGATTCGATCCCTTTGTCTCGGGGACCTCAGACGAGCGCTGCTTGGTACTGGTCCCCACAAACGATGACCAGGCGGAACGGCACTCGTGGGGGTCACCAAGGAGATCGGAGGCCCCCAGCTGCATGCCCTTTGGGCAGGTTGGTGTCTTAGCACTGCTGGTGCCACCTGGGTACTGCCAGCCTAGCACCCTGGCAGTGCAACATGAGTGCCAGTCTGGCAGTGCCAAGGTGCCCATGTGGCACTGCCAGCTGTCAGGGGAAATGCCAGGGTGCCAAGCTGGCATTTCTGTGTGTGCAATTGGGCCGGGTATGCTCGGTGTGGGTGTTGGTGGGTACAGGGGGACCCTCTCATGCTGTGTTTGAGCTGGGGGAGGTCAGAACTTTTCGTTGTGGGCCTCGGAGAGCGGGACGCCATTTAAAAATGGCATCCCAATCTCTCACCGCAACAGGGATTTCCGGCAAGCGGAGCTCCCCGTTGTATAAAAACGGGGCTATGTGTAGCTTTGGACGCGCGTTCCATGTTTAGACCCCTTGTTCAAAGCCATATGTTTCTTGGCACTGCGAGTTACGGGAAACACGTCGCGCAGGAACTTTGTTCCCTTATGGTGATCATGCACTAAGTGTTGACACCGGGACAGAATTGGTGGACATCTACGACAGCAAAATTGGCGCCGCTCCTGGAGTAATTCATCAACTGTTAATAGACTAGCGCCAGCGCCACGTGGAACATGATTGATTCCAATGAAAAACAGTTTCGGATTCGCCAGGGTTGGGATCGACACTTGAGAGGCTGACAGGCTGTAGCCTCCACCCCACTCGACTCCACTCGACTCCACTCCATTAGCACTCCACTCCCCGCACATTCATCCCAGCCAACCAGATGGCGCTGGTTGCGTTGGGGCGCACCAATCCCATTGATGGGTCGGCTGGGGCCAGAGGGCACCTCGGGGGGGGTGGCCTGGGTGTACACCCATACGACGCAGGGCACTGATTTCCCAATGGGCAGTCAGAGGCGTGTGCAGTTGCATGGCTGCCTTGTGCACTGTGCCCGTCTGCCCCGACCCCCACGACCCACTTCCTGGCCGCCCCTGCTACTACCCCCCCCGGCCCTGGGGAATCGAGGTGGGGAATCGCGGAAACCCTGGAGAATACCAGGTCAGGCGCGCTAAGATATGCAGAATGCGTTTACTGTACATGCAGAATAGAACACACTGACGCTGCTGTTGAGGCACTGGTGCGTGGCAATATGGTGGGCACCCGGCCCCGGCCACGATTCTGGCCTCACGACCAATTCTCCGCCCAATCGCCTTTCCCCATTCCGGCGTCGGCCGATGGAGAATCTCGCCAATGTCCTTTGGATGACAAGTTAAAAAGAGATCTGCCCGTCTGTTCTATTGTTTAAGGTGAAAGGCAAAGTTCCTGCAACAAGCTTAGGAGAAAGCTTGAGAGCTTTCCCGCTGCCCCAGGTAACATTAGTCCCACCTCCAAGCATGTCAAATATCAGGGAAACTATATAATTTACTGTATGTGGGATCTTACATTTGCACAAAATGGCTGCCAGGTTTACCTATCACCGCACTTCCAAGTAGTTCACCGCAAAGTACTGAGATATTTCCCTGAGAGATAGCATCTAATATAAATATTGCCTCTGCTGCCTTTGTTTTAACCAAGCAAATGGATAGAAAACATAAATATTCCCCTGCATACTCACTCAATATTGATAAAGTCTATCACATGCAGCCACATCAGGGATTTAATTTAACCGAAGACGCGTTTTATTGTTAAGGTTTTAAAAATAAATAATTAGTTGTTAGATAATTACATAAAAATACTGCAGGACCCAGGCTGTGTTGAATTCTGTAACGGAGGGCAATGAACAACAAAATTCTACTGAATTATTAATAGTCTTTAATTATGTGTATTCTAATCACTTTTCATTAAAATGCAGAATCACTGTATGAGCTGCAGTATTACTCAATGTAGAGGTTTAATGGTGAGGAGGCGATTGCACTTTATGGAATCCAGGAACCTTGGGCGCAATTCTAAGTGTGGTAGTGAGTGGGAATTGCCGCGAGCTGCCCAGCGCTAAGCCCAGTGAGGCCGGCAACGCTATTTAATGTTAATTGGTCCACTTAACGAAACCTCACGGGCTTCACGCCGTCAATGAATGTTCGCCAGCTGATTCGCCGGGACTGCGCTCACCAGCCCCCCGCTAAACTGCACGTACACAGCCAACCCCACTCAGCTCACCGCCATGGTGCCAAGACGCCCCTCCCAAGGTTTGGAGACGCAGACCCAGGGAGGCTCCTAGATGCGGTCGAGGCCAGGAGGGATGTCCTGCTCCCCCGAATTAGCGGAGGGTGAGCCACAAGACAGGCAGTGCTGCCTGGGACAAAGTGGCAGCGGCCGTCAGCTCGGGCAGTGTGACCAGGAGGACCAGCCTCCAGTACCGCAAGAGTGAGTGTCAGCACGGATGAGTTGACATCACCCCCCAACTGGAGACTTTTCCTTCGCCACGCGAGCATCCCCCCCCAACCCTCCATGTGCCCCCCAACCCTTCCTTCTGGGGCACAATCTTTTGAGAACCATACAGTTGTTGATGCACGTCAAATGGAGGCACAAACATCCAGGCGAGACAGCAGTCAGAGGTCTGCTGGATCCCAGGTCCCATCCAGATGCCACACCTCCAGACCAGGCGATCCCGGAGCTGATGGAGATGTTAGGGAGTGGCCGAGACATTCAGATGGAGATTTCAGTAACACTCCAGCAGGTCCACAGCCAATTGGAGGAGTCCCAGAGGCTATGGGCGCAGTAGATGTCGCTGGCAATTTGTGGCACCGAGGCCAAAACTGCCAAGGTGCTGACCGAAGTGGAGTATCTGGTGCACAATCTCAGCAGCATTAGTGGAGGTGTCAAGGCGTGACGCAGTCAGTGACGGCAATGGCTGAGGGTCTCGGCAGAATGTCCGACTCGCTGGGGGACGTGACCCAATACCAGGCTTACCTTGATGAGGTTCGGAGGGACATGTCCTGATCTCAGGTGGGAATGGCCGGGAGAGGGAATACTCCTTCTTCTCGAAAGTGTATCGGGTATATTTCCGGATTGACATGTTTGTGGTGAGCTGGGTGGTACTGATGGGGGTGGAAGGAGCAGATAAGAGCGGGAATAGTCATTTTGGGCCACGCTCTGCACTATCTAGCTGTGAGACTTCATTCGGGTCAAGTGCAGAGGCCCGGGTGGAGGTTGGATTTGGGGCTTTTGGCCGACAAGGAGTTCTGTGGGAAGGTGACAGTCGCAATTATGAATTATGTTGAGCTCTTTATGAATGGTGAGGTATCGACAGCGACGTTTGGGGCGGCCTTGAAAGTAATGGCCCGGGGGGAATTTATTTTTTTCAAGGCCCATAAGTATACGGTGGGGAGAGGGGAGGAGTAGCGATTGTTGGACAAGATAGTTGAGGTGGATAGGACGTACTCTGTGGCCCCCACAAAGAGGTTGTTGGTGGAAAGAAAGAGGCTGCAGGAGCAGTTTGACCGGTTGACGACAGGAAGGGTGGTGGGTCAGCTGAGACGGACGCGGGAGATGCAGTATGAGTATGGGGAGAAGATGGGCCGCATGTTGGTCCACCAGCTGTGGCAACAGGCGACATCGAGTAAAATCCTTCAGATGAAAACGGAAGGGGGGAAATAAGGTGTTCAAGGCATTCTATGAGGCATGTATAGGGCTGAGCCGGGGGGACGGGGGGAGGAGACTGGTATAGGTTGGTTTCTAGATGGACTGGACATCCGGGAGTTGGAGGAGGGGAAGAGGCAGGCGCTGGAGGAACCATTTGGGCTAAAGTAAGTGACGGAGTGTATTGGCATTATGCAGTCATTTAAGGCACCAGGGCTGGATGGCATCCCGGTTGAATTTCATAAGCAGTTCCTAAATTCAGAGCGAGTTACCCCCCCCGCCCCCCCCCCCCCCCCCCACCCACCCCCCCCGCCACCTTTTGGGCATGTGTAATGAAGCGGAGGAAAAGGGAGAGCAGCCGGTGATGTTGCCGTTGACTTTGCTGATTCCGAAAAAGGAGAAAGATCCATTGGAGTGCCGGTCCTAGGGGCCCATATCACTGCTGAATACAGACGTGAAAGTCCTGGAAAAGGTATTGGCGAGAAGGTTGCAGGGATGTGTGCCGGAGGTGATCTCAGTGGACCGAACGGAGTTTGCAAAGGAGAGGCAGCCTTCTAATAACATTAGGAGGTTGCTAAATATAATTATGACCCCTTCGGGGGGCCGAGTGCCGGAGGAGATTGAGTCAATGAATGCAGAGAAGGCCTTTGACCAGGTAGAGTGGAGGTATTTGTTCAAAATCCTGGGGAGGTTTGGTTTGGGCCGAGGTTTGTGGCGTGGATTCAGTGACTGTCTGCATCCCATAGTAAGGAAGGCAAATGCAATGTTAGCATTCATGCTGAGAGGACTAGAATACAAGATCAGGGATGCACTTCTGAGGCTGTAGAAGGCTCTGGTCAGACCCTATTTGGAGTATAGTGAGCTGTTTTGGGTCCTGTATCTAAGGAAGGATGTGCTGGCCTTGGAAAGGGCCCAGAGGAGGCTCACAAGAATGATCCCTGGAATGAAGAGCTTGTCATTTGAGGAATGGTTGAGGACTCTGGGTCTGTACTCATTGGAGTTTAGAAGGATGATGGGGATCTTATTGGACCTTACAGGATACTGCGAGGCTTGGATAGAGTGGACGTGGAGAGGATGTTTCCACTTGTAGGAAAAACTAGAACCAGAGGACACAATCTCAGCCTAAAGGGACAATCCTTTAAAACAGAGATGATGATGGATTTCTTCAGCCAGAGGGTGGTGAATCTGTGGAACTTTTTGCCACAGAAGGCTGTGGAGCTCAAATCACTGAGTATCTTTAAGGCCGAGATAGATAGGTTCTTGATTAATAAGGAGATCAGGGGTTATGGGGAGAAGGCAGGAGAATGGGGTTGAGAAAAATATCAGCCATGCTTGAATGGCGGAGCAGATCCGATGGGCCGAATGGCCTAAATCTGCTCCTATGTCTTATGGTCTTATGGCAAGTGTGCGAACGAATGAAACAAACTTGGGGTATTTTGGGTTGCACAGGGGAACGATGCAAGGGTGTCCGCTGTCCCCGCTGCTATTCGCCCTGGCGACTGAGCCCTTAGCGATGGCACTTTGGGCCTCAACTGAGTGGCGGGGGATTGAGAAGGAGGGCAAGATGCACCGGGTGTCACTGTATGACGATGACCTGTTGCGGTTCGTGACAGACCTGTTAGAAAGCATGGGTAGAATCACGGGTTTACTGGAGAGGTTTGGAGCCTTCTTGGGCTATAAATTTAATGTTGGGACAAGCGAGGTGTTTCTGGTGAACCCTACTGGGCAGGGGAGTGAACCTGGGGCCTCTGTCATTTCAGGTGGCAAAGGGGATCCAGGTAACGCATGAGGAGACCACAATACAGCGGTGAAATTTGACAGGGTTGGTGGGAAAGGTTAAGGTGGGACACTCTGCAACTGACATGGATGGGGAGGGTGTACTGCCAAGATTCCTGTTGTGTTTCAGTCCCTGCCGATTTTGCTCCCCAAGGCCTTTTTTCAGCAGGTAGGTGCATTCATCTCTGAATTTGTGTGGGCAGGAAGGGTGCCGAGGGTTCTACTACAAAGGCAGAGGCGGGAAGGGGGGCTGGCGCTCCCAAATGTGTTGCATTATTATTGGACAGTGAATGCGGAAAAGGTGAAGCGACGGGGCGGGGGACAGGGGGGGGGTGCAGATTGGGTTAGGTTAGAGGAGTCTTGCGAGGGTAGTGCCTGAGGGCCCTTGTGACGGCTCACTGTCATTCGCCCTGAGGAAGTACATGAGCAGTCCTGTGGTGGAGTCGTCCATAAAGGTTTAGAACCAGCTGAGAAGGGAGGCGCTTCAAAGTATGCAAGACTGTGTGAGAATCATAGGTTTGCGCCGGGGTGGGTGGCGGGGGAGGGTGTGGATCGGATGTACAGGAGATGGAGGGAGGATGGGCTCGTGCGGGTCAAGGACATGTTTGTGGAGGGCATGTTTGCTGGGCTAGAGGAACTGCCGGAGAAGTTTGAGTTACCACAGGGGAGTGAGTTCAGATATTGGTAGGTGTGGAACTTTACTCGCAAGGAGCTGCCTTCAATCCCTCAGGTACTGGTACATGCGCTTTTGCAGAAAATGGTGCTCCCAGATGATGGGGTGGATGCCAGGATTGGGGACTTATATGGGTGGTTGGGAGAGCAGGGCACGACCTTAGTGAAAACGATCAAGTGAAAGTGGGAGGAGGAGGTACAATAGAATAGAATCCCTGCAGTGCAGAAGGAGGCCATTTGGCTCATTGAGTCTGCACCAGCCCTTGGAAAGAGCACCCTACTTATGCCCATGCCTTCACCCTATCCCTGTAACCCAGGAACCATACTGATAGAAATTGACTTTTCTAATCAGCTATAATCATGAGAGTAAGGGGAGGTGATAGAGGTTTAATTGAGAACTCATTAAGAATAAATTAACTATAATCATATTAGGCATTACTTCAGTGCAACAAGTAGCTGGGAACCCACTAAGGGTTAATCCAGATAACACTCTTTAATTTCTGTAATTTCTTTCTCAGGTTTTACATTTTGCAAGCCACTTGAAACTGCGAGGTCATTGACGTCAACTAGCTAAAAGGCCCCATTGTGTTGTAAGAACTGGTAGTTCAGTTTCTATGGAAACAGCCAGTCTAGAGATACTTTCTGAATGAAAATTGACAAGCAATGGTATGGGAAAATGGCACCAAGACATTTAAATACATATATCTCTTAAATTGATAGACAGACAGTTTGGCCGAAGTGAGTGAATTATAAATTAGTTAAAGCCAATCAGAGGTGAAAAGAAGGTGAGGTGTTAAGATAATAATCTCTTTAAGAATAACCTATCGGGATGGAAAAATTCATTCCGGAATCATTCTCTCTCTCTCTGAAACCTATTTCCTTGCTGCTTGCTTTTGCTATCGCCACCTTTCTTTTGTTTAGTTATGTTATTCTGTGTATTATGATTTGAAGAATTACCACAATCTGTATTTTAAAACTCAACCACTGTATTCGCTAAAGACAATCAATTTGACTAGCTTGCTAAAGGGCTAGTCAGAACTCTTTAAATGATTTATTGAAAATAAATTCACCAGTGGGCACAGCTGACAATAAAGTTGCAGTGGACTTTGGCAAAAAGCACAGAATTGACCTCTGTTATTTGGGAACTGAGAAGGGATAACGGATATCCAGGGTTCCGAATAGACACAGAGATCCATCACATATCTAAACCGGGCTGGTTTATCACAGCGGGCTAAACAGCTGACTTGTAATGCAGAACAATGCCAGCAGCGCAGGTTCAATTCCCGTACCAGCCTCCCGAACAGGCGCCGGAATGTGGTGACTAGGAGCTTTTCACAGTAACTTCATTGAAAGCTACTTGTGACAATAATCGATTATTATTATTAAACTTTTGGACACTAAGGGACAATTAACCATGGCCAATCCACCTAACCTGTACATCTTTGGACTGTGGGAGGAGACTGGAGCACCATGGGGAAACCCACGCAGACACGGGGTGGAAGTGCAAACTCCACACAGTCACCCAAGGCCGGAATTGAACCCGGGACCCTGGAGCTGTAAGGCAGAAGTGCTAACCACTAGGCCACCGTACTGACCCCATTGGGGAGGGAGATAGGATGGGGGCTTTGGTGCAAAGTAATGTGCCGAGTGAATTCAATCTCCTCTTCTGCAAGGATGAGTCTTATACAATTTAACGTGGCGCTTAAGGTACACATGACCTTGGCCCAGATGAGTGGTCTTTTCCCAGAGGTAGTGGACTGGTGCAGGAGATGTGGGAGGGGGCCGGCCAACCAGGCCCATATGTTTTGGAGGTGTGAGGAGTTGGAGAAATTTTGGTACGCGGTGTTTAGGAACCTATTGAGGATTGTAGGGTTTGAGATGAAGCTGGACACTATGGTGGGGATCTTTGGGGTGTCGGAAGTGTCGGAGCTGCTGGAGGGAAAGGGGCCCAATGTCAGGACCCTCGCTTCTCTGATTTCCTGGCGACGGATATTTTTGAATTGGAGGTTGGCCTCGCTGCAGGGGGTCACGGATTGGTTAGGAGACTTGTACTAGTTTCTCAAGTTGGAGAAAATTTAATTTGCCCGAAGGGGGTCAGAGGAGGGCTTTGCGGTATTGTGGAGGGTGGTTTTGACTTTATTTGAGGAGCTTTTTATCACGGGTAGAGCGGTAAATGGAGAAAATACAAACTACATACTCTGTTGGATGTTAAGGTTCTGTTATTATGTTCAACATGTTAGGAATAATATAGCTTTCGAAACTTCCGTGAAGTCTCTGTGATGTCTGGAAGCATGTCATACTGGGCGCTGTAAGGCAGAAGTGATTTATGATTTACAGAAATACTAAATGTTAGTTACCCTGCCACAAGACAATGATGGGCATAAGTTCAATGGCCAGGGTGATCCAAACCAGATACGGCCCTGAGGTTGAGATGCTTCTCTGCTAGAATACCAGCTATGCCTCCGGGATCACATGCTCACTTGCAGGTCAGGAGATATCAGTTTGAGCCCCATTACAGAGACACAAGCACACAGGTTAGGCTGCCCTTAAGTGCAATACTGAATGAGTGCTGCCCTGCCGGAGCCAAGGGGCCACCTTTTGGGCGAGACGTTAACTCAAGGCCCCGCCTGCCCCACCGGCTGGGTGCAAATCATTCCAAATGCTATCTTGAAGAAGAAGAATGGGGTCCTGGCCAATATTTATCCCTCCACCCCATCACTAAAGCAAGCAGTCTGGTCATTATCACATTGTTGTTTGTGGAGATTCGCTGTGTGAATATTGGTTGCTGTGTGTCCTCCATTACAGCAGTGCTACACCTCAACATTATACAATTGACTGCAAAGTACTCGGAGTGTCCTGAGGTTCCTGAAAGGTGCTATGGAAATGCACATTCTTCTTATGCTACTCTGTTATGCTGAATTTCCTGGGATGGCCAGATTAATATTACACATTGCCACATTCAGAGCTGCTGTCTGTGTAAGAGGGATCGTGTAAATATAGCATCATACAAGCTAAGATTTTACATCATGATTAAGAACAAGAACAAAGAAAATTACAGCACAGGAACAGGCCCTTCGGCCCTCCCAGCCTGCGCCGATCCAGATCCTTTATGATTTACACAAATCAGTGTACCCATTACTTTCTTTCTAACTTGTACTTGGACAGGGACACTTCATTCATCCAATGTTTAGTTTGCCCAGTGGCCTTTTCGCTCATGTAAAAATGAGCGATGGTGGTGATGGCGAGGGTGAGGCAGTGTAGGATTACTGCTGACATTGATTCAGTGATTCACACAAGGTATTCTTTTCTCCAAATTGTGGGAATGAAATGGAAAACAAAATCTCCAGCTAAACTAAAGAATAATATTCACTTACTCACTTTTCAACAGGGTAGGGAGGGGGTAAATGAGGAGTAATGGAATAGAGTTAATCAGCCAATAAGTTAGTTGGCCAACATGTTTGGAGCTATTGCTAGATCAGGTTCTGAGGAATGACATGGATCATGTCAATGAGCTAAACATGGGCAAGCACGGAGGCAATAGTGACCATCGCTCTAAGGTTTAAGATTCAACTGGAGAGGGGGAAACACAGGATACAGGTTGGGATCAAATTTTGAAGGGAAGGAGTACCTGGATTCTGATCCAGTGACAGGAGAGGAACATCAATTAGTTCCAAGTTAGTGTGGCACGTGGCCTGGAGGCATTCAGTAGACAAAAATAAGGATATTCCAACGTGGACTTACCACCCCATCAGTCTACTCTCCATCGTCAGGACAGTGATGGGACTCTTACTTCGCAATAACTTGCTCATTGACACTCAGTTTGTGTTCTGCCAGGGTCACTCAGCTCCTGACCTCATCATAATTTTGATTCAAACATGGACAAAAGCGCTGAATGCCAGAGGTGTGGTGAGAGTGACTCCCCTTGACATCAAGGCAGCATTTGACCGACAGTGGAGTCAAGGAGCCCTAGCAAAACTGGAGTCAATGGAAATCAGGGGGAAGCTCTCCATTAGTTCGGGGTCTACCCCGCACAAAGGAAAATGGTTGTGTCACTTGGAGATCAGTCATCTCAGACCCAGGGCTGCAATTGGGGAGTTCCACAGGGTAGTGGCCCCAGTCCAACCACCTTCAGTTGCTTCGTCAATGGGCAATACAACCTGGCATAGCCAGTGACACCTACATCATTTGAATAGGTACGACATGGAGAGGTGCGACTGTGGGCTGCCGGGCCGGAAATTGGCCGGGCTGGCTGGAGTGAGGCTGGGGGGACCCTGACAGGTCCGGGGGGGGGCTGCGGTTGACAGAGAAAATGGCCGAGCGGCCGGGGTAACTCCCCCATGGGACTGGGGCAGTGTCCAGGCAAGTCACCCAGCTGTCACCCATCGGCGGGGCATCATGTGGCCCACCCAGGGCAACACCCACTGTAGCCCCTACGGGGGAGCGGGACAGGGGCCACGGAGCGTACCCCTGGCAAGAGCAGCCAATAGTACCCCTTGCATCAGGGTTGGACGCCAGGGCCAGAGTCCCCATGGTGCCTGGCAACAGGGGTGTGGAGGTGGGGGTGTGATCAATGGGGTATAGCCCGCAGTGCCAACCGCGGCCACCATGTAGCCTGGTGGACCTGGTTGGACACGGGAGTGTTCACCATGCTCCTTTGCACCCCTGCAGACAATGGATATTGGAATTCAACCCGCAAAGGTTGCCTTCTTGCTGGCCGCCGCAGCCCTGGGGGATGCCCCTGTGCCTGTACGAGCTGGAGCTGCTTGAGGAGGAGGAGAGCTGCAGCAGCGGAGCGGGCAGCAGCAGAGCGTGCAACAGTGGAGCGTGCCACACAGGAATAGGAGACAGCCGCCCAGGATGGAGAACTGGCTGCTCAACAGGCCGAGGAGGAGGTGCCAAGGAGGCACTGCATGAGGCTTTGTGTGTACCAGCAACCCTGTCATTCAAGGACCTGCGGACTGAGCAACCCATCGGAGACTCCGGCTGAGCAGGGAGACAGTGCAACATATCTGACAGATCATGGAACACCTGGCACTGCGGGGGTAAGGGGGAATCCCTGAACTTTTACGCCATGGGGCCCTTCCAGGCATCGAGTGGGGACCTGTCCGGGATCTAAGACCTCAGTGCACAGGTGAATCAGTGCCATCATGGAGGCCCTATATACCCAGCTAGCTCAATACATCCATTTCAACGTGGACCGAGCCCACCAGGATGCTTGGGCAGTGGGGTCCGCCGCCATCGCCGACATGCCCTGGGTCCAGGGAGTGATCAATAGGATGCAAGTCCCCCTATAAGCACTGCCGATGACAGGCCGCTCTACACAAACCGAAAGGAGATCCGCTCGATGAACATGCAGTTAATATGGGACCATCAGATTGCATCATGCACGTCTGCGCTCGATACACGGGCAGTGTACATGATGCCTTCAATCTGGCACACTTGACGATTCCTGACATGTTCAAGAGGCCCCCCAGCTGGGGGGTTGGCTCCTGGGTGACAGGGGTTATCCACTACTGTCTTGGCTGATGACACCTATCCGGAGGCCACAGACTGATGAGGAGACCCGCTACAACGACGCCCATGCAGCAACCAGGGGCGTGATCGAGAGGTGCTTCGTCCTCCTGAAGATGCGTTTCAGGTGCCTGGACCGCTCTAGAGGGGTCCTCCAGTATGATGCTGAGAAGGTCATCATGGCGGCCTGCTGTGTCCTCCACAACATCCCACAGCAGAGGGGCGATGTGCTAGGGGTGGAGGTTGAATGCCAGGCCTCATACCTCTGTAAAATCGCTCTTCAATCTCCTTTGCCACAAGGAAAACCATCCCAGCCTTTCCAACCAAACCATGTAACTGAACAATTACCCCACCTGCCTCCTTCAGGGGCCATATGGACTCAACACGTTTGGCGCTGAGCCATTAGAGACCCCCGGGTGCCGAGAAGCAAGGCACCTGGCACTCCCAGTGGCACGTTGGCATTTCCAGCTTGGCATCCTGATAGTAACACCATGGCACACTGCCAGGGTCCCTGGGAGGCAGTGCCTGGGTGCCATGATGTTACTATCAGGATGCCAAGCTGGCAATGCCAACGTGCCAGTGGGAGTGCCAGGTCAGATTGGCACTGCCAGTGTTTGGGCCCAGGGGAGGGGCCTTGCCCACTGGAGGGGGACGGGGCAGAGTGGGGAAGCGGGAGTGGAGGGGGATTCCAAGGGGCCTCGACAAGGTGGGGGGGGGGGTGAATGGTGGGTCAGTAAAGCAAGTGGGGGGGGGGGGGGTGGGGGCTGCTGAAAGGTAGGGGAAAAGATCAGGGCTGCTATTCAAAATGGGGTCCCGATCCGCGAGCAGCCAGCAGGAAATCTCTCTGAGTGTGGCCTCGGCAGAGAGAAACTGCCTGAGGCCAAAGAAGTGCTGATGAATAAAGGGTGCTCAGGCTTCGTCAAACACCCGGTCAAAAGCCTCCCAAAGCGGACTTTAACTTTTGTCAGCTGAATAGCACCCGTTAACTCTGTAAGGGCGGCATGGCGGCACAGTGGTTAGCACTGCTGCCTACGGTGCTGAGGACCCGGGTTCGAATCCCGGTCACTGTCTGTGTGGAATCTGCAATTCTCCCCGTGTCTGCGTGGGTCTCAGCCCCACAACCCAAAGATGGGCCTGGTAGGTGAATTGGCCATGCTAAATTATCCCTTAATTGGAAAAAAAAATAATTGGGTACTCTAAATTTATAAAAGTAAACTCTGCTTCTCTCTCTACAGACGCTGCCAGACCTTCTGTGCTTTTCCAGCAATTTTCTGTTTTTATTACGTGTTTGTGAAGCGTAGCCACTGCTTTAAGATAGGCAAACACAGCACACAATTTTGCACAGCCAAGTTCCCCAGGCAGTAATAAGATATTGATCATGTAACATTGGCCATATTTCAGTGAAAGAAAAGAAAAATACTTCAGAGTGGGCGGGATTCTCCCCTACCCGGCGGGGCGGGGGCTCCCGGCAGGACGGAGTGGCGTGAACCCACTCCGGCGTCGGGCCGCCCCAAAGGTGCGGATTCCGCACCTTTAGGGGTTAGGCCCGCCACGGAGTGGTTTGCGCCCCGCCGGCCGGCAGGAAAGGCCTTTGGTGCCACACCAGCCGGGGCCAAAGGGACTACACCGGCCGGCGGAAGTCCGTTCGTGCGCGGGAGCGTCAGCGTCTGCTGATGTCATCCCCGCGCATGCGCATGGGAGGGTCTCCGCGATGGCCGACGCGTAGTAAAAGAGTGCCCCCATGGCACAGGCCCGCCCACGGATCGGTGGGCCCAGATCGCGGGTCAGGCCACCGTGGGGGCACCCCCCAGGACCAGATCGCCCCGCGCCCCCCCCCCCCCAGGACCCCGGAGCCCGTCCGCGCCGCCTGGTCCCACCGGTAAGGGACCTGGTTTAATTCACGCCGGCGGGACCGGCATAACAGCAGCGGGACATCGGCCCATTGTGGGCCGGAGAATCGCCTTGGGGGCCCGCCGACCGGCGTGGCGCGATTTCCGCCCCCGCCGAATATCCGGTGCCGGAGAATTTGGCGGCCGGCGGGGGAGGGATTCATGCCGGCCCCCAGCGATTCTCTGACCCGGCAGGGGGTCAGAGAATCCCACCCCATCGAAAATAAACCAAAGCTCTTGTAAAGCTCCCAACAGGTTTGCACGTCTGTGGAGAGAAATTGCAGAGTTAACCTTTCGTGTCCAATATGACTCTTCTTCCTTCAAAGAAGTGACGTACTGGATTTGAAACGTTAACTCTGTTTCTTTCTTCACAGATGCCACGAGACCTGTTGAGAATTTCTCGCACTCGCTTTCTTTATCTGAAGATCGAAGGGCAAATGTTGGTCAGGAACGTTACTATGCTGTTGTTTGAAAAATGCCCTGAGGTCCTTTCTGTATGGGACCTTGTTCTAACTTCATGCCACAAAGACCGCACCTCTGGCAGTACAGCACTCCCTCACGGGTGCACTGAAGCGCCAGTCTTGATTCTGTGCTGAAGTTCTGAAACAAGACTTGAAAGTGTACCCTTCTGCGCTGTTCAAATGTGTCGGCAATGAGCTACAACTGACATTTTACTTGATCGACACATACATTCCAATCTTTTAAGTTTAACATCTTAAGCGTAAGAGGGAAAAAAAACAGGTGAAGAAACACATCTGGGATTTATGCATCAAACAAACGCCAGCAAAACACTAAAAAACATTTCCCCCTGACCTTTAAAAAGGAATATTGACATTTCATCCACTTTTCACTTTATTTTGCATGCATTATTTCAAAAACTGATTTTACTGCAATAGCTCGATGAGAATGAATTGATTTTCAGTTGTCAAAAGAAAAATGGCTGGTGTCCTTGCTCGCTCCCATAGCCTGAAGCAAAGGCAGGTGGTACACTGGGAGTTACAGAGGCTGGAAAATTGTATTTCTTGTTACAAACAAGATTCAATTTATATTTCTGCTTTAATAGGAAAAAATAAATGAAAGGAGGCAACAAACAGCACAAGGGCTATTGGCAAAGTTTGGATGAGTTTAACAGGTGTTCCTTTGCTCCTCGTTGTCTCTTATCTGACGTTGATGTCAAGCGACCTCACCATGACCTGGATAGGACAGTGTCCAATCATCCTCACGTTTACAAGTTTGCGGGGGCATTCTAATCAAGGCCTTTCAAACAAGGAAGGGATTCAATAGGATACACACAGAGAAACTATTCTTCCTGGTGGGACAATCCAAAACAACCTTAAAGCTAGAGTCCACATCCAGTTTGAAGTGGAATTGGGAAACAAGGGCGGCAGGATGACGCAGTGGTTTCATAGGAATTAGGAGCAGAAGTAGGCACTTCAGCCCTTCGAGCCTGCTCAGCCATTCAATCAGATCATGGTTGAACTCTTACTGGCCTCAAACCCATCTCCCCACCTGTTGCCCATGTCCCTTTAACCCGTTTTTTAAATCAAAAATGTCTCTTCCTTGAAACCATTTAAAGACTCAGATTCTGACGCACTATTGTGCAGCGAGTTCCACAAATTCATCACTCTCTGCGGGAAGTAGTTCCACCTCATCGCAGTTAGCACTGCTGCCTCATGGCACCGAGGACCCGGGTTCAATCCTGACCCCCGGGTCACTGTCTGTTTGGAGTTTACACATTCTCTCCGTGTTTGCGTGGGTCTCACCCCCACCATCCAAAGATGTGCAGGGTAGGTGGATTGGCCACGCTAAATTGCCCCTTAATTGGAAAAATTAAAAACAAATCTGCAAAACAGAAATTGGGAAACATGTCTCCATGTCATCAGGAACTCTCTTCCTCCTGCAAAAAGGCTGCGTCAATGGAAATCTTCAAGGCTGAGATTGAGAGATGATTGTGGGATAAGTGGAATACGGGTATGCTCCCAACCCTTAAACTGCCCAGATTTCTAATGTGACTTCAAAGGGGATGAAGCCCTCAGATCCGCCCCAAACCCTGGTCCCCCCATGAAAAACAGGCCCAGGTTCCGACAAAGAGTCATGTTCGACTCGAAACATCAACTTTATTTCTCCCTCTCTCCACAGATGCTGCCAGACCTGTGGAGATTTTCTGTTTTTATACCAGAACATTGCTGAGGCCAGGAGCTTTGCAGTCATGACCTTTTACAGCTGCCAGAAAATACAAAACTGACAGTAGGTATTCCTTTCAAGCTGTCCTGAATTTGTAACCTCTCTTCAAGTCCCAGTACCAGTCTGAGAGGCAGGCATCCCTTCCTTTGTCAGCGAACCACTGCAAACCTTTCTTTCATACTGCCATTTTGGGAATAGTTTGGATGGCACTTATTTCTCTTTCCAGTTGGTTCAGGACTTGTCATCTATCTGTCTTGTATCGTCAGCAAACTCTGGGTATGTGGACACGGCGGATCAAAGATCCTTCTCTGTCTGAAACTGCAACTCACCGTTGCACTTTTATAGCATCAGGAGACATGCAGCCCTTCACATTCTCAGAAGGGGTGCCCCGAACACCACTTCATTCATCACTACCCACCCAAAACCCAATGGAGCTTTATCCGGTTATCACCATCTATGCCTGGCCGTTAAGGCAGTTTTCAGGAGAATTAACCAATTTGTCAGTAACGCCAAAAAAACAAAGGGCGCGATTCTCCGATGCCGCGCCGGTTGGGAGAATCGCCTGGCACGCCATTTTTCCCGCGACGCTGGTCCGACGCCCTCCCGCGATTCACCCAAGCGGTGAGAACGGCCCCGTCGAGTTCTGCGCGGCGCAGGCCGGAGAATCGGCCAAGACACCCAAAATGGCGATTCTCCGCCACCCCTGCTATTCTCCGGCCCGGATGGGCCAAAGTCCCGACGGCGTGACCCCAGTTCACGCCGTCGCCGTTCACACCTGGTAAATAAAGTCGTCAGCCAGTCGTGCTGGCTGACGCTGAGCAGTGAGGAGATGAGCGGACTGTTCCGGCGCTCCTGCAGACCAGGTCGGCTTCCCCGAGAACGCTGCGGCCAATGGGGCGGGGGTGGGGGGGGGGGGAGAGGGTGGGAGGGGGGTAAGGGAGGGAGTGGAGGTGGGAGGGGGGGTGAGGGAGGGAGTGGAGGTGGGAGGGGGGTGAGGGAGGGAGTGGAGGTGGGAGGGGGTGAGGGAGAGTGTGGAGGTGGGAGGGGGAGGGCGAGTGTGGAGGTGGGAGGGGGGTGAGGGAGGGAGTGGAGGTGGGAGGGGGTGAGGGAGGGAGTGGAGGTGGAAGGGGGTGAGGGAGAGTGTGGAGGGTGTAATCCATCCGTGGATGCCACATGTCAGCCGTCCTGATATGGCAGGACGGTGACGAGGACACGTCCGCAGGTTGTCGTGTGGCTGATGGGCACAGGCGAGCGGCACACTGGTGAGGAGGACGGTGTGAACTGACCTTTGGACGCAGACAGTGACCAGGTGTTAGGCTGGCTGGGTGTCTGCAGCGCGACCAGGCCACCGGGGCACACAGGGATCCCATGCAGCCCGGCTGGCGAGGTGTGGAAGAACCTCCGTGTAACGTGTCGTTTCTCTGCCCCCCACCACCCTCCTGCAGGTCACCATGTATGCCAACCAGACAGCGATGTTCACTGCCGTGGTTGGAGCAGCAGCTCTGGAGATTGCCATCCGGCAGCGTAGAGTCGGACGGCCCACAGTGGCTGCAGATGCAGCGGTTGCCGGTGCAGCAGAGGGGATGGCCACGGAGTGGCCCGTCGTCGCCGCGCAGGCCGCATGCGCTCAGAGCCGGAATGTCCAGGGGGATGCCCAGGGGAACATTGACCCCCCGACGGCGAGGAATGCACAGGAAGTGGGCACTGATATCGAAGTGCTTGGGGGGAGGAGCAGGAGGAGTCACTGATGGTGGTGCCAGGGCGCCACAGGCGTCCAGCAAGGCCTAGAGTGTACCGTGACAGAATGTCGTTCGAGGCCCTACCGGAGATCACATGCAGGAGGAGACTACGGTTCAGCAGGGAGACGGTCGCACATATATGCCACCTCGTGGCGCACCTCGCACCACTTGGAATGGGTGGAGGACACGCTATACCAGTCTCCGTCAAGGTGACGGTGGCCCTAAACCTTTATGCGACCGGTTCCTTCCAGGCGCCGAGCGGGGACCTATCCGGGATCTCACAGGCATCGGTCCACAGGTGCATCAGGGCCGTGACCGATGCCTTGTACGCCATCGCGGACAGGTACATTAAATTCTCCGAGGACCGAGCACAGCAGGAAGCACGGGCACGTGGATTCGCCAAGGTGGCCGGGAGACCGATGGTCCAGGGTGTCATCGATGGTGTGCAAGTCCCCATGCACCCACCTGCAGACAACAGGGAAGTGTTCATGAACAGGAAGGGTGCATACTCCATGAACATTCAGGTGGTGTGCGACCCCCACATGAAGATCATGCTTGTGTGTGCAAAGTACCCCGGGAGTGTGCATGACGCCTACATTCTGGCACAGTCGTTCATCCCCGCAATGTTCGATGGATGCCCCCCCCCCCAGCTGAGAGGCTGGTTGCTGGGCGACAGGGGCTATCCTTTGAGGTCATGGCTGATGACGCCAATACGGAGGCCTCAGACCAACGCGGAGAGCCTATACAACGAGGCCCATGCAGCAACCAGGGGTGTGGTGGAGCGGTGCTCGACCTGCTGACACCTGGCGCTGCCAGTCCTGGAGGCCTGCAGCGGTATCGACCACGGTCTGAATGCTCGCAGAGACGGAGCCCAGGGAGTGCGACATTCCTGCCATGGACTGTGCTATCTCAACCTGTGAGCGCGCTACGCCATCCATCACGTGCGCCAGGCGGTCTATGCTCTCCGCGACTGACTGCTGGGACTGTGCCATCACCTGCTGGGACCGGGCCATGACATGGTGAGACTCGGCCAGGGCCCGGAGAGCGGCGGCAATGTCCTTTTGGCTCTGTGAGATGGCTGCCTGTGGGAGGGCAGCCCGCTCCTGGGCCATGGATGACGTGTGCACGTTAAGCCCAACGCCTTGCAGAACCTGACCCATGGCCGAAACCCCTTCACCCATTTCCTCCACCGCGGACGCCACCCGTGCGGTGTCGGCCTGGGTGGCTGCGATGAGTGGCACCACTCCCTCCTCCTGGACGTGAATGGACTCCTCCAACTGCGTGTGCAGGTCCTGGAAGATGGCCCTCATCCCGTTATTCAGTCCCTCGGTGTCCACATGCATTGGTTGTCCGGGTGGGTCAAGTACATCCAGGAAACTGGGAAACTGGGAAAATGGGCGGCAGCTGTTTGATGGGCCTGGGCTGCCCTCCGACCGTCCAACCCCTCGGCTGCTGGGTCGAGTACAACGTTGTGCACCCTGAACCCCCCCCCCCATACCCCCACCCCACTTCCCCCCCTCGTGCCCGGGGGGGGGGGGGGGGGTTGGTTGTGACCCAGGGGCACCCTCATGGCACTTACCCTGGCAGCCCGAGTGATGTCGTGCAGCTTCTCCCGACACTGCTCCCCGGAACGGGGGGGGGGGTGCCCCACAGCACTCACAGGGGTGCCAAATTCACGCCAAACGCGCCTCACCGTGCTGGACGGCTGGCGATGCCCACGTCTTGGGCAGAGGGTGGCCCTTCGGCTTTCAACCTCATCGAGGAGGGTGTCCAGGTCCGTGTCCCGGAACCTCGGTGCGGCTTGTCGGGGCTCAGCCATCTCTCCTCCTTCTCCTCCTGCTGGGTCCTTCCGTGCGCGGATCGCGCCATTTATGGCGCAGCGCCACGTCATTCGGGCGTCGCATGCTTACGACGCTGCTTTCGCGTCACGCCCCCCCGAGTTCCTCGCGGCCCCGCTCCTAGCCCATTTTCGGGCCCTGAATCGATCGCGATCGGGGCCATTTTGCGCCGTCGTGAAACTCAACCACGTTCACGACGGCGTGGGCACTTAGTCGCGGGAGCGGAGAATCGCGCCCAAAGATCTTGCTTCTAAAACTCAGTTATGGATATTTTTCAAATGCCTTTTGAAATTCCATCCAAAATGCTTGGCAATCTCACTCTGCATTCAGAGGGAGGATTGCTACAGGATCCGGATTACTATGTTACAGCCATCTAACTGTATACTTCCCGGTCTTTTTTTAATTTTCCCTGCACTCCTTGGTCATGTGACTCCCGTTTGGCAGCACAGAGCCACATGTCTCTATATTACCTACTTTCCCTTGTCTAGGATTTCAGCTACTTCTCCAGAGAATTATTGTTGCTTTAGGGAAAATTATCTTTGATTTAGAATATTTGCAAACCGTTCCTTACGATTCCCGGCTTGGGTAACTGTCTGTGCGGAGTCTGCACGTTCTCCCCGTGTCTGTGTGTGTTTCTTCCGAGTGCTCCACTTTCCTCCCACAAGTCCCGAAAGACGTGTTTGTTAGGTGAATTGGACATTCTGAACTCTCCCTCAGTGTTCCCGAACAGGCGGCGGAATGTGGCGACTAGGGGCTTGTCACAGTAACTTATTGCAGTGTTAATGTAAGCCTGCTTGTGACAATAAAGATTATTATTATTTTCACCATGCCATTCTGATCGGTACTGAACTCTCTAAGTTTCACTGACATGCCATGAAGCATGAAAAGAAAAATCTAAAAGAAATTTGTCTCTCTTCCATATTCTCTTCAATTTTTTTTATTGCTGGGCTGATAAAATACCACAGCTGGTCGCATGGTGGTTGTTCTGGAAGATTCTGAGCCATTCCAATAGACAAAGGCTAACATCAAACTCCTGGAATGTGACTCCCCCTTTCATAGAAGAATAGAATAGAATTCCTGCAGCACAGCAGGAGGCCATTCAGCTCATCGAGTCTGCACTGGCCCTTTGAAAGACCGCCCTAACCAGACCCAATCCCTGCCCAATCCATGTAACCCCACGTAACCTTTGGATACTTGGGGAAATTTAGCATGGCCAATCCACCTAACCTGCACATCTTTGGATTGTGAGAGGAAACTGGAGCACCCGGAGGAAACCCACGCAGACTCGGGGAGAAAGTGCAAACTCCACACAGAGGCCGGAATTGAACCCTGGTCCCTGCAGCTGTGAGTCAGCAGTGCTAACCACTGTGCCATCATGCTGCTCCAGCCAAGCTGACACAAAGGGCTACTAGATGAGACATCTGCACCAGCCAGCTCTAGTCACAGATGATTATGGGGCTTTGACAAAGAGTCATCCAGATTCGAAACGTTAGCTCCTTTCTCTCTCCACAGATGCCGTCAGACCTGCTGAGATTGGCCAGTATTTTCCCATCTCTAACTCAGGTGGTGCTGAGCTGCCTTCTTGAACCGCTGCTGTTCCTGGGGTGTAAGTACACCCACTGTGCTGTTAGGGAGGGAGTTCCAGGATTGTGAAGCAGCAACAGTGAAGGAACGGTGATATATTTCCAAGTCAGGGTGGTGAGTGACTTGGAGGGGAACCTCCATCTGGTGGTATCCCAAGTGTCTGTTGCCCTTTGTCCTTCCAGATGGTATGTGTCATGAGTTTGGAAGGTGCTGTCTAAGGAGCCTTGGTGAATTCCTGCAGTGCATCTTTTAGATGGTACACACAGCTGCTACTGTTCATTAGTGGTGAAGGGAGTGAATGATTGCAGACGTTGTACCAAACAAGCGAGCTGCTTTGCCCTGGATGGTGTCGAGCCTCTTGAGTGTTGTTGGAGCTGCACTCATCCAGGCAAGTGGAGAGTATTCCATCACACACCTGACTTGTGCCTTGTAGATAGATAGTGGGCATGCTTTAGGGAATCAGGAGAAGAGCTACTCTTCTAGCCTCTGACCTGCTCTTGTTGCCACAGTATTTATATGGCTCGTCCAGTTCAGTTTCTTGTCAATGGTAACCCCATTTATTGTCAAAGGTAATGGTTGGATTCTCTTTGTTGGAGGAGCTCACAATTTGTAACTTCTTTCTTTCTTTTTCTGCCTTTCTACCTTGTATGCTTATGAGTGTGATTGTGTGGTGCATTCCATCCCTTGGGTTTTGAATGTGGAATCAATCTTAGTTTTGTGTAACCGTGAAGAATTTGCTGTGGGTTTGTTTTCAACATTGAACCTCATAAGCAATGTTTGGGAAATGCATCACGGCGCATTTCAACAAGGGAAAGGATACTAAGAGAAATAAATTGAATTAGAAATGAGAAAACTATCACTGTCACGGACAGAAGAGGGGAACAGCAAGAATAATTCAAGTTGCCTCGCCCTCAAGTCTGTAACACATGCCTGATGATTCATGACTCATTTTCACCTTGCTTGCCTTTTTCTTCGTTTTTATTGATGTCAGGCTTATGCAAACTAAACCTTGTCCAAGGAGCATTTTATTTATTTATTCATGGGATGTGGGCATCACTGTCTGGGCCAGAATCTAAAGCCCGTCCCTGAGGGCATTTAAGAATCAATCACATTGCTGTGGGTCTGGAGTCAAATGTAGGCCAGGCCAAAGGACATTAGTGAACCAGATGGGTTTAGACCCGAACTCGCAAGGTGAGCAACCCTATTATAGACTCATAGATTATCATAGAATTTACAGTGCAGAAGGAGGCTATTCGGTCCATAGAGTCTGCTCCGGCCCTTGGAAAGAGCACCCTTCTTAAACCCAATCCACCCCATCCCTGTAACCGAGTAACCCCACCTAACCTTTTTTGGGACACTAAAGGCAATTTAGCGTGGCCAATCCACCTAACTTGTACATCTTTGGACTGTGGGAGGAAACTGGAGCACCCGGAAGAAATCCACGCAGGCGCGGGGAGAACGTGCAGACTCCGCACAGACAGTGAGCCAAGCCGGGAAACGAACCTGGGACCATCTAGCTGTGAAGCAACAGTGCTAACCACTGTGCTACCCTGCCACCCGTTACTGTGGTGTTATTATGTAATAGAAGAGAAAATTGTAGCCCATGTCAAGGAGAAAGTAGAAATTACTGCCTAGCTTGTAAGCTTGAAAATACTTCTGCAATGACCTCGTCACAAACTGCACTTCTTTCTGCAGCACCATTCAACACTGGATGATATGGTGAAGAGTGCGATTGTTCCCATTCTAACTCCAAAATATTTCAAACTCTTCTGACATACGCTGTGGACCATTATCGGACACCACCACCTCTGGCAACCCATAAATTGCAAACCAACCTCTCAACACCTGAATAGTATCGGCATTTGTGGCGTGGGGCATGGACTCAAATTTACCCGCTTGTTATAACTATCGACCAAAATAATTTTATCTCCCACTTCCAAGAAATTGTTCCCATGTTTTGCTTATGTTTAATCATGGAATGAAAGGAACCTAGGCTGGAACATTTCTCATTCTGAGACACACTACACAACTTTGCAATATCAAAAATAGCTTCAACAAAAATAGCTTCTTTCTGCAGCTTGCCCATCCCTAATTGCCCCTGAGGAGCAGTTAAGAGTCAACCAGATTGCTGTGGATCTGGAGTTACATGTCAGCCAGAACAGGTAAGGACGACAAATTTCCTTCCCTAAAGGACATTAGTGAACCAGATGTTTTTTTTTCACAATTGACAGTGGGGTTTTTAAATTCCAGATTTTTATTGAATTCACATTTCACCATCTGCAATGGTGGGATTTGAACCTGGGTCCCAAATGCCTGACTCTGGGTCTCTGGTTTACTAGGCCAGTGATAAGAGCACTATGCCACTGCCTCCCCTCTGCTCTTGATGATGTTCCTCTACCAATGTTACTCTAAACTTGGCAAATTAATGACTCTTAAGCCCTAAAGGAAGCAACCTTGATCGACACTCATTTCATTACCGACAAGTGAAATACTCATGCAATTTCTCATCATTTCTTTCGGCCAACCATTCATGACACAACTGAACACTTTACTGAGCACGACATCCTTGCCAGTTTCTTCACTAATTTCTCTGGCAGATACTGGCATGTGATGTGCCGATCTGAAGTGATTCACAGGTAGTTCACTAGCTAGAAATGAATTAATCTTCATGGGAAATATTGAAAGAATGTTTGGATTTGCACAAACCGCTGACTTACAATATTTAATACCATAAGAATAATCTTTTTATTGTTACAAGTACACTTACATTAACACTGCAATGAAGCTGCTGTGAAAAGTCCCTGGTCGCCACATTCCGGAGCCTGTTCGGGTACACAGAGGGAGAATTCAGAATTCTCAGCTGGTACAGGACTTGAACGCGAGCTCCTGGCTTTGTTCTGCACCACAAACCAGCTGTCCAGCCCACTGAGCTAATCCAGCCCCTACTGATCAGCCATTAAAATCAATGGTCATCAGTGATGCCATGCTGCCACTGCACTTCCTTCTTTGAACCAAATCTAAAAACGATTATAAGGTGAGGGCTAGCAGGTGAGCTCAAAAAGTAAACATACCACTGTTCATATCTGTGAAACATAGTAACACCATGTATGATTGCTAAAGCCGCTTTCACAACTTGTGGACAATATTGCTCTGACTTCATGAAACAACATGAAGCATATTCTACAGGCTTCTCCACAATATCTTCCCTGATGTGAGATAACACCACCCCTGACCATCATAATAAAACCGATGTGTTTCCTGGGTTCATAGTGGGTCGAAGGAGCATCACTAGTCAGTACTTTCTGCACTTCTTCAGATGCTTTCTGACTCTTCGCAGGCCGCTCCCTATCTATTCCATTTTTGAGCAGCTAATATAGTGGTTTGACTTCATTAACCAAGTCCCAGATGAACCTCGGATAGTACACAGCAATCTCTTTGAATGTTCTAAGTTCTTTGTTCTCTGGTCCTTTTGTTATCACAACTCCTTCAATCTACTCAGATGCCTTCACCATCTATTTGGTGACCCTGTAAAGTTACATTTGACACCAGATGTAAGTTGAGAGTGACTGCCTTTGACATCAAGGCAGCATGTGACCGAATGTGACATCAAGGAGCCCTAACAAACCAGAGTCAATGGGAATCGGGGAAAACCCTCTGTTGGTTGGAGTCACACCTGGCACAAAGGAAGATGGTTGCGGTGGTTGGAGATCAATCATCTCAGCTCCAGAACATCACTGCAGGAGTTCCTCAGGGTAGTGTCCTGGGCACAACCATCTTCAGCTGCTTCATCAATGACCTTCCTTCCATTGTCAGGTCAGAAGTGGGCTGTTCGCTGATGATGGAACAATGTTCATCACCATTCATGATTCCTCAGATAATAAAGCAGGCCATGTCCAAATGCTGCATAATCTGGACAATATCCAGGCTAGGGCTAATAAGTGGCAAGTTACATTTGTGCCACACAAGTGCCAGATAATTACCATCTGCAACAAGAGGGAATGTAACTATTAACCCTTGCCATTCAATGCCATTACCATCATTGAGTCCTGTTTAGAAATAAAAACAAATTTTGAATTAAAAACTAATGAAACTAATATGAATCTATTAAAAGGGGGTTGAAGTAAAAGGCACTACTAGCTGCTTGTTTACATCGGCAATCAACTACACACCAAGCTCGTATCTGTAGAATGATTTTCCCTGACGAGCCTTGTACCTTACACAGACCTCAGTTCGCAAAACATCTCAATTCAATGCCACTACTGTTTATTGTAGCAGGGACAGGTTCTGTAGAAGGAGCAGACATCAAAAAACAGAGATTAGGTGTGCCCTCTGGGAAGAATTGTGGAGGACAGGTGAAATGAATGAAAATCACTTATTGTCACAAGTAGGCTTCAAATGAAGTTACTGTGAAAAGCTCCGAGTCACCACATTCCGGCACCTGTTCGGGGAGGCTAGTACGGGAATTGAACCGTGCTGCTGGCCTGCCTTGGTCTGCTTTAAAAGCCAGCTCTTTAGCCCTGTGCTAAACCAGCACCTTCACCTAAGATAGTGCCTAAGCTAGGAGACACCCTGTCTGTGAACCATGTCTGAATGTTCTGCCTACGTGACTGTCAATGCATAAAGGTCTTTGCAATTCTGTAGATTGGCAGAGCGCTACCTTGGAGGTCCCCTTTGATATAGCTCTCTCCCACCACATGAGGGACTGGTTTAGAGAGCTGGCTTGTCATGCAGAACAAGACCAGCAGTGCGGGTTCAATTCCCATTACAGCCTCCCTGAACAGGCGCCGGAATGTGGTGACTAGGGGCTTTTCACAGTAACTTCATTGCCTACTTGTGACAGTAAGCGATTATTATTAATAATAAAAAATCGTGCATTACCTGAGATTCCTAAGACCATTTTGTGCAAACTACACAACAACAATACCCAATTATCAACATCCTGGGGGTTATCATTGATCAGAAACTGAACTGGACTAGCCATATAAATGCTATGGCTACAAGTTGCTCAGAAGGGAAGGGGGGAGAGGAGCAGAGCATTAGTAATTGGGGACTCTATAGTCAGGGGCACAGATAGGAGATTTTGTGGGAGCGTGAGAGACTCACGTTTGGTATGTTGCCTCCCAGGTGCAAGGGTACGTGATGTCTCGGATCGTGTTTTCCGGGTCCTTAGGGGGGAGGGGGAGCAGCCCCAAGTCGTGGTCCACATTGGCACTAACGACATAGGTAGGAAAGGGGACAAGGATGTCAGGCAGGCTTTCAGGGAGCTAGGATGGAAGCTCAGAACTAGAACAAACAGAGTTGTTATCTCTGGGTTGTTGCCCGTGCCACGTGATAGTGAGATGAGGAATAGGGAGAGAGAGCATTTAAACACGTGGCTACAGGGATGGTGCAGGTGGGAGGGATTCAGATTTTTGGATAACTGGGGCTCTTTCTGGGGAAGGTGGGACCTCGACAGACAGGATGGTCTACATCTGAACCTGAGGGGCACAAATATCCTGGGGGGGAGATTTGTTAGTGCTCTTTGGGGGGGTTTAAACTAATGCAGCAGGGGCATGGGAACCTGGATTGTAGTTTTAGGGTAAGGGAGAATGAGAGTATAGAGGTCAGGAGCACAGATTTGACGTCGCAGGAGGGGGCCAGTGTTCAGGTAGGTGGTTTGAAGTGTGTCTACTTCAATGCCAGGAGTATACGAAACAATGTAGGGGAACTGGCAGCATGGGTTGGTACCTGGGACTTCGATGTTGTGGCCATTTCGGAGACATGGATAGAGCAGGGACAGGAATGGATGTTGCAGGTTCCGGGGTTTAGGTGTTTTAGTAAGCTCAGAGAAGGAGGCAAAAGAGGGGGAGGTGTGGCGCTGCTAGTCAAGAGCAGTATTACGGTGGCGGAGAGGATGCTAGATGGGGACTCTTCTTCCGAGGTAGTATGGGCTGAAGTTAGAAACAGGAAAGGAGAGGTCACCCTGTTGGGAGTTTTTTATAGGCCTCCTAATAGTTCTAGGAATGTAGAGGAAAGGATGGCGAAGATGATTCTGGATATGAGCGAAAGTAACAGGGTAGTTATTATGGGAGACTTTAACTTTCCAAATATTGACTGGAAAAGATGTAGTTCGAGTACAATAGATGGGTTGTTTTTTGTACAGTGTGTGCAGGAGGGTTTCCTGAAACAATATGTTGACAGGCCAACAAGAGGCGAGGCCACGTTGGATTTGGTTTTGGGTAATGAACCAGGCCAGGTGTTGGATTTGGAGGTAGGAGAGCACTTTGGGGACAGTGACCACAATTCGGAGACGTTTACGTTAATGATGGAAAGGGATAAGTATACACCACAGGGCAAGAGTTATAGCTGGGGGAAGGGCAATTATGATGCCATTAGACGTGACTTGGGGGGGATAAGGTGGAGAAGTAGGCTGCAAGTGTTGGGCACACTGGATAAGTGGGGCTTGTTCAAGGATCAGCTACTGCGTGTTCTTGATAAGTATGTACCGGTCAGACAGGGAGGAAGGCGTTGAGCGAGGGAACCGTGGTTTACCAAGGAAGTGGAATCTCTTCTTAAGAGGAAGAAGGAGGCCTATGTGAAGATGAAGTGTGAAGTTTCGGTTGGGGCGATGGATAGTTACAAGGTAGCGAGGAAGGATCTAAAGAGAGAGCTAAGACGAGCAAGGAGGGGACATGAGAAGTATTTGGCAGGAAGGATCAAGGAAAACCCAAAAGCTTTCTATAGGTATGTCAGGAATAAGCGAATGACTAGGGAAAGAGTAGGACCAGTCAAGGACAGGGATGGGAAATTGTGTGTGGAGTCTGAAGAGATAGGCGAGATACTAAATGAATATTTTTCGTCAGTATTCACTCAGGAAAAAGATAATGTTGTGGAGGAGAATGCTGAGCCCCAGGCTAATAGAATAGATGGCATTGAGGTACGTAGGGAAGAGGTGTTGGCAATTCTGGACAGGCTGAAAATAGATAAGTCCCCGGGACCTGATGGGATTTATCCTAGGATTCTCTGGGAGGCCAGGGAAGAGATTGCTGGACCTTTGGCTTTGATTTTTATGTCATCATTGGCTACAGGAATAGTGCCAGAGGACTGGAGGACAGCAAATGTGGTCCCTTTGTTCAAAAGGGGAGCAGAGACAACCCCGGCAACTATAGACCGGTGAGCCTCACGTCTGTAGTGGGTAAAGTCTTGGAGTGGATTATAAGAGACAAGATTTATAATCATCTAGATAGGAATAATATGATCAGGGATAGTCAGCATGGCTTTGTGAAGGGTAGGTCATGCCTCACAAACCTTATTGAGTTCTTTGAGAAGGTGACTGAACAGGTAGACGAGGGTAGAGCAGTTCATGTGGTGTATATGGATTTCAGCAAAGCGTTTGATAAGGTTCCCCACGGTAGGCTATTGCAAAAAATACGGAGGCTGGGGATTGAGGGTGATTTAGAGATGTGGCTCAGAAATTGGCTAGCTGAAAGAAGACAGAGGGTGGTGGTTGATGGGAAATGTTCAGAATGGAGTACAGTCACAAGTGGAGTACCACAAGGATCTGTTCTGGGGCCGTTGCTGTTTGTCATTTTTATCAATGACCTAGAGGAAGGCGCAGAAGGGTGGGTGAGTAAATTTGCAGACGATACTAAAGTCGGTGGTGTTGTCGATAGTGTGGAAGGATGTAGCAGGTTACAGAGGGATATAGATAAGCTGCAGAGCTGGGCTGAGAGGTGGCAAATGGAGTTTAATGTAGAGAAGTGTGAGGTGATTCACTTTGGAAGGAATAACAGGAATGCGGAATATTTGGCTAATGGTAAAGTTCTTGAAAGTGTGGATGAGCAGAGGGATCTAGGTGTCCATGTACATAGATCCCTGAAAGTTGCCACCCAGGTTGATAGGGTGGTGAAGAAGGCCTATGGAGTGTTGGCCTTTATTGGTAGAGGGATTGAGTTCCGGAGTCATGAGGTCATGTTGCAGCTGTACAGAACTCTGGTTCGGCCGCATTTGGAGTATTGCGTACAGTTCTGGTCACCGCATTATAGGAAGGACGTGGAGGCTTTGGAGCGGGTGCAGAGGAGATTTACCAGGATGTTGCCTGGTATGGAGGGAAAATCTTATGAGGAAAGGCTGATGGACTTGAGGTTGTTTTCGTTGGAGAGAAGAAGGTTAAGAGGAGACTTACTAGAGGCATACAAAATGATCAGGGGGTTGGATAGGGTGGACAGTGAGAGCCTTCTCCCGCGGATGGAAATGGCTAGCACGAGGGGACATAGCTTTAAACTGAGGGGTAATAGATATAGGACAGAGGTCAGAGGTAGGTTCTTTACGCAAAGAGTAGTGAGGCCGTGGAATGCCCTACCTGCTACAGTAGTGAACTCGCCTACATTGAGGGCATTTAAAAGTTTATTGGATAAACATATGGATGATAATGGCATACTGTAGGTTAGATGGCTTTTGTTTCGGTGCAACATCGTGGGCCGAAGGGCCTGTACTGCGCTGTATTGTTCTATGTTCTATGTTCTATGTTCTAAGAGGGTCGGGGGCTAGGAATCCTGTGGTGAGTAACTCACTTCCTGACCCTCCAAAGCCTGTCCACCATCTACAAGGCAGAAGTCAGGAGTGTAGTAGAATACTCCCCACTTTCCTGGATGAGTGCAGCTCCAACAACACTTGAGAAGCTCAACACCATCCAAAACAAAGCAACCCGCACGGTCGGCACCCCATCTACAAACATTTACTCCTTCCACCATAGAGGCACAGTGGCAGCCATGTGTACCATCTACACGATGCACTGCAGGAACCTACCAAGGCTTCTCAGACAGCACCTTCCAAACCCACGATCACTACCATCTAGAAGGACATGAGCAGCATATACCTAGGAAAACCACTACCTGTAAGTTCACCTCTAAGCCACTCACCTTCCTAACTTGGAAATATATCGTCGTTCCTTCATTGTCGCTGGGTCAAAATCCTGGATCCCCCTCCCAATCAGCACTTGGGTGTATCGACATGCACTGTAGCAGCTTAAGATGACAGCACATCATCACCTCCTCATGGGCATTTATGGATGGGCAATAAAAGCTGATCTTGTCAGCGAAGACCACATCGAGTGAACGAATAAAGAAAACAAACATGAAGGAATTACCTGTGCTTTTTATCTTTGATGCCACACTCTGGAAAGGATTTAGGACTTTGTTCAAACTCACAATGTGCTCTTTCTCTGTCTTACAGTTCATTAGAATGTGATATAAGAAGCAGCACACCCCCTGAATCACACTGAGTACCTGATCTATGATGCTCTGCAACACTGCAGGAGCAGTTGACACCCAAATGATAACCTTTCATGCTGGTACGACACTTTATGTATATGAATGGTAAGCAGTTCCCTGCTCTTGAACTTAATTCTAAGTGCAAATATATATTTGACAAATCTATCTTAACTGAACACCCTTCCAATTGTTAAATTAGAAAGCAGATCTTCACTGGTATACAATTGGTAAGTGACATTCTCAATCCTTTTGTTTATAATCGTCTCAAATCCAAATTGACTTGGGTGCTTTTTGAACTGTCACGGTTCACGGGTGGCACAGTGGCACGATGGTTAACACAGTTGCATCACCGCTCCAGGGTCCTAGGTTCAATTCCTGCTTAGGGTCGCTGTCTGTGTGGAGTCTGCACATTCTCCCCGTGTCTGCGTGGGTTTCCTCCGGGTGCTCCGGTTTCCTCCCACAGTCCAAAGATGTGCAGGTTAAGTGAATTGGCTATGCCAAATTACCCTTGGTGTTCAAGAAGGCTGGGTGGGGTAATGGCGTTATGGGGATAGGGTGGTGTGGGCTTAGATAGCATGCTATTTCTAAGGGCTGATGCAGACCCGATGGGCCGAATGGCCTCCTTCTGCAGATTCTATGATATGATCTATGATAATGGCTGCAGTCCATTCACTGCTCCTCAAGTTCATAATTAACAGCTGTTCTTTCTAATCTATCCATCTTTTTACCTACTGCTCCGAACTGTGAATAACGTACTGGCCTAACTTTGCAATATGTCTGCTGTACATTGCACTTTATCTTGACTTTGACCTTACAATGCCTACTTTTATTTAGACTGAATAGCATAGCCTCATTGCCATCTTTCTGTTGTGTGCCACACCGAGTAAATGTTACTATTGCCACAGTCCCAGAGGAGGCTTTCCCCTTTGAGAGCTGACTGGTGGTGATTTAAGCTGAGGATCACCACACCTCAGGTGAGGGGAAAGGTTGAGAAGGCAGGACCTTCATGAATAACCTCAGCCGGTACGCGAATTGAACCAACGCTGTTGGTAATGCTCCGCATCATGATCCAGCCGTCCAGCCAACTGAGGTACCTGACCCCCGAAGACTAATATCTGCTCAGGTGGAGCTGCCTTCATTGAATTAATTGGGGGCGATTCTCCAATATGGAGCCCAAATGTTTGCCCCGTCGTGAACGCCGTCGCGTTTCACGATGGCGCGAACCGGGCCTGGGTACGACCAATTCTGGCCCCCACAGGGTACTAGCACGGCGCTGGAGCAGTTCACACAGCTTCAGCCTCCTTTCGCGGCGCCAAATGGGCGCCGCGCTAATCCGCGCATGCGCAGTTGGGCCGCGCCAACCTGCGCATGCGTGGGGGACGTCTTTAGCATGCCGGCCCTGACTCAACATGGCGTCGGTGTTCAGGGGCCGGCCGTGCCAGAAAGTAGGCCCGGGGGGGGAGAGGCCGGCCCACCGATCGGTGGGCCCTGATCACGGGCCAGACCCCATCGGAGGCCCCCCCCCGGTGAGGAGCCGCCCTCTCCCCCCCACAGGCCGCCCCCCGACCGTTCGTGCAGAATTCCCGCCGGCAGCGACCAGGGGTGCACGGCGCCGGCGGGACTCTGTCGTATCGGCGCAGCCACTCGGCTCATGCGGGCCGGAGAATCGGCGGCCCCGCTGATTCCAGCCACGGCGTGCCAAATGCGCCAGCGCAAATGGCGCCGATTCTCCACACCTCGGAGAATCGCACGCCGGCGTCGGGCGTCGTGGCGCAGTTACGGCGATTCTCCGGCCGGGCGCGGGGCTCGGGGAATCGCCCCCATTGTATTTACACTTCGCAAACACAGACAGCAGCAGAGAAGGTAATATAACAAAATGGTCAGATCTTGCAATGTTAATCACCAAGGTACAGGTTGCCAAATCTCCTTTCCACACATGCTTTGTTGGAATCTGCCTACGTTGGAGGAAATCGGCTAAACTAATTAAATATCTACAGTCTTCCTCTGAAGAATTGATTTTACACTTCTGCTGTTTCCTGATCATAGAATCATAGAATCCCTACAGTGCAGAAAGAGGCCATTCGGCCCACCGAGTATGCACCGACCCTCTGAAAGAGCATTCCACCTAGTCCCATCTCTCCGCCAAATCCCCACAACTCAGCCTGTCCTGCACATCTTCGAACACTAAGGGGTAATTTAGCGTGGCCAATCCACCTAACCTGCACATCTTTGGACTGTGGGAGGAAACTGGAGCACCCGGAGGAGACCCACGCAGACACGGGGAGAAAGCGCAAACTCCACATAGTCGCCCAAGGCCCGAATTAAACCAGGCCCTCTGGCGCTATGAGGCAGCAGTGCTAACCACTGTTCCACTGTACCACCTGATATCTCACAGGAATTTTATCTCCCTTAGCCACTGGGCTGACCCACCTTGCAATTCGAGTCTCGATTAAACAACTGGATTAATTAACTGCAATCTTTCTTTTTCTCTTCCTGTATTCAACAGACTTTGTCAGTCACCCATCTGCGGCTGCTCTTCGTTTCCTTGCATCTTGTAAAATATTTCTGCCTTGCTTTATTTTTGTTCTGCCTCTTTTGCTGCATACGCAGATAACAGGCCAGAAATTAGCTTTGGTTTTCCTGTGCCAGTTCCGGAACCATCATGGAGTCTCAGACCTTCTGCGTCTCGCAAAGACTTCCGATTGACTCATCAGATTCAAACTCTCATCAGGCAGCTGTTAGCTAAGCCACCACCCATGGATTGGATGACATAGGTTAGGGGCGCCAGCTCTGATTGGATGTTTTCCTCGCAGTTATAAATCACGTGCCCTCTGGCACTGCCCAGCATCTTCACCCTGTTCGGTTTCCCCGCTTATATCCACAGCGACCGGGGTACATCGTTCATGAGCGATGAACTGCGTCAGTATCTGCTCAGCAAAGGCATCGCCTCGAGCAGAATGACCAGTTATAACCCGCGGGGAAACGGGCAGGTGGAGAGGGAGAACGCAACAGTGTGGAAGGCTGTCCTTCTGGCCCTGCGGTCGAGAAATCTCCCAACCACCCGCTGGCAGGAGCCCTACACTCCATCAGGTCACTCCTCTGCACGGCCACGAATGAGACCCCTCACAACCGATTGTTTCTCTTCCCCAGGAGGTCTACCTCCGGGGTCTCGCTTCCACCTTGGCTGATGGCTCCGGGACCTGTTCTTCTCCGGAGGCATGCGAGGAGCCATAAAACGGACCCCCTATTGAAAAGGTCTGACTGCTCCACGCCAACCCCAGTTACGCCTACGTGGAGTACTCCGACGGCAGGCAAGATACGGTTTCCCTCCGGGATCTGGCACCCACTGGATCTCCCACTACAGATGCACCTTCCCGCGCCGCAGCCCTGCAGGACCCGGCGCCCCCTACAACACACCCCCTTCCGGCCCTATCACCCGTTGGTGAGCCCCTACCGTGCACCCCCCCTTGCACACCCTTTACACACCCCGCCGGCGCCGGCTCCGCTACCCACGGCCCTGCCTAGTTCCCCTGCCCCGACCCGGACCGAAGCTCCGACCGCTGTGCTCCCCGATGTGCCCTCAACCGGGATGTCCATGCCCGTCGCACCACCGCCCGAATTGAGGAGGTCGAGGAGGACGATCCGGCCACCGAGACGGATGGACCTATGATGGCACTTCACCCCCGCTGGACTCCTTTTTAAACAGGGGGTGAATGTGATGAACGGTTTCTGCCTTATCATCATGTAAGGTGATGTCCCCTTTAAGACCGGGCTTGGAACCCTGGGGACTCCGCCTCTGGCTCCGCCCATCTGGGAGCCATACATAAGGGCTGCCTCATGATCTGTAACAGTCAGCTCTCGTCTCTAGCTCTAGCATAGTTATTAGTCTAATAAAGCCTTCTTTACAGTTTAATGTCTAAGCGTCATTATTGAGGGTACCTCACAGGATAATTGCACACATTTACATGTATCACCCCCCTCCCCCACTGTGGCTGTGGGGCCCCTCTGGCCCCTCTGCCTTAGTTGGACTGCCCAGTGTTGGCCTCAGCTTGCCTTGCCCAGTGTGTTCACCACCTTTAGCTGCATTAGGTTAGTGACATGTGCACAGGCAACGAGTCTGCAAACATCTCCCACAGGTATGAGGCCGGTGCTGGCACAAATGTTGTGTAGCTGTCCACTGGGAATCTATCTGGCCCCAGTGACTTCCCTGCCTGCATGAAGTTGATAATCTCCATGGCTTCCCCCAGTACTAATGGTGCTTCCAGGCCCCGTATCCTATCTTCCTCCACAACTGGCACGTCCAGTCCGTCGAGGAACTGCTTTATCCTTGAGTCCACTATCGGGGGCTCGCAGGTGTACAGCCCCCGGTAGAAGGCTTCAAAGGCCTCGTTGAACTTTTCAGGCTCAACTACCAGCCTGTTGTCTCTAACCTGAGCTATTTCCCTCGTAGCTACCTGCTTTCTCAGCTGGTGAGCCATCCTGCAGCTGGCTTTGTCTCCATGCTCATAAAAGATCCCCCATGTCTGACGGAGTTGGTGCGCTGCCTTCCTCATGGAGAACAGATCAAAGTCCATTTGCAGCTTTTTCCTCTCTACCCGCAGTTCTTGGGACGGATCCGTCGAGTACCAGTTGTTTCCGAGCCACCCTCTCCGCCCTCTCCGCCCTCTCTGCCCTGTCTCTGCGCGCTTTGTACACGATAATCTCTCCTCTGATCACAGCCTTCAGCGTTTCCCAGAACGTGGAGTGCGAGACCTCCCCATTCCGGTCATTGGTAATGTACCATCTATGGCCCGTGATGTCATTTCACCTTCCGGCCCATTTCCAGCCTCACATCCATGTATGTGGGGAGTGTGGTCGGAGAATACGATCGTTGAGTGTTTCGCTCCTCCTACCCCTGGAATCACTGATTTTCCCACAAAGAAGTCGATCCTGGTGTAGACCCTGTGTACCTTGGAGGAGAAGGAGAACTCCCTTTCCCCTGGGTGTGTGAATCTCCATGGGCCCACTGCCACCATCTGTTTCCATGAATGAGCCCAGTTCCTTCACCATGTTAGATTTTTCCCCATATTTGGGTTTGATCTCTCTGTCTGTAGGTCCTGTATGCAGCTAATGTCATCCTCCCGTGATGAGTCGGTGTGTGTCTATGCCGTGGATTTCCGCCATGGTCTTCTTTATGAATTCCGTGTTGTCCCAGTTGGAAGTGTCCGTGTTAACAAGGACCGCTGGTGCCCCATCCAGGACACCGCTGACCATGATGTACCGTCCCCTGGGTCAATAACCGTCTTTATCGCTGTAAATACTGCTCTCTTATTGAGCAGTATGGCCACCCACCTCACCCTCATCCATGAATAGCATAGCACAATGGTATGTTTGTCGCACTCAGACCTTTCTTACCCACAGTTGGTCTTTCTCCCTCTGGTGGGTCTCTTGGAGGAAGACTATGTCGGCCTTCATACCTAGCATTTGGGCAACATATTCCATGGGGTCGCTACCCTCGGTTCCCTTCGGTAGCCCACCATGCGGTGGTTCTGCAGCCGTGAAACGAAAAAGGATCCAAAATAATACACCACGGATTAAAGATGTTATTTTTGTCTCCGCAGATTAAGAGCATCAATAAGAAAGATAGCAAACAGAGGCATGTGCTAACTTTTCACTTCTTAAATCACCAGCGGTCAATTCTAGCCTATAGTTCTGGTTCACGTCCCTTAAAATGGCCAACGGACATTAAGATAAATCTTCACGTTTTTAACCTCCCTCCCTAACCAAGTACCAAGGTAACGTGATTCTGGATGACATGCAAAGCCATCACCTCCAGGCTTTCTCTCATAATTTATTTATTCAAAGTTCTCCAGTGAGTAATTCTTCACGATTGTGCTTTTGTTTATAAAATGTGATGCAAAGATAGCTGAAGGGCAAGTCATTAAAACGCAATGGCATGGAAAACATGTTTTTAATATACATATGCAGTCCCACAAATATATTATATTTATAAAACCATTAAATGCAAAGTCTGAAATATTTTGTGGAGAAGTATTAACTTTGAGTATAAAACAATCTGTTTACTTCTGAAACTTTGAAATAAATTGCCACATTTGCGACGCGCTAACATCTTCAGGGAACAAACTCATTTAACTCAATTATGACTTTGTCTTGCAGGTAGTGACCATTCTAATTACACTCCACAGCTTGTTTACTCTTGTGTAATAGACAATTCTTTGCTCGCCTCCAGCTTCCAGCCTCTTTCTCTCCATTGCAACCTTTCTTGTCTTTCTCTCTAACGACACAGATATGGTCCTTGTTCCTCTGACTCCTCAGGGCTAAATCGCCGACTTTGAAAGCAGACTAAGGCAGGCCAGCAGCACGGTTCAATTCCCGTAACAGCCTCCCCGAACAGGCGCCGGAATGTGGCGACTAGGGGCTTTTCACAGTAGCTTCATTGAAGCCTACGTGTGACAATAAGCAATTTTCATTTCATTTCATTTCATATATGTAATAATAATAATCGCTTATTGTCACAAGTGGGCTTCAATGAAGTTACTGTGAAAAGCCACTAGTCACCACATTCCGGCACCTGTTCAGGGAGGCCGGTATGGGAATTGAAGCCAGCCCCAAATATGTCATTGTGTGTGACCCTTACCAACTTTTACAGATGCACCATAGAAAGCATCCTATCAGGCTGCATCACAGCCTGGTATGGCAACTGCTCGGCCCAGGACCGCAAGAAACTTCAGAGAGTCGTGAACACCGCCCAGTCCATCACACGAACCTGCCTCCCATCCATTGACTCTATCTACACCTCCCGCTGCCTGGGGAAAGCGGGCAGTATAATCAAAGATCCCTCCCACCCGGCTTACTTACTCTTCCAACTTCTTCCATCGGGCAGGAGATACAGAAGTCTGAGAACACGCACGAACAGACTCAAAAAACAGCTTCTTCCCCATTGCCACCAGACTCCTAAATGACCCTCTTATGGACTGACCTCATTAACACTACACCCTGTATGCTGCATCCGATGCCAGTGCTTATGCAGTTACATTGTATATGTTGTGTTGCCCTATTATGTATTTTCTTTTATTCCCTTTTCTTCTCATGTACTTAATGACCTGTTGAGCTGCTCGCAGAAAAATACTTTCCACTGTACCTCGGTACACGTGATAATAAACAAATCCAATCCAATCCAATCTTCCTACATCTAAGCCGTGTTGAAACCAAAGATCTTTGCACCGTTTCTGAGCCTACCATTTTCGTTCCCAAAACCTCAAAGTTGGGTGACGGCTAAAATCAACACCTTTAGCCTTTAACATTATGGAACGTTCCAGGAAACGGAAGAGTCGATTCAATACCTAACAGGAATTGGGAGAAAGATTATTGCTGGGGACTGAAGATATGGTCAAAGAGCTTGGTCCTGAGGAGATTTTCAAAGGCAAGAGAAGTGCACGGTAGCACAGTGTTTAGCACAGTTGCTTCACAGCTCCAGGGTCCCAGGTTTGATTCCCGGCTTGGGTCACTGTCTGTGCTGAGTCTGCATGTTCTCCCCGTGTGTGCGTGGGTTTCCTCCGGGTGCTCCGGTTTCCTCCCACAGTCCAAAGATGTGCAGGTTAGGTGGATTGGCTATGCTAAATTGCCCTTAGTGTCCAAAAAAAGTTAGGTGGGGTTACAGGGATAGGGTGGAGGTGTAGGGATAGGGTGGAGGTATGGGCTTAGGTAGGGTGTTCTCTCCAAGGGCCGGTGCAGACTTGATGTGCCGAATGGCCTCCTTCTGCACTGTAAATTCTATGTGAGTTAAAGATGTGGAGCAGTGGGAAGAGGATTCCAGAGCTGTAATGTTTAATGGCCCAGCCACCAACAGTGGACTGGAGGAAGAAGGGATGACACACATCAGATTAGACTCAAAAGCACAGCAGGTTCAAGCTTGAGTGTCGGGCTACCACACAGGATGTTTACTAAGATGTTGCCTGGTATGGAGGGCATTAGCTATGAGGAGAGGTTAGATAAACTCAGTCTGTTCTCTTTGGAACGATGGAGGTTGAGAGGCGACCTGATAGAGGTTTATAAGATTATGAGTGACATGGGCAGAGTGGATAGTCAGATGCTCTTTCCTAGGGTAGGAGAGTCAAGTACTCAGGGACATACATTTAAAGTGCATGGGGGAAAGTTCAGAACAGATGTATGAGGCAAGCTTTTTACACAGAGGGTGGTAAATATATGGAACGTGCTGCCTGGGGAGGTGGTGGGAGCAGGTACGATAGCAGCATTTAAGGGGCATTTAGACAAATATATGAATCGGGTGGGAATAGAAGGATACGGAATCCGTAAGTGCATACGGTTTTAGTTTAGACAGGTACCATGGTCGGCGCAGGCTGGGAGGATCGAAGGGCCTGTTCCTGTGCTGTATTGTTCTTTGTTCTTTGAAAGCAATGTAGAGATTTGTAAATGAGAGTGTAAGTTCGAGAAGGTTATTGAGTTCCAAACTTTACATCGCAGTATTACAGTTTAGCCGTTCTTTGTCTAAGGTTCAGGTTAATGAATTTATGTATGAAATTTATGAACGCCTTCTCACGGGATAGAATTTTAAACCACTATTTTAACAGGTCAGAGTGGCTCCCATCTGAAGCCGGCGGAATGTTGATTTAAATCTGCAAATACAATCTCAGAGCGTTACTCACTGCAGAACTTTGAATAACCTCAATTTTACCAGGACGTCTTGATGCCACACCCGGCCAGAAGCTGCCTCGCTGCCAAAGCCGGCCACTCTCACCTCACCCCTTGAGTTCAGCTCTTTTGGCTGTGTTTGGCCCAAGGCTGCAATGAGGTCGGGAGCTGAATGGCTCTGGCAGAACCCATAGTGAACATCAGTAAGCAGATTACTCCTGTCTTAAGTATCACTTGATAGAACTGTTGACAACATCCATTGCTTCCTTCACTTTGCTAATGATCGAGAGCAGCCTGATGGGGCAGTAATTGGGGAGATTGGATCTGTGCTGCTTTTTGTGGACAGGATGTATCTGGGGAATCCTTCCACATCACTGGATAAGTGCCAATGTTGTGGCTAAACTGGAACAGCTTGGATAGGGCTGTGTCCAGTTCTGGAGCACAGATCTTCAGTACCACAGCAGGCATGTTGCCCGGACCCAGATAGCCCTCGATGTATCCAATGTATTTAGTCGTTTCACATCACATGGAGGGTATCGCAAACCCTCCACCTGCATGTAACTTGCTGTTAGCTGGGCGACCCAGTATTGGCCCGTCTTAACATCCTGAGTTCCATCAGACACCGAGTGCAAACGAAACCTCAAACTCTTGGACGCTTCAGAGACTCATTGATCCTGATCTTGACAGGGGAAGCTGCGCAGGATAAGGGGATGCAATGTGCAGAAGCCATGGACTCCACCACACATCTCGGCTTTTGACTCCACACCATGCATAGTTTTTCTTTGACAGGATCCTGGCCTGGAAGTCAGCCTGGTTGACACTGAATCACAGAATTGTTATGGTGCAGCAAGAGGCAATTTGGCCATCGCCTCTGTTTTGTTACCTGTGTGGTAGGTAACATGTGCTACTCAATCCTTGGCTAATGAACAAGTCTTCTGAATCTCGATGAAGAAGACTCGAACTCATCCAGTAGTAAGAAAAGGTTTATTCAGTAACTATAACAATAATTGCACGAGTTCTTTACTTTAACTTTGATACGAGTGATAAGGTTAACAAGATCTAGCTACAGTAACTATACGTAACTCCACTAGCCATCTGAACTAGTCTGCTATTGCCCTGGTCACAGTGCACCCCCCGAGAGAGCCAGAGACCCAATGTGGTTGCCTTTTATACCCCTGTTGGTCAGGCCCTCTAGTGATCATGTGGTGCGACTGATTACACATCAACCCCTTGTTTACATGCACATATAGAGATCACTACATCCCCCTTTTCTTCGTGTTACATATTTTCTGTATGTTGTAAAGAAAATTGAACAAACATAATGGATGCAGTTTGCAAATGCATTACATAAAATCAATGAGTTAGTCCGTCAGATGTGAATACATTTAGTCTTTAAGGTTTTTTCTCTTGCGTGAAATAGGTAGACAAATAATGTTATGTACATCTTCATGATTATACAAAGCCAATTAATAGTTATGAGTCCAGTCGTCATAAAAAAAATTGTGAGTCCAAACTTTATGAATTTGTTCGGTTGAGTTGCTTTCGTCTTCCGTTGTTGAAGTGGTGATGTTGATGTTGTTATTTCTTTGTGAACGTCGTCAGTGTTCTTGTGTTTAAGTGACCATCAAGTCATCATGAGGTGTTTGAATGGTTGAATCACTTTGTTGTCTGATTTAGACTTTCTTTTTTTTCTCTATACTTGTGGTAGCAATTCTTTGTGACACCATTGTCTGACCTTGACTTTTTTCTGTGCTTGCGGTATTGATCTAGTGTGTCATCTGCCTTGAAAGCTGGTGTGCTTACTTGTTCTGGAGCAGATGTGAATTCATGAGATTCTTTGTCATGCCTTGGCATGTTTTTAATCTTGTCAATGTTTTGCAGTGTGCTGTGGCATTGTCCTTCATGTGCAGAGTTGTACCATGTTGTATAGGTCGTTGTTTCATTGTTGTTGTTTCTGTCGTTTCTGTGTTTGTTGTTTTCTCGTTCTTGTTGTTGTCGTTCTTGTTTTTGTTTTTGTCATGCTTGTTGTTTCTGTTTTTGTTGTTTTTGCTGTTGTTCTTGTTGTTTTTCTTGTTGTGCTTGTTGTTTCTGTTTTTGTTGTTTTCGTCGCTGTTCTTGTCGTTTTTCTTGTCCTGCTTGTTGTTTCTGTTATGCTTCTTGTTGTCTTTGTTGTTCTTGTTGCGCTGCATGTTGTTTTTGTTGTTGCTGTTGTTGTTCTTGGTTCTGCTGTCCGTCTTGCGGTGTTTGTTGTTCTTGTTGCACTCAATGAGTGTTCCGTGTGGATGATTTGAGTCATTATCACAGTTATTGGTGTCAGTGTCCGTTGTGGTATCTGTTACATTGAGCGTTTCTTCTTGAGAATTGTGAGAATGATCTGATGTTGCATTGATGTTGGTGACATCAGTCATTTGTGGTGGATTTGATTACTCTTCTTTGCTTCCTTGGTACTCCTCTTCTAGAGTCATTTCTGGTTCACTTGAATCATCATTGATTTCTTTGTGCTCCTCTTCTGGAGTTATTTCTGGTTCATTTGAATCACCTTTGGTTTCTTGGTGCTCCTCTTCTGGAGTCAAAATCTTCAAGATTTCAATTGACGTGGTCTCTCTGGACTCATGAGTAGCACCTCCTCTGATTGTTGAGTGCTTCTGTGCAGATGAGCTGAGATCTGTCAGTCTCGCTGTGACCCTGCACATCCTGTATGGGAATTGTGATTTCTTCGTCACTTGTCTCACATACAGTGGGTAGGCATTCAGTGTCTTCTTGTTGGTTGAATGAGTTGCATAGACTTTCATAGTCTTCTTCTGGTGGCTCAAATAAGCTGGGTCGACTGTCATAGTCTTTATGTTGTTCACGTGAGCTTGGTAGACTTTCATAGTCTCCTGCTGGTTATGCAGATAAGGTGGATAGACCTTCATAGTCTTGTTCATGCATGGCGTTCGCTATGGAGTGTTTGCTTGCTTCCATTTTTGAGTCTGTCACCGAGCTGTCTGTGGAGGCTTGCGTCGCTCTCTTTGTGGAGGCTTGTGTTGCTCTCTCTGTGGAGTCTTTCATCGCGCTCTCTGTGGAGTCTTTCATCGCTCTCTCTGTGGAGTCTTTCATCACTTTTTCTGTGGAGTCCTTCATTGCTCTCTCTGTGGAGTCTTTCATCGCTCTCTCTGTGGATTCATGCAGTGCTCTCGCTGTAGTCGATCTGTGCTCTCGTGTGGCGTCATCTTCTTCTTGGGTATTGCTGTCATCCAATGTATCGGCGATCTGCCACAGCATCATGGTATTGGATTAATCTACCATGAGAAGAGTCGTGTTGAGCGATTCAACCGTGTTGCTGATGCAATGATCATCAATTCCGAATAACTCATCCATGTCTGAGCAGTAATCTTCAATGAACAAATCGTCTCTTTTTGTTTCGGATTTATCGGACATAGAATTGGACATTCTATGTCCAATGAAGAAATCATCTTCTGAGTAGTATTCTTCGATGAACAAATCATGTGCTCTCCACTTTGAGTGGTGCAAACTGCTTGTGTCAGGGTGCTGCGGAGGTTATTTTTAACTGCTGGTGTAAGTTCGGGCATAGTTCTGTCTTTTGATGTAAGAAAATTTGGTTTTGCAGCTTTAAATGTCTTTTTGTTCATTTTCATTCATTTCCCTTTTATGTGGGCATGGTCCGGGTCTTCTGATGTCATGACGCGTGTGATGTCATGCATAGGAATCGATTGTGAATGCGCAATTCGAGTTTCCTTTACTGTGCACTCTTTTCGCAACTGCGCATGCGCGGCTTCTCGAGAGTATTTTTTCCGTTTTCCTTTTTTTTGAGAAGTGCGCATGTGCGTACTGGCCGGAACGCTCTCCCTTAAGATGGCTGCCAATCAAAAAGCGCTGTTGCATCGAGTGAGATCCTGCCTCTGCCTCGTGGTGAGTGTTCGCGCCATTTTTACCGATTTTGTTTTCTAGATACTGATTCTGTGTTTGTAAAGACTCACAGTATTGATTTTGTTTTTGTTCATAAGCAAGGCATTCTTGTGTAGCAGTTTCTAGAGTTAGATACTTATCGTGTGAAAGGTCTTCCTTCAAATTTTTGTCAGACAGTCCAGAAATTAATTGATCCATTATCATAGTGTCTCTGACATCAGCATAATCACAGCCTTGTGGTATTCATTTGAGATATGTGATAAAATCAGTGATGGGCCCTCCATTTCTCTGGCATTTATGACAAGAGTTAAATCTTTCCAGCATCTCTCCAGACTGACTCTGACAAATTTTTTGAGTATTACTTCTATTTTGGTGTTGTCCTCACCGCCTAAGTAATTAAAGCAATTATAGATTTCTCTAGCTTCATGCCCTCCTATTGAGAGTAGTAGTGCTATTTGGTTGCGTCAGAGACCGTGCTTAAATCATTAGCTGCAATAAATATTTGGAATATCTGTTCAAATCATTTCCAGTTATAACTTAAATTGCCGGTTGTTTCCAGCTGCCCTAGAGGTCCAATGAGTCCCATAGTTAGTCGTCGAGGATCCAATTGCTGCGAAGTCTTCCACAGTCGAATTTCCAGTCTGAATTTTTTCTCTTTTTGTCTAACCTAATCTAACCAATTCTGTTAAAGCCAACACGCCTGGTACCATATTTTGTTACCTGTGTGGTAGGTAACATGTGGTACTCAATCCTTGATGAATGAAGAGGTCTTCTGAATCTTGATGAAGAAGACTCAAACACATCCAGCAGCAACTAAAGGTTTATTGAGTAACAAAAACAATAATTGCATGAGTTCTTTACTTTAACTTTGATACTAGTGATAAAGTTAACAAGATCTAACTACAGTAACTATACGTAACTCCACTAGCCATCTGAACTGCACTGCTATTGCTCTGGTCACAGTGCACCCCCCCCCCCCCCCGAGAGAGCCAGAGACCCAATGTGGTTGCCTTTTATACCCCTGTTAGTCCGGCCCTCTAGTGGTCATGTGGTGCTACTGATTACACATTAAACCCTTATGTACATGCACATCACTACAGCCTCTGCACCGGTTCTCCAAATGAGCATCATGGTTTAGTGTCATTCCCCTGCCTTTTTCCCTGTACTCCTTCACATTGTTTCTGAATTAACCTACTCTGCAGGGTCAACCCTGGTTGGAAAGGTTTCCCGCATCAGGAAGCCCGGCAGCTGAAGGGAGATGAAGATTGCGAGATGGAGAAGGTAAAATCTTTGCTGTATGTCCCCAGTATGGGGATTTGCCTGACGTTGAGTCAGGTGGGGTGCACTCTGGAGAAGGCCACAGCTGCTGCTGCTAGAGGGACCATAGTGGAGGGCTTCTGGTGGAGGGCTTCTGAGCTATGATCCCAGGGGTAGAGGGTGCAATTTTGGGTGGGTTGGGAGGCCCGACTCCCAATCCGTTGTGGGTGGGTGTAACTCTTCTGCTCCTGAGGGCAGGGGTCTGGGAGAAAGCTTGGAGACAAACAATTACCTTCTCTACTTAACTGTCCTCATCTCACTTCAGCTGCTGTGTTTCTTGATGCTTTGGCAACCTATGATGCAAGCAACAGATCCCTGGGACTTGCCTTTACATCTGATAGATTTTGCAGCCACCTTTGAAGGTGATGGTTTCAAGTTCCTCCCTCCAATTCAGCTCTTGATTTTGAGGTCTCTTTGGAAAGTTTTCCAAGTCTTCTACGGTGAAGACAGACACAAAATACCTGTTCAATGTTTCCACCGAGCCTATTTTCCAATATCAGCTCCCAGATTCACTTTGCCATAAGACCATATGACATAGGAGCAGAATTAGGCCACTCGGCCCACCGAGTCTGCTCCACCATTCAATCATGGCTGATATGTTTCTCATCCCCATTCCCTTGCCTTCTCCCCATAACCTCTGATCCCCTTATTAATCAAAAACCTAACTACCTCTGCCTTAAAGACGCTCAGTGATTTGACCTCCACAGCCTTCTGGGGTAAAGAGTTCCACAGATTCACCACCCTCTGGCTGAATAAATTCTTCCTCATCTCTGTTTTAAAGGAACATTCCTTCATCTGAGGCTGTGCCCTTTGGTCCTAGTTTCTACTACTGGTGGAAACATCCTCTCCTGTCCACTCAATCCAGGTCTCTCAGTACTTCAATGAGATCCCCCCTCATCCTTCTAAACGCCATCAAGTACAGACACAGAGTCCTCAATCACCTTCAATTTGTACCCTCTGATCATGTGACCCATCGACAATTGGGAATCACTCCATTTTGAACATCCCAATCAAATCAACTCAGATGTGGGCAACAGGTCAGTGTAGTTGACTGGTATCATGTGGTAAAAATCAAGATTAGCCCTTGGAGAGAGTGTGCATAAAAGATAAAAATGTAGGACTACACCTGCCAGATGCAGATAGATCTGCGTATCATTCAAATGGTTATTAATTCAAACTATTGGAGAACAAAGACACACATGTTTGAACTGGTAAAAGCTAAATATAGGATTCATATTTTCTTGACATGAGAAAGATGTTGGGGCAAGGTAATTAAGACAAAAAAAAGGCAATTGAATCATTTCGCAAGTATTTAATGTGGTCGGGTGGGAAGATTGTGAAAAACCTTTAAGGTCCTACCCAATTTATTTCACGTTTTGTTAGAATTTTAATGATTTTCAATTAACATTTAGTCTTTTCGACCTGATATAATGTTTCTCCTTCTTATTTTTTGAGATGTGACCATCAGAGGCAAGACCAGCATCGATTGCCCATCTCTGATTGGCCTTGAACGGGATGGCTTGCTTGACCATTTCAGAGGGAAGTTAAGAATCAACTAGGTTGCTGCAAAACTAGCCTTGAGTTTTCACAGAGACTAAAGTTCTCCGTGCCTTTTCCAAAATCAAAATGGATGCCCAAATCCAAGTCCTGCCTCCACATCTGCTGCCCTCCATTTTCTTTGATGGAGTGGGGGAGTGGGGGGGAGGTAGGGAAAGGGGGGGTAGGATTTATTTCCACCTATGTGGCTCGTGGAGGCAATGGCACATTTAGAAATGCAACTGCTATTACCCAAAATAAATTTTCATCACTGAGGTTTGTAAAACAGGACTCATAGGATTTATGAATTTGAGGGGTTTGTTGGAGAGCTCAAGTACCCTTTTTGGGAGATCAGGTTACCAATTGGGATTTTATAGAGTAGACATTAATGTGTGTAAAAGGTGGATAAGATCTGAGGAACTGTCCAGCTGTCAAGTTATTTAAATTACCTGCCATTTAAATTTTGGGGGACAACAATTAGCTTGCTGTGTCTCTCAGCTGAAATAAATAGGTGCTTATCTTGACATAAGTTTGAGTGCTATCATCGTTGGATTAGTACTTCTTCACTGCTTCCACACCTTTTCAGCATCATAGTGGGGTGGGGATGATGGTGGGAGACTAAAAGTTCCCTGTTGGATTGACAATCCCAAGTGGCTTTTAAGGGACTGGCATCTTTGCTGTGTGGCAATGAATACAAATATTTGTTTTTACAGAGGATTAAGTACGAGAAAAGATTTAAATGTATTGAATGCATTTGTATCAGTGATAAGTATATTTTTTATGAACAGCAAAATCTGGAGGAGATACTTAGAAATTTATTTTATAATAATCTTTATTGTCACAAGTAAGCTTACATTATCATTGCAATTTAGTTACTGTGAAAAGCCCCTAATCGCCCCATTCAGGTAAACTGAGGAGAATTCAGAATGTCCAAATTACCTAACAGCATGTCTTTCGGGACTTGTGGGTGGAAACCGGAGCACCCGGAGGAAACCCACACAGACACGGGGAGAATGTGCAGATTCCACACAGACAGTGACCCAAGCCAGGAATCGAACCTGGGACCCTAGTGTTGTGAAGCAACAGTGCTAACCACTGTGCTACCGCGCCGCCATCGCAGGGTGGTTCCTGAGCTCTGATACTTAGTGAGATGGCATTGGATTATAAGGGGCCAAGGGGCAGAATAAGGTCATGGGTTTGATTAAGTTTTTTTTAAATTTAGAGTACCCAATTATTTTATTTTTCCAATTAAGAGGCAATTTAACCTACCCAATCCACCTAACGAGCACATCTTTGGGTTGTGGGGGTGAAACACATGCAGACACGCTGAGAATGTGCAAACTCCACACGGACAGTGACCCAGGGCGGGGATTCGAACCCGGGTCCTCAGCGCCGCAGGCAGCAATGCTAACCACTGTGCCACGTGCTGCCCCGGGTTTGCATCAGTTAACACTGAGTTGACATTAAGGATACAAAGGGCTATAGGTATAAGTGGGGGAATGGGTTGGATAAAGCTGGCACAAGGACTATAAGGAGTCAAGGGAATAAGTGGGAACCATGGATTGGCACGTGTTGGCACAATATTGGTATAGGGGCTAAAAGAGACATTGGAGGGTGGCCGAAGGGGCATCGGTTGGCATGGAGATTATGGGGGTTATCAGGTGGGGGGGGAGCCATAAGGTGGCGTGAGTGGGTCATGGGGGGTTGTAAGGGTGTGAGGGCTAAACGTCCACATTTTTATTTTATTTTGTAGACAACTGGGACAAAGTCCCAGGACACCGGACGGCCCTTTTAAAACAGCACATATTGGCAGTCAGCAGCCCTGTGCCTGCCTCTGCACTTTCCCCGAGGGTGGTGGGTCCGGTTCCAGCAGCCCAAAATGATATTCCAACCATTAGGGAAGTTTCTCTGGAATCAGATTCAGGGAATCGGGAAATCTCTTGGCTCTGCGTACCTGACTCAGGAGTGGACAAGAGTCACAGGTAGGCCAGAGCGGGTAAGGTTGGCAGTTTTCTTCACGTGATGGGCATCAGTGAACCAGATGAGATTTTAGAACAGTGCAGTAGCTTCATGGCCACATTTATTCCAGACTCTTTATTTTACTTAAAGCTTCCATTCAAAGATTTGAACTCATATATCCAGGTCATCCGTCAGGATTGTTAGTCCAGTAACATAATGACTGTGTTAGAATTCCTAGCGAATGCCATTTTTATTGTCCAGAAGAATTAGACCTCAATGCAGTGTTCTTGTCACCGTTTCGTACCAGTCAGATAGAAGTGTTCATGCTTTGTCCTCAATGGGCACTCTAATAATTACTGCAAGAGAATGGCATCAACTTAGCAAAACTGGAGTCAATAAAAATCGGGGGGAAACTTGATGGATGGATCATACTTGGCACAAAGGAATGTGGTTGTGGTGGTTGGAGGTCAATCATCTCAGCTCCAGAACATCACTGCAGGAGTTCCTCAGGGTAGTGTCCGAACCTACTTCAACTTCTTCATCAATGACCTCCCTTCCATCATAACGTAAGAAGTGGGGATGTTTGCGGATGACTGCACAATGTTCAGCACCATTTGTAACACCTCAGATAATGAAGCAGTCCATGTCCGAATGCAGCTAGACCTGGAAAATATCCACTGACAAGTGGCAAGTTACATTCACGCCACACAAGTGTCAGGTAATAACCATCTCCTTCAAGAAAGGATCTAATCATCTCCCCATGATATTCAAGGCATTAGCATCACTGAATCCACCACAATCAACATCCTGGGGGTTACCATGGATCAGAAACTGAAATGGACAAGCCATATTAATACTGTGGCTACCAGAGTCGGTCAAAGGTTAGGACTCTTACGACGAGTAACTCACCTCCTGATTCCCCAAAACCTGTCAACCATCTACAAGGCACATGTCAGGAGTGTAATGGAATACTCTCCACTTGCCTGGATGAGTGCAGCTCCAACAACAATCAAGAGATTCGACACTATCCAGGACAAAGCAGCCCGCTTTGCCACCCGTTCTACAAGTATTCAATCCCTCCACCCTCGGAGAACAGTGGCAGCCGTGTGTACCATCTACAAGATGCACTACAGGAACAAAGAACAAAGAGCAAAGAAATGTACAGCACAGGAACCGGCCCTTCGGCCCTCCAAGCCCGTGCCGACCATGCTGCCCGACTAAACTACAATCTTCTACACTTCCTGGGTCCGTATCCCTCTATTCCCATCCTATTCATGTATTTGTCAAGATGCCCCTTAAATGTCACGATCGTCCCTGCTTCCACCACCTCCTCCGGAAGCGAGTTCCAGGCACCCACTACCCTCTGTGTAAAAAAACTTGCCTCGTACATCTACTCTAAACCTTGCCCCTCTCATCTTAAACCTATGCCCCCTAGTAATTGACCCCTCTACCCTGGGGAAAAGCCTCTGACTATCCACTCTGTCTATGCCCCTCATAATTTTGTTGACCTCGATCAGGTCACCCCTCAACCTCCGTCATTCCAGTGAGAACAATCCGAGTTTATTCAACCGCTCCTCATAGCTAATGCCCTCCATACCAAGCAACATTCTGGTAAATCTCTTCTGCACCCTCTCCAAAGCCTCCACATCCTTCTGGTAGTGTGGCAACCAGAATTGAACACTATACTCCAAGTGTGGCCTAACTAAGGTTCTATACAGCTGCAACATGACTTGCCAATTCTTATACTCAATGCCCCGGTCAATGAAGGCAAGCATGCCGTATGCCTTCTTGACTACCTTCTCCACCTGTGTTGCCCCTTTCAGTGACCTGTGGACATGTACACCTAGATCTCTCTGACTTTCAATACTCTTGAGGGTTCTACCATTCACTGTATATGCCCTACCTGCATTAGACCTTCCAAAATGCATTACCTTACATTTGTCCGGATTAAACTCCATCGGCCATCTCTCCGTCCAAGTCTCCAAACAATCTAAATCCTGCTGTATCCTCTGACAGTCCTCATCGCTATCCGCAATTCCACTAACCTTTGTGTTGTCTGCAAACTTACTAATCAGACCAGTTACATTTTCCTCCAAATCATTTATATATACTACAAACAGCAAAGGTCCCAGCACTGATCCCTGCGGAACACCACTGGTCACAGCCCTCCAATTAGAAAAGCATCCTTCCATTGCTACTCTCTGCCTTCTATGACCTAGTCAGTTCTGTATCCACCTTGCCAGCTCACCCCTGATCCCGTGTGACTTCACCTTTTGTACTAGTCTACCATGAGGGACCTTGTCAAAGGCCTTACTGAAGTCCATATAGACAACATCCACTGCCCTACCTGCATCACTCATCTTTGTGACCTCCTCGAAAAACTCTATCAAGTTAGTGAGACACGACCTCCCCTTCACAAAACTATGCTGCCTCTCACTAATACGTCCATTTGCTTCCAAATGGAAGTAGATCCTGTCTCGAAGAATTCTCTCCAGTAATTTCCCTACCACTGAAGTAAGGCTCACCGGCCTGTAGTTCCCTGGATTATCCTTGTTACCCTTCTTAAACAGAGGAACAACATTGGCTATTCTCCAGTCCTCCGGGACATCACCTGAGGACAGTGAGGATCCAAAGATTTCTGTCAAGGCCTCAGCAATTTCCTCTCCAGCCTCCTTCAGTATTCTGGGGTAGATCCCATCAGGCCCTGGGGACTTATCTACCTGAATATTTTTTAAGATGCCCAACACCTCGTCTTTTTGGATTTCAATGTGACCCAGGCTATCTACACACCCTTCTCCAGACTCAACATCAACCAATTCCTTCTCTTTGGTGAATACTGATGCAAAGTATTCATTTAGTACCTCGCCCATTTCCTCTGGCTCCACACATGTTCAGTTCCCGCCTAACATTGTTATAATTAGTCTTCCCCCAATTTAGCACATTCACCCTAGGACCACTCACCCTTGTCCACCAGCACTTTAAAACTTACTGAATTGTGGTCACTGTTCCCGAAATGCTCCCCTACTGAAACTTCTGCCACCTGCCCGGGCTCATTCCCCAATACCAGGTCCAATACCGCCCCTTCCCTAGTTGGACTGTCTACGTATTGTTTTAAGAGGCCCTCCTGGATGCTCCTTGCGAACTCTGCCCTGTCTAAGCCCCTGGCACTAAGTGAGTCCCAGTCAATATTGGGGAAGTTGAAGTCTCCCATCACCACAACCCTGTTGTTTTTACTCTTTTCCAAAATCTGTCTACCTATCTGCTCCTCTATCTCCCGCTGGCTGTTGGGAGGCCTGTAGTAAACCCCCAACATTGTGACTGCACCCTTCTTATTCCTGATCTCTACCCATAAATCCTCACTGCCCTCTGAGGTGTCCTCCTGTAGTACAGCTGTGATATCCTCCCTCACCAGTAGCGCAACTCCGCCACCCCTTTTACATCCCCCTCTATCCCACCTGAAACATCTAAATCCTGGAACGTTTAGCTGCCAATCCTGCCCTTCCCTCATCCAGGTCTCTGTAATGGCAACAACATCATAGTTCCAAGTACTAATCCAAGCACTAAGTTCATCTGCCTTACCCGTAATACTTCTTGCATTAAAACATATGCACTTCAGGCCACCAGACCCGCTGTGTTCAGCAAATTCTCCCTGTCTGCTCTGCCTCAGAGCCACACTGTCCCTATTCCCTAGTTCTCCCTCAATGCTCTCACCTTCTGACCTATTGCTCCCGTGCCCACTACCCTGCCATACTAGTTTAAACCCTCCCGTGTGACACTAGCAAACCTCGCGGCCAGGATATTTATGCCTCACCAGTTTAGATGCAACCCGTCCTTCTTTTATAGGTCACACCTGCCCCGGAAGAGCTCCCAGTGGTCCAGATAACGGAAACCCTCCCTCCTACAGCAGCTGTTTAGCCACGTGTTTCGCTACTCTATCTTCCTATTTCTAGCCTCACTGGCACGTGGCACAGGGAGTAATCCGAGATTACAACCCTAGAGGTCCTGTCTTTTAACTTTCTGCCTAGCTCCCTGAACTCCTCCTGCAGGACCTCATGCCCCTTCCTGCCTATGTCGTTAGTACCAATATGTACAACGACCTCTGCCTGTTTGCCCTCCCCCTTCAGGATGCCATCTACCCGTTCGGAGACAGCCTGGACCCTGGCACCAGGGAGGCAACATACCATCCTGGAGTCTCTTTCATGTCCACAGAAGCGCCTATCTGTGCCCCTGACTAGAGAGTCCCCTATTACCATTGCTCTTCTGTGCTTTGACCCTCCCTTCTGAACATCAGAGCCAGCCGTGGTGCCACTGCTCTGGCTGCTGCTGTTTTCCCCTGACAGGCTATCCCCCCCGACAGTATCCAAAGGGGTATATCTGTTCGAGAGGGGGACAACCACAGGGGATTCCTGCACTGACTGCCTGCCCTTTCTGGTGATCACCCATTTCTCTGCCTGCACCTTGGGTGTGACCACATTTATATAACTGTTATCTATGACGCTTTCCGCCACCTGCATGCTCCTAAGCGCATCCAGTTGCTGCTCCAGCCGAACCATGCAGTCTGTGAGGAGCTCCAGTTGGGTGCACTTTCTGCAGATGAAGCCAATTGCTGCTCCAACCGAACCATGCGGTCTGTGAGGAGCTCCAGTTGGGTGCACATTCTGCAGCTGGAAGCCTCCCGGAACTGCCACATCTCACAGTCAGAGCACTGCACCCCTCTAACTGACATTGCATCAATTAGATAGTAAATTCAAGTTAAAAGTTTAAATTTTAAAAAAAAACTATCTGTTTCCTAGCACTAGATTTCTACTCTCAATGTGAAAGCTAAATATAGTACTCTCCGATCTCTGGCTTAGATACCCCTCTAAATTATCATTAAGTAATTATGTTTAATTAGGTACCAATGCTTAATGTTTTAAATTTAGTATAGATTCCCTACCAGCCACTCAGGTCACAGCTTTTCTGTGATGTCACTTCAGTCCCCCCCCCCCCCCCCCCCCCACCACCACCACCGCGCACACACAATTTGAAAAGGTAATAAAAGTAAAAATGAGTAAAAATCACTTACTTACCTTTCTTCAGGCCAGAAGAAAGAGAGAGAACAAAACAGTAGGGGAAAAGCACCTTCTCCCACTCTTCACCAAATTACCTCACTGCACCAAATTACCAAATTTCAAATTCTCACTCTGTCTGTGTCTCACTCACTCAGGCTGTGTCTCCTTGACCTGCGCAACGCTTACTAAGTGCGCTTTCTGTCTGTATTTTATACAGACTTTAGGATGACTCACACTACTTAAACTTCAAAGAGAAGAATACAATGTGTACCTTTGTGCCCCTAAACAGGCCTCAGGTGACTGCCAGATAACTGCCTCTCAGTAATTAGGATGGGGGCAGCTTCAGCCAATCAGACATTAATCTACACTGCACTTTCAACTGAAAAACAACAGAATTAGATTTATCGCTTATCTTTCCTGGTTACCTAACTGCACCAAATTACCAAGTTTCAAATTCTCACTCTGTCTGTGTCTCACTCACTCAGGCTGTGTCTCTTTGACCAGCGCAACTTCGAACTTGCTTAGGTTCCTTCGGCAGGACTTTCCAAACCCATAACCACTGCCATCTAGAAGGATAAGAGCAGCAAATATCTGGGAACCCCTTCGCGTGGAGGTTCCCCTCCAAGTCACTCACCGTCCTGACTTAGAAATATATCGCCGTTCCTTCACTGTCGGTGGGTTAAAATCCTGGAACTCCCACCCGAACAGCAGAGTCGGTGTTGCTACATCTCAGGGACTACAGCGGTTCAGAAAGCAACTCCCCACCACCTTCTGACGAGCAACTAAGAGTGGGCAGTAAATGCTGGCCTGGCCAGCGACACCCACATCCTTTAAATTAATTTTAGGGTATAAGGATAATCTGTGATAAATGATTACTTCTTGTTTGAAAAACAATATGGGACATGAGTGATATTTTATCACTGTCATTCAATATTTATAACATGTTTGGGTAGAGGGGCTAGAGGATGGAAAATGCCAAACATTGGAATCACAGAATCGTTACAGAGCATTCAGTCATTGGAAAGAGGCTATGTGACGTTTCTGAAAAAATTTTGTTTTTATGTTTATAAATATGCCTCATAGTGCCAAGGACCCGGGTTTAATTCTGGCTCGGGTAACTGCCTGTATGGAGTTTGCACCTTCTCCCTGTGTCTGCGTGGGTTTCTTCCAGGTGCTCCGGGGTCGTCCCACAGTCCAGGTTAAGAAGATTGGCCATGGTAAAATTGTCCCTTAGTGCTCAAAAGGTTACTTGGGGTTGCGGGTTTACGAATGGGGCTAGGTGGGATGCTCTTTCGGAGGGTTGGTGCAGACTCGATGGGTCAAATGGCTTCCTTCTGAATTGTGGGGATTCTATGATTCTATATTTGTATCAGTTCAACGATTTGAAGTCCTTTGTGAAAATTAAATTGGCCTTTCCTCAAAAATATGATGCCCATAATGCTAGAGATAGCATGAGGCCCAAAGAGAGGGCACCAAAGCCATAGGTGGAATATTAATGCCACAGAGAAGGCATTATAAGCACAGGGAGGATAGTGCAACCATGGGCAAGGCCTGGCTGGTTTGTGGGGGAGGAGAATTCCTGTTAATCCTGGCTCCCTAAGGAGTTTCAAAACAGGCAAAGTCATTTTTGTTCTGACCCATTTGGCCCTGTTATCTCTGCCGTGGAACAGACAGAGCATGACACCATGTTTAGGGAGCTTAAAAGCAATTTCTGCACATGAAATAGATCCCTGCACGGTAGCACAAGTGGCTAGCACAAGAGTTACAAGTTAGCTAGGAAGGACCTAAAGAGATAGCCAAGAAGAGACAGGAGGGGACATGAGAAGTCTTTGGCAGGTAGGATCAAGGATAACCCTAAAGCTTTCTATAGATATGCCAGGAATAAACAAATGACTAGGGTAAGAGTAGGGCCAGTCAAGGACAGTAGTGAGAAGTTGTGCTTGGAGTCCGAGGAGATAGGAGAGGTGCTAAATGAATATTTTTTGTCAGTATTCACACAGGAAAAAGACAGTGTTGTCGAGGAGAATACTGAGATTCAGGCTACTAGACTAGAAGGGCTTGAGGTTCATAAGGAGGAGGTGTTAACAATTCTGGAAAGTGTAAAAATAGATAAGTCCCCTGGGCCGGATGGGATTTATCATTGGATTCTCTGGGAAGCTAGGGAGGAGATTGCTGAGCCTTTGGCTTTGATCTTTAAGTCATCTTTGTCTACAGGAATAGTGCCAGAAGACTGGAGGATAGCAAATGTTGTCCCCTTGTTCAAGAAGGGGAATAGAGACAACCCCAGTAACTATAGACCAGTGAGCCTTACTTCTGTTGTGGGCAAAATCTTGGAAAGGTTTATAAGAGATAGGATGTATAATCATCTGGAAAGGAATAATTTGATTAGAGATAGTCAACACGGTTTTGTGAAGGGTAGGTCATGCCTCACAAACCTTATTGAGTTCTTTGAGAAGGTGACCAAAGAAGGTGATCAGAAATTGGCTAGCTGGAAGAAGACAAAGGATGGTGGTTGATGGGAAATGTTCAGACTGGAGTCCAGTTACTAGTGGTGTACCACAAGGATCTGTTTTGGGGCCACTGCTGTTTGTCATTTTTATAAATGACCTGGAGGATGGCGTAGAAGGATGGGTGAGCAAATTTGCAGATGACAGTAAAGTCGGTGGAGTTGTGGACAGTGCGGAAGGATGTTACAAGTTACAGAGGGACATAGATAAGATGCAGCTGGGCTGAGAGGTGGCAAATGGAGTTTAATGCAGAAAAGTGTGAGGTGATTCATTTTGGAAGGAATAACAGGAAGACAGAGTACTGGGCTAATGGTAAGATTCTTGGCAGTGTGGATGAGCAGAGAGATCTCGGCGTCCATGCACATAGATCCCTGAAAGTTGCCACCCAGGTTGAGAGGGTTATTAAGAAGGCGTATGGTGTGTTAGCTATTATTGGTAGAGGGATTGAGTTTCAGAGCCATGAGGTCATGTTGCAGCTGTACAAAACTCTGGTGCGGCCGCATTTGGAGTATTGCGTGCAATTCTGGTCGCCGCATTATAGGAAGGATGTGAAAGCATTGGAAAGGGTGCAGAGGAGATTTACCAGAATGTTGCCTGGTATGGAGGGAAGATCTTATGAGGAAAGGCTGAGGGACTTGAGGCTGTTTTTGTTAGAGAGAAGAAGGTTAAGAGGTGACTGAATTGAGGCATACAAGATGATCAGAGGATTGGATAGGGTGGACAGTGAGAGCCTTTTTCCTTGGATGGTGATGTCTAGCACGAGGGGACATAGCTTTAAATTGAGGGGAGATAGATATAAGACAGATGTCAGAAGTAGGTTCTTTACTCAGAGAGTAGTAAGGGCATGGAATGCCCTGCCTGCAACAGTAGTGGACTCGCCAACACTAAGGGCATTCAAATGGTCATTGGATAGACATATGGACGATAAGGGAATAGTGTAGATGGGCTTTAGAGTGGTTTCACAGGTCGGCGCAACATCGAGGGCCGAAGGGCCTGTACTGCGCTGTAATGTTCTATGTTCGCTGTGGCTTCACAGCGCCAGAGTCCCAGGTTCAATTCCCCGCTGGGTCACTGTCTGTGTGGAGTCTGCACATTCTCCCTGTCCAAAGACGTGCAGGTTAGGTGGATTGGCCATGCTAAATTGCTCTTGGTGTCCAAAAAGGTTAGGAGGGGTTATTGGGTTACGGGGATCGGGTGGAAGTGAGGGCTTAAGTGGGTTGGTGCAGACTCGATGGGCTGAATGGCCTCCTTCTGCACTGTGTGTTCTATGTTCTATGTTTGGCAGGAGTCTTATCCAGGGCCTGAGAGGACATTGCAAGGGAATGTGTCAGTTTGCTCAATTTAGATATTTAAACCTCCCTTGGACATTTTCCCTCCCTGTCGGGAAATGCGTTAAAAAGAACCGATGACGTCACCATTCCAAGACTTTTTCCACTCTTCCGTTCTAGTGGAGGCCAATTTCCCAATTGAATGCACGGCATGCACACTGGCTCCCACAATGCTGGATGTGGTGGCCGGTGGGTGCCAGACCATTGTGCGTTTTGCTGAATTGTTTAAAAAACGGTTGATGCATTACGCAGGTGTTTTGCTGTTGGGGGGTGGGGGAGGCCTTTTCAACTTACCACCTCCAAAAACTGAGTTACAAATGTAAGGGCTGTCCGAAACTTTATATTGTTTAATTGGAAGTAAATGTGGGTGGCATGGTAGCACAGTGGCTAGCACGGTTGTTTCACAGCGCCAGGGCCCCAGGTTCGATTCCCCGCTGGATTTCGGCGGCAGCGGTGCGCAGGGGCCTTCTGGGAGGTGAGTAGTTAGTTTAAAAGCACTTACCTTTGCAGGAGCAGCCCTTTGGATTTCGGCGGCAGCGGTGCGCAGGGGCCTTCTTGGAGGTGAGTAGTGAATTTAAAAGCACTTACCTTTGCAGGAGCAGCCCTTTGGATTTCGGCGGCAGCGGTGCGCAGGGGCCTTCTTGGAGGTGAGTAGTGAATTTAAAAGCACTTACCTTTGCAGGAGCAGCCCTTTGGATTTCGGCGGCAGCGGTGCGCAGGGGCCTTCTTGGAGGTGAGTAGTGAATTTAAAAGCACTTACCTTTGCAGGAGCAGCCCTTTGGATTTCGGCGGCAGCGGTGCGCAGGGGCCTTCTTGGAGGTGAGTAGTGAATTTAAAAGCACTTACCTTTGCAGGAGCAGCCCTTTGGATTTCGGCGGCAGCGGTGCGCAGGGGCCTTCTGGGAGGTGAGTAGTGAATTTAAAAGCACTTACCTTTGCAGGAGCAGCCCTTTGGATTTCGGCGGGAACCGGAAGTTCGACCTCTGGCAAGTGCCCCCCCCCCCAATAAATTCTGGTGGAGAGGAAACCCGAGACACTACACGTGTAGTGTCTCCCACCCGCCCTCCTCCTCTAACCTAATAATAAGACCTATTGGTGTAAGGTAAGTGCCATATTATATTATTATATTATTAGCATTGTGCAGGTCAAGGATTGGAGGTGGAGGAGCAGTCTCTGTCAGCGAGGGAACCTGAGAACATCTCAGAAGGTAAGCAAGTGATTTTTACTTTTATACCTGTTTTTCAAATTGTGTGTGTCGGGGGGAAACTGAAGTGACATCACAGAAAAGCTGTGAC